>NC_081315.1:25153888-25792777 GCF_026419965.1 Kogia breviceps
TTCTTAAAATGAGTAGATTCTGTAGTATTAATAAGCAACAGACTTTCTGATATGCCAAAAGAAAACTATGCTTTTCCTAATATTTATGTTACTATTCCTTCAATAAGAATTCTGAAGCTTATCTTATATTCAACATGTATTTATGGGACATCTACTGTGTCTAGCATGCTAAGATTGCACTGCTAATTATCTTGAGGCTATATTAGAAACATATTTCCAGGGGCTTCACGTTTGAAAATTTATCAAACCTTACTTTGTAATTGAAATGTTCATGATTACATTTGCTCTGAATTTTTTTAGAAGTCATTCAAAAAGCTTTGCTCATTTTTTATATGCACAATAATTTCATTTTGAGTGGCTAACAGTGTTTCAAGCATATTTTCCATTTTAAGCCTTATCCATATTTTAATCTTATTTAAATGTGCTTACATACATATATTTTTAATAATGTACATAACATCACCATTTTCGAAAGCCCCCAAATTCCTTTGAAATACTTTGAAAAGGAAACCAAATACATCATTAACACTACAATGTCTCTATTTTCCATTGCAAAAAATGTAATTCACTGATAATAGTATAATCAAATGGATATGATCATTTAAGTATTCTGGCTGGGGCTTCCCTGGTGGCACAGTGGTTGAGAGTCCGCCTGCCAATGCAGGGGACACGGGTTTGAGCCCTGGTCCGGGAAGATCCCACATGCTACGGAGCAACTAAGCCCATGCACTGCAACTACTGAGCCTGCATGCCACAACTACTGAGCCCACGTGCCACAGCTTGCGCACCTAGAGCCTGTGCTCCGCAACAAGAGAAGCCACTGCAATGAGAGGTCCGAGCACGGCAACGGAGAGTAGCCCCCGCTCCCCGTAACTAGAGAAAGCCCTAGAGAAAGCCCGTGGGCAGCAACGAAGACCCAAGGCAGCCAAAAATAAATAAATAAAATAAATTTTTTTTTTAAGTATTCTGGCTGGCACTAAAGTTGACTTTTGATATTTTTTTTTAATGAATTACTAAATACTAAGAAAACAGAGGCTTTATCAGAGGCTTTAAAAACAGAGATGTAGGGGCTTCCCTGGTGGCGCAGTGGTTGAGAGTCCGCCTGCCGATGCAGGAGACACGGGTTCGTGCCCTGGTCCGGGAGGTTCCCACATGCCGCGGAGCAGCTAAGCCCGTGAGCCATGGCCGCTAGGCCTGCGCGTCCGGAGCCTGTGCTCCGCAACGGGAGAGGCCACGACAGTGAGAGGCCCGCATACCGCAAAAAAAAAAAAAAAAAAAAAAAAAAAAAAAAAAAAAAAAAAAACAGAGGCTTTAAACAGAATTTATCAGAATTCATCGCAATTCTTTGTTGTCTTGTAAAAATGTGCTTTTTTATCAGAAGTATTAGAACAATAACACGTTGCCAGTCTTTTTTACACATGAGGTCCTGGCAAAATTACTTATTATCCTCACTCTTACTGAATGAGTGCAGAACAGCCTCACTCTAAACTGGCTGCTTTGGGTTCCAAAATTAGAAGTAAAACACCTGTTGTATCTGACCCTGGGCCTGTTTAAGGAAATCCTTTAGGTATTTTGAGACCTGATCCAAGACAGACCCTCTGTATGCCAAATCCCCAAATATAGCTCACTGTTTATGCAATGTTAAAGGATCCTAGGACTTTAAACTGGACCAATACTTACGGAAATTCACTTGCTTTCAAATTCACTTGTTGACATTAACCTCTGAAACTTTTCAAGAAACCACATCTGATTGACAATGTTCGCTCTGAGGAGACCATTTCTGATTAGCAAAAGTGAAGAACAGACATTTTAATCAAATATAACCTGAAGGATTCAATGCTCCTTAGAACCTAATGGAATTCAAGTCATCTTATGCAAATGTGTCGACTTTTTTTCTTGTACACAGTTAAATACCTCAAGTCCGTTTGTTTGCTCTGACACACTTTGGAGATAATTGTATACGGTGGAATTTTTTTGTTCTAAAAAATGGTAGATTTTCTGCAGTATTTTTTCCAATAACAGGTTAGGTGTTATGGTAGCCAGCCTCAAAGGTGGCGCCCAATGATTCCTGCCTCCTGGTATTCACACTCCTGTATAATTGCCTCCACCTTATAGCAAGATTGGTCTGCTTGATCAATAGAATAGAGCAAAAGTGATGGTACCTCATGGCTGAAATTAGGTAATAAGAGACCCTTTTGGCATTTTGGTGTTCTCTTACACTCCCTGTCTTGTGGGGGACTCTGGTGGAAGCTAGTTGCTATGGGTCCTGGACAAACTTACAGAGAAGTTCTCTTGGTGGGGAACTGGAGCCTCAGCCAACTGCCATGTGTGTCACCTTTGAAGCGAGTCCTCCAACCCAGTCAAGCTTTCAGACGACTGCAACCTCATGAGACACCCTGAGCTGGAACCATCCAGCCAAAGTCTGAGATTCTTTTTTTTTTCCCCCGACCGGGGATTGAACCCAGGCCCCGCCAGTGAAAGCATGGAGTACTAACCACTGGACCACCAGGGAATTCCCCAGGTCTGAGATTCTGAGATTCTTGACCTCAGAAACTATGTGAGATAATAAATGTTAGTTGTGTTAAGCTCCTAAATTTTGAAATAATTGGTTATACAGCAATTAGTAAGTAATACAGATAGAACACTCCATTGTTTCTCTTTACTAGGTAGACATAGAACGTATGTCAATAATTCATTAAAATAACCACTAATTTAATATCCTTAGTGGTTTTACTATTTCTCTAAGTTGCCAGTAAGTGGAATTTTTTTTTAATTTATAAAATCCTTTACGGGCTTCCCTGGTGGCGCAGTGGTTGAGAGTCCGCCTGCCGATGCAGGGGACACGGGTTCGTGCCCTGGTCCGGGAAGATCCCACATGCCGCAGAGCGGCTGGGCCCGTGAGCCGTGGCCGCTGAGCCTGCGCGTCCGGAGTCTGTGCTCCGCAACGGGAGAGGCCACAACAGTGAGAGGCCCGCGTACCGCAAAAAAAAAAAAAAAAAATCCTTTACAAAAATAGAAAAACCTAAAATGTCTGGGCTTCATTGTCCCATAGCATTTTGGTTTGTTTTCTATAAAAATTAAAGTAATTAAATCCTACAAGAAACCTATTTTATGAAGAAAGACCTGTTTCTTTCAGATCCTATGTGCTAGAGACTGCTAACTGTCCTCCACTTTGCATTTTATTTCTCCTGAATATTAGCTGGATGGCCATGCACACATTTCCCAGCCTACCTTGGAACTAAATGTGACCATGTGACTTTGTAGGCCAATGAGATGTTAGCAGAATTGATGAGTTTGGGACTTCCCTGGTGGTGCAATGATTAAGAATCTGCCTGCCAATGCAGGGGACACAGGTTTGATCCCTGGTCTGGGAAGATCCCATGTGCCGTGGAGCAACTAAGCCCGTGCGCCACAACTACTGAGCCTGCGCTCTAGAGCCCGTGAGCCAGAACTACTGAGCCCGCGTGCCACAACTGCTGAAGCCCGCATGCCTAGACTAGAGCGCGTGCTCCACAACAAGAGAAGCCCCCGCAATAAGAAGCCCATGCACCGCAGCAATGAATAATAGCCCCTGCTCGCAGCAACTAGAGAAAGCCCGCGCACAGCAAAGAAGACCCAAAGCAGCCAAAAATTAATTAATTTTTTAAAATAAAGATTTTTTTTAAAATTGATGAGTTTAACTTCCAGGTCATCTCCTTAAAGACGAAGGAGAAAACATGGTTGAAACAAAGCCAGTATTGATTACAAAGACAACACCCTAAGAGAACAGAGCAAGGAGATGATGGAAACAAGGTCCCTGAATGCTTCAAGGCAATGAAGGCTTGGACTATTTTGTGAGAGAAAAATAAACTTATTTAACCAACCATTTTTTGTTGTTGTTCTTGTTACAATTACTTAGTCTATGTATTCTAGCATATTTTTCTTTCAATATTAAATAGGTAGTGGTATTTGGGGCCAAATAGAATTTATGTACAAGAGTTACTTCCTTAGTTGCACAGAACATTTTTTTTTTGTTCTGGAAAGTTCAGGAAAATTTTTTTTCCTGAAAATTTGGGAATCCCAAATGTTGAAGGACTTCCATAAAGGTTTTCTGATGTTATTTCAACCAATGACTTTCTTCATCATCAATCTGCATTCTCCTTCAGCTGCTACGTTGGCACTGTTGGCTACCTCCTCATTTTGAAACTCTCCTGGGCTTCAGGGGATGAACTAAGTAAGTGGAATCAAACTATGGTTTAGTTTCTCTTAGCAGCTGTCACTTCCTTGTGAGGTCAGCACATTGCCATGCCGAAACTTGAAAGACTAAAAATCTCACAATAGACTAAGGCTCTTATACAAACAGCTAGTCAGAGTCCACCATCTCTGCAAATAAACCCCACATATTTCCAGCCTTTTACCCCTCTTTCCACTACCATCTCTCGATTCCCATCCTGAGAAAACTCACAACGTTGCCTTACAAGGAATTGACTTTAGCTCCCCAGTGTGGGATTGTAAACTCTTTGTAGGTTTATCGAATTTAAGGTTATCTTGTATTTCCCAAGTGACTAAGAATGTATTTGCTTTTGTGTATTCAGATTAGCAATTCAATAAATATTCATTTAATATTTTCATGTATTTCCAATAAATCTCTCAATGAGAAAAATATTTAGCATGAAGATGTATAATTATGGAAGCTGCAGTTGTGGCATAAGTATTTGGCCAAGACTGTGTGTCAGGTTATACATCCTATTTTTCTTTATAAACAAAGGATTGAAGATAATGTAAATGTTCAACACTAGCAAATTGATTAACTACATTTTAATATGCACAAACAGGGGATTTGCCTGGTGGTACAGTGGTTAAGCATCCATCTGCCAATGCAGGGGACACGGGTTCAATCCCTGGTCCGGGAAGATCCCACATGCCATGGAGCAGCTAAGCCTGTGCATCACAACTACTGAGCCTGCTCTAGAGCCCATGAGCCACAACTACCAAGCCTGTGCACCACAACTACTGAGCCCACGTGCCACAACTACTGAAGCCTATGCGCCTAGAGCCCATGCTCCACAACAAGAGAAGCCACCGCAATGAGAAGCCCGCTCACCACAACAGAAGAGTAGCCCCCCTCTCCCCGCAACTAGAGAAAGCCCGCGGGCAGCAACGAAGACCCAACACAGCCAAAAAAAAAAAGCACAATTAGAATACTGCTGATCCTTTTAATGATGTGTGTGTGTGTCTGTGTGTACGTTGATCACAATCACCCAGATAACTTCTGAAAACTACAGATCACTGGTGTTGAAGGGAAGGATGGGGATAGATGAATCAGATTGGGCCATGAGATAATTATTGTTGACATTGGGTGAGGTATATGTGGGTGCTCATTATACCATTCCTTCCACTTTGCACATGTTTGAAATGTTCTATGATAAAAAAAAGTTTAGTTTTCTGAATCCCACTCCAGTTTTCCTGAATCAGAATGACAAGGGATAGGGCAGAGGAATCTGTGTTTTATGAGTCTCCCCAGGGGATTCTGAAGATCAGCCAGCATACCTGGGAACAGCTGAAAATTCGGATGGCAGCAGAGGGGCAGTGCCTACCGCCCAAGAAAAGGAAATTATGGATTTTTAAATTAATGTGAGAGGAGGAAATAGACAGTTGACCTGTATTCCAAGTCCGTAATCCCTGTTCTAGATCATCACAAAAAATTCTTAAAAATTGCAGTCTTGGGCTTCCCTGGTGGCGCAGTGGTTGAGAGTCCGCCTGCCGATGCAGGAGACACGGGTTCGTGCCCCGGTCCGGGAAGATCCCACATGCCGCGGAGCGGCTGGGCCCGTGAGCCATGGCCACTAGGCCTGCGCGTCCGGAGCCTGTGCTCCGCAACGGGAGAGGCCACAACAGTGAGAGGCCCGCATACCGCAAAAAAAAAAAAAAAAAAAAATTGCAGTCTTTACGTTGTACTCATGGTTTCATATATATAAGCATACCTCGGAGATATTGTGGGTTCAGTTCCAGACCATTGCCATAAAGCAAGTCACATGAATTTTTTGGTTTCCTACTGCATATAAAAGTTATGTTTAGGGCTTCCCTGGTGGCGCAGTGGTTGAGAGTCCGCCTGCCGATGCAGGGGACACGGGTTCGTGCCCCGGTCCGGGAGGATCCCACGTGCCGCGGAGCGGCTGGGCCCGTGAGCCACGGCCGCTGAGCCTGCGCTCCGCAACGGGAGAGGCCACAACAGTGAGAGGCCCGGCTAGCACAAAAAAAAAAGTTATGTTTATACTACACAGAAGTTTATCAAGTGTGCAATAGCATTATGTCTTAAAAAAATGTACATACCTTATTTTAAAAATACTTTATTGCTAAAAACTGCTAAACATCATGTGAGCCTTCAGTCAGTTGTAATCTTTTTGCTGGAGGATCATGCCTCAAAAATATTTGAAATGTTGTGAGAATTATGAAAATGTGTCACAGAGACATGAAGTGAGCAAATATCGTTGGAAAAATGACACCAAAAAACTTGCTCAACGTTGGGTTGCCACAAATTTTTTTTTTTTTAAATAAATGTATTTATTTATTTTTGGCTACTTTGGTTCTTTGTTGCTGTACGTGACTTTCTCCAGTTGCGGAGAGCGGGGACTACTCTTTGTTGCGGTACGTGAGCTTCTCATTGCGGTGGCTTCTCTTGTTGTGGAGCACGGGCTCTAGGCTCGTGGGCTCAGTAGTTGTGGCGCACAGACTTAGTTGCCCTGCGGCATGTGGGATCTTCCTGGACCAGGGCTCGAACCCGTGTCCCCTGCACTTGCAGGCGGATTCTTAACCACTGTGCCACCAGGGAAGCCCTGCCACAAATTTTTGATTTGTGGAAAACACAATATCTGTGGAGCGCAATAAAGGAAAGCACAATAAAATGAGGTATGCCTATGGGCTTCCCTGGTGGTGCAGTACTTGAGAATCCGCCTGCGGATGCAGGGGACACGGGTTCGTGCCCCGGTCCGGGAAGATCCCACATGCCGTGGAGCGGCTGGGCCCGTGAGCCATGGCCGCTGGGCCTGCGCGTCCGGAGCCTGTGCTCCACAAAGGGAGAGGCCACAGCAGTGAGAGGCCCGCGTACCACCAAAAAAAAAAAAAAAAAAAATGAGGTATGCCTGTAATGCCATTAGACAAGTCATATAAAGACAAAATTATATTGCTTAAGGTGACTGCAATATAAAATACCAATACTTTAAAATTAAAGTAAGAACATATAATAAGGCATTGTTAATTAAAATACAAAAGAGTACCATCATAATTAAAACTAACATAGACGTGGAACATACTACTGTTCCATAGATATGGAATGTAAAACTAACATAGATATGGAAGAGCACTGTAAAAATTAAGTGAAATAATTTTAATAGCTTTACTGAGAATGTAAATGACACACAATAAAATGTACATATTTAAAATGTACAATTCGATAAGTCTTGACGTATGTCTATATCTATGAAACCATCACCACAATCAAGATAATGAACATATCCATTACCCTACTGTTTCCTATTCCCTTTTATTATATAATCTCTTTACCCCATCCCTCCCCAACCCTCAATTCTTCATGTAACTACTGCTGTTTTCTGTCACTGTATTAGTTTGCTAGGGCTGCTATAATAAAATACCACAGACTGGGTGGCTTAAACAACAGAAATTCATTTTATCACAATTCTGAAGGGTAGAAGTTCAAGATCAAGGTGTCCTCAAAACTGTGTTCAAGATCAAGGTGTCCTCAAAATTGATTTCTTTGAGAGTAATCTCTCCTCAGCTTGTAGATGGACATCTTTTCCATATGACTTCACATGGTTTTCTCTCTGTATCCATCTGAGTAGAAATGTCTTCTTAAAAGGACGCCAGTTAGATTAGATTAGAGTTCACCCTCATGACCTCATTTTTTTTTTTTTTTTTGTGGTACGCGGGCCTCTCACCGTTGTGGCCTCTCCCATTGCGGAGCGCAGGCTCCGGACGCGCAGGCCCAGCGGCCATGGCTCACGGGCCCAGCCGCTCCGCGGCATGTGGGATCCTCCCGGACCGGGGCACGAACCCGTGTTCCCTGCATCGGCAGGCGGACTCTCAACCACTGCGCCACCAAGGAAGCCCATGACCTCATTTTAAATTAATTACCCCCTTAAAACACTATTTTCAACAACAGTTACATTCTGAGGTACTGAAGGTTAGGACTTTAACAGATAATTTCGGGGAGATCCAATTCAGTTCATAACAGAAACTGGAGAGTAGTTTGCATTTTCTAGTGTTTTATATGAATGGAACCCTTTCTAAATGAACTTTTTTTTTTTTTTTACTTTGTTCACTCAGCATATTTATCTTAGATTGATCCATTCATGTATCAATAGTTCATTTCTTTTCATTCCTCAGTGGCATTTCATTGTCTGGACACACATTGTTTATCCATTCACCTGTTGATGGACATTTGGATTATTTCCAAGTTGAAGCTATTAAAAATAAAGCTGCTGTGAGCTCTTTATTTTTCTTGGGCAAATTACCTAATGGCTGGGTCATTTGATAGACGTGTGTATAACCTCATAAGAAACTGCCTGTGATATTGGGATTTATAATAAGAAATATATATATAGTCTTTGTTCCTCTCAGTTCCCGGCACAGAGCTCCTAAACTCTGGGAATTTCCTAAATGAAGACTGATAAAGGCCCCTTTGTTCATAGGCGGCTTTTTTTGGAAAACCCCTCGGTAACCTAAGGATGGGCTGGTTGACTGGGGAACCAATTATGAATAAAGGGTTGGAACTTTTAGTCCTACCCCAGCTTCCTGAGAGGAGAGAGGGGCTGAAGGTTGAGCTCAATCATGGATGGCCAGTGATTTAATCAATCGTGCCTATGTAATGAAGCCTCCATAAAATCCCACAAGGACAAGATTTGGAGAGCTTCTGGATTGGTTAACACAGGGAGATTCGGGGAGAGTGGAGCGCTCAGAGGGGGGTGGAAGCTCCATGCCCCTCTCGCCATACCTTGCCCTTTGTAAGACTTTGCCTGGGTTCTCTCTCTCTGTACCATGGCCTAAAATCTCTCTCCAGACATTAAGCTGTGGTAATAGACTCACAACATCTGTTTCCCATCTTTCAGTGATCACTGTCCTTTGTTTTCTAACATCCATTGTCTTGAAAACCATTGTTTCATATATTTTGCCTGCATGTTTGGTTATTTCAGGAGGGACGGTAAATAAACTCCCTGTTATTCCATCTTGAGTGGAATAACAGAAGTCTGAAGTGATAATTTAAAAACAAATGCAAAACAACATAATGAAAAAAAACAACATAATGAGTGTTTTCATAGATTTTTTTTTCAGTTAGGATCACAAAATAAGTCTAGATTGCCCTGATTTTGATGCCGTCTGCAGCACTATCTTGACTCCTACTGGAGATTCTCTGATCCCAGTCATCTTTGTATCTTTATCTCTCATGTCTTGTTGAGATAGTCAATCTAACCTTTAGAAAATGCCCTGTGCCTTCTTCACACCATGTGGCAATGGACAACCACAAACTGATATATAAAGATCATTCTTCATAAACATTCTAATTTTGAGAAACTGTCTCATTACTTTTATATGCTGATCTAGGTTTGTTAATCTGCTTGTGTGAATATACTTTTATTTGAAGGTTTGTTCAGCAAATCTTTGCAGTGGCTAAACTTACAAGTTACAAAAATAGAGGGGTACTATCAGAGGAGCAAGAGTTTAAACAAAAGCTGACAATAGAATTATACATCAAAAGTTTTTCTAAAAGTAAAGGAAGTACATATATGAAACACATACCAAAGATACATTTTCACTGAAAAAATAAAATGGAATCCTCCAGAAAACTTTAAGAATTAATGAGCAAGCTCAGCAAGGTTGTGGGATACAAGATCAATAAAAAAATTGTTTTTACACAATAGCAATGGACAATCTAAAAAATGACATTAAGAAAACAACTCTATATACAATGGCATCACAAAGAGTAAAATCTCAGTAATAAATTAACAAAAGAAGTTCAAGAACTTGGGCAAAACTTCATTGCTTGTTGAAAGACATTAAAGAAGACATAAATACATGGACACACATTACATATTCATGGATCAGAAGACTTAATTATGTTAAGACGGCAATTCTACACAAATCTACAGATTGAACATAATCCCTATTTGTTTCTCCAAAAAATATACAAATGACCAATAAGCACATGAAAAAAAATGCTCTTTATTAATTATGGTTATATAAATCAAAAGCACAGTGAGATACCCCTGCACAACCACTAGGATGGTTACAATCATAAAAGACAGACAACAAATTTTGGTGAGGATGTGAAGAAATTGGGACCCTCACACATTGCTGAAGGGATTGTAAAATGGTGCAGCCACTTTGGAAAAACAGTTTGCCAGTTTTCCAAAATGTTAAACATAGAGTTACCATATGATCTATCAATTCTACTCTAAGGTACATGTTCAAAAAAATTAAAACGGGGAGGGGGAAGGGTAAGCTGGGACGAAGTGAGAGAGTGGCATGGACATATATACACTACCAAATGTAAAATAGATAGCTAGTGGGAAGCAGCTGCATGGCACAGGGAGATCAGCTCAGTGGTTTGTGACCACCTAGAGGGGTGGGATAAGGAGGGTGGGAGGGAGACACAAGAGGGAGGGGATATGGGCATATACATATGCATATAGCTGACTCACTTTGTTATACAGCAGAAACTAACACAACACTGTAAAGCAATTATACTCCAATAAAGATGTTTAAAAAACCCACAAAAACACACGTCCACACAAAAACTTGTATTCTAACGTTCACAGCAACATTACTCATAATAGCCAAAAAGTAGAAACAATCCAAATGCTCATCAAATGATGGACAGGTAAATAAAATATGGTATAGCCCTTTAATGGAATAGCATTCAGAAATAAAAATGAAAGAAGTACTGATATACACTACAAAATGAATGAACCTTGAAAACATGCTAAATGAAGAAAGCCTGTCACAAAAGTCCACATGTATAATTCCACTTATACGAAATGGCCAGTATAAGCATATTCATAGAGACAGAAAGCAGATTTATGGTTGACCCAGCCTGCGGGGTGGAAAAAATGGGGAGTAACTGCTAATACATACAATTTTAGAGGGGGGATGGAGATGTTCTAAAATTAGATTGTGGTAATGGTTGCACAACTCTCTGACTGTATTAAAAACTATGAAATTGTGCACTTTAAAAGAGTGAATTTTATGGCATGTGAATTACACTTCAGTGGAGCTGTTATAAAAAATAAATTAAATGGAGTGCAAGTATTGGAAATAAACTTAAAAAGCCAAAAATGAATGCATTTTACTATTTGCCTTCAAGTCTACTACAAGGTTCAGTTTTATGAAGTGAGTACATTTTCTTGTGCTAAAATCTACTATGTTTTCAATCAATTCAATTAGTGTTGTTTTCCTTTTCCTCAATTAGCAAAAACAGTTAAAACATTCAGTCTGATTATTTTCATAATATAATAAGCATATCGGTTATTATTCTTCTAGGAAAAACATCTGTAACTTTACTAATAACAGTCTTCATTATCTGTTTTTACGAAAATCTTATCCATAGTTAATCTAAGATGTAAAAGGAAAAGAGTGGCAAGAAAAATTAAAACTTAATGCCAGTAGAATGAGAAAAATGTAACAGGGTATGAGCTTTCTACTTGTTTTAATGTGTTTTCTTTCTTTGCAATAAACACATTCTAGGGAAGAAGGCAATTCCACTGCCACTCCTGAGAACAAATAAAGCGTTTCCCTAATCTGTGTAAAGACTCATCACTAGCCCATAGACTATTGAGCTAAGCATGGGTTTTAACAAGCTATCAAGGTCTGTTGTGAAGGAAATTTAAGAATAGGACATTTGGGGCTTCCCTGGTGGCGCAGTGGTTGAGAGTCCGCCTGCCGATGCAGGGGACGCGGGTTCGTGCCCCGGTCCGGGAAGATCCCACATGCCGCGGAGCGGCTGGGCCCGTGAGCCAGGGTCGCTGAGCCTGCGCGTCCGGAGCCTGTGCTCCGCAACGGGAGAGGCCAGCATACCGAAAAAAAAAAAAAAAAAAAAAAAAAAAAAAAAAAAAAAAAAAAAAAAGGATCTAAGAATAGGACATTTGATTTGTGTGCCACTATATAACAAGAAAATATATGTATAGGGCTGAAAGCATGTGGAGAGAGGTGAAATAGGGGCTGATTCTTGCTTGGGATGTAAACGTAGGAAAATGCCGCCAGCCGCGGCGGGTCCTCAAAGTGTAGCAACAATCGACGAGAGGGGGTAGGGAACTGAACGCACCAAGGTATGGGATCAGAAGGGCACAAGCAACTGATGGTTGCAATGCAAGTTTAATAACAAAGCATAGCTATATATATACCCCTAAAGCAGGGAATTTGCTTAGTCACCATCTTATCGGCATCAGCTGGTTAATTGGCTTCTCGGCTTAGTCACGCCTTATCGGCATCAGCTGGTTGATTGGCTTCTCGGCTTCTCCCTCAAAGGCACCAATTTCCCCTCCAGGGTTGCTTTTCCTAGCTTTAGGCAACAACCAGGGACTCCCAGTAACTGAGCAGGTCCCTGGAGCGATTTGGCCAAAGGCCATCTCCTTTTTTACGTTCATACCATAAAGTCCAGGATGCATACCAAGGAGAGTACAACCGGGCCCTGAGGCTTATGAGGGTCTTAATGGCGCCTTCCTCAGAGGGCAATGCTCGCCACATTTCCCCCTCTTTTATTTTTTAAAACTTGATAATGCAATTTCAACCCATACACCTCCTGACGAAGAGCAGCGAGACGGCCAACAATAAAGCGTAATAAACAAGGTAAGGCAATTAACTTCTTGTAGATGAGCTTCTTGAATTGCTTGTTATTTCGGCATTAAGTTTTTGTATGTCCATACTAATGTGTCCATCAGTCCATACACTTAAAACGTGCATTTTTACTTTGTTCCAATCCCAGTTTTTAGTTAAGTATCAATATGACTTTGTAATGCTAATGCAATACTGGTATTTTTAGACAATTGATTAACATAATGTGCTTGTTGTACAGTTTTACTTAATGCTAAACCGGCGGTAGCGGCTGTGGCTGTTAAAGCGGCTAAGGCTAATATGCTACATATTAATATTCCAATGAATCGTTTAGGTCTCTTTAAAGCTTCAGATAATTCTAGCCAAGCTTGCATGCTAGTACTATGATACCATGGTTCAGAAATATTTACAGGCAGCATTACATAGGAAGGTTGTTTTAACATCATAACAGAAAAAGTTCCTTTCATAGACAGAATGCAAGTACTAAAAATACAATTCTGACAAGTTATATTATATCCTAAGGAACCATAAGTAAACTCAATCTGTAAATCTCCTATTAGCAAGGCATATGGGGGTGCGACGCAAGTAATAACCGGTTGATAAGCATAAGACAATGCAAACTTCCCAAAATCCCAATGCTTATAAAAAACCAAACTATTATTAGTAACAGAAACTGAAGAAATTAAAATGGTACCATTATTATAATTTAAGGTGCACCAGATTTGAGAATTCAAAATCAGATTGGGGAAAATCAGAAGGAAAAAAGGAGGGAAACTTCAAACTTGTAACAGCTTTAACTACCTTTAAACTATGGCCGGCCAGTGAAGTCCCTTGTCCTCCTACATACACTTCAACACAAAAATAGTATCTTTGACTTTGCAGCTTCTATTAGAGCTCCACTTTCAGCTTTATGATTAGACCCATCTTTGTTGCTGTAATTACCAGTCTCATTCTTTCCATTTTTGTTATTGTTGCCCTGTGAAATCATTTTTTCTAGAACAGCAAGAAGATGTAAAGCTTTCTCAGCTTGGTAGGTTAATATATACAGGTCTACGATCAAAAAACACACTACTTGGTCAAATTTTTCTTCAAAAGGTTCTATGAACTGATAAAGTTTTTCACCAATGGATATGGCTTCTGTATACTGTCGGACATGATACAGGATGACTGCTTGATTGTAATACAACATACTGTTTTCAGGATCATCTAGTCCATCCATTTCTGCAACAGCCGAGTGCACCTGATTCTTCAATTGGTTAAGTGTCTGTCTTAAACTATCTGTTGTTGTCTGGTTACTTTTGAAAAACTCAGCTACTGCCGTATTCAAAATTATTTTATAATCGTCTTTGTTTATATCTTGTAGGCAGGCAAGATGTTGCAGACAGACATCATAATTTCCAGCTGTAAAAGCCTGGAAAGCACTGTTGGACAACTCCTTCTCTTGATCAGTGATCTCAGGTCGCTTCTTGGATACTTCTTGTCCCATATTTTTTTACTTCTGACTATTGCCCCGAGTTACTATCAACTTTACTATGTGGCCACACTTTCACTCTTCACCCCGGGGATTCACTTACCGAGATTCAGATGTCCCTCTCGTCCGGTCCCTGTTCGGGCGCCACTTGCCGCCAGCCGCGGCGGGTCCTCAAAGTGCAGCAACAATCGACGAGAGGGGGTAGGGAACTGAATGCACCAAGGTATGGGATCAGAAGGGCACAGACAACTGATGGTTGCAAGGCAAGTTTAATAACAAAGCGTAGCCGTGTATATCCCCCTAAAGCAGGGAATTTGCTTAGTCACGCCTTATCGGCATCAGCTGGTTAATTGGCTTCTCGGCTTCTCCCTCAAAGGCACCAATTTCCCCTCCAGGGTTGCTTTTCCTAGCTTTAGGGAACAACCAGGGACTCCCAGTAACTGGGCAGGTCCCTGGAGCGATTTGGCCAAAGGCCATCATCTCCTTTTTTACGTTCATACCATAAAGTCCAGGATGCATACCAAGGAGAGTACAATCGGGCCCTGAGGCTTATTGAGGGTCTTAATGGCGCCTTCCTCAGAGGGCAATGCTCTCCACAGGAAAAAATGTCAGAGAAAGTAGGAGTCTCATGCCCCCCAAAATGCCAGATGAATGGACTAAGGATTACTGGGAGGCCTTACTGGCTGGCCAGCTCCCCCAGCCTTCACAAAGGTTAACTCCAGGCCCCTACACACACCAACTCCCTTGGCAGGCGTGCTGGCAGACCCCCAGCTTGACAGCTGACCGCCAGCTGAGTACAGAGGTTCCACTCAATGGCTTAAGTTTTGTTAAGGTCCCAGTAGGGCCTTCGGACACCTACCAGAGTAATGAGGGTGCTGAACTAAGAAAAAGCCACATTCCCCGCTCCACTGTGACATGTAGTGATGGCCACTCTTTCCCTCCCTAAAATATGAAAAGACAAAACAAAAATGAAGAAAAAATTTCTTAAATGATGCCCGTTAGCTAGCTCACGAGACTGATCATTTAGCTATAGGCCCTCAATCCCAAACTGAGCCTTTTATGGCTTCTGTATTGACGCCAGGACTGGAACTTTGTGAATTACATTTCCCAGACTCCTTTGCCAGCTGGCTGTTAAATTCTGGCAATAGGAGGCACTAGAGGGAGACTAGAAGTTCAGAGGAAGAGAGAGGGACTTCTTTCCTGTTTTTTTTTTTTTTTTCCTGTTCCTGCCTGTGTTGACCCAGCTTCTTTCAGCACCCCCAGCTTCTCCCTCCCTCCCCCCCGGCCCCCCGCCTCCAGGTAGCCAGGCAGCGTTCACTTCTCGGATGCGGATGGATACCCAGTTCTAGAAGGGCCCTTCCTCCCAGGAGGTGAATGATAATCCCAATTGCCTTCCTTCCGTCTCCCCAGATCTAGAGGCAGCTGTTGCTTCTGCTGTCAGCTCCGAGTATCTCCCCTGTTAAAATAACCTAGTGTCTTTCTTTTTTCTTTTATCTTTCTTTTCCTGACTGATACAATACTAAGCTCTGCTAGCTGTAACATGTAAGGGTCTCCAACACTTCCTTTACGAAGATATGGAAAGGCTGAACCGAAAAAGAAAAGAAAAACTGGTAAGTTTTGCTCCTTAGTTAGTTCAACACATATCATCTTCCTAATTAAATTTTGAAGTCTCTCAGTATGAACATGCCATATTTGTTTTTCAACATGCCTAAACACCACCTGTATAGCCTCTTCTACCAGTGAATGAATTCCCATATAAAATAAATATTTGAGTTTCTTTTTCTTAGCGTATGTCACATATTTTTATAAAAGGAAAATTAACTTTAGCTGTACAGAATTTCCATTGCATCTGTAGAGCTAAAGGTCACTTAGTAATATATTTCCATGCCATTCCCCAGATCAAAGTAAGAGACTACCAAATTCTCACCATCAGTCAGCTATTCTGAACCAAAAATCTCTTCTCGTGATTGTTACATTGTTACATTGTTAAGTAGTCTCCTTTCATCTGGAGAATTTGCAGAGCTTCTGGAGACACTATATGCCCTCCTCCTTCTCTGGCTAAGGTGTATTTGAGTACAGAATAAGGTTGATGGTATTTCTTCAAGATAGTTATTCAGGAAAATCCCATAAATACTCTGTGCCAGTTATTGATTCATTGTCTCTCAGTTCCAAGTTCACCTTTCATTGCCTGCTCTATGATAATGAAGCTGGACTTCCTCCTTTGTCGGTTAGCATGATGCTAAACTGTGTCAGTAGAGGGGGTTGGGAGAACGCTGGAGGAGAAAGGAGTTGCTCTTGCTGGTTGAAGTCCAATCTTCTCCTCAGGCTCTTGCAGTGGTTACCAACACCCAGGACCCTTAGCATATGGGTCACCTCCCTATGAGCAGCTTCTCATGACACCTCTTGGGTGACTTCACAGCAGAGTGCTGGAGCCAAGGTGTTTCCCCATGAACAAATTCTCCCAGCAATTCTGGGGGTAGGTTTCCAGCAAGTTTCACCAGTATGGCACCACCGGAAACTTTGCCATCTGGTGAGCAAAGGCCGTGCTACTTCCAATGAGCTCTGGATGTCCGCACAAAGGGGTCACTTCCTTGGTGCTGTAGCTCAGCCTTGTGGGGAGTGACCACCCCCGAAATCTGTTATTTGCACATCCTTTACAGTTCTCTTTACTTCTTACCAGTTAATCTCTTTTTACTCCAATCCCGTTATATCTAATAATTCTTTATGTTGCGCTTTCCCTGTTCAGGTTACTATGTGGTTTCTCTCTCCTGATTGGACTCTGTTGATGCATACTCATTTGCTATGCTTTGCCTCATTCCATCTGTTACCAATACAAAACTAAGCAAATGGGCTTCCCTGGTGGCGCAGTGGTTAAGAATCCGCCTGCCAATGCAGAGGACATGGGTTCAAGCCCTGGTCTGGGAAGATCCCACATGTTGTGGGGCAACTAAGCCCGTGTGTCACAACTACTGAGCCCACGTGCCGCAACTTCTGAAGCCCACATGCCTAGAGCCTGTGCTCTGCAACAAGAGAAGCCACCACAGTGAGAAGCCCACGCAGTGCAACAAAGAGTAGCCCCTGCTCGCCGCAACTAGAGAAAGCACCAATGAAGACCCAACGCAGCCCAAAATAAATAAATAAGTTTTTAAAAAACTAAGCAAATATCAAGCATCTTCTATGACTAGTGAAACTCAGGAATCACGGCATAAATATATATTAGAGGGGGCAGTGAAATTTTTAAAAGGCTTGATTCATATTAGTGTAGATTTTTAGCCCTTGTCCTATCCCATTCCTGCTTTGATTCGACAATTATAGACTTAGCTAGCTTTTTTTTTTTTAACATTCCGTTTAAGATTCTTTTATATACATATTTAAATTAGTGCTTAAATGCTCATTAAATGGTAGCTGTTAATTCAATTATAAAATTAGTTTCTAGTATCTTTGAAAAGCCATCACATTTTACTGTTGTTTTATTTTTTATTGGAGTATAGTTGCTTTACGCTGCTGTGTCCGTTTCTGCTGTACAGCAAAGTGAATCAACCGTACGTAATACATATATCCTGTCTTTTAAAATTGTCTTCCCATTTAGGTCACCAGAGCACCAAGTAGAGTTCCCTGTGCTGTACAGCAGGTTCTCATTAGTTATGTGTTTTATACACAGTAGTGTATATATGTCAGTCCCAATCTCCCAGTTCATCCCACCCTCCCCTCTTTCCCCCTTGGTATCCATACGTTTTTTTCTCTACGTCTGTGTCTCTATTTCTGCTTTGCAAATAAGATCATCTATACCATTTTTCTAGATTCCACATTAGCTAGCTTTTAAACCTCAGGTTTAGTGTTGCACATCTGTTGTCCTGTCTGTCCTGCACTGCTGCCCTCTCATTTTGGAAAATGCAGTCATTTCTTTGATGGGTCTGCTCCTTTCCATTCCCATTGACTCTCCTAAATGTGTGCTTCTATTGGAGGCTGCAAGTATCCACCCTGTTATAGGATTGGGCACAGGACATGAGTCAGAGACTTTGCTTAGGATTTTTCTGGATTGGAAGTTAAAGAAGTCATTTCCTCTCTGGCCAAGGTAGGAAGATGTAATCTGAGAGCTAGTGGTAATTATGTGTCCAGCTTTATGGAAAAAAGTCAATCTAAAAAAATGAAATTGATATACAGAAAAAAAAAGCAACAATAGGAGGAAAGAGAAAAAAAAATTGTTGGAGTTAGAGGGCTTGGGTTTTGCCTTATCAGAGGCACAAGTGTGCCCATGCCCTTCCCACAATTTAGTCAGTTGAACCAACCAGTTCATTTTTTCGCTAAGCTACTTAGAGTTAGGTTTCCAACACTTTTTTTTTTTTTTTTGTGGTACGCGGGCCTCTCACTGCCGTGGCCTCTCCCTTTGCGGAGCGCAGGCTCCGGACGCGCAGGCTCAGCGGCCATGGCTCACGGGCCCAGCCGCTCCGCGGCACGCGGGATCCTCCCGGACCGGGGCACGAACCCGCGTCCCCTGCATCGGCAGGCGGACTCCCAACCACTGCGCCACCAGGGAAGCCCTCCAACACTTTTAATTAAGAATTCTAAAGTGTTATCTTTCCTGAAGACCCCTGACTACATTCTTACTTCCATTCTTTAATTCCTTCAGCGTACTTTATCTGTACCATTTACTGTGCTAACTACTATATACTGTGCTTTTTCCCTAACTGCCCATATGGTACAACTTAACATGTAGCTGATAGTACATAAGGCCATATTTGTGTATGTTCTTACCAGTTAGATGGTAATCTTCACATCTTTTACAGTGCCATGCACATGGTTTGCTGATTAGCTGATGGATGGGAATTCCCTGGGGCTATAAATGTGGTTATCTGTTTCCCTTTGGGGGTCTTGTTTAACTATATATATTATGGTAAACAGTGCATAGGAAATATTCAAATAACATACTGTGATAACAGTAGTCTCTATTTTAAAATTTTACATGTTTTATTTATAGATATATATTATTGAGATATAGTTGATTTATAATATTGTATTAGTTTCAGGTATACAACATAGAGATTCAATATTTTTATAGGTTATACTTCATTTACAGTTATTATAAAATATTGGCTATATTCCATGTGTTGTATAATATATCCTTTTAACTTATTTATCTTATACCTAGTAGTTTGTACCTCTTAATCCCTTACCCCTGTCTTGGTCCTCCGCCCTCCCTCTCCCCACTGGTAACCACTAGTTTTTTCTCTATATCTGTGAGTTTGTTTCTTTTTTGTTATATTCACTAATTTGCTTTATTTTTTAGATTCCACATATATGTGATAACATACAGTATTTGTTATCAAATGAAGTTTTGCCATTTGCAAGAACATGGATGGACCTGGAGGGTATCATGCTTAGTGAAATAAAGTCAGACAGAGTAAGACACGTGCATTATGTTAGATTCTATTAAGGCTCTGTTATATTTAAGAAACTATGTTTTGCTACATGATCTTATTTAGTTGAAACACTAGGAAGTATTATTATTTCCATTTTAACTCTGAGAATACTGAAGGTAAATTAACTTGACAGAGTTAAGGTTCACCAAGTGTTAACTAATTTCAAGTTTCATCCACTATGCTGTGTTGCTTCACCTGTAATGTATATTCTCTATATTTTAAAAGAAAGACCTCTAAATGTATATTGCATATACTTTTACCTTTAGCTATAGGAAATGGTTTAGGAAGAATAATGGTTTGGGTGGATTCTCAGGGTACCAAATAGTCATTACTAAACGTTGGACATCATAAAGACAACTCTTTTTTTCCTCTAAAAGTTCTGAACTACTCAAGATTTACCTGCCAGTTTAATGGTGTACACACAATGGGATGGGACAGTATTAGGAATGTGGTCTCATCAGCCTGATTTACCTTGGATGTTACTCTATTTTTCAGTAAAGAGAAACCTTGACCACAGTCTTGAAATAAAACTAGTGGCCATTTAAAGCTAGTTTTATTCTTCTGAGAAAATGATAAAACATATACATACAAATAGGCCTGTAGTTGGCCTAGCCTTAATATCCCCTGACCAAATTACCTTCTCTTATTTTTGTTTAAATTGTTCTTGATATATAGGAGACCATTTCAATTTTTTTTTTTTTCCATTTCAATTTTTATATCAGATTAAGTTTACACACTGATTAAGATACACAGAGCAGCATTTTCTCAATAATTAGCACATCTTGGGGTGTGGGTGTATTAAACTCATAGTCAAATTACTTCTAAAGAGTTTTTTTGGTAAGTCGACCCAACTAGTCCCCTTTTTTCCTAAGCTACTTTGAGCAATTACCCGTAAAAATGTACTTGCTGGAGTTTTTATTGCTAGTTTTTTAAAAAGGACTATTGTTGAGGTAAGTAAAGTAATTGCAATTCATTTGCTGTAGTTCGCATTTCAGTTCTACATCTGTTCCTGGAGAGAAGCTTGAAAAGATTGGTGGAGCTGTATTGACTACTTGCAGTCAGAAAATGTTTTGGTAGCTCTATTTATGATGTCAAAACAGATAGAAGAAAAGCAAAATATTTGTTATATCAGTCAAGCTTTTGTTCTCAAGTGTGGTGAGTAACTGATTTGTGTTATTATCACACAATAGGCTAAGTTTAGCTTTTATTTTTCTCTCTCTTTTAACTGAAATTACAAGTCATCCAGAATTCAAAGGCTAATTTTGTACCAATTAAGAAGGAGCAAGGATAAAAGTTTCCCTCTGAAAAGCATCATAAAGCTGGACCAATTAAATCAGGCCTCACTTGATGTTGAATCTGACTTTAGAATCAACACTGTTAAAGGAGATTCTAATGAAAGCTTAAACCCTTAGAAGCCTTTTGTTTTAGATACATTCCTATGATTTGGCCCACATGCAGAAGACAGTTAATCTACAGATGGGCACACATTCATGGGTGGACTGCTAAGTGTTGCAAACATGTACATTCAATCAAAACCTTTCTGCAACTGGGCAGATTTTCACATATGGACCCCAAGTGACAGGAACACACACTTACATACCTCTCTGATGTTTCTGAAGGACATCTTAGAGGGACTTTTTCCCTGTGACTGATAACACTAAGGAATTGTATGTGTGTTTACTTCTGTCCTGTGAGATTTTCCAATAGCTCAGTTGAATTCTTTTTCTCTGATTGCTGCTGAAATGAAAAAGAAATTCAGACTAGCAGATACATTTTTGTCCTTGGAAAACACTCTTTATTACAATCTTAACTCTTAATAGCAAGAAAGAAATTCAAATGCATTTAAGTCATCAAGGGCCACACCAGAAAGTAGAAAACTTTTCTGCTCGGAGGGGCTGAAAATTAAGGGCAAATCTATAACTTCCCCTCTCCCACCCTACCCTCTCTCCATGTACCGCCAATAAAGAAAACAAGTCAGTCTCTTTCTCAAAAGCTGGAGGGGAACATTGAAGAGAGACTCAGAGAGCAGAAAAATATACCCCCAATAGGCACTAAGAAAATGTCGAAATCGAACAATCCCCAGACCCATGAAGCAGTGTGTGTACCACTGTTTCCCTATGTGGATTTTTCTTATCTCTTTCCTATTTAAAACATGGAGTGGGCAGAATGTTTTAATCCAGAGTTTTTACTGTTGTAACCTAGGAACAATAATTTGAGGTTTCTAAGTATGTAAGTGTCACCATGGAAACAAAAAGAAATCTCTCGGAGATATGCTTCTGCCTGGAGCTTATCACTAAAAAAAAAGAATGTCAAACTCAAAGTGTATGTAGATTCTTGGGCTGTTGAGCTAGGTGAATCTTTCGTCTGTTGCTAGCCCTGAAAATGGAGTTTTAAAATTTTATTTTTTATTTTTTCTTTATTGAAGTAACATTGGTTTATAATGAAAATAGATTTTTGTTTGTTTGTTTTTGTTTTTCGTTTTTTTCTTTTTTTATAATGAAAATAGATTTTTAAATGTCCAGATACATTGTTAGTTGGTTACAAAATGCTGTAACGTCTATGGGAACAATTTGCAAATCATCATCAAAATTACAATTATACATACTCTTTGACCCAGCAGGTCTTCTTCTGGAAATTTATCCTACAGATATATGTATAGCATATACATATATGATAAATAATGTGTACATGAGGTTATTTATACTAACATTATTTGTGATAGCAAAAGCCTGAAAGCAGATGTTATTTCTATTAATAGGGCACTGGTTAAAATAAAGTATGGAATACTATGCAGCCATATGAATATGGAATGATATACAAGCTATACTGTGAAGGAAAAATAGCAAGTACAGTGTATAGTACGCTACTGTTTGTGTGCGAGGGAAGGGTAACATTCATATTTATTTGTTTGTATATGTATAACATATCTTTGGATGGATTCACCAGAAAGTGCTAACATTGGTTTCCTCACAAGGAGTAGAACTCGGTAACTGGGGTTGCAGGGATGGGAGGGAGTCCTTTCACTGTATACCTTTTAGTACCTTTTGAAATTTGAACCATGTAAATGTGTTTTTTGAAAAATAAGTAAATTTAAATAAAACAAACATGTATATATACATATATACATATATACATATATATATACACAGGTGAACAAAACTGTTCACTGACCTACAAAAGTTTCATTGGTTCTACCCACATTCAGAAATGTCTTAACATCTCTGCCTTTCATCTTGTATAAAAAGATTTTCTAACATGGAAAAAGTATGTTCTGGAAAATGTATTAAAATAGTAATAGCTAATTGAACATATGCTATGTGCCAGGCAGGGTACTCAGCCCTTCACATATGTGTTCTCATTTAATTTTCACAACTCCAGGAGATGGCTACCCTTCTTATCTTCATGTTACAGAGGAGGACATTGAGGTAACACAGCTACAAACCACACCCAAATCTTACTGACTCAAAAGCTTGCGTTTAATCACTCTGTCATGCTGTTGGTCTTAATTTCTTTCAGTATACTAAAACTCGTCAAAGACCTCTGGCTGTACATCAACTCACTAAAATTGGATAAGTAGAAAAAAATGTATAGGCATTATTTAGCAACTGGTTGTGTCATTTGATCAGTGAAAAAAACATTGTTCCAGAATAAAGGCCAAATATATTGGCTGCATTCTTGCAAGCCAATGTAGTTTAATCTTGAAGCCATCTGGTCAAAATCATAAGTCATTAAATATAATTTGTGATTAAATAGGAACTTTCAACAAGGGTAGAATTAACCATTTAAGAAAACACCACTCTTCTTTGGTGGCTTGGTATCAAGAGCCAGATGTGAAAACATCAGTTAGCTTTGGGTTTGTACAATTTTAAAATTTCTTAGGTTCATTGGACTTGAGTCTTGTGTGGTTCAAGTTTCACTTAGCATTGGAAGTATTCAACTTTGGTCTTCAAAGGGTAAAGATATTTGAACAGTATCATAGGACCTCAAATGTTTTATACCAAACAATGCTGATTACTTATATATAAACGAATCCGTACCATCTGGATTATTTGCAACTTCACATACAATTTTAAAGGGAAAAAATTAAATGCCTGGAAAAATATATTGAGGGCTTGGTCAAATGTAAAATTTGGGAAATAGACTTCTTTGGGTAGGTTTGTAGACTTTCCTGCAACAAAAGATTATCTACATTCATTGCGTAAATCAAAAGACTGAAATTTACAAGGTCATTTCTTTGCCATATTACAAGAAAAATACTCAACAATATTCAAATATTCATGTAAAAAATAACACCATCTACATTAAAGAGCTTTGTTATTTACAAAAGGACAAAGGATTTTTTCTTTTACATTTTATAAAATGAATAACTGTGACTTTTGAAAAGGATCATTGTGATACATTTTCAAATATTTAGATGATATTAATATCTTTTTTAAAACTCTTATGTACATCCCAAAGACCTTGAGGTCGTTTATAATGAAATATACATATTGTTTCTATCCCAGTCCAGGCAAGAAAACAGACACCACTCAAAGTCTTTCACAGAGGGAATTTTAATTCAGAGAATGATATGGTCACAGACACGTGATAGAAAAGCTGAAAAGGCAAGCATAGGACACTGAGGCAACCCAGGACGCTACAACCAGCCTAGATCAGGAATACAACCAGAGGAGGCAAGCTTACTAAAGTTTAGAAAATGGGATAAAGTGGGTGGCCTGTTGTTCCCACTGAGCTGCGACAGGATGATCTGCCTGGCAGAAACTGACACCAAGAATGTGAAGCAACCACCCCTGCAGGTGCTGCCTGAGACAGAGTTATAAATAATTTGCCTTTTCCCATCCTCTGCCCCAATCTTTTGCCAGGGCCTCTTATTGGCTGAACCTACCTGGAAGCTAGGGAAAAAGGGACTGGGAGATGTAATTCCCTCTGATGTAGAGGAGAGCACAGGAAGGGCAGAGAATGGATTTTAGAGTTTAGCTTTTTGGCTATTCAGCATCCATTCTTACCCTTAGACCAACTCAAGAGCAACTTCCTGATTCTGCCTAACATGAGGCCACTATCCATTCAGCAAGCAAGGATACTGACATCTTCAGAAGACACAAACTCTTATCAGCCATTGTGTCTATCTCAAGGTTCTCCAGGCGATATGCAATCCTCCCTGGGTGTGGCTCCTTGTGGCCCTGGTGTCCTATGAACTCAATTGCAAAATTAAGCACTACAGACTCTCATTCAAAGTAGTGGGGAAGAGAAAGGGGAAAAATCTGAAAGATAAAGAAAAAATCTGGTGTATGTATGTACATACAGATTATGTGTATATATCTATATATCTATATATATATCTTATGCGTGTGTGTGTGTGTTTTAAAAAGGCATAGCTACTACAATCACTATTTCTGTAACTATCACAAGGTCAAGGGTGATATTTATTACTTCCTTCACCATCCATTTTATGATACTCTTGTTCTCATCCCTCACCTTAACTGGTTGGGATTCTTTACCTGACTGGGGGACTAAAACCTTTATTCCATAATAGTCCAGACTTTATTGGGTTGTTTTATATTAGCTCTATCTCCTCCTGGATCAGACAGACCTTGCTATTTCCTCCCCTGGGCATGATGGCATCTGACTCTAGTTATGGGCTAGGAAGCAATGATAGATGAAAGGCAGGAAAAACTTGGTAATTCAGCCATGCAGGATGGCTGTTTCTCTCTGCAGCTCACATGGGATGCTCTCTCGCTGGAAATCTTGAAAGCAAGGTCCTAGGTCCTGTTTAGCTTCTTCTCTACCCCTGAACTGCAGCCACAAATGCTGGCCTTATTTTATATTCCACACTGGACCATGTGTACCTCTCAGGCTGTTCTCACAAATGACCTCCTCTTTCTACTTTGAGTACACCTCATCTGTACTCTGGGGTTCACACTAGGTCATTCTAGTTACCTCTAGTGTCTCCTACAAAGTCAATGACCAGCCTCTCTACCCCAATGGTTGAAACAGAGCATTGGCTGAATGAAGTACAGAGCTCAAACTTGGGGATCATAATTATTGGGGGAGGCACAGAGTGGCGAGGATTAACCTGTACAAGACAGATTCCCTTGCAGAATGGCCTTCCAGAAAAAGAGCTGGCTTTCTGCAAAGTTGCACTGAAACTGATTACAGCTTAGGGAATAAAGGCCCTGGCTACTGACAAGTGTTGGACCCAGGCTCCCTCATCCTGATCACACCCAGGAGTGGAATGTTGCTCCCCCAACTGTGAATGTTAAGGGGCTGAGTCACCCAACCAACTCACCACATCATAGAACTTCAAGGCTTGGATTTTACTCCCCATTTCACGTCAGGAGATAAGGGAACTATGCTGAACTAGCCGGATGGAGCTAGAACCAAGTTTCATAGTGCTGTATTGTCCCAGGCTCTGATCATGCCCAGTGGCTGGGTAAAAGGCTGATGCCTCCCTAATAATGCAGCTTTAAAGTCTCATAACCCAAGGATGGGGGTCCCTCTCCCACAGGTTGATTCAACCAGAAGTCTCTGCACTGCCCTAGAATGGATGGGCTATCCACGGATCTGTACTCCTGAGACTTCTGGTTCCATGAGTCTTCCCTTATGAATGCAACTATCTGTGTGTACTGCGTGGTCCTTTTTCCTCGTTTGCTCAACACCCATCTCGAGGCCCTCTGTTCTGATTTGCATATTGTTTTGTTCGGAGTGATACATTCTCGGAATCTTTGATTGTAACTTTCTTTCCCAGTTAGCCCATTTTTTTTTGATCTATGTAAAGTACTGCAGAGTTTCAGTTCTTTATATAATAACGTGTAGATGGTATTCTACTAATTTCTAGCCTCTGATGTTACAGATTTGAAGTCAGATAGCAATTTGTCTTTCTTTGTAAGTAAAATATTTTTTTCTGACTGGAAGCGCTTATGATGTTCTTAAATTTTTGGAGTTTCAGGTTTACCAGAATATGCCTAGGAATGTATCTCTTCTTATTAAAACCATCTGGAATTCAGTGAGCCCTTTCAGTCTGCATGTCTTTCTTTGGCTTAAAAAAATGTTCCTCCTTGGATTTAATTATTCCCTTTTTTCTATGTATTCTATTACTTCTTTTTATTCCCCTATGGAATGCTTATTATTCATATGTTGGGTCTTCTGGACCTATCTTTCAAATCTCATCATTTCCCTAATGATTTCCATCTCTTTTATTTTTGTTCTATGCTTTGATATCTTTTACTTGACCTTCAGACCAGGAATTTGGGTCTTAACTTAAACATGTTCTCTTTGTATTAGTATGCTCAATTCCTGGTCCATTTGTGCTGTTCATGAAACTCTTTTAAAGAGTTTCCATTATACTTTTAATTCTCTTCCAGTAGTTCTCTTTGAATAAGGAATTATTCTACTATCCTGTTTATTCATTCCCTCCCTGGCTGCTGGACCTAGTTATATTGACTTTCTTCCCAGGAGTCTACCTATCTTTGAGAACTACATTTTCCACAGGAACAATGGATTTCAGATGCTAGCATCAGTATTCTCTAGTGTCGGTCCTTAGGCTCTCATCTGGCTCAGAAAGGAGAGGGACCTGCAACCACTCCCTCCCGACCAGGGGTTATGTTCCTTGTTGGCCTCACTTCTTCATTCCTCCCTATGTGCCCTTGTGGCAGGGAGGTACCTTCCCATACTGGATGGGATTTTCTGCCTCGGTCATATGACTTGATTTGACCAATGGGATGTTTTCAAGCAGAGGCTTGAAAAAGTGCATGCACACAACCACTTGCTGTGTGGTTCCTTTGCCTTCACCCCAGGAACGCCTCTGGGCTAACCTGTGGAAGGATGAGACACATGGAACAGAGATATGTCATCCAGTTGACCCTCCAAATACTTCCTAATCTCATTTCAGGGTGTTGATAAAGACTGAAAACATAGACTAATATATATCATGTTATCAAGGACATCTTTAATTTGTAAAAAGTAAAATAACATAAATATTTATGTTGCCAGAATTCATGGGCATTTTTGTCCATTATAAGTCAAAGTCCTTATAATGATCCACAAGGGGGCCCTATATGAGCTTCTGCTTTCTCCTCCTCTCTGATCTCTGAGAATCTCTGGTTTTCCTTCTTGCTTATTCTGCTCCAGACACACTGTCCTCCTTGCTATTCTTTCGTAAAGGTGGGGCACTCTCTTGCCTCAGGGCCTCTGCATGTATCTGGAATGCCCTTCACCTTTTACCCAGATATCCAAATGGGTGCCTTACCCCCTCTATTCCTCCCCATCTCCTCAGAGATCACCTTCCCTCATTGCCCTACTGATTTTCCTCCCACACTCTGTATTCTTTTTCTGTTTATTTTTCTCCATAGCACTTGTCATCATCTCACGTACACTATTTTTCTTACTTTGTTGGTTTGCTTCCTTCCTCACTAGATTGTAAATTCTCTGAGGGCAGGGATTTTTGTTCTGCTTCCTTCTCTGCTGTATCTAATACCTAGACAGTACTTAGTAAATACTCATTGAATTGAATAAAGCAGTCAATATTTTAAAACATTATTTTTGGCCTAGAGCTAAATGTTTATTTTTATTGGTAACAGAACAAGCATTCTGTTCATGGAAAAGTTGCATCATGTCATTTAAGTTCAAGCAAAATCTAATGGTGGCTGAAGAGAGATGGTCATTTTAGATACAATTTATTTAATCTATTAAGGGCCTATCACTGTTCTCATAGTGGTAGATATGATGTGAATGTTTAATAAATTTGAATGTCCAAATAATTTTTTACTGTGAAATAAAGGGCTAATTATACCTCCACAAAATCTTTAAAAATTCTTAAACATTCTCAACAGATTTCTCATCAAGTTAAAACAGAATATAGTTTTGGTCATTAGTGTAATGTGACATGAGTTATTCTGAGGCTTGGCTTAGGTAAAATAACCTCATAATGTATTTCAAATAGAGAATTAATTCAGCTTTTTCATCTTCACAAATTGTTTACACACTTTTTTTTCCCAGTTAACAGTGAGAAATGATTATAATAGAATATTTATAAAATATACAAACAAAAATAAATCAAAGAAGAATTCCCTTTTTATTTTTATTTAATTCACTTAATGTTATTAAGTATTCTTCATAAATGTGGTTGTAATTGTAACACTCCAATCTATATGGGTCTTCCATAATTTATTTATCTATTCCTCTGTTACAGGACTTATAAGCTGTTTTCTACTTTTCTCTATTATAAATAAGGCTTTGATGATCATCCCTGTACATAATTCTTTGAATGTATCTCTGTTTTACACATTTTGGATAAAGTCCCAGATATAGAACTAATAAATCAACATTTAAGAATTTCTTGAGGGACTTCCCTGGTGATGCAGTGGTTAAGAATCCACCTGCCAGTGTAGAGGAACACCCGGGAAGATCACACATGTTGTGGATCAACTAAGCCCGGGTGCCACAACTACTGAGCCTGCACGCTGCAACTACTGAAGCCCGCGCGCCTAGAGCCCGTGCTCTACAACAAGAGAAACCACTGCAGTGAGAAGCCCACGCACCGCAACGAAGAGTAGCCCCCGCTCGCCACAACAAGAGAAAGCCCATGCTCAGCAACGAAGACCCAACGCAGCCAAAAATAAAATTAAAAAAAAAAAAGAATTTCTTGCTACATACTGTCCTATTATTTTCCAGAAATGTTACATCACTTTTTACTTCCATCAGCAGTGTGTTAATAATGCATCTCATCCCTCTCCCCCAAGCACTGAATTTTTTTCTATTGTGGTAAAAATTATATAACATAAAATTGACCTTTTTAACCATTTTCAAAGTGTACAGTTCTGTGACAATCAGTTTATTCACAGTGCTGTGCAACCAACACCACCATCCATTTCCAAAACTTTCATCTTCCCCAACTGAAACTCTGTACCCATTAAACAATAACCCCCTCTTTCCCTTCTCCTCAGCCCCTGGCAACCACCATTCTACTTTCTATTTCTATGAATTTAACTACTTTAGGTACATCATATAAGTATTAGAATCATACAATATTTGTCCTTTTGTGACTGGCTTATTTCACTTAGCATAATGTCCTCAAAGTTCATCCATGTGGTAGCACGTGTCAGAATTTCCTTCCTTTTTATTTTTTTGTTTTTTTTGTTTTTTCGGTACGCGGGCCTCTCACTGTTGTGGCCTCTCCCGTTGCGGAGCGCAGGCTCCGGACGCGCAGGCTCAGCGGCCATGGCTCACGGGCCCAGCCGCTCCGCGGCATGTGGGATCTTCCCGGACCGGGGCACGAACCCGCGTCCCCTGCGTCGGCAGGCGGACTCTCAACCACTGCGCCACCAGGGAAGCCCTTCCTTCCTTTTTAAAACTGAATAACATCCCATTGCAGGTATATGCCATATTTTGTTTATGCATTCATCTATAAATGGACACTTGTGTTGCTTCCACCTTTTGGCTATCCACCATTAAATTTTAAAGACCTTTCCCTATGTAGTTTTATTTATATTTATTCGATTTATTGTGATGCTGAACACACACAGACATTTTTTCCCTCGTGATTAGTTATTTGGATTTTAATTTTGCTTATGCTGGATTTTGGGGAAAGAGCTTCCTTGACTTTAATAAGTATTATATAAAATCAATACAGGAATATATTAAGCTAAGAACATCTCATTTATGTTTGTATCCAGAGTGAAAAGTTTTAATATTTAAATTTTTTTGTTTGTTTTTTTTTTTTGCAATTTGCCACAGCTGCCTTTAGATGGCATTAGATCCTTGGGGATGATTTGTGGAGATTTTTGCATATTGTATGGAAATGTGCATGTTTTGACAGTGTGACAGATTTAAAATCTGGTCCAAATGTTATTTGGGGTCTAGAATGCAAGAGAAATAAATATAGCATCTGGATATCCTGAGGTCATATGCTAACTACGTTCTGGCCTCTTGCTTGTTCCTAACAGCAAATTTTTCCAGGTCTTGGCCTTAGATTAGATAGTTTTATTTTTTATTTTTATTTTTTTTGCGGTGTGTGGGCCTCTCACTGTTGTGGCCTCTCCCGTTGCAGAGCACAGGCTCCAGACGCGCAGGCTCAGCGGCCATGGCTCACGGGCCTAGCTGCCCTGAGGCATGTGGGATCCTGCCGGACCAGGGCACGAACCCATGTCCCCTGCATGAGCAGGCGGACGCTCAACCACTGCGCCACCAGGGAAGCCCGATTAGATAGTTTTAAAACAACAATCTTAAAAATGTTTTGAAGTTCAATGTGAGGTCCTAAGCAAAATAGAGTCTATCCTCTCTCCCACACATGGTGAAAGTTTGGGTTGAAAAGGGGTTCTTTCATATATGTAAGGAATTCCTTACGTTAATTTTTCTGAACCAACACTTCAGATGTCAGAAGTTCTGCTTGGCAGAACGGAAGCTTAAATGAAATATCTAGCAATGAAGGATGAAGGGAGTTGCCACCTCCACGATGCTGATGTTTGAATTTTGACGTGAAGCAATGATGTTCGCATTCCTATTTTCTGCTACTACTTTTCAGAGTTCATTTTGCTGAAAGATACTTTTTGTCTTAATTCTCAAGTTGTTTTAGTTCCCTGAGAAGATGCTTTATTCTCAGCAAAAGGGAACCCGACTCTAACACATTTCATTTCGTTAGCATGGATTTGAAGGGGGTCTAGAAGGTCAAGGGATTTGTCCAGAGTCTCAGGTTAGTGGCTCTGAGGCTAGCCTCCCCTCCACTGTGTTGGAATCAGCTGGCTCCAGGATCTCAGTTCCGTCTAGCCATTAGATCACATTGTCTTCCAGATGAAACCGAAGTGCTGCTGCAAGCCGGAAGGAAGCTCTTCAAACTCAGTAGAGTGTTTGCACAAAGACTTCTTTTAAGGCAAGGGGGTGGGTGGAGACATTAAGAAAAACCTTTTCATGAGCAAGTGCCTTGCATCATCTCTACCTTTTGAACCATCAGCTCTTTCTTCAGTAAATTATTGCTAAAAACACTGTTCCTATTTGTAACGAGCAACGACCTACATCATATATGCGATGGTACTTTGCACCCTTTTTTAAAAAAGGGTATTTCTATCATATCTAGGATGGAGAGCTAACAAATTTTGAAAACCTGTTATGTATTAGGTGCCTCATGTTCGTTATCTCAAATAACATTCACAATAACCCACAATAACTTCACAATAAGTATGATTATCTCCATTTTACTGGTACAGAACTGGAAGTTAAGGGAGATTTAAAAAAACAAACTTGCTCTCTGCCACTATGGAAAACAGTATGGAGGTTCCTCAAAAAACTAAAAAATAGAGTTACCATATGATCCAGCAACCCCACTCCTGAGCATATATACAGACAAAACTATAATTCAAAAAGACATGCGCCCTAATGTTCATAGCAGTACTATTCACAATAGCCAGGACATGAAAGCAACCTAAATGTCCACTGACAGATGAATGGATAAACAAGATGTGGTGTATACATATGATGGAATATTGCTCAGCCATTAAAAAGAATGAAATAATGCCATTTACAACAACATGGATAGACGAGGAGATTATCATACTAAGTGAAGTAAGTCAGACAGAGAAAGACAAAATATTGCATCACTTATATTTGGAATCTAAAATATGACACAAATGAACATATCTACAAAACAGAAACAGACTCACAGACATTGAGAACAGACTTGTGGTTGCCAAGGAAAGGGGTGGGGGAGGGAAGGATTGGGAGTTTGGGATTAGCAGATGCAAATTATTATATATAGGATGGATAAACAACAAGGTCCTATTGTATAGCATAGGGAAGTATATTCAGTATCTTATGATAAACCATAATGGAAAAGAATATATATATTCTATATATATAGAATATATATATTTATATTATATATTTTATATATATATATATAACTGTTAAGGGAACCACTGACAACTGCCTATGGCCAGACACCATAGTAACCACTTGCATGAGTTACCTTACAACAGGAGCTCCTGGTAAGGAATGTGGAACTGACAAGCTACCACCAACTGGAAGAATTCGGGAAAGGTCAAAAGGAGAGAGGAGACTTCAGTCCATATGTCCTACCAACCTCCCAGAATCCTTCTAGCCGGAATCCATCTTGGCTGAGTGATGTGCGCACCACCAGGAAGGACCCTGAGTCAGAGTGATTGGCCAGAGACAATCTGGAAACTAACCCAATTATCATAAAACCCAAGACTGCGAGCCACAGGACAGAGCAGTTCTCCTGGCTTCCCTTACCCTGCTGCTCTCCGCCCGGGCGCCCCTTCCCAATAAAGTCTCTTGTTTTGTCAGCATGTGTGTCTCCTCGGATGATTCATTTCCAAGTGTTAGACTAGAGCCTACTCTTGGGCCCTGGAGGGGGTCCCCCTTCCTGCAACATAACTGTATCACTTTGCTGTACAGCAGAAATTAATACAACATTGTAAATCAACTAGACTTCAATAATTTTTTTTTAAAAAGGCTCGCTCAAGTTCTCATAATCTGTAAGTGACAGAACCAAGATTATGGTCCATTCCCATTGAATATATGGTGGATATAGAAACAACTTATTTTAAGTTTGAAATGTAATTTGTTGTGTCAACTGAAGTCTAATGCACAACATAAAAGTTGAGAATTATGTTTTATTCAGCAGACTCACTGTAGCCCGGAATGGCAGCCTCTCAGATCACTCTAAGGACAGTTCCAAAGAGGTCAGGGAGGAGCCCGGATACATAGGAGTTTTTGCTGGAAAAATAAATGTACTCAAACATCAAAAGATGATTGCTAATCACAAAAACAGATGTCTCCATTAATGATTTTAGTGCTTTTCTATCTATGCGCAGGTGCAAGAGTCTGGGCTCATTGAAATTTTTCCTTTGATATACATCTTAACTATGTAGGGCCCTTATCCTGTTTTTCTCCGTTCTGAATCCCCTCAGGGTGCACCATCAGCGGCAGCTGCCCTGACTGATGGCTTTATGGCCACAACATCCTTTGTTTACTGAAATGGCAGGTGACATTCTTTGTCCACAACTGCTCAGCCCAAATTGACATCTTTTGAATCTGTAGAATTCCCATACCTTTTCTCTCCTTAATAGTCTCCAGTTACAATAAATAAATTTTAGATGTATTTCACAATATTTCTTTCTTAGTTATGTTTTAACCATAATTGGCATCATTTTGCAATTTTTCCACTGAATTTGTAATTAGTCTTATAGGGCTTTGAGAGATGTGGGTCTGATGAAGGGAAAGGATGACCAAGAAAGATAGTAACACACATGCTTTATTGGATGGCACTTGAATAAGGATGCAAGAGAGGAGAAGTCTGGGACTTCCCTGGTGGTCCAGTGGGTAAGACTCCACGCTCCCAATGCAGGGGGCCCGGGTTCAATCCCTGGTTGGGGAACTAGATCCCACATGCATGCCGTAACTAAAGATCCCGCATGCCACAACTAAGACCTGGCACAGCCAAAAATAAATAAAATAAAAAGTAAATAAATACATTTTAAAAAAAGAGAGGGGGGGATATCTATCACAGCACATGACCATTCAGAGGCTTACCACAAGGGGCCATCAACTCAAAGGGGAGTTAGGCAAGAGTACCCCCAGGGGAAGGAGGGATGAGAGAAGGGACTTACATGGAGTCTCTGGGTGAGAGAGCTCCAAGGGCGGCATCAGCTTTGGGCCTTTTTATTGCAAGCCTCTGTCTTATCAATAGGTAACAACAGTTGGGTGATGTTTTAGAGCAGTGGCCCCCAGGCCATGGACCACTACCAGTCCGTGGCCTGCTGTACAGCAGGTGAGCGGCGGGTAAGTGAGTGAAGCTTCAAGTGCCACGGCCCATCGCCGCATTACAGTCTGAACCACACCCATCGTGGAAAAATTGTCTTCCACGAAACCGGTCCCTGGCGCCAAAATGGTTCGGCATCTCTGTTTTAGAGGTATGCAAAGCAAGCAGGCAATAAGTGGCTAAAATTTGGATTGTTTACGCTATTTAAAAAATAATTGGATGTGTAAAAATCTGAGTTTGGCACCAGTAGGCTTTTTTTTTTTTGGTACGCGGGCCTTTCACTGTTGTGGCCTCTCCCGTTGCGGAGCACAGGCTCCGGAGGCGCAGGCTCAGCGGCCATGGCTCACGGGCCCTGCCACACGAACCTGCGTCCCCTGCATTGAAAGGCGGACCCTCAATCACTGCGCCACCAGGGAAGTCCATCATCACTAGGCTTTTGTGCTAAAGAAGCCCAACCTTCAGTGAAGAAAATAAGAACCTAGGGGCTAGGACACAGAGGCCGTCTTTTGACTCGTTTATAGAACAATCTATCTCAAGGCACCGGAAGCACTTAATTGTTCTGGGAACAGAGAATAGCTTCCTTCGATCATAGAAAGTATCTGATTCAACTAAACTAATAGTTTATGAGTTCAATGATATTACCCTCTATGGTTTTATTTACCTACACTTGTATAAAGAAAAAAAAAATTCTTTGTGCTAAGTGCAAGTAGGTGACCCTACCTTAAAATATAGTTGTATTTCAAAGAATCATATTCTTTGAGTTTCTTTTTTTAAATTTGAACTTCTTATGATTACAAATTTTGGTGTCACTTTGTAACATATTCAAATATTTCTGCTTCCAGCTAGAACCACCTAAGGATTTATGTTTAATTCTTCTAATCCATATATGTATGAAATACGTAAACATTGATGAAAAGTCTAATGAAACCCTAAACTCCCCTTCCATCTTGTAGATGCATATGCATTTATCTTGAGTTTGTGAGGGCAATTCTCATTCTGATATAAGCTACTAGCTTTATTGCAACTCAATGACATTCACAACTGGCAAAAACATTGACTGCAGGCCTTCTCCTGTCTTGCCTCCTGGCCCTGGCATTGCTGGCAGCTCCAGCCAGCCTCCTCTGCTGAGGCTCATCCAGGGACCAGCCTCTGTGCCCTCAAACTCCAGGGGACATATGACAAGCCTTCCTAAGAGTTCTTAGTCACTCTACATTGTATTGCAGCCCTGGGTGTATGCAACTGCAGCGCTCTCTGCTCTCAAGTTTTCCATGAAGGAAATCTCTTTTCATCTGAATCTCTAGGTTCTTGGTGGATGCTGGATATTGGACCAGCTTGGCCATCTCCAAGGTGATGTGTCTAGTTTCTCTCTTTGAATGTACGGGCGCTTTTCCCACTGGCCTCAATTTTAAGGCCTCATCTAGCACTCCAAGATTACCTGAAATATCCTATTTGTCTTCCTATTACCTGCAATAACAAGATTATTTACGGCTATTGAAGAACCAGCTTAGAAAGAACAAGGGGGAGGGAACTAACATTTTTTGAGTACTTACTATACAATAAATACATTATATGAATTATCACATTCACACTTCATGACAATTCTAACAAGTAGGTACCATTTTATCCCTTTTTATTACTGAGTGAACTAAAATGAGGTGACTTTACCTATGATCAAAGCAATGATTCAAATTCAGATCTGTTTGATTTGAAATATAGGCATCAAAATTACTAGCATTTAGAAATATATGTCAATAAGCATTTCCTATCCAAGTAATTCTAAGATAGAATTAAACCAATTAGAGATTGAGAAATATCTGAGAAGGGCAACAATACTTACAGAATAACTCACTTTTCCATTTGTAATATCAATTTCTACCAATCTTAAGTCAGTGGTTATCTTGCAGGAACTTTATAGATCTATCACACAAGGGTAATATGCAAAAAAAAAGAGATGATTTGGTGACACATTATTTGTCGAACTAGGTAGTTTCTTATTAGTGGTGAGCATCTTGTTTAGTACAACAGAACTTATCTGTGCCCTTCACTTCCTTTACATAAAATAATCATACACATATATTCACTGAAAACCATAAATTGCAAAGTTGTATGTCTTGTCTACAGTTTAAGCTGCTTTATTCAGAAATAATTGACCTATGATAAACTGCATATTTTAGGGTGTACACTTTGATAAGTTTTTTAAAAATTTATTTTATATTTGGGTACAGCTGATTTACAATGTTGTGTTAGTTTCAGGTGTACAGCAAAGTGATTAGTTATACATATATCTATTCTTTTTCAAATTCTTATCCCATTTATTATAGAATACTGAGCAGAGTTCCCGGTGCTATACAGTAGGTCCTTGTTGATTATACACTTTGATAAGTTTTATACCTGTGAACTTATAACCACAATCAAGACAATGAAAATATCCTTCACCCTCAAAAGTTTCCTTGTGCACCTTGACAATCTTTCTCTTGCCTCTCTCTCCCACCCAAAAAATCACTGATCCTCTTTCAGTCACTGAAGATTAGTTTATAATTTCTAGAGTTTTAAGAAAATCAAAACATTTAATATATTCTTTTTGTTATAGATAGATATCTATATCTATATAGATATAGATATAGTACAATATTTTTATCCATTCACCTGTTGATGGACATTTGGATTGCTTCCAGTTTTAAGTTATTTCAGAGAAAACCTTCTATGAACATATGTCTTTGTATGAACATATGCTTTCATTTCTTTTGGGTAAATACTAAAGAGTGGAATGATTGGATCACAGGGCAGGTGTATGTTTAACTTTTTAAGAAACTGTCGAACTGTTTTCCAAAGTGACTGTAGCATTTTATACTCCACCAGAAGTCTATAAGAGTTCTAGTCTTCAAATTTTGGCCCACACTTGGCATGGCCAGTCTTTTTAATTTTAATCATTCTAATAGGTTCATGGTGGTATCTCATTGTAGTTTTAATTTCCTTTTCCCTAGTGATTAATGCTGTTGAGCACCTTTTCATATGCTTATTCGCCATCCATATCTGTTCAAATCTTTTGCTCATTTAAAAAAATGTAGTCTTTGTTTTTCAAAAATAAAAAGAAATAAAATAATATTGGTTAGTGTATGTCAAACAAATATTTAGAGGACCATTCCCCAAACCAAAAAAAGTAGTATTTGTGGATATTAGAATTAAAGGAAAATTTAAACTTATAAGTTATGCATTTCTGAAATGTTTAAATATTTTTGCAATGAGCATGTGTTACTTATTAGGAAAAACAATTTATCTTTCTTTCTTTTGCAAATGTACATTTAAGACCATCTTTATGGAATCGATGATTTGGTGAAGAAGGTCCATGATTCTGGAATAATGAGAACTGAGTTTTATACAGCTGCAGCTACCTCGTCTCACACAGCATTATAAGGATGCTTCCTGAGAAGAGAACATCTGGGAACAACTGGTGGAAGAAGGGTCTTGCTAGACAGAGTGCTAGAAGAGTAGTGCTTTGACTAGTTTTTATTTTGCTCCGCAAACATGGCGGGTCGGGGAAGAGACTGAGCCAAGCATCTGGAAAGACAGATGAGTTCTGGAAAAAGATGAGAAGATGAGAAGGCTGCTTGGGGAGGAACTTTGGAAAGTCAAAGGAGGTGAATTTAGGGGAAATTGTTCTGTGAAAGGGTGATATAACCCTCTTCTTCAACTGCCCAAGGAAACATCTTTTTTTTTTTTTTTCGGTATGCGTGCCTCTCACTGTTGTGGCCTCTCCCATTGCGGAGCACAGGCTCCGGACGCGCAGGCTCAGCGGCCATGGCTCACGGGCCCAGCCGCTCCGCGGCACATGTGATCTTCCCGGACCGGGGCACGAACCCGCGTCCCCTGCATCGGCAGGCGGACTCCCAACCACTGCGCCACCAGGGAAGCCCCCGGGAAGCCCCCGGGAAGCCCCCGGGAAGCCCCCAAGGAAACATCTTTAAAATCGACATTATTCATTAGTTCTTTTTGGAGGTCAACTTATGTTTTCTGGGTATCTCCAGATTGATACAGAGAGAGCAGGGGTGGACCTGCTGAGGTCATAAGTAACCTTATGACCTCAGCTCACAAAACTCTTAAACTGAGAAGAGGAAGTGGTGAAAGAAAAGAGAAATGTTGAGCAAGTACACATTTAGTCTTCAATCACTTAAAATAATTTTTAAAAATTGTAAAGATAATTTTTAAGAGCAATTTTAGGTTTCCAATAAAATTGAGGGGGAGGTACAGAGATTTTCCGTATATCCCCTCTCTTCACACATGCATAACTTCCCGCTTTATCAACATCCCCCTTTATCAACATCAGTCACCAGAATGGTATATATTTTTACCAAAGGTGAACCTACAATGACATATCAGTCACCCAAAGTTCATTGTTTACTTTAGGGTTCACTCTTGGTGTTGTCCATTCTATTTCACTGCTTTAAAAATGTTCTTTGCTCTGACTGTTCACCTCTTCCCTCCCCCCCATCCTGGCAACCACTAATAATTTTAATTGTCTCCATAGCTTTGCCTTTTCCAGAATGTCCTATAATTGGAGTCATGCAATATGTAGTCTTTTCAGATTGGCTTCTTTCCCTTAGAAATATGCATTTAAGGCCCTCATGTTGTTTCATGTCTTGATAGCTCATTTCTTTTTAGCACTGAATAATATTCCATTGTCTGGAGGTACCACAGTTTATTTATCCATTCACCTACTGAAGGACATCTTAGCTGTTTTCAAGTTTTAGCAGTTATGAATATAGCTGCTATAAACACCCGTGTGAAGGTTTTGTGTAGACATACATTTTCAGCTCCTTTAGGTAAATAGCAAGGAACATGATTGCTGGATCCTATGATAAGGGTATGTTTAGTTTTTTATGAAACTCCCAAACTGTGTTCCAAAATGACTGCCATTTTACATTCCCACCAGCATTGTATGAGTGTTTCTATTGTTCCACATTCTTACCAGCATTTGGTGTTTTCAGTGTTCTGAATTTTGGTCATTCTAATATGTGTGTAGTGGTATCTCATTGTTTTAAATCGCATTTCCCTGGTGACATATAATGTAGAGCATCTTTTCATAGGCTTATTTACCACCTGTTTATCTTCTTTGGTGGAGTGTCTGTGAAGATCTTTGGTTACTTTTTTTTTTTTTTTTTTTTTGCGGTATGCGGGCCTCTCACTGCTGCGACCTCTCCCATTGCGGAGCACAGGCTCCGGACGCGCAGGCTCAGCGGCCACGGCTCACGGGCCCAGCCGCTCAGCGGCACGCGGGATCCTCCCGGACCGGGGCACGAACCCACGCCCCCCGCATCGGCAGGCGGGCCCCCAACCACTACGCCACCAGGGAAGCCCCCTTTGGTTACTTTTAAGTTGGGTTCTTTGTTTTCTTACTATTGAGTTTTAAGAGTTCTTTGTATATTTTGGATAACAGTCCTTTCAGATGTCTTTGCTTGCCTTTGCTTCAGATGTCTGTGGCTTGCCTTCTCATTTTCTTGACATTGTCTTTTGCAGAGCAGAAGTTTTAAATTTAAATGAAGTTCAGCTTACTACTTATTTCTTTCATGGATCAGGTCTTTGATGGTGGATCTCACTTTTTTCTTTTAAACCCATTTAAAAAAAGTCCTCTTGACTAGGTAAAGTGAAAGAAGAGAGGCAGCCTCTATCCACCAGAGTCCTCATAGAAAACACAGTCAAAAGGTCATTGAAAAAATTATAATGAAGAGACTACTTCCTGAGATGAAGTCAAGGTTAAGGGAAATAAAAGATGTTGACCTAACGGGGAAACAGTTGCCAGCCCTAGGCCTAAAGGGGCAATGGGCTACTGGATGCTGAAAGAGAGGAGCTGCTGGAGAGGAATGTGGCCTTAAGTAGAGGAACCAAATGGGAGCTAGAAGGCAGGGAACCATGATGTATTCCACACAGGTCAGTGGCCAGTGGCTCAAAGAAGAGCTGGGACAGAGTGAATCTAGATGGGCATATGAAGGACATCCTCACACAGACTCCCAACAAAATCCTACTCTTCCCATTCATTCACCCCTTAAACCACCCACTTCCATCTAGAAAGTCATAAAGAACAGTTTCAACCTAGAGGCTGGTGATTCCTAATTCCTTTTGGCTCACAGACTCCAAAAACCACTTATAAACACCTTCATAAATTTACATACAATATTTTTCCTCCTTACAGACAGGGAGCCCTTTATTAAGCAAGTAGTTAGATCTTTCTCACTGATATGCTTGTAAAAAATAGTAACCAATACCTGAAAAAAGTTTTGAAATAAATCCAGATTGTATATTTAAAATTAAAAAAATTCAGGAGGAAATTTCTGCTTAAAGGGAAATTTCAAAAGTACATGGCTTTTTTTTTTTAACTTCAATAAGCACTTTAGCTTATTGTCAGTTCTAACTCTGATGGCAGTAAGTTATGAAATCCTTGATTACAAGGGTAGGTATTACAGATGGAATGAAAATTTCCATTTCTTGCCTTTGCAGCTAAGGGTTGGTTTGACTGAGAAAAATGTCAGAATTCTCAAACACGCTGTGAGTTGGATTCCTTCTGTATCGTGTCTTTGTCTTTGTCCTCCAATCATTGAGGTCATCTTTGTTTTTCGCTTTTGTTTGTTTGTTTTCGGCCATGCCATGCAGCATACGGGATCTTAGTTCCCAGACCAGGGGACCAGGGATCGAACCCATGGCCCCTGCAGTGGAAGTGAGGAGTCTTAACCCCTGGACCACCAGGAAAATCCTGAGGTCATCTTTGTCAAGATCTACTCCATTGACACTATCTGGTATTTTGAGCAGAGGTAACGTGCAGATTTCTGCAGTGTTTCCCGATTCTAGAGGTATTTTCCTGACAAGGAATTGGCACTCTGGGTTATAGCTGGCAGGAAAACTCACCCCAGATCTATAAAGTTTCCTTAGCTGTCTACCTCCAATCTTCCAGAGAGGTAGCCTCATCCAAAGAGTAGGTAGTTTTATAGCAATTCCCCTCACAGTGAGTAAGGGACTTTGATTAGGAGTGTGGGCCCCAAATTTAGACTGCTTGAAGCTTGGAACCACCCTTTAAAACCTTGAGAACTTAAGCAAGTGACTTGGCTCCATTTCCTCATCAGTGGATAATAACAGTACCTATTTAACAAGATCGTTGTGAGGATTAGATTAATTCAGATAAAGCTTTATAATAGGGGTAGCCACATTTTGTTATTATTCTAATAACCACATACATCTAGAAAGCTGTGGAAAAATTATTTCCTGTCATTCATTCTTCTGTTCATTTATTCATGTGTTTCTGAATATTTACTGAGCTCATCACTGTGCTCTGTGCTAGAGATACAATGATCAACTAAAACAAATTAGTCCCTGGCTTCCTTGAGCCCATAGTCTAGTAGGGAAGACAGATATGACCCTAAAGAAGTGTTGTTTAATCTGAGGTCTTAAGGCTAAGAATGAGTTCTCTACCTTGAATTCAATTAAATGCTGATAGACTTACTTTTCAGACAGCTGGGCCTTCTATATAGCAGAGGAGAACTTCAAAAACTTCAGAAAAGACAGAAATTCAAGGTTCTGACACTGAATAGGTTTGATGACTTTTGGAGTAATAGACAATATTTTAATCAGGGTTTGTCTCTGACATGAATGCAAGACAGTCTGGGATGGAATGAATCTCAGTGATGTGTGCAGTTTCTTCCTTCACCAAGCCAGAAAGCCCAGAGGCACTGCCAAATACGTCTGGGTCTCCAGCTGTGCCCAGGATCAATGTCTGAGTTGAAGTTTTGTTTGGCAAATAAAGTTTTTACAATTTCAAAACCACAGGAGGCCTCTGAACTTTCCAGAAGGGCTCCCAACATAGGAATCCTCCTTTGATACTGTCTTCATACAAATAACATGGGAACCAGGACTTGGCTCTGCTAAGAGAAGTCAATACCTTCATGATAAAGAGAAATGGCCCCCAATGTTCATAGCAGCACTATTCACAATAGCCAAGACGTGGAAGCAACCCATGTGTCCATTGACAGAGGAATGGATAAAAAAGATGTGGTAGATGGAATTCTACTCAGCCATAAAAAAGAATGAAATAATGCCATTGGCAGCAACATGGATGGACCTAGAGAGTATCATACTAAGTAAAATAAGTCAAAAAGAGAAAGACAAATATCATATGATATATGTGGAATCTAAAATCTGGCACAAATGAACTTATTTATGAAACAGAAACAGACTCACAGACATAGAAAACAAACTTACAGTTACCAAAGGGGAAGGGGGCGGAGTCAGGAGTATGGGATTAACAGATATATACTACTATATGTAAAATAGATAAACAACAAGGACCTACTGTATAGCACAGGGAACTATATTCAATATCTTGTAATAACCTATAATGGAAAAGAATCTGAAAAAAAATTAAAATGGGGATAATATATACTTTTTAAGTGCTATCCAAAAAAAAAAAGAGAGAGAGAGAGAGAGAGAGAGAGAAAGGCAATTCTTCAATGATCTGCTCCAAAATACTGACATAGATTTTACTGATTCTGGAATGGATAAGAACATTTGACAGGGTATTGTCTGAGTTTTAAGATTTTCCTCCAAGGCATAAATCAGCTTAACCATTTCCAAGACACATTGCTTCCTCAAGGTTTTTTTTTTTTTTTTTTTTTTTTTTTTCGGAACGCGGGCCTCTCACTGTTGTGGCCTCTCCCGTTGCGGAGCACAGGGTCCGGACGCGCAGGCTCAGCGGCCATGGTTCACAGGCTCAGCCGCTCCGCCGCATGTGGGATCTTCCTGAACCGGGGCACGAACCCGTGTCCCCTGCATCGGCAGGCGGACTCTCAACCACTGCGCCACCAGGGAAGCCCCTCCTCAAGGCCTTTTATCTGGTAACAGATGAAACTGCAGTATGCAGTTTTGTAGGACGACTAAAGACAACATTCTTTGCGTTGAAGCAAATCCAATTTTGGTGACATTTTAATGTCTTTCAATTGAGCTTTTTACTTAGGCCAAAAAAGCAGACCATGCAGTGAACTGTCAGGATGTAAGGGGCCACTTCAGCTCTGTTGGCTTCCTACTTCCATAGGTAAGCATCTTGCCACACAAGATGTCCTCTGACTTTTGTGTTCTGCTGATACAAATAAAACCCAGTTATAGATAGATAGGTGATAGATGTTCATAATCATAATGACATGAAACATCTGCAATTCATATCAAAGGAAGGCCTGATATTATAGTTTGCCAGTGATGACAGTTACAAATTACCAAATGGTACTTTGCTTTACAGGCTGCCCTTTACTTTCGTATGAAACAATGCTTTAGTAACAAATATAAGTTATACAAAAGGTTTTACTCCCCTGACTATAATTGTAAATGTTGGAGAAGACATAAAAGAAGAATATCTTTTCCCACAGGTTGGATCTTCTGAAAGCCACCAGTGGGTGCTCTGGGTCAGAAGGCCCAGGCTAACAACCTCACCTATGTAATCTTTAATCTTACAGTATTAACCTGTCTCTGTTTTTTTCTTTCCTCTCTCTTTAATTTCAATTTCACCTTTACAGTACTTTATGTATTAAGTATAACTGTCTGAAGTGAGATAGAGAATCATTTAAATAACTTGGAGCAGCAATTTATAAACTGTGGTACAAAGGATCACTGATGCCCACTGAAAAAACCTCAACATTTTTCCCAGCCTTCCCTGGCCTTTGCAGTGTCAGTCGTTTTGCATCTCCTCCCCTCTCCTCAGACTTGTTTTTAACCCCAGTGTTTCTCTGAATTATGATGAGTCTCTCAAGAGTTTTTGTGTATCAGGATTGACCATGTGCACGTCTCAGAGAACATTCTCGTCTCCTAGCAGGGTTTTTTGACCTATGTAGGGTCCGTGAACTCTTAAGGGATTCAGACATATCCTTTAAAGGGGTCTGGAACCAAAACCTCCACGTGCATTTCCCTATTCGGAGTTTCATGTACCACAATTCTTTTCTTCCTATGACTGTTTTTGCTGACTTCATTCTTATTTTTCTAGAAGACTCATTACTTCAGCCGATCCATTCATGAACACTTTCTCTTGTTTGTATTATTTTTCTTTCCTCATTCTAAATCCTCATTCACTTCAGCGTTTCAATTTACAGCCTCCCCGTTACCCTAAATCTGGCCTTGTAAGGAGAGCCCTTCACTTCATGCCCCCAGCAGGGGTCACCCTAGTTCCTTCCCAGAGAGCCATACAGTCCAAATGTCCATTATCAAGTTAAAGGACCCACCTTCTAGTCTTGGAACTGTAGTTCCAGTTTCCATGAAACATTATAAATACTTAAAGCTCAACATTCACATTGTTCTCATCTCCTTTCTTATCTAATACTGGGTAGCACTTTAAGCTCCCTTTAAAAAAATTATTTATTTATTTATGTTGGGCTGCATTGGGTCTTAGTTGCTGCCCCCACGCATGGGCTTCTCATTGCAGTGGCTTCTCTTGTGGAGCACGGGCTCTAGGCGCATGGCCTTCAGTAGTTGTGGCACAAGGGCTTAGTTGCTACGCTGCACACTGCATCTTCGTGGACCAAGGCTCGAACCCATGTCCCCTGCATTGGCAAGTGGATTCTTAACCACTGTGCCACCAGGGAAGTCCCTAAGTCCTTTTTGAAGCTAGTAATTTTATTTTGAAATCGTGTTTGCTTATTTATTTTTGCTATAATTCCTACAGGAAAGAAAAACTCAAAATCATGCCTTACACGGTAGATCAAATTTTCTCAAAGTATACCACCAAGTAAAATTATTGTACTTTATTTCTCTTTAACTCATGCTTTCTCCTAATATATTGGAGATTTTTGTATGTATGTATTTGAAGCACTTAGCAACTAAAAGATATAATATAAATAAGATTGAATTAGGATATCTTCTTTTTTTCTAATATTTATTTATTTGGCTGTGTCGGGTCTTAGTTGTGGTACGTGGGATCTTTGTTGCGGCATGCAAGATCTTTCATTGAGGGGCGTGAGCTTCTCTCTAATTGCGGCACGTGGGCTTAGTTGCCCTGCAGCATGTGGGATTTTAGTTCCCTGACCAGGGATCAAACCCTGGTCCCCTGCATTGGAAGGCAGATTCTTAACCACTGGATCACCGGGGAAGTCCCAGGATATCTTTCCATTGTTTTTTAATCAAGCATTCTCTTTAAAATTATTTTCTGTAATTATTTATGCCATTTAAAAAAATGCATTGAGTTTATTATACTAAATAAAAAAGAACCAGGAAAAATTAGCAACATAACAGCTAGTTACGAAAACATAATAATGTGCCAATTAAAGTGATTACTAGAGTTGAGCTCAGGGAACAACTTGATTTAAACAAAAATATCACACCAGTGATTCTACCTTCTCATCCTTGCATCATTAAATTAGATCATACCCACAAGCATCAAACATGCCCTTATTTTTCTCCTCTTAAAACAAACAAAAACTTTTTTTGAGCCTACTTCTCCAGCTATTACCTCAATTCTCTGCTCTTCTCTAAAACAAAACTACTTAAAAGAGTTGCTTGTATTTTCCACCTTCCTCTCCTCTCGTTCTACCTTTTGTCCAATCAAATCAGGCTTTTTTCCACCACTCCTCTGAACTTGCTCTTGTCCACTGGGTCACCAGCGACCTTCATATTGCTAAATCCAATGGTCAATTCTCAGTTCTCATCCTACTTGACCTATGAGTAGCATTTGTCAATAATGCTTCGTACTACACACATGTTCTTCAGTTGCTTCCAGGACACCACCCTGACTTGATTTTCCTGTTACTTTGCTGATCCCTCATTGTCAATCTCCTGTCCTAGATTCTCGTCCTCTTCTTATGGGTGTTAGAGTTCCATAGGCTCTGGTGTGGTCCTCTTGTGTTCTACATCTCCACTCATTTCCTAGATGATCTCTTCCAGATCCGTGGCTTTAAATTCCTTCCATGATTCTCTAACGAATCACGTTCCACTGCTGATAACAGAGATTCAATGACAATAGCTTAAACACAGACGAGTTCACTCTCTCACATTACTAAGAGTCAGAAGGAGCCTGAAGAAGCCAGTCCACAGCTAATGTGGCAGATCCATGAAGTCATCAGAGACTCAGGCTACTTCTGATTTTCTGCTCCATCATCCTAGTGTGGGGCTTCTATTCTCAGGTCCACCTCATGATCTGAGATGGGTAACTTAGCTCTAGGCATCATCTACACAGATCAGGAGGAAGGAAAGGAGAAAGGAGAACCATCAGCAGACCAGCCCTTTTTTTTTTTTGCGGTACGCGGGGCTCTCACTGTTGTGGCTTCTCCTGTTGCGGAGCACAGGCTCTGGACGCGCAGGCTCAGCGGCCACGGCTCACGGGCCCAGCCGCTCCGCGGCATGTGGGATCTTCCCGGACCGGGGCACGAACCCGCGTCCCCTGCATCGGCAGGCGGATTCTCAACCACTGCGCCACCAGGGAAGCCCAGACCAGCTCTTTTAAAGGAGCCTTTTTGGAAGCCCCCGGCCCCAACACACATATACCTTTGCAAGTTTATTTCATTAGTTCAATGGTTAGATTCAGTCATGTGCTTATATCTCGCTGCGAGGGAAACTGGTAGTTGTGGCCTTTATTCCAGATAGCAATATGTTCAGCTAAAGTTGACGTTCTATACTAAGGAGGAAGAGGAGAAAGAATATTTGATAAGCATCTAGCAATCTCTGCTATAATAGCAATATACTGAAGGTCCCATATTAACGTCTCTAGCCCTGTACTCTTCTCTGAGCCTCAAGACTACTTATTCCTTAGCTCTGCTTGGATGCCTACTTGGCAACTCAAACTTAACATGAGTGAAGCACTCCCTTTACGATGCAGTCTCAGCCATGAATGCCTGATTGGGATGAGTTGAGAAAAGAAGGAGGAATGAGAAAGTGAAGACAGTGAATAGAGAGAACTCTTTCAAGGAATTTTGATATAAAAAGGAGCAGAGGGGAAATCACTGCAGTAGTGACGTCCTCAAGAAGACAAGGGTGGGAATTCCCTGGTGGTCCAATGGTTAGGACTCTGCATTCTCACTGCTGAGGGCCCGGCTTTGATCCCTGGTTGGGGAACTAAAATCCCACAAGCTGTATGGTGTGGCCAAATACATAATAATAAAACAAAATAAATACAAATAGAAGACAAGCATGGGTGGAATGCAATGCACAAGTGAGGAGACTGGCTTTTGATGGAAACAGGAGTTTACAGGTACAACTTTTGGTCAAGAAGGCTCACTGGGACGGACGCGCCGGCAGTAACAATGATCGGGGACATCCTGCTGTTTGGGACGCTGTTGATGAACGCCGGGGCGGTGCTCAACTTTAAGCTGTGAGTAGGTCGCGTTGGACCGTGGCTCCATCCGGGGGACCCGTAGCCCCGCCTTCGCGAGCGTGAGCACGCCCTACGCCGCCGGCCCCGCCCCCAAGGAAAAAGAAGGACATGCAAGGCTTTGGCGAGGAGTCGAGGGAGCCCAGCACAGGTGACAACATCCGGGAGTTCTTGCTGAGCCTCAGATATTTTCGAATCTTCATCACCCTATGGAATGTCTTCATGATGTTCTGCATGATCGTGCTCTTTGTCTCCTGACCAGGTACAGAACCGGAAACACACCTTCTCAGAGTGTCTCTTCTTCCATTCCTGACGACTTCAAGAATGTTTCTGACCAGAAAACCGGTGACCTTCCCAGAAAGTCCAAGCTTGTGGTGGGTGGAAAAAATGTTCGCCAAGATGAACACAGTTTCCCAGCCACGTCACTGTTTTCTTTTCAAAGATATTTTCACTTTGATGTCTGCCTTGAAATGCTGTCTACTTAAAAGAGTTTGAAGAGTGTTTATGTGAGGGGCTGTGGTATCTAGATTGTTTAATCAGATCAGAATCCCTCTTCTACCAGACTTTCACTGGAAACCCATTTCTGGGTATTTCTTGGTTTATTGTTAATAACCATCCTTTTTTTGTTTCAAATTATACAGATTTTTAAAAATCTTTTGTATCCAGGGATCTGAAGCAGAAAGGTTGGCTTTTAAGTTTGATGCAGCCTCTTATTGGACTGCATTTGTGAGGATTGAACAAGTTCATTGTTGCTTGGTCTGTGTCCAAATTCCTTCCCCATCCCACTGGGCTCTGCTTGGCCACTCCGCTGCTTGGCTGAGGTTGTCCCAAGGATTCGAAGGGTGAAGTGTTATGGGTTTCTGTGGAAGAGAGATGCAGAGCAGTTGGCAGGGTGGATGGGGGTATTATGAGAAACTTTGCCTTGCCTTGAAGCCCTCTATAAAGGAACTTTTGGGGCCATTAATTGTATAGTTTTTAGAATGAGAGTGATTTATGTGGTGATATTGGGACCCGGTTCTGAAAGCTTGAGCTTTGGGGTCTGCTTTTCAAGTGGATGATTTCAAGGTTGAAAAACAAGCCTCATTGGAGGAAATACAGCATTTTGCACAGAAGCTTCTGTGAAAGGGAGTCCTGGTTTAATCGCCAACATGACACTTGGGTGGTCAGTGCCTGGATCCTACAGGTGTTTGATTTGTTTGTTGTGGTTTTTGAAATCCTAACTTGCAGGTAACCTGGTGGGAGGAAAAAATAAATATGCAGGCTCTTAGAACTAAAGAGCATTGAAAATAAAGCTCATTTCTAAAAAGGAAAAAAAAAAAAAAAAGAAGGCTCGCTGAATTGAAGCTTTGATAACCGACTCTGCACCAAATGAATGACAAGAATAGGTCAAACCTAAAGGGAGAAAACAATAAATATAAATCCAGGTTCAGAAATAAGACAAACAGCTCCTAGGTGGAAATAGAACAAAAATGTCAAAGCAAGTAGGCTGAAGCCACAAAGTTTATGGGAAATCCAGAAAGCACAGAACCCTGGCAAGGATTTCAGCTCCTGAGGCGTAGAGGACACTAAAACTGCTCCATGAGAAACTAGATTCAGCCTTATAGCCTGAAAACTCCTCTCTTCTCAGGAATGAGGCTGAAAAAATATTAAAACTCTAGGTAACTTCTACTAGGAGATGTGGCTTTTAGAAAGATATAGACCCAGGAAGAAGGGGGTACCCAGATACAATCCTACAATCAAAACTTGAGCCATCCTGCCTCATTGCTCTGTGATTGGATCTGCGGAGTCCACAATATTACCTTAGGGCAGGAATTCCAATTTACTACTATAATACTTGGCTTTTGGTCAAGGGTCTGCTGACAGAGAGAGGTGAGCTCATGGTTGAAGGCATGGGGAGAGATAGAAAGAAAAATGTTAAAACCTTTCAAAGGCTTCATTGTGAACCTGCAACCTCACATTCAAAACATGTGGATAGGTTTAATGCTGAGAAAGAAAGCCAACAAAATTAACAATTAGAATGTGAGTTGACTACAGATAAAATCAGTTTTATGTCTGGAGTAGTTTGATAAGATTTTAATATAAATATGATTGAAACAATCAAAGAATTAAAGGCATAATTTTACCAAAAAGAACAAGAGTTTATGGAATAACAATAAACAAAAATGAAACACAAAAGAGATGATTCAAATTTTGTGTATGAAAAATACAGTCGTTGGAGTACAAATGTATTAGATTTGAATTCCAATACAGTCAAAGGGAAAATTAGTGACTTGCAAGATTGTAAAATGGAATAGCCCAGAATACAGAAAAGAAAGCAAAGAGAGAGACATGGGTATGGACAGGGTAAGATGGTGTATTTAGTCGTGGGAGACCAGGCAGTCCTTTTTGTATTGTATCCACTATTCAATACATGGTAAACTGGGATTGGTTGAGTTGCTTAAACTCTTTGAGTCTCAGTTTCCCCTTCTATAAAATAAAAATGAGGATAATGCTACCTTCCCTCAGATAACATTACCCTCCCTCATCAGGTTCCTATGAGTATTAAATGATATAAGATATTTAAAGTGTTTAGACTAGTGCCTCATAAGTGCTTACTACATGGTAGCTGTTATTCTACTAATTAAATTTAATTCTACTAATTAAAATTCCAAGGAGAATATTATACTGTCTTAGAAGTGATACTAAAGCTAAATATTTTAGAGTGAACATTGTACGTTTTATTAGGTATCCAATGCACCTAGTATCTTCCTAGGTACTTTGTGGATAGTCAGTAAATGATATCTACCATTATTACTAATAATACTAGTACTTTGGATTTGATAGTACCTCACAATTCTCAAAATGCTGCCATAAGCATTACCTGGTTTTATGCTCACTGCACCTGGTAAAGAAGATATAGGACAAATATTATCTTCTCAGTTTAATAGATAAAGAAGCAGAGACATGGAGATAAGCTAAATGACTTGACCAAAATCACATGGTTTATAAACCGAAGATTCCAAACTAGAATACAGGTATTTGTTACCATGGTTGTTAATAAGCATCATAGAGATTGAAAGCATTTATTAATGCAAGTTGGTTATCTTAATAATTACACTAATCATTTCCTCGTTTTGATGTAGAAATCATTTTCATTTACTTGTTCGTTATTAATATATCTAAGGATATCCACAAACCACAAAGTAACTTCATTAGTTCATATCTGTATGAAGCATAGATTTCCTTATACATTTACAGTGGGAGCCATTTCTTTTTTTTTTTTTTTGCGGTACGTGGGCCTCTCACTGTTGTGGCCTCTCCCGTTGTGGAGCACAGGCTCCGGACGCGCAGGCTCAGCGGCCACGGCTTACGGGCCCAGCCGCTCCGCGGCACGTGGGATCTTCCCGGACCGGGGCACGAATCCGTGTCCCCTGCATCGGCAGGCGGACTCTCAACCACTGTGCCACCAGGGAAGCCCCATTAAATTGTTTAATAGAACACATAGTTCTTTTGATCAGAGTTTAAAATTCACATTTCCAGCAGTCTCTTTCCAGTGAAAATGTAACCATTACCCTTCCTCCATATCTTTTTAGTCATTATCTTTCTCTTATCCTTTCCCTCTTCTGTTTCACACTGAAGATCTGTGAGATTTGTGATGCTTGTTATTTTTGCCATATGGTGCCATGTGAAAGTAAATTATTAATATGTTTTTCTCTAATACTTGTATTATTTATCAAAGGTGGGAAGTTGCTGGCACTCCCTATGAAGCTGTATATTAAGCACTTGCCTAGAGTTTGGCCTTGTTGTGATTTGACCTTTGTTAGTCTCCCTAATACTTTTGTTTAAGAAGGAAGGTCCTTTCCTGCTTGGGAAGATGGATGGGGCCTTTGATGTACTGGTGGAGAAATGTGTCAAGCTTTGGACCTACAGGAGCCTGGAAAGGGGCTGAATGGTTCTACATAAGGACATGGGATGTCTCTTCTGGAATAGGCAGGAGGGATGGGAAGAAAACTGTGAGGGCAGAAGCTGCCATGTGATGATGTGGGACTGAGGAAACACTGAGGTGTGTTATTTACAGTAAAGTCTCTTAGCTGCTCCTCGAAGAGCTACATTTTTCTTCAAGGCCCTTGGAGTTGAATTTGTACGTTCTTCAGATGTGTCACTGTGGGTGCTATGAGCAGAGCAATGCTATATCTGGATTATATAATCGTATCCACAAAATTTATTTAATTAAATATACATTTGTATATAGCCCTGTTCTAGATGCTTTTTTAAGAAAAAAATTGTGTTTTGATGATAACGCAGAAAAGTTCAGAACCTGCACACTCAAGAGTTCCTTTTGAAGACCTACTTAAACCGAGTCTGAACTATTTTTTTTTTTTTTTTTTTTTTTTTTTTTTTTGTGATATGCGGGCCTCTCACTGCCGTGGCCCCTCCCGCTGCGGAGCACAGGCTCCGGACGCGCAGGCTCAGCGGCCATGGCTCACGGGCCCAGCCGCTCCGCGGCATGTGGGATCTTCCTGGACCGGGGCACGAACCCGCGTCCCCTGCATCGGCAGGCGGACCCCCAACCACTGCGCCACCAGGGAAGCCCTGAACTAATTTTTAAAGATTATCTAGAAAAGTACTAAAACTTTGTTAGTAGTCTTTAAAACTAGATGAATGAGCTTCTCTGGGAAAATAACCAGTATTAATGTTGGTATATGTCACAGACTATGGGCTTTCGTTTAGACATTTATTCAGAAAAGCTCTTAATTTTTTCTGGAAATGAGATAGCAGCATTGTTCCAGCAATTTTCCTGAATTGTCTATGTGGTTGGCTTCACTACCCTGTTTGCTAAGAAAATTTGGCCTGTAGTTCTCCCAAGTTAGCAGAATTGGTGAAATTTAGTATAAAGCTGTCATTTTTTCCAGTTAACCAATTTTATTGTCAAGTGAGTGATTCTCTGCTGATTAGCTCCACCACAGATTTGATTTCCACCTTCAGCTTGGTGTTCAGTGCTGTCAGGCAATCATTCCTGGGACAGAGTCCATGGATGAGCTCTCCAAAACAGTTCCCAATCCGCGTCTCCCTTATCTTCATTTACAACTTGAGCTAGAAAACAAGAATCCCCTATTTCCCAGACTCCTTTGCCGCTAAGAGGTGGCCATATAGCATAGTTCTGGCCAAGGAGGTAAAGGGTTTCACTTTGCAAATAGAAAGGAAATAGCTCTTTAGGACAACTTTATTTTTTCCATTTAGACCATTATTTGTCCCTTTTCCTTTTTCCTGCATTGAACTTGTATGGGATACCTAGAAGTGCAGCAAGCCATCTTTTGACCCCAGGGTAATAATCATGAGAAAGGAATCCGAGTTCCGAAGAGCGTCACTGAGCCACTACACCAACATTTGATGGACACATAGTGTTTCATTGAATGAAATAAACACCACCCTCCATCCCCACCCCCACCGTGGTCCATTTGGTCCATGTTAGACTTCTGTTGATTGATTACACTTTGGACTAAAACACTCCTTAGACTCACCTGGCTCCTCCCTTTTTCAACAGAGGCAGTTCTGTTACTCGAGTGGATGCTTCTTGGTGGCCTCTCCAGCCATTCCACAAAGCTCTAATTTCTTTTCCAGAATCTATGTGGTTTATGGAAAGTCATTCCATTCCTGTATCTAGGAATGAGGCACTTCACCTAGGCTAAGCGCATTGATGCATTCCATATTCTAGCCATAATGTTTGGTTCACAATTGATTATATGCCTTAAGATAGTCCAATCAGAATGAGTCTCAGGACTTTTAGTGGAAACTCTGAATCATGGTCCCTCTCTTTCTTCAGCAAATGTGGTGTACAGATGCAATGCCAGGAACTGCTGCAGTCATTTTGCTACCATGTGGCAAAGCAGCCTGAGTACACAGTTGGCATACTGAAGAGGGCAGATCTTACACCCTCACAGAGAGCCAGCCTCCTGATGTGACTGAAGCTGAAGCCTGTCCAGTAATTCCTCTTTATTGTTTAATCATTTCAAGTAAGCTGAAGTCTTACTGATACACAGTTCTAGTTTGGCCTCTATCTCTTAGCAGAAAACTTCATGAGTAAGATGTCTTCCATTTGTTCCTCCAGATTCACTCTACCCCTTTGCTTCCTGTTCTGTGCCTCATGAGGCTGAACTGTTTTGACCACATCAGTGGGTATCCTTGCCTCTGACTTCCAGTTGGATTTGGTTAACAGGAAGCACCAGCAGGTGATCAGAGGGAAGAAGGGAGTGGAGTAAAACCAAGGTATATATTTTCCTGGATCCCTCCTTGTGGGGCCACTGCAGGCTGGCTGTGTCCCTTGGCCAAAGGCCAGAGCTCCTGTCAAGTAGTCTCTCTGGACAGACTTTTCTCTTCTTTTCCTAATAACCACACCCTCCTCTTGCCCTTTCATCCTACGTGTGGTAATGGGTCCTCACTGATGCAAACTAGAGAATTGCCCTATGTCTGTGGTTTCCCTACACTCTGAGCATTTGTCTTTAAATAGTCCTCTTATTAGAATTGCCTCATATCATCCAGTTTGACCATGACATCTGTTTCCTGCTGAGGCCCTGACTGGTACACCTCATTCTCTACTGCACCAAGGAAAAAGAGTTCACACCTTGCCACATCTTCAGTCATCATGTGCAGTACGCACACATACTTCAGCTCTGTGTTTTCGAGATTGCTAGGGAAGATGCAACAAGTCTGTGCCTCTTTTCCTTCTCATAAGCATGGCAATAATCATGCTTTTCCTGCATATCTTGCCAGGAATGTTGTAAGAATTAAGTCATGTAATGGATGTAAATGTACTTAGAAAAGCCGAGTGCTAGACATAGACAAAGCATTGTTACCATTATTGCTACTACTATAGAGATAGGTCGACCCAAGTTCTAACGGTAGCCTACTGAAAGATGTTTGAACACTCTCTCTCTCTTTTTCTTTCTCTCTCTTTCTCTGAGTTTACATGCTACTCTCTAAACACATACATGTGTTTCAGTGACAACTGCCAATACCTCTAATTCCTGGCCACGTACTCCAATCAACCACCATTTGGGTACAAATCATACTTGTCCTTCACATCCTTTCCTCTATGGGTGGTTAGGTGACAGAAAGAGCATGAGCTTTGGAGCCTTCCAGATTTAGCTTCAGGTTTTGCTCTGTCACTTACTAGTTCTTGGTTAGCAGGGAAATCACTTAGCATCTCTGAGTCTTAGTTTTTTGTCAATGAAATGACGATGATTGGAAAGATTGGATAAAATAATTTATATAAAGGGCCTGCACGGTTGCCCTTACCTTTTTCTTACCTAGCTCCAGGAAGAGATGTTGAGCAATGGTGCAGCTCACGTTTCCTGGACCTGGAACAGGCAGGCCATGGCTTATGTTATGCATGAGGCGCAGAAAGTTAGAATGCCAAAAGATGGACTTTGTGCTGATGGTGGCAAAAGGCCTGGGAAATGACAGCAAGCTCAGGTCAGGGAGGGGACACTCTCTTTGATTGAAGCTTACTGGAAGCCACACACTGTGGGTGGGACTAACCGGCCACAGAAACCCTTCCCAGAAGTAATCCATGTGATTTGAGGACATTTTACTGATGAGATTAAGATGCTAAATGCCATCACAGAGCCGACCTAAAGCATAATTAATGCCTAACCAGCTATAAACTTGGAAATTGTAATATTCTATGGATGTCGATTGAAGTGGTGAGGGAAATAGTATTTATATAACATCCACATTGGGCCTGGCAGCTTATACACATTATCACACGGAAGCCTCATATTAACTCCATGCAGTGGACATTAAAACCCGTATTCGACTGATGGGGAACTTGACATTCCAATGGCACATAGCATGTGAGTAGTTCTGGATCAGCTTCTCAAACTCACAGGAGGCTGAAGTATATAATATATATAGTGGGTATGAATCTAAGGCCACAAATTTAGGTGCACAAGAAATGTATTAACTTTATTCTTATGTAACTCAGCTAAATTTATATTCTGAGTCACCATGCATCAGAATGGCAGAAACTTAATCTCTGCCAATTTGAAATCCTGCCTCTTCCCTTACATGGTGTTTTACCTGAGTTCTGACTTCATCTGGCTTACTGAAATTTATTGGTTATATGTATTCTATGGTTCCAAAGCATTGGTGGCAGCAGTTAGGGAAGGAGGAAATCTGGTCTTCACTGAGGGGGTCAGGGAGGAATCTCTTCCTCCCTGATGGGTCCATGCAGGTTGTCATGGAGACATCTTTTGTTCTCATCTCTGCAACCCTTCACATCTAGTCAGTTCCTCTCAATTATTCCTTTGCCTCCCTTGGATGTATGAGACTCATTCTGTTGCTGCCCCATAATGATGGTTTAGACTTTGAGGCTATCTGCCTACACAGATCACAGAGCTATCTCTCCTCCGATATTATGCTACCTCCCCAGGATTCTACCCAGTTTTAAGGGCACAGGTCTCTTCCGCTAATGGATTCCTTAATCCCATCTGGGGGTTTGGCCCAGGCTTACATCCTGGTGCTCCAGCTGGAGAGCAGCCCACAGACCCCCTACCTCAGGTCACACTGCTGTCAAACTCATCACTTCCCCTTTAATTCTTTTCTTTCACCAGATGTAGTGAATCCTTTTCTAGTGGTAAGAAAGGTGGTCAGGGAAGGCCTGCTCTTACAGCTCTGAAACCTTGCCGTGAACCATTTTTTTAAAATTCTAAGGAGCTAGCTTTTGAAGCACAAAGCTAAAAGAGTTTCTATTTTTTTCCCTGTTTTCTGCTGTCACATACCTTCCCTGAGCCAATGAATAGCTAGCTAATGGTTTAGCTGTCTTCTTCTTCTTCTTTTTTTTTTTTTTTTTTTTGGCCACGCTGCTTAGCTTGCGGGATCTTTGTTGCCTGAGCAGGGATGAAACCCCGGCTTACGGCAGTGGAAGAGCTGAGTCTTAACCACTGGACCGCTGTCTTAGTAGCTGTCCTAATAGAAGGAAATTCTAGGAAACAGATGAAAACTCTTTCAAAACTATTACCTTGTCTCTGTACAAATGACTTTATTTTTAAATTTATTTAAATACAATAAGAAGTATAACTGCAAGGTCGATCAGAATCACACGTTAGTCCTCTGCTGATTGGGACATATTTTCTCTGTGGGCAAGACACATGGCAAGCCAAATGATCATTAGAAACTTTCTGTCAGAGCAATTAGAGACGAGTGGAAGATGTTGCCTCACTGTGATGGGCTGAAATGCCTTCCAGAACTGCTCGGGAAAGACCTGAATGGGACACAGACTTACACTGACCTTAGGAGCTGTCCCCTGAGTGGGGCTAAATTCTTGATTTCCGACTCACATTTTCCTGGCCTCCACCAAGCCCATCTCTCTTACAGTTTTTCCATCACTCTTTCCTCACCTCTCATGTTGGCCCTCAGATCTCTCCAGGCAGGGCACAGTGGAGCTGTTTGGGCCTTAATTTTCTGAAAGTTGTACATCTGTTCCACGCCTACTAATGAGAGACTGCAACCAAGGTAGCTTGGTTGAGCTTGAGTATGCCCCAAACACCTGAGCCTTGCAAGTCTGGGCAACCTCATGCATTCCCGTTTGGTTTTGAAATGAAAATACATGCACGTGATTAACACACACACACATACTCACACACACAGAGAAAGAGAAAAGAGTATACAGCATAAAAGTCTCCTCTTCACCATAAAAGTCTACTCTTCACCTTTGATCTCCGCACTCAACTTCAACTTAGTACTTCCAATCCCATTTCTCAGAAACGATCATTCTTTTTTGTTTGTTTTTGTTTTTTAAATTCTTCTATTGAAGTAGGGTTGATTTACAATGCTGTGCCAGTCTCTGCTGTACAGCAAAGTGACTCAGTTATACACATAGAGACATTCTTCTTTTATATTCTTTTCCATGATGGTTTATCACAGGAGATTGAATATAGTTCCCTGTGCTATGCATTAGGACCTTGTTGTTTATCCATTCTAAATGTAATAGTTTGCATCAACCCCAAACTCCCAGGCCTTCCCTCTCCCTCCCGAATTCCTTGGCAACCACAAGTCTGTTCTCTATGTCTATGAGTCTGTTTCTGTTTTGTAGATAGGTTGATTTGTGCCATATTTTAGATTCCACATATAAGTGATATCATATGACATTTGTCCTTCTCTTTCTGACTTACTTCACTTAGTATGATAATCTTTAGTTGTATCCATGTTGCTGCAAATGGCATTATTTCATTCTTATTTATGGCTGAGTAGTATTCCATTGTGTATATGTACCACATCATCTTTACCCATTTATCTGTCGATGGGCATTTAAGTTGTTTCCATGTTTTGGCTACTGTGAACAGTGCTGCTATGAACATAGGGGTGCATGTATCTTTTTGAATTATAGTTTTGTCCAGGTATATTCCCAGGAGTGGGATTGCTGGATCATATGGTAATTCTATTTTTAGTTTTTTAAGAAACCTCCGTACTGTTTCCATAGTGGCCATACAAACTTACATTCCCACCAAGAGTATAGGAGGGTCCCCTTTTCTCCACATCCTCTCCAGCATTTGTTATTTGTAGACTTTTAAATAAGGCCATTCTGACCAGTGTGAGGTCATTGTAGTCTTGAGTTGCATTTCTCTAATAATTAGTGATGTTGAGCAGCTTTTCACGTGCCTCTTGGCCATCTGTATGTCTTCTTTGGAGAAATGTCTATTTAGGTCTTCTGCCCATTTTTCGATTGGGTTGTTTGTTTTTTTGATATTGAGCTTCATGAGCTATTTGTATATCTTGGAGATTAATCTTTTGTCAGTTGCTTCATTTGCAAATATTTTCTCCTATTCTGAGGGTTGTCTGAATGGAATCCAAATTGCCAAAGAAGAAGTAAAACTATCACTGTTTATAGATGACATAATGCTATGCATAGAAGATCCTGAAGATGCCACCAGAAAACTACTAGAGCTAATCAATGAATCTGGTAAAGTTGCAGGATACAAAATTAATACACAGAAATCTCTTGCATTTCTATACACTAACAATGAAAGATCAGAAAGAGAAATTAAGGAAACAATCCCATTTACCATTGCACAAAAATACCTAGGAATAAACCTACCTAAGGAGGCAAAAGACCTGTACACAGAAAACTATAAGATACTGATGAAAGAAATCAAAGATGACACAAACAGATGGAGAGACATACCTTGTACTTTGACTGGAAGAATCAATATTGTGAAAATGACTATACTACCCAAAGCAGTCTATGGATTCAATGCAATCCCTATCAAATTACCAGTGGCATTTTTCACAGAACTAGAACAAAAATTTTTACAATTTGTATGGAACCACAAAAGATCTCGAATAGCAAAAGCAATCTTGAGAAAAAAAAATGGAGCTGGAGGAATCAAGCTCCTGGACTTCAGACTATACTACAAAACGACAGTAATCAAGACAGTATGGTACTGGCACAAAAACAGAAATATAGATCAATGGAGCAGGATAGAAAGCCCAGAGATAAATCCATTGACCTATGGTAACCTAATCTATGACAAAGGAGGCCAGAATATACAGTAGAGCAAAGACAGCCTTTTCAGTAAGTGGTGCTAGGAAAACTGGACAGCTACATGTAAAAGAATGAAATTAGAACACTCCCTAACACCATACACAAAAATAAACTCAAAATGGTTAAAGACCTAAGTGTAAGGCCAGACACTATAAACCTCTTAGAGGAAAACATAGGAAGAACATTCTTTGACATAAATTGCAGCAAGATCTTTTTTGACCCACCTCCTAGAGTAATGAGAACAAAAACAAAAATAAAGAAATGAGACCTAGTGAAACGTAAAAGCTTTTGCACAGCAAAGGAAACCATACCCATTATGTTTTGAGTGTCTCACTCTCAGTCCTTGTGTTCAGAGCACTCCACCATTGCTACACATCTAATTCCTGCTCCTAACTTTCTCTTTACCCTCCATTCATCATTACATCCATCTTCAGGTGAAGTTACCTTCCTTCCTATTTGAAGTCACCATTGTCTGAGGACAAACCATTTGATACATACCATTAACAAATCACCTGAAAAAAGTTCCAGTAAACTGAACAGTACCACAAACATGTGACTATTTGTAAAGTGTTTTCTTAATGACGAGCAGAGCGTAAAGGCACTCATATCTCTTGAAAAGATAGAGACCTATATTTGTCCCACGTTTTTATTTCTGTACCTGTAATCTATGACCAGGTATAGCACACCAAAATAATGTCTATTAATGTGCTATGACTACAAATTAGACTATCCCAAATTCTGGAAATGGATGTTTAAGTGGCTTATACCTTATGTTTAAATTGTTTCTACTCTAATAATAGGAATTGTTTGTAAACTCACACATCAGGATGTAAGCCCTTGTTAAAAAGAGACATTTATTTTAAAATTTATTTACTTATTTATTTTTGGCTGCGTTGGGTTGGGCTTTCTCTAGTTGTGGCAAGCGGGAGCTACTCTTCATTGTGGTGTTGGGCTTCTCATTGTGGTGGCTTCTCTTGAGCACGGGCTTTAGGTGCACAGGCTTCAGTAGTTGTGGCATGCGGGCTCAGTAGTTGTGGCTCGTGGGCTCTACAGCACAACCTCAGTAGTTGTGGTGCATGGACTAGTTGCTCCATGGCATGTGGGATCTTCCTGGAGCAGGGATCGAACCTGTGTCCCCTGCATTGTCAGGCAGATTCTTATCCACTGTGCCACCATGGAAGTCCTAAGAAACATTTCTTTTCAAGAAATTTCGCAGACTACACTTTATGGCATAGAAAGAAGGAGATCTAGTTGTCTGGAAATAACCTTTGAATACCTGATTTCTCATGCTAGAGATGCTGCAGGACAAGGGTGGTCCTTGGGGGAGGGTGGTCTGGGATGGTTGCCACACCTCCCTGCTGGCCAAGAGAACCCACTGTTGTGTGGGCCCTTGGCATCTCCCTAGCAGTTGGTGAAAAAGCCAGGCTTTAAGGATTTTGTGCTGCTTCTGAAAATCTATGCAGATTTTGCATGAGAAAGCCTTATTCTTGAGAGCTTTATATTAAGATTTGATTTTATTATTACTTCTTCCTTCATGTCCTGCTCGATTCTCTATTTCACTCTAAACTTGGCCTTCGGAGCCAGACAGACCTGGATTTGGATACCAGGTCTGCCACTGATAACTGTATAACTGTATAACCTTGGACATGTCACTCAATCTTTCTGAGGCTTGTTTTGAACATCCACAATGATGGGATTAATGATATTGACCTCATAGGAATTGTGTGAGCACTGAATGAGATAATGTACATACAATTATTAACAGATAGTACATACTCAATATTTGGTAGTTCTTCATTCAACACATATTCATTCAGAGCATAATATGTGTCAGAAATATAGTTCAGGAAGAAGCTGAACCTTGAAATATAAATAAGAATGAGTTAATGAAGGTGGATAGGAGGTCCACGGGAGCAGGGGGAAAAGTATTCTTCCAAGCAGAGGGAAGCAGTGTGTGCAAAACTACAGAACAAGAGTGAGTTTTGTGTTCTAGAAATGGAAAGAAGACTAGCATGCCTGAACCAAGAAATGCAAGACAGGAGATGGCCAGGGGTGAAGCTGGAGATCATCATACAGGGGATTATATCTCAGGCTAAGATATTTATATTGTATATTAAAAGCAGTAGCTAACCATTATTAAGCCTATTCTTCAAGGGGAGAAAGAGATCCAAAGAAGGTAAATAATTTGCTAGTGCAAAATAGCTAGTGAGTTGCAGAGCACTAAAGGGTTTTAAGTAAAAAGCGACATGATCAGATTTTGCTTAGAAATATCACGAAGGCTGCAGAATGGAACCTGTGTGCACAGGAGGGGTGTGGTGGTGGGTAGGAAGGCTGAGAGGCAAGGAGGCTATGGAGTAATTTCTGTGGAAGAAAATGAGACGAGACACTAGGAATTAGAGGACCGGGAAGAGTCAAAGTGTGCCTTCCTCCCCAAGGAGATTGGTGATCCTGAATCCCTCACTGGTGACACATCCATCAATGTCCCAGGCTTTAAAGACTTGCTTATGGACTGATGGATTCAGAGCATGGGCAGGGGGTGAGAATGACAAGGTGAGGAGAGGGAAAGACAAAGCCATAGACACCCTGTGGCAGTTCGAGCAGGAGGTGGAGAAGAGGGGAATGCCACGTCAAATCCCAAACATGTAACCATCTTCCCCAGTGAATGGGGGATGGGTAAGCTAATTCCAGGTGTCTGTGTACTTGTTTAACATAAAGTCATGGAAAACGAAAGTCAACTCTCCTGTCCATACAGAGGCCAAGCAGAGACCATTTAGTCTAGCCTCTTTGAGTCAATGACTTGGGAGGTTGTATTTTTGTGTGTATTTGATCTTGGCCTTATTTCATTGCTCTCAATTTTCTTATCTCCACAATGTCTACTGAGTGTCTGTGTGTGCCAGATATTTTATATGTGTCTATTCATTCTCACATCAACACTGTAAGGAAGACATTATCTCCATTTTACAGATAAGGAAAATGTTTGGAGGGACTAGATGGTTTTGATATGTACAATTATACAAGAAGAAGTTGTATTATTGTATTGGGTTTGGAGAAGACATTCCTAAGCAAAATTAAAGCCCACAAGCTTTTAGGAAAGTAATTACAGATTACTCTCCATAAAAAAGGTCTAATTCCTGAAATTTGAAAGACACCAAAAGACAAATTAAAAGGCAAGTGACAGGCTGACAGAAATCATCTGCTCATATATATCAAGCAACATATCAACGTAAAAGAGCACTCACAAATCAATAAGAAAAATTGCAAATAACTCAAGGGGAAAAAAATGGGCAAAAAATATAAACAGACAGTTCACAGAAACGGAGCTATAAATGGTCAAAAAAACATGAAAGATGTCCACCATAACTAGTAGTCAGGGAAAAATCTTATTTTTAATATTAAAAAAGGTTGAAATGTTTTAAATTTAGATAATCACAATTTTTAATCTCCAAGAACAGCCAATAGGCAGCTTTTTCACAGCCTCCTATTCTGTTTGAATGGTTACAATATTCTCTTAATTTCTCTTAAGATAATGATGATTTGCTTTTAAAGTTGTCTTTCAAAAAAAAATCATCTTCCATTTTCTGTATCAACTATTTTCTCAGAGGTTAATCCAGAGAAATGAAATAATAGAACAAAATAGAACAATTTGGTTTTCTTCCAGTGTTTGGCAGGTTTTCATTGTCTGTTTATAATGTTTGTAAAACAGATCTAGACTGGCTGATGTGTATTTGAAGATATCTGCTCTCCTGGCAGTGAAGGAGGATTTCTATTCCTATTATAGGGACCAGCTATGGTGGCTAGGGGGAAGGGTGGCCCGAGGAACTGTCTTCTGCATGTGGGGTTCCTTGTCCTTCAAGCTACTTGTCAGATATTAGGGCTATTGACTGTCTTCTCTAATCCCAGTTCTCACACTGGGAGTCTTACTAATCAAAACTCTAATTTTATTTGGCTATTAAAAAATGTTTTGTGGCTTTCCCAGGGGCTGAGGCCAAGTCAGTGGCTCTGGGACTTGCAAGCTGATGATGCAGGTGTTCCCCAGATCCTTCATTAGATGCCAACCTCTCAGACTCAGTTTCCTACCAAGCCCAGCTACTTCCGATCAGGACTTATTCCCATCCTCTCATGGAAAAATTTCCTTGAAAAATCTCTTCTTTCACCTATATGGAATTTGTGGTTCCTTGGCTCCTTAAATTTTCTCCTACCTGGATTAAATCTTCTAGAAATTCCATACTCTTCTGGTCTATTGGTGTCTTTCCTGTTACGGATTTATTTGTATGGCTGAATTTCTTTCATCATCTCACTAGGACTTGGGGAGGGAAGAGGGGTAAATGTGTGAGTTTAGTCAACCGTCATAAACTGAGAGTCCAAGTAAGTATTTGGGTTCGTTTGTGAAGAGTCCTTTGAACGAGAAATACAATATGGTGTGGAGGTATACACTGGAGAGACCTAACCTAGCCTAGAGGGTTTAGGGAAAAGCCTTCCCTAGAGATACATTTTAAAAGGTAGACCTAAGGTTGAAGTTTGATTTTACTTAGAAGCAGAGAAATGTGCTAGATGGTCTTGAGAGATTTCCCTTGTATTTATGATTTGCCAAGTTTGTGTTCATAGTTGAGAATTTTTTTTAATGAAGTAAAAATGAAAGAAAATAATAAATTCCTTTTCAAAACAGGGAGACTCAAAAATCTGAAATTGCAATGGGCTGAGCTCAGCATCTCAGCTGGCACCTCTGTCATCACCTCATCGGACTTGCTCACTTAGGCCTAAATGAGCTTCTCAGAAAGTCAGAGCTTTTACTGGAAACTGGAAGACTTATCAAGGGGTTCCCTTCTTGTGCAGAAGGAAAGCTCACCTTTTGCCTCAGCAATTATTTTCTCCTTCATTTAACTCTCTAGTTTTATGTGGGGAAAAAGCCATTAGAGAAACTGTTAATGCAAAGTTTTTTAAAAATACCCAGAGAATTACAAAAACCAACTGATCTTTCCTTATGGAATTTAGAGTTACTAGAATTGATGTTGCCTTTTTAGTTATAATTGGTAATTATTTCACTGCCATGATCATACCTTGACCTTCAGCATTAGGATCAAAGCTATTATTACCCATATAATACTGCTAATAGGATAAACTAATGGTTAAATTATAGTGGGACCCAGAAGGGATGCTTCCTGTCACATCAGTTAAGTTTGAGTTTTAGAAACTTGTACTTGAAAGACTTTCTCTGGCACTTAGAAACTTCAACAAATAATCTGAGTCACTAAGTTAAGATCGCCAGAATAGTCATTTAATGATACCCCACTTACCTTGTGAAGAATCTCCAAGTATGAGCATCAAATGTCAGCAAATCTACTTGAAATGCATTGGAAGCATGGATTTGGTGATCTTATGGATCAAATTCTATCTCCTGGGGGTGGGAGATGGATAAATTAGGAGTATTGGATTAACATACACACTGCTATGTGTGAAATAGATAGCCAGCAAGGACCTACTGTATAGCACAGGGAACTATATTCTATATTTTGTAATAACCTATAAGGGAGAAGAATCTGAAAAAAAGTAGATACATATATATATAACTGTCTCACTTTGCTGTACACCTGAAACTAACAGAACATTGTAAATCAACTAGACTCCAATAACAAATACTACCTCCCTATGTACGTAGCAATATTCACCAAAATACTAAAATTATAGCCATTTATCATATGGTCAGCCATGAATTGACTGCTGTTTAGCTTTTACCAACACTTCCATTGAAAAGTTTGTTATTTGAGAGTAACAATCAAAGGAATGTATTTGCTTCTATTTCTCTTACACTCTATGCTTGATGCCTGAGGAAAATTATATCCCCAGGAAGCAATATAACTAGAATCTTAACTTCCCACAGAAATAGCTTTTTTGAGATATAATAATTTTCAAGATATAGTAATTTCAAGATATAATAATTTTTGAGATATAATACTCTCTCAACTTTTTATAGATGTTAGCTATACGAAGAACTCTTTTCTTTAAATATTTATTTATTTATTTGGCTACGTTGGGTTTTAGTTGCTGCACATGGGCTTCTCTCTAGTTGTGGTGCACGGGGTCTAGAGTGCACGGGCTTAGTTGCCCCACGGCATGTGGGACCTTAGCTCCCCGACCAGAGAGCGAACCTGTGTCCCCTGCATTGGAAAGTGGATTCTTAACCACTGGACCACCAGGGAAGTCCCACGAATAACTTTTTTTAACAGGAGTCTAATGTTAAAATATAGTCCAATTTGTACCCTATTGTCCCTTATGAAAAATTGTTTTTGATATTTAGTGAAAGGAAATTTCTCTAATAGACTTTTTTTGTATATGAAATTTTATTACTACCACGTTTGCATCATCAAAACTTATCATCTTGGTTTTTTTCTTCTTGCCTTTGCATAAGGCCAAGAGAGAGACATTGGCTACTTTGACAAATTTAAAGTGGACTCCAGGAATGTCACCAACAGCATGGCCTTTTGCAACCAAATCCAGCAACCAGAACTTCATCGTTTTCTGCAGTAAAGTTCAAGCAACCATCATCAGGTAAGAAAGCTGTGAGCTTCTTGCTCTTCTTGATCAGCTGGTCCCTGAAACACTGCCCGATGGCAGAATTTACCTGTTTGGCCTCGACTCTGACATTTTCTAGCAAAATTCCCTTTGCATGTGAAGTGCCTCCAAAGGGGCTGACCTTCAGAGCTGTCCCCAAATGGGCTTTCTTGTAACGTTTATCATGCCACTTCTGGTTCTGATGGTGGCTGCAGAGCTTCCTGGCAATATGGTCTTGACACTTGCCCATCCCATTGGTTCTGCTGGCCCGAGGGAAAGATCTAACAGGCTTTTTTTTTTTTTTTTTTTTTCCAATTGTGGTAAAATACACTTAACGTAAAACTTACCATCTTAACCATCTTAAAGTGTAAAGTTCAGTAGTGTTAAGTATATTCATATTGACACTCAGTCAATCTCCAGAACCTTTCATCCTACAAAACTGGAACTCTATACACATTGTGATGGTTAATTTTATGTGTCAACTTGACCAGGCACAGTGCCCGGCTGTTTGGACAAACATTATTCTGGATGTTTCTTTGAGGGTGTTTTTGGATGAGATTTACATTTAAATTGGTAGACTTTGACTAAGCAGATTGCTCTCCATAATGTGGGTGGACCTCATCCAATCAGCTGAAGGCCTGAATAGAACAAAAGATTGACCTCCCCCAAGAAAGAGGGAATGCTATCAGCAGACAGCCTTCAGATTTAAACTGCAACATTGGCTTTTACCTGGGCCTCCGGTCTGATGTCCTACCCTGCAGATTTTGGACTTGCCAGCCTCCGTAATTTCATGAGCCAATTCCTTCAAATAGATTTCGCTCTATATAAACATCACGTTGGTTCTGTTTGTCTGGAGAACACTAATTAATACACCCATTAAACAACAACTACCTCTTTCTGCCTTTTCTCAGCTCCTGGCAACCACCATTCTACTTTCTGTTACTGTGAATTTGACTACTCTAGGTACGTTATGTAGGTGGAATCACACAGTATTTCTCTTTTTGTGAGTGGGTTATTTCACTTAGCATTATGTCCTCAAAGTTCATCCATGTTGTAGCATGTGCCAGAGTTTCCTTCCTTTTTAATGCTGAGTAATATTCCATTGTGTGTATATACTACATTTTGTTTATCCATTCATTTGTCAAATGGACACTTTGGCCGCTTCCATCTTTTGGCTATTGTGAATAACACTGCTACAAACACGGATGTACAACTATTGGTTTGAGACCCTGATTTGAATTCTTCTGGATATGTATATTCAGAAGGAGAACTGCTGGATCATATGATAGTTCTATTTTTAATTTTTTGAGGAACCATCCTACTGTTTCCATAGCGGCTGCATCATTTTACGTTCCCACCAACAGTGTACAAGGATTCCAATTTCTCCACCTCCCTGACAACCACTTGTTATTTCCAGCAATAATAATCCTGCAGGAACCCAAAATAATCCTCAAGGGGGGTCATTTTTGTTATGGGATAGTATTTTGTGTGTGTGTGGCAGGGGGAATGCTGATATAAACTTGATTTTAGAAACTACGATGTTAAGTCTTGATCCATACATAATTTAGGCAGAATCTACATAATATGAAAGCAATTATTTAGAAGTGAAAAACGCTGTCAAAAAGTTACTTTGCCCTGTAGTACTAAAGGACTGCAGTGGCAGGTTTTGCTGTTTAGAATTTGCATTCAAGCAGCCTTATTCAAGATTTTTCTCCAAAAAATGTACATAGATCATGATAAATATCACCAAGTCATTTTGAGTGGTAAGCATTTTTAAATTCGGGGGAGTTTCTAATGTAAAGCAGAAGGTACAAACTGGCCGGCCGCAGGCCAAATCAGGCCTGCAGACTTATTTGACTTGGCCTGCACATTTGTTGGCCCACACAATGTTTTTAGAAATTTTGAATTAGTTGACAACTTTTTAAATGGAGAGATTTCATGCAAAAAAAAAGTCTTGATTTCTAGCTTTTCGGGAAAAACTAGCTGACCTGGCGAGACTGGGCCTTCATTCCCACATGGCAACAGTTGGCTGGGGCTGAGTAGCAACTGCCCTTTCCTCCCGAGCTTGTGCTCTCCAGTTCCCCATAGTCTCCACCCACCTCGAGACAGGAGAGCTTGTGGACGCCCAGGCAGCAGACGTCTCGGTTTCTTCAGGAACCACTCATAACTTCCCGCAATGTCCAGTGGGATGTGAGGCCCATGGTAGGCGCTTAGTAGTTGCTGAATTGTTTCCCGAATCTGATTCTTCAGATTCTAAAATTGTTTAGGGTCCTTTGCTTTCTCTCTTGGTGGAAAAAGAGATGGTAAGACAATGGCTCTAAATAAATGGAATACAAAAGGAAAAGGATTTAGACAATGCAGATACAGAGAAACACCTGAAAAGAAAATAATCATGTGAATGTAATTTTTTACTAAGCAATTTAGCCTTGAACTCTTTTTCCCATGAAGGAAACAGCACCCAGGAAATGTTTCAGGCTAAGCCCTCTGTTTAATGCAAGAGAGAAAAAAGGGGCAAAAGGTTAGTCAGCTGCTTTACAGTGGCAGAATTCTTGAGTTAACATAAATAGAAATAGATACAGAAAATGAGGACCATATGGTTGGCTAGATCAGAGTTGCTCTGTTTGTGTGTGTGTATTTGTAAGGCCACCCACTGAGAAAAATATTCAACTTATTGTGTCTTAGCATATTAACTCCTCGTTTTTAATTACTGAGGCACTTGGAGAAGTTCTTTTACACTTTCAGGTGATAACAAATGAAAAACGTGTTAAAGAAAAATGCAAACAGCGTCTCTCTCTCTCTCTCTCTCTCTCTCTCTCTCTCTCTTTGGTGATTGCGTTGACTGAGAGAAACATGAAAGTCTTCTGGAAGGTGTGCCTTAATCTCCAACCCAAAACATCATTTCAAGAAAACAGTTATTTAAGCCTCTGCTTGCACCGTATTTGCTATTATTCCGCTGGTCAAAGTAAGTCATACGGCCAAGCCCAGAGTTAGCCTGGAAAGAGACTAAGAGTGTGGATTTAGTTGGGTGTGCTTTCAAGACCAAGGAGCTGTTCAGGAATGGATACATAGAATCTGGGTCAGCACCTATTCTGAAAAATATAGTAGCCGACCCTTGTTAAAATTGTTTTAATATTTTTATCCTTTATATTAAAAATCATGTTCATTTAAAAACATGCAAGAAACATAGAAATTACCAAGAGGAAAGAGAAAACTCACCCAAAGCCCACAAGTCTAATAATAAAAACCGTTCTTAAAATTTGGTATGCACAACTCCAGAAACCTCTCTGCATATCTACCTCTGCACTTAGAAGTAGTTCTAATCCGCTTAGAAGCATCTCCAGAGGATAGTAGCCTGGGCTGAACCTGAATCATCCTCTACTCTCTTAGAACAGTTTTTTTAATTAAAATTTTTAAAAATTGACATACAGTTGATTTACAATATTACATTAATTTCACGTGTATAGCATAGTGATTCAGTATTTTTTACAGATTATACTCCATTAAAAGTTATTACAATAATGGCTGTAATTCCCTGTGCTGTACAGTACATCCTTGTTGCTTATCTATTCAATTCTTTGAACTCCGTGTCTGTTTGCTGGTGTACCTTGACTCACCAGAGTTGGTAAACCTGAGAGAGCTTGGAGAGAAGGGAAAGAGACAACCTATATCCATTGAAAACATCAGCAAGAAAGGAAGAGAAGAGAGAAGAAAGAACAACAACAAAAGCTGTTCTGGGTGGAGAAGAGAGAGCAGTTTGATATATCAGTGGAGATTTTGTGATGCAGGAGGGCCGACTTATCAATGCTGAGGACCCACAGTACTTTTAGGGGCTCGTGAAGATGTTTTCATTCCTTAAACATCAGAAGAAAAATAAACTCTTAGGTCAAGGAAAATGTTTCAATTTATAATGTAAATATACTTATCATTATATCAATGCAGTCATACAATATATCTTTTAAATATCTTTTTGTAAAGAAAGGGACCAGGAAGGCAAAAGTTCCTAGGGCCCACAAAAGTCATACACAGCCCTGGATCCAGTGGCTTGTCCCATCCTATTCAAATTTATTCAACATGTATGTGCCATGTATTCTAGGATTTTTTTGCCACTAATGATATTACTATTCCAATTTTACAAATGAAGACTTTGAAACCTGGAAAGAAGTCAGGAGGAAGAAACTGATGGAGTTGGGACTTCCCCAGAAATCCTGATTTTCAGTTCAGCTCTCCCTGCACAAATGTGCCATGGGGTACGGCAGATATGGGGTGGAGATCAATATAGAAGAGAATGCAATAGAAATTAAAAATAGGAGGCTTTATAGTTGGCCAAGTATTTCCCCAGGCACCAAACTTCCTTCCTGAGGTGACTCGTAGGTGCCCAAAAGAAGATTAGGCAGCTCAAGAGGGCATGAGGGAAAGTGAGTAGACATTGCTGGGGTGCCCAACTAAAGACACCTTCATCGGCAACCTACTGAATGAGAGGAAATATTTGCAAACATATATATGATAATATCCAAAATATACAAAGAACTCATACAACCCAATAGCAAAACAAACAAGCGATCTGATTAAAAAATGTGGACAGAGGATCTGGATAGACAGTTTTCCAAGGAAGACATACAGATGGCCAGCAGGAACATGAGAGGATGCTCAACATCACTAATCATCAGGGAAATGCAAATCAAAACCATAATGCGATGATCACCTCACACCTGTTAGAATGGCTATTATCCAAATGAAAAGAGACAACAAATGCTGACAAGGATGTGGAGAAAAGGGAACTTTGTGCACTGCTGGGGGGAATGTAAATTGGTGCAGCCATTATGGGAAACACTATGGAGGTTGCTTCAAATATTAAAAATAGAACTCTCACATGATCCAGCAATTCCACTTCTGGATATTTATCCAAACAAAATGAAAACACTAACTCAAAAAGATATATGCACCCCCATGTTCATAGTAGCATTATTTACAATAGCCAAACATGGGAACAACCTAAGTGTCCACTGACAGATGAATGGATAAAGAAAATGTGACACACACACACATAACACACACACACAATGGAACATGATTCAGCCATAAAGAGAATGAAATCTTGCCATTTGTGATAGTATAGATAAACCTCGAGGGCGTAACGCTGAGTGACATAGGTCAGACAGAAAAAGACAAATAAAATACCATATGATCTCACTTATACATGGAATCTAAAAACAGCAACAACAACAAAACATCAGGTTCATAGATACAGAGAACAGACTGGTGGTTGCCGGAGGTTGGGGGGCGCACGTGGTGGGTGAAATGGGTGAAAGGAGTCAAAAAGTACAAACTTCCAGTTATAAAATAAACAAGTCATGGGGATGTCACGTACAGCATGCTGACTACAGTTAATACTACTGTAATTGCACATCTGAAAGTTGCTAAGAGAACAGATCACAAGAAAAACAAATTCTGCAACCATGTGTGGTGACGGATGTTAATTAAACTTACTGAGGTGATCGTTTTGCAATACATATCACAAGATAATGATTCCATATTTACATATTGCACAAAATGATTTGCAATATATACAAATATAACACCCAAAACCGATATAATGCTGTATGTCAATTATATCTCAATAAAAAATAATTTTAAAAAAGAAATTTAAAAACAGAAAAACAAAGCTTTATCAAGTGGTTTACTATTAGATGTTTCACTTTCTATTGTAATCATGTTCTGTAAAGATAAATAAGACACTAGAAAAACAAGGTCAGTCTAGGCGCTTGGCAGAAGTTAAAGCCTCTTCATCAAATTTAGTAAACTTAAAAAAAAAGAAAAAAAATTTAGTAAGCTCGCTGGCTGCTGAGTTGTTACTGTATTTAAAGGAAGGCTGCAATAAAACTTAGTAATGGGTTAAGGTTCTCAATTGATAAATGTATGCTTTCTAAAAAAAATAGTTTCTTGCATAAAGATTGCTTTTGTTTCTTCTAAAACATAGATTTATGAATATGTGTATGATATATGTATATGTGTGTATATACATATATTATACATATAGCCCCTTTTGCTGTTTATCTATAAATTAATTTTACTCTGAATTTGGACTTGTGCTTAGATAGGTAGTGCCAAATGAGTCATTCAAACAAAAAAAAGGCATGATCTCATGACCATTCTTTGAAAAGTTTACTCCATTATTCAAAAGTCTTCATGATTTTAGAAACAGCAGTCTCTGCCTCCCAAATGGCCAACTGAGGAACATGAGATCACTACCCCTGCAAAGGCGTGATGAGAGGATAGCCCCTCTGGGAGTCAAGATCCCATAACCACACCCCCCAAAAGTCACGATGCTCGAATCCAAGACAAAGACCATCCCAAAGTCTAACTCTCCAAATGTCAATTATCAGGTACATATTAATTTGGACTAGAATTACCCCGTGATTCACTTTATGTAGATCTAAGAAACCTACAACGTGAGTTAGCTTACAACCAACACAGCAGCATATTTTCCTTGTTAGCTGCAGGGGAGAATAATGTACAGGAAAAGGTGACGTAATGATTGTCTCACTTTCATTATTCTCTCCCAAATGAATAGCCTTCCACACCAAGGATGAGCTCACTCACTATTAGTGGAATAACATCTGGTGAGCAAGAGCCCCCAGCCGAACATGCTGTTGGTTTGGGACTATATTTAACCAACAGAAACCCAACCATTGTTGCATATATCACATATGCAGCCCAATTATACTGTGAAAAAAAAATGTTAAGGGGTAAGGAAACACTCCTTCAAGTATTTTAACACGCAAGATTTTTCCTTATGAAGCAAGGCATTAACCTGTTCCAAAAGAGATCCTAGGCTATTATTAGAGTGGAATATCTTAGACATGTGACAGATGCCTTGTCCCCTTTGGCTGAGGCTCAGATGCTTGCCATAGCTATCTAAGTTTAAATTTCATATCACGGATAGGAATCTCTCTCCTTCAATTTCCCTTCCCATTCTTAATTTCCAGGCAGACCTGCCACACTGACGATGGTGAATTTTGCAGTGTAATTTATCTAATAGATTTACTGTAAAATGGTGAATCACCCTAGTATTTAAATCTAATGAGTAATGCCGTAAGTCAATTTTGGTTTTTAAAAGTGCATCATAGCTAAGGTCATCAGTTAAATGTGCTAATACAGAGTAATGTGGATGTTCAGAACACGCACAGTTGGTCCTAACGGTCATGAAGCTGGAATACTCTGGAATCTGCCGTGTACCAAAGCCTTTAGGGGAGGTTGCTCACAAAATCGTGACATTTGGACAAAGAAATAAGAATTTCATTCCATCAGGACTTGGGAAACTCCCACAAGTTTAGGCATCTTTCATTGTTCACCCCATAAGATGTAGTAACACGTTATTGTGAAGAAGCTAACAAGCTATTTTTATTTGTATTTAAAAGACTGATTATGAAAATAATGCCTATTTACTGAACAACATATGAGAAATTCAGAGAAGCACAAAGAAAATACAGTTCATTCTGATTCCAACCACCCAGCCCTCTTTGTGAATGTTAGTCATTTTCACTTGAGTATATGTAAGCATTTTCTCATGTTATTAACTATTTTTCTACCATTTCATTCTAAATGGCCATGTAATATTACATCATATGGCTATACCATAATTTATCAAATCAATTCCCTATTGGACTCTTAGTATACTTCGAATTCCTTGTTATTATAAAGAAGACTGTGATAGCTAAATCTGTGCACACAGGGGTAATCATTTCCTTAGAATAAATTTGCAGAAATAAACTTACTGAGTCAAAGTGAATATGTTTTTAACGGCTTTGATTCCCATTGAGAAAGCCTTAATGAGGGAATAAGAGATTTGTTTCCTTCTCTGTGCGGGATATCCCCAAGACCAGGGATGCTACCCCAGTCCTTCTGCTTCAGTCTACCTCTGGTTCCTCATCTACAAAACAGGGCTGGAACAACAGGAAAACCACGATTTTTGCTTATCCTGCTAAAGGACTTACACCGATTTCCTCATTTAATCTGCAGAGTAATCTTGTGAGATAGGTCCAAGTGATTTGGTGAAGTCCAGATAGTTTGTAAATAAAGGAGCCAGAATTTGAACCTGGATTTGCTATCTCAAAAGGCCATGCTCTAAACCATCAAGTTACACAGTTTATTCCAGGTCTATCACTTATCCATTCATGTTTTCAATAATTCAGTATACTGTGTGAGAGCTGCTTTTCTAGGTCCAGAAGGTACAGTGGTGAACTGAACAAAATCCTGGACCTCAGGGACTTTCTAGTGGGGGAGAGAGTAAGTTATAATAAAAGGTAGCAATAAGTTCTGTAAAGAAAGATAAAACGGGGAAGAGGGATAAAGGATGACAAGGAAGCTATTTTATTTTACTTTATTTTATATTTTAAAAATTATTTATTTACTTATTTGGTTGCCCCAGGTCTTAGTTGCGGCAGGTGAGCTCCTTAGTTGTGGCTCTTGGGCTCCTCCGTTGAGGCATGGATGTGGGATCCAGTTCCCTGACGAGGGATGGAACCCCGGCCTCCTGCATTGGGAGTGCGGAGCCTTAACCAATGCACCACCAGGGAAGTCCCAAGCAAGCTATTTTAGATTAGGTGGTGTCAGAGAAAGCCTTTCTGAGTGGATGAAGTGAGTCAGGCTGTCATGGGGGTGTATGGAGGACAAACTCTCCGGGCAGAGAAGCAGCAGGACCAGGGCTCCAAGACCAGAACCTCATGGGTTTGGGGGAACCGCACAGAAGTATTAATAGTTGGGGCTGGGGCACAGTGAGATACAGGGGAAAAGGTTTACACTGAGTCTGTGAGTCAGTCCAAGCAGATTCGGGGGTGGGAGTTGTTAGAGAACAGACACAGTTGAGCTTGCAAGACCTGGAGAATTGATTGAGATCGCCTCTGCGATTCTGAGGAGGAAAGATGGCCAACTACCCATTATTCTCCTATTCTTGAATTGCTTTAGGTAGCTGGGGGCTGAGGCCATAATATTAAAACTCTAGCCTTTTATGCCCAGGATCATATTTCTGGACTCAAAGGAAGAATTCAAATCCATGGATCATTCCACATATTCATTACCCACTCTCTCCAGGGGAGGGGCGATGCCTACCCCCTGTACCGCTGCCTATAGAAAAGAAACAAATTCTTTGACTGGAATGATCTTGTGGAATTGGGAAAACAGCTATTTCAAAGTTCCAAATCACGTGGTTATTAATCAGTTTAGGGGATAAACACATCTATCTGCAGACCAGCTGTTTCCTGATGTCATTTAAATTCTTCAGTCCCTCGTTCTGCTGCAGGAAGGAATCTAACTTCCTTTCCATCCTTGTGAATGTGTCTTTTGAAATTTAATTTGGGATTAATTTAATTTCTTATGCATTATTAAAAATCTAAATGTTTTTACAGACCAATTTCCAAGAGTATAGTATCATTGCTTAGTAGGACTTACCTGCAGCAAAGGAACAGGGTTACACAATGCTCTTCAGATATGAGAGATGGGAAGTAAGTTGAGAGCTTTTATTGTTCCAGTGTAAAAACCCATGAAATTTAGTGCACGAAAAAGCTAAGATGCTTTTAGAATCGTCCAGTTTCACAATTGAATTCATTCTGTGTATACTATGGGGAAAAAAATCTTGACAGCTGGGACGAGAATCTGTTTTAGGGAAATACTCCGTAAGCTACTTGGATGGCAGGTGCATCCTGAAGGCCTGGGTCGCTGGAGACAAAGAAAGGACAGTCATAGCTATGCTGCTCTACAATAAACACCTGAAGGTGGGGAAAACTGAACAGATAGGGAGTGTGGGAGAGCAACGGGTGGAGCAATACAGTGATATATCTTAAAATCTTTTCAGAGGTAGTTGATGCAGCGTTTCACTTTATGATCTTTTTATTTCTGTGATGTAAATCCTACCTTCACCATCCCAAATCTTTAGTGAATTCTGCTATACACATAAGTGCTTTGTGTGAGTGCAGTGCATGTGATCATGTGTCCTGTGGGAATAGATGGACCGAGCTCCGTGTTTGGGTCAGTGTCGTGCAGAATAGGCACAGTGCGTGCCACATGGCAAGATAATCTGTCAATTACACTAATCAGCGGAAACAGCGTTCAGAACCAGGAACAACAATGAGAATGAAAGTGTCCTGGGAATTTTCAGAAATCTGGGGTGGGGGACACTGGACTTTGGAGAAATATGAAATGGGAGTAGTTTGAACCATTTTAAGAGGCAAATGGAGAAATATGAAATGGGAGTTTGAACCATTTTAAGAGGCAAAGGGATTCATCTGACATCTGGGTTACACGTTAATAACTCGTATTGCTTTTGAAGCCTATGATTATGGTTAAGATATAAAATTTAGACACTGAAGTTTCTCATTTTTTAATGACAACTTGGGCCTTGTGCCGAATGTCTAGAAGTTACTCAGCTCTCTCTGGTTTAGCTATTGGTAAAAACTTCGCCAGATTCTACATCTCCCAGTATTTCTCGATTTCTGTATTCCTAAAGTAGTTCTTCATAGGGACAGAGAGTTTGCGAATAGACACATAAATCTTGCAAGAAGTTATATGCTATTGTAATATTCCCAAAGGAAACGCTTGCAACAAAGCATCAGGAAGTATCAGTCTTGGCGGTATCTGTTGAATGCAGTACGTGGAGTCTCCCCAGTTCTTCACAGGAGATGGGTCTGGGTTAGTGACTGTGGTTGTCCTCTCAGGTAATAGGAAGCCCCAGTTAGAGGCCTACGAAACTTCCCATCAAGTGTGCTACTCTAAAACTCTATCCTACTTATTATAAATTTGAAAGAAGAGAAAAAGCCATTAGCAAGCTTTGTCACTTGGATAAAACAGATTCCAAGTACAGTCCTCAGTATGCTACATCATCATTTTGCCTCATTGATGATAGGTTACCCAGTAATTACTAGACAACATGTGCATAGATATTTTGCAGTTACGTGTGAAGACAAGCACAAGTGAAATTGGTTCATTACTTAGGAGGGGCTGGGCCCAGCAGGACTGGCCAGGGCCTCCCACAGAGCTCTATTTAACAACTGGTTGATTAGGGTATACAGGATCTGTGATATCATGCTAACATGGTCAAAAATCCTTCTCCAAGGGGCCACAGTTGCCTTTACGTAGACACGTGCCATGAGCCAGAGAAGGACTTTCTGATTACATATGTAGGATTTTCTCATGTTTACTGGAAGAGTAACTTTTCCTATCTTAACTCCTACCCTTAGGGAAGTTGACTTGGTTTGGACAGGGTATAATCTCAGGAACATTTTATTTGCAAGAAGAGAAACTCAATTCAATCCAATTTAAGTAAAATGTGAATTAAATTAAAAGAATACTGAAATAACTCAGAGTTGAGGAATGATTCTTAGGATCTGCAGCAATTCTGAAGACCTCAGTGACTGGAACGGAGCACTCAAACAATAAATAAAATACTCTTCTGAATCTCATTCCTGCTTCTCTATGCATATTGATTTCATTCTGTTTTACTATAGAAAGTAGGTTCTTTCTTCGTGGTGGGAAACAGAGTTTTAGTCAGTCCCGGGCTTTCATCATCCCTAGAGGAAAGGGGCTTCTCTCATCCAACACTAGGTTAGAAAATCCTGGGGCAGGAGTCTGACTGGCTGGGGTTAAATCATGCTTCCAATCCTGGGATGAATTCTTATGGCTGAGAATAAGAACGATGATTGGTTCAGGCTGGTTGCATGTCCATTGCTGAGATTAAGGGGGTTGATTCTGTTACCCTAATGAAGAGTATGGGGTCATTGTGTACCAGGCAGCTGTACCAGTTTGTGTCATTTGCCGTCTTCCTACTATCTCCCTTACCCTAATGGAGGTCATTGAGAGGAAAAGGACTACCCATGAAGTCAACCGGGACTAAAGAAAGAACTTTGAAAGCTTCTTCTTCATTTTTATGTAACCCATGTTGGCCATCAGGGTCGATGGTTCTGTTGCTTGGCAAGGTACTATGGTAGGCTTTATTTCTGAAGCACATGTAGGCCTATGGAAGTTGCCTGGAAGTAGGAAAAAGAAACCAAAACTTCTTGGAACAACTTTGTAAAGTGCTATTTCCATTGTGAGCAGGGGAATACATATAGGCAGATAGCTTCACATTTAGAAAAAGGTTATCTTCTTTAACAAAAATTTAGAGTGTACTATCTTTGAAAAGTATTATTTCTACTAGAAAAGGTATGTGGGACATGTTTAGACCCACGGTTTTCCCAGACCTACTGGGAAAACTGCAAGAATGATGAGAATGCATAGGCTCACATTGAACTGGCATGGAGACTTCAAAGGAGAGATTGGACTTGCAGTGCAAAGCTCACCTTGGCTGTCCTCAGAGTCTCCCAGTTAAAACAATGCATTGTTATGGCTATTGTGTCCTTTAGTTATCCAAGTGGGGGTCAAGGACAAAGGATGGGGTTATACAGTATCAGTAAGGATTTGCATTTGGAGGACTGAAGAACTAAGCCACTCTGAGAAGGGGCAAGAGCAGGCTGAACTTCAAGCAAGGGAGCAAAGTTAGGAACTAGGATATTTTCACAAGAGGACGCCTGTAAAGGACTTACAATTCTTCCCCTTGGGCTGTGAGGACTGTCATATTTGTCATCCCATTTTTTTCTCCTTCTGCATTATAAATCTCCCTAGTTTTCACCAACAATTTAATTAAGCCTATGGTACACACACAAGTTCTGTACTAGTGTTGTGGGAAATTAAAAAGAAGAGCCACAAGAGGAAGTGTGACCTTATATCCTTCCATGCAGACCATCATCATGTCATGAGAAAAGGAACCCCAGATGTTCCAGGTGGGGACCAGGATGGAGAATCAGAGCAGAACTGAGGGCAATGGTGAGGAGCAAGTGACTCAGAAGCAGCTGCAGAGGGTGACTCAGGAGCAAATGTGAGGCCAACATCCTTTTTCTGAAATAGCCCAGAGGAAGGTGACTCTCGGGGGTTGAGAAATGGGAATGGTGGGGGGGAAGGTAAACAATGATTTTATTCTCTGCTATTAGATTCTTCCCTCCTCTTTTTCCCCTCTGCTCTCTTCCTCAACAGTTATTAAATTAATTCCTTCTCCCAAGATGGCCCAGACGCACTTTGCTTATACAAGCATTATAGAGTTCAATTTATTATACCATGATTTTTTATTACTTAATTATGTCTGTTGTCCCCATGAGATTGCAAAGGCAGTAACTACGACTTGCTCATGGGGGAGGGACAGTACCTGAGACAGTGCTCTGCATACTGTAGGTCCTTAAAAAATGCTTCTAACTTGATTTGAAAATGGTTTGCTGAGTTGATTTCCTTTTGCTGAGTTGATTTCCTTTTTTTGCAAGAGCCATCTAAGTTCAGGTCTAATCCTGTCTGCACCCTTAAGTTTCCATATTACCTATAATATTTTAACAACTTTTACAATTTTGATATAATATTAAATTGAATGAATCTCTTGGTAAGCTTCTCAAGGAAGCAAAATCACAAATTTTTCAGGTGTCAGAAAATCAAAGGTACACATTGTTCTTCTGTGAAGGGAAAAATAACAGCGAGGTATTTGCTCTTCAGGAAAATTCTTGATGCTTTTAGGATGATCTCAACCTCCCCTTAGGAAGTTAGGCTGTTTCAGGAAAAGAGTAATTGTTGGGTGAAAGGGGAGTCAGGTTTTCTAACGGTCCAACCAGAAGGGTTAATTATTGAGAAATTGATACTTTAAAAATTTTCTGCTTGACAAACTGTAACTCCAGCCTTTTCTTTATGATTTTTTTCCAGTTTATTAAGATATAGTTGACATATAACATCATGTAAATTTAAGGTATACACGTGATGATTTGATATATGTACATATTGCAAAATGTACCACAATAAGGTTAATTAACACATCCATCCCCTTACATAGTTACAATTTGTGTATGTGTGCAGAATTTTTATGATCTACTCTCTTAGCAACTTTCAAATGTACAATACAGTATTATCAACTGTACATAAAGTACAATACATTACCTCCCCAGAACTTATTTATCTTATAAATGGAAATGTATTTATTTATTATTTATTCCTTTTTAAATGAGGTATAATTGACATATAACAGTGTATTAATTTCAGGTGTACAACATAAGGATTTGATATTTGTATTTATTGAAAAATGATCACAAGTCTAGTTAGCATCTGTTACCTACATAGTTACAAATTTCTTTTTCTTGTGATGAGAACTTTTAAGATTTACTCTCTTTGTTATGTTCAAATATGCAAGACAGTATGATTAACTATAATCACCATGTTAAACATTACATCCCCATGACTTATCTTATGGCTGGAAGTTTGTACCTTTTGACCACCTTCACTCATTTCACCCACACCCTACCCCCCACCTCTGGCAACCACCAATCTGTTCTCTCTATTTATGAGCTTGGTTTGTTGTTTTGTTTTTCTTTAGATTCCACATGGAAGTGAGATAGTATGGTATTTGTCTTTGTCTCACTTATTTTACTGAGCATAACACCCTCAAGGTCCATCCATGTTGTAGCAAATGGCACAATTTCATTCTTTTCATGGCTGAATAATATTCCATTGTGTGTATGTATACATACACAATGAAATATATATGCCACATTTTCTTTGTCTTTTTATCCATTGATGTACACTTAAGTTGTTTCCATATTTTGGCTATCGCAAATAATGTTGAAATGAACATGGGGGTGCATATATCTTTTTGAGTTAGTGTTTTAATTTTCTTTGGATAAATACCCAGAAGTGGGATTGCTGGATCATATGGTAGCTCTATTTTTAATATTTTGAGGAACCTCCATACTGTTCTCCATAGTGGCTACACGAATTTACATTCCCCCCAGAAGGGCACAAGTGTTCCCTTTTCTCCACACCCTCGCCAACACTTGTTATCTCTTGTCATTTGAATAATAGCCATTCTAACAGGTGTGAGGTTATATCTCATTGTGGTTTTGATTTGCATTTCCCTGATGATTAGTAATGTTGAGCATCTTTTCATGTACCTTCTGGTCATCTGTATGTCTTCTTTGGAAAAATAGCTGGTCAGATCACCTGCCCATTTTTTTAAAAATTAATTAATTAATTAATTAATTAATTTTGCCGTACACGGGCCTCTCACTGTTGTGGCCTCTCCCGCTGCGGAGCACAGGCCCCAGACGCTCAGGCTCAGAGGCCATGGCTCACGGGCCCAGCTGCTCCACGGCATGTGGGATCCTCCCGGACCGGGGCACGAACCCGTGTCGCCTGCATCAGCAGGCAGACTGTCAACCACTGCGCCACCAGGGAAGCCCCACCTGCCCATTTTTTAATCTATTGAACTGTGAGTTACTTTTGTATTTTGAATATTAATCCCTTATCAGATATATGATTTGCAAATATTTTCTCCCATTCAGTAGATTGCCTTTTCATTTTGTTGATTATTTCTTTTCTGTGCAGAAGCTTTTCAGTTCGATATAGTTCCACCTATTTATTTTTGCTTTTGTTGCCAGTACTTTTGGTGTCATATCCAAAAAAATCATTGCCAAAACCAATGCCAAGGAGCTTTTCTTCTAGAAGTTTTATGGTTTCAGATCTTACATTTGAGTTTTTAATCCATTTTGAGTTAATTTTTGTGAATGATGTAAGATGAGGTCCAGTTTCATTATTTTGTGTGTAATATCCAATTTTCCCAGCGTGATTTATTGAAGAAACTATCTTTTACATATTGAATATTTTTGGCTCCCTTGTCAAATATTAGTTGACCATAGATGTGGTTTTTTTTTGGGGGGAGGGGTTACCAAATTACTTTATTTAAGGAATGGTACTAAGGAAGGAACTTAAGGATTTTGATGTACTGTTGAATTCAGTTTGCTAGTATTTTGTCGAGAATTTTTGCATCTATAGTCACCAGAGTTATTGGCCTGTAGTTTTCCTTTCTTGTAGTGTCCTTATCTGGCTTTGGCATCAGGGTAATGCTGGACTTGTACAATAAGCTTGGGAGTGAACCCTCCTCTTCAATTTTTTGGAACGGTTTATGAAGGATTGAATTTAAATCTTCTTTAAATGTTTGGTGGAATTCACCTGTGAAGCCCTTTGGTCCTGTGCTTTTCTTTGTTGGGAGGTTTTTTGATTACTGATTCAACCTCCTTGTTATTGGTCTGCTCTAATTTTTTTCTTCGTGAGTCACACTTGGTAGATTACTTCTGTCATTTTGTTATTTGTTTTCTATATATACCTTATAGCGTTTTTGTCTCATTTACTGCATTACTGTCTTCTTTTTTGTTTAGTGGATTTTTTACAGTGAAATGTTTAAATTCCTACAGTAGGGCTGTAGGCAGGACTTTGCTGCTCAGTGGTACTGTGGGTTGCCCGGGGTCACTGTTTAGGCCCCTTGGTTGTGCAGGGCCAGAGGCTATGCTCAACAGTTGGGTCAGTCTGCTGGCTTGGCTCCCTGCCCTAGCGGGTCTGTAGGTTGGGCTCTGTGACTGTCCAGGCTTCCTGGACTGCCAGGGACTGGAGGCTATGCTCAGCAGTTGAGCAGGACTGCCAATTTGCTTCCCTGCCTAGGCTGGGTGGTAGGGTGGGGTCCAAGGCCAGTACAGCACATTGACTGGGAAACCAAATCAACTGAGCTCCCGGGCCAGAAATGGCTACCACGTCAGCCCTGCAGATTTATAAAGCTGCTCGCTGGAGTCTCTGTTCAGGGGCCACTGCAGGCAGGAACATGGTTTGCCAAGATCTGAGCACTGGTTGCTGTAACTTCCACTCCCTTCTGTATCTCTATTTGATCCTCAAGTGTTCAAACCCTGCAGATTCCCTCAGTGATCTCTGAGAGCTGAGACCTGAGTAGGCTTCCTGGGAAGCACCCTGCAGTCGCTGGGGATGCTGGATATTCACTGTGGACTCTATTTACCCACTGGGGAAACAATAGGCCCCATGGGGCCCTCTCCATGCATCACTGTGCTGACCTGGGGGGAGAGGCGATGCAATCAGTGTAGCCACACCTTTTACTTTCTAATGTGGTCCTTCCCTGTCTCTGTGGTTCAGGGGTGCTTCAGCCGTACCCCGGGGCTCTGGAATTTTCACAGTGGTGTCTTGTCTATGGATAGTTGCTAGTTTGGTCTTCTTGTGAGGGAAATAAAGTTGGGAATGACCCATGTCACCATCTTGACGATGTCACTACCTTCAACCTTCTCCAAGGTTGTGGACACAGCAGTCACTACATAAAGAGAATCTCAGAAAAAAACCACAAACTTTTGTGCCTTGTACTAACCTTCTGCGAGTGATTTTATTTTCTGTTTTAAAATAAATGAAGATAATTTTGATTCTGGAACATGGTCGTGATATGGGCAATGAAAATAACAGAGTGCAAAATACCATGTTCAATGTGATTGCAAGGAAGATAATATTGCAGAAATGAAATAGTTGTGTTGGAAAAAATCACAAAAAAGAAAGAAGCTGTATTACCTGGCACAAAGACAAACCTGCTGTTAAAGAGACACCTGGCAATACAGTGGTTTATTTTTCTTCACATCAGTCCAGGGCAGGAAAGCAGGCACCTCTGCTCCACGTGGCCACCCAGGGACCCAGGATCCTTCACCTTATTCCCATGCCATTCCCTAGAGCATTGTCCTTATCTGCTGGGTTGCAGCCATGCCTCTTTAAAGCTCAAAGAAAAGGGACAGTGTGGAGGAATTTCTGCAATATCTTAGGGTCCAGGTTGAGAAGCAGCACTCATTATTTCTGGTCACATTCCTGCGGTGAATATTGTCATGTGGCTATACCAGCAAAGAAGGCTGGGAAATATGCAATCTAGGAGGGTAGCCTTGTACCCTGAACAAGGTAGAGAATGGAGTTTGGTTGATAATCTCTTGCTGTTGTACCTTGGATCAATGAGAACTGTGCTTGATGATTTACAAATACTGTCTCATTTAACCCACACAAGTCCAAGTCCCAGGCCCCCTCATTTGTAATAGTTATCAAACATGTACACCTACTGTACGTGTGTACTGTGAGAGTAGGGTTGTGTCTCATTTGTTTAATCTTCAATACCTGGCATTAGTCTGGCACCAGATAGGCCCTCGATAAATATTTCTTGGAGAAAGGACAGACGGATGAAAAGTCTTGACATCAACTCTGCCCTCGTCTTTCTTCAGAAGAAGTGATAAGGAGTGTCTGTTTACAGTGATGTCAACCTTTATTGAGACCGCTGAGTAGTAAAGTGAACAATTCAGGGCTCTCTGACTAACAGAGATGATGGAAGTAATTGCTTGTCCTCGCTGCTGGAGCCCATAAATAAGTTGAGTGATTCACGGTTATGTTCCTGGTATGGATGCCACAAAAATGGTCTGAGACCTCCTGGCAACACTCTCAAAATTAAGTGAAATGTCAGTGTTGGCTGCTTGAAGTGTTTTCTGGCATCTATATTTCTAAGCACCGCACCTGGCAGAAAGATAGTCTCATAAAATTGAACCTGATTGTGCTGGACGAGTAAACTGTGCTTTTGGTAATTTAAGCATAGCGGCTGCCTTTATAGGCTCCTTCATTGAGGTATGCAGTGGTGACTAATGAAGACATATCTGAGACGGGTGTGAGTCTAGGGCAAGGTTAGGGCTTAAATTTGGCTGCTGAATACATGGTCATTGACATTTTCAGTATCTGGCAAACTCTATTTTGAAAACAGGTTTTTGGTGTTTTTGTTTTTGGTTTTTTTTGCGGTACGCGGGCTTCTCACTGTTGTGGCCTCTCCCGTTGCGGAGCACAGGCTCTGGACGCGCAGGCCCAGCGGCCATGGCTCACGGGCCCAGCTGCTCCGCGGCATGTGGGATCCTCCCGGACCGGGGCACGAACCCGGGTCCCCTGCATCGGCAGGCGAACTCTCAACCACTGCGCCACCAGGGAAGCCCTTAAAAACAGGTTTGATCTTTAAATTATGACTAGAAGAATCTTAGCCGGGCACAGGTTCCCACCCATTGCCCCATTACCAAATAAGACAATCATGGTCTCTGTCTTTAAAAAAAATTATAAACTGTCCTCTGAAAAGGTAGGCTCCACATGACAGATAATTTTTTAATCGCCAGAGCCTTCACTTAGAAGTGACTGTGTCAGTTAGGGACTGAGTTCTGTTGTGAATACAAAAAGATCTGAATAAATAGAGGCTTCAACAACCCGGGGGCTTTATTTTCTTCATGTCATAAGTTCAGCGGTAGAAAATCCAGAGTTGGTAAAGCAGCTCCAGAAGGCCATTGGGACTGGTATGGATTGAATTATGTCCCCCCAAATATGCTGAAGTCCTAACCTGCAACAGTGACCTTATTTGGAAAGAGGTTCTTTGCAGATGTAGCCAAGTTAAGACGAGGTCATTCGGATGGGCCCTAATCCATTGTGACGGTGTTCTTACAAGAAGAGAGAAATTTAGGTAGAGACACATAGGAAGACAGCCACATGAATACTGAGGCAGAGATCGGAGTGATGCTGTCATAAGCTAAGTAACACCTGGGGCTGCCGGAAGCTAGGAGAGGCAAGGAAGGATCCTCCCATAGGGGCTTTGAAGGGAGCATGGCCCTGTTGATACTTGACTTCAGACTTAGAGCCTCCAGAACAGTGAGAGAATAAGTTCCTATTGTGTTAAGTCACTTGTTTGAGGCTCTTTGTTATGGGAGTCCTAGGAAAGCAGGATAGGGCTCAGGCTTCTTGTACTTTTTTGCTCAGCTGTGCTTGCTGCCTTGTTTTCACATGATGGCTGCTCCACCTCTAGTATCGCATCCAAATTCCAGTCGGGAAGAAGAGAAAAGCCAACGAATGAAAGACAGCTGCAGGGGAAGGTATCCACTTTGAAAGAGCTTTACTGGAAGTCTCACCCAGCCACTTCTGCTTCCATCTCGTCATCTCCCCATCAGCACCGGCATCTGAAAACCCAGTGTTTTAGCCGAACGCAATATTGGCATACATTAACTCAGACTTCTCTTAGTAAGGAAGAAGGGAAAATGGACATTGACAGGGCAATAGCGTTGCAAACTCTCTCTCCTTTACTAAATTAGAGGTTCATAAATAAATTTAAGATGGGGTAAAACTAAGAGATTCTAAATTAATAGAATTTCCTGTGCTTCTCTCTAAAAAATTAAAGATGATAGAATCTAAAAGCTAGAAGTACACTTGAAGGCTGTCCAATCAAACCCCCTCATTTTGTACATAAAGAAGAAGTGTCAGAGATGTATAAGCAGCATAGCCAGATTTTACAAAGACAGTGGTAGCAGAGCCCTTGACTTTCATGTGAGCTTTTGCCATTATACTTGCTTCAATAACTAACACAGTTGTGCAGTTACTTCAGGAGTTAAGAGCCTAATAATTTCTTAACCAGGCTAAATGCTAATACTCTACCAGGCACAATAAATAAATAAATAAATAAATAAATAAACAAACTGACCCTAATAGCTAAGTATGGCATCTACTCACTTTACTTTTTATGTCTTATTTCCTTGAAGCAGAAAAATGACAGGTTTTTAGCCCTAAAACTGTCGGGGCAACATCCTTGATAATGACCAATATTTGGGTAAAAAAATCGCAACCCGAAAACCAACAATAGTTTTCCTGTGAATCAGTCTACTCAGCTTTGTCTATGATTAGATTTCTAGACCAATAGATGTAAAATGTAAACATTCAGCTGATTTTAGATCCTACAAAAAGGTGAGGAGAGTAATTTACTCACTCCTTTCCAAAAAAGGTATTTTGTTAAAACCTTGAAGTTTGGAGAGCTTCACAGGAGCCCTTCTGGATTGATGTATGTCCTTGAAATTGGTCTCTGAGTGTTAGAAGTTCAGAGGACTTTCTGATTAATGTGTAAAAAGTGCACCGCCAAGTTAATGGAGCTGGGCTGAAATGGCATGAAATTTTATATAAAATAAAATATGTTTATCATTCAGACAAGATGTGTTCATTTCATTAATAAAAGTACTCCCATAATATACATGGTGGTCATATAATGAAATTTAACTTGTTCACTCCGAGAACTAGGATATAAACCTATCAGTTAGTTTAGGAAAATAGGCCACCATCCTAAACCAGACGTTAATAGTAGTTTATAGATCCAGTGCAACTCGCATGGAAAAATTTGCCTCAGAATGATATATGCTCTAATGCTCAGGGGTACTATTCTCTGAGTCATTCTGATGTTGGCTTATATTTTGCTGAATTAAGCATTGCCTCAGAATGAGTAGTCATGAGCCAACCTGAGGCCAGCCGGAGGTCGGAACAGGGGGACTCAAGGAGAAAATAATCAGCGGCTTGTCTTCTGCAGAAGGGGCTTCTTCCGTGCATCTACCAAGGCGGTTTAACAATTTTTATTGTATTTATTAATAGACAACACATTTCAATGATTTGACATTTGAAAGATACAAAAGAGGAGGCAGGGCAGAATCTTCCTTATTCCTGCTCCCAGCTACCCGCTATCTTAAGGGAACTAATGTTATCAATTTTAATGTATTGTCGTTAGGTTGTATTGATATATTTGTGTATTTATTTGTGTATGTATTTACTCTTTATTATGCAAAACTTTTACACACATTAAAGTCAAGAGGACAGTAAAATGAATAATAACCCTCCATTTATGATCACCTTTCTTTCCTCCACTGGATTATGATGAAGCAAATCCTAGACATCGTATTTTATCTATAAATATTTCATCACGTATCCATCAAAAATAATAACTCATTTTTAAAAGCTAACTATAATACCAATATTGTATCCCCCCAAATTCACAATAATTCCTTAACATTATCAAATGACCAATCATCAAACAAATCAACGTTTACATTTCTCTGATTGTCTCATACTTTTCTTCTGTTTTACAGTTGGATCCAAACAGGGTCTACACATTGCATATGACTGATTTTGTCTCTTCAGTGTCTTTTAATCTATAGGTTCACCTTTCCTGGTTGTTTGTTTTTCCTTACAATTCATTTATTGAAGAACTTGGATTTTTTATCCTGTGGAATTGCTCACATTTCGGATTTCACTGATTGCATCTTTCTAGAGAATGTTTTATATTTCAAGTATAAAGCAACTTATTACCTGGCTTTTTCACTTCTGGATTTAACTATTCACCATTTTTCATCTTGTCTAGATAAAAATAATTAATTGGTAACAATAAAAGGTGAAGAGAATTTACTATTTGACACAAGACAAAAATCGTGGGTTATCATTTCTTATTTCCTTCCTTGCATTTAATAGCTTCCTTCCATCCTTTTACACCCTATATCAATCCATCCCAAATCCTACTGGCCTTCTTTTCAAAATATATCCAGAACCCAAATACTTCTCACCATCTCCACTTCTACCACCCTCGCCCAGCCACCGACATCTCTCACCTGCACTATGTGCAATGACTTCCTAGGGCTTCTCTCTGCATTTCTCTTTGCCCCATTCACCTTAAGAACCAGAGTGATCCTAATAAAATCCAAGTCAGATCGTGTCACTCCCCTGCTCAGAACCTTCCATGGCTTCTTCCTTTACTTGGAGAAAAGCTGAAGTCCTTACATGCCCTACAAGTCCCTTTATGATCTGCCTACTATGTCTCTTTGACCTTATCCACCAACTGCTTTCATTGTCTCTCATTCTGCAGCCACACTGACCTTCATTTTCCTTAAATGCATCAACCACACACCTAGTCCACTAGCTGTTTCCTTTATTTGCAACCATCCTTCACCAGATGCCTACACGTCTTTCCCCCTCAAGGCCTTCAGCTCCTTGTTTAGCTATCACCTTCTAAGTGAAGCCTCCCGGACCACCCTGTTTAAAATTTCAGCCTTCACCCCAACCCCCGCATTCCCCATTTCTCTTACCCTGTCTTGTTTTCCTTCATAACTCTTGACACCTACTAAAGCACTATATGACTTATTTATTTTGGTGTTTTTCCTGTCTCCCTCCAGTAGAATGTAATCTCCATGAATTCAGAGATTTGTGTCCATTTTGTTCACTTTTGCTCAGTGCCCAGAACAAAGCCCATTAAACATTTGTTAAATGGATAAATTTCAGACACTCAAGGAAATGTTCCCACCTTCTTCTGCATACAGTATTTCTTCTAAATTGTCGCTGTCTAGAACACGTTCAGACCAAAGTTTATAGTACTTGAGAGCTGGCTCTCTTTCACAATCACTCTGTCCATTCTTATTGTCATTCCTTAGATAGAAGTAAAGTTGCTCAAGTGTCCATCAGCAGATGACTGGATAAAGATGTGGTATATATACCGTATGGAATATTACTCAGTCATAAAGAAGAATGAAATAATGCCATTTGCAGCAACATGGATGGGCCTAGAGATTCTCATACTAAGTGAAGTAAGTTAGACAGAGAAAGAAATACCATATAATAGCACTTATATGTGGAATCTAAAATAGATGATATAAATGAAGTTATTTACAAAACAGAAATAGACTCACAGACATAGTAAAGAAATTTATGGTTACTAAAGGGAATGGGGGTATAAATTAAGGGTTTGGGATTAACATATACACACTACTATATATAAAATAGATAAACAACAAGGACCTACTGTTTAGCACAGGGAACTGTATTCAATGTCTTGTAGTAACCTATCATGGAAAAGAATCTGAAAAAGAATATATATGTGTGTGTGTGTGTGTGTGTGTGTGTGTGTGTGTGTGTGTATGTATAGTGGAATCACTTTGCTGTACACCTGAAAGTAACACAACATTATAAATTAACTATATCAATAAAAATGGTTTTAAAAAATAATAAAATAAAATTTTAAAAAAGAAGTAAATTTGCTCTATTTGTTGGGCAAAGGTAATAGTCGCTTTGGAAATATGACCACTAAGGACCTGTTGTAGATTGAATTGTGTTTCCTCAAAATTCACATGTTGAAGTCCTAACATGCAGTACCTTCGAGTGTGATCTTATCTGGAAACAGGGTTGTTGCAGAGGTAATTAGTTAAGACCTGGTCAAACAGGAATAAGGTGCGTCCCTAATTCTACATGACTACTGTTTCTATAAAAAAGGGAAATTTGGACACAGACATACCTTCAGGGAAAATGCCATGTCAAGATGAAGGCCGATAGGGAGGGTAGGAGGGAGGGTGATGCAAGAGGGAAGAGATATGGGAACATATGTATATGTATAACTGATTCACTTTGTTGTAAAGGAGAAACTAACACACTATTGTAAAACAGTTACACTCAAATAAAGATGTTTAAAAAAAAAAGATGAAGGCCGAGATCTACAAGCCAATGAAAGCCAAAGATTGTCAGCCAACCAGCAGAAGCTAGGAGAGAGGCACAGAGCAGAAGCTCCCTCGGAAGGAACTGACCTTGCCAACAATTTGATCTCAAACTTCCAGCCTCCACAGCTGTGAGACAATACATTTCTGTTGTTTAAGTCATCAGGTTTGTGGTACGTTGTTATGGGAGCCCTGGGAAACTAATACAAGACACATGAAACCATGGCATCTTTCTTTTGGTTTGCAAGTGGTTCACATAACTGGTGCAGAATAAACACTCAACAGATATATGTTGAATGAGAAATGGTAAAATGATGCCATGAGGCTGCTTCAGGGAGAGCAAGGTAGATGAGAGAGAGAGAAAATCATTACCAGATGGTTGTTCCCACCAAGGCAGTGGTCATGTCATCTGATTATTCAGTTCCTAGCACAGAACCTGCTTCTCAGTACACATTTGATGAACCAAATTGAAAAGCAGGCAGAACAGGTAGATCACTTATGCCATCAAGTGATCTTAAGTAGGAGAGGTTGGGTGGGCTGATGCCTTCATGAAGCTTAACCAACCACCCTGATTTCACACTGTCAAGAGTCTCGGTGCTGATAAATCAGCCTGGTTCTGCATTGTTACTTGATTTCACTGTATTTAGGTATATAGTATGTGGTCTTTAAGATGTATTTCTGGGACTCTCGGTAGATACACATTTATTTTATCTTTAATTAGGTGGTTCAACATTCCCTCAAACTTAGTTGTGTTATTCTGTTGTTAAAGCACTACGTTGTGTTTCTAAAAAATTCACTTTATTAAAGGCTGATGTGAATACAAAACCATTCTTTCTTCACAAAGGTTGTTTAAAGCCACAGTAGGTATTCCTAAAAGATTGCCTTTCTTGGTCGGTTATTTTACATCAAAAGAGAAAATAATGCTACTCTTGTGGATTAACATATCATGTTGTAAATGTTGTTGCTATTAAATATCAAGGACATAGAATGCCCAAACGGTAGTGGCAAAGATATAGAAGTAATGGGATCCAATAAGATATTTTTGAAATGTGCCTATTCATATGAGTTCAGAATGGGTGCAACTGGCCAACTCAGAATTTTTTTCCCATCTGGAATATTTTTTTAAATAAATCATGATTTTTTTTAGATGTCCCCAAATTTCAAATGTCCCTATTATTCATCTGTGGTTGACTAAAAATGGCCACAAATTCCTTGATACTCTGCTCTTTGAAAGGTATGATCTAGTTTCCCTCCCTTGACCCTGAGCTGAGCTGAACCAGTCTTGGGTCTAGACATTAGGAGACTAGAAGCTCTGATCTGGTTTTCTTGGACTCTCAGTTTTCATGGAAGTAGTTTGATAGTCCTGAGGCTAACACACTATGAGGAGACCCAAGGCAGCCACATGAGAGGCTATGGGGAGAGGTTGAGAGAGAGAGAAAGAAATTGGGGGAAAGAGAGAGAGATACCTTGGCTGTCCCCTTCCCATCTCTTCGAGACCCCAGACTTTTGAGTCATCTCAGCTGGCTCCCCGGACACTGATGAGCAGAGACAACTTGTCCCCACTGTTTTCTCTCCAAATTCTTGACCCACAGAAGAGTGAGACATAATAGTAATAAATTGTTGTTTTAATACACTGATGTTTGGAATAATGTGTTATGCATAAGTCAGTAATTGAAACATCATATTTCAAGTATAGACAGTTTCAGGTTATACCTTATAACTTCCTAGGTGTTTTCTTTATGGCACCTAATAATACCTCCAATCTTCAAACTTACAATTCCTTCTTTAGTCATATTATGCCTCCCAACCCAGTATATACTCAGTAATCATCTGTTCACACCACGGTCACTCAGTCATCAGCCGTTCAAACTAGTGTGCCATTTACTTGGAACAAAAGGGCCCAAAGCACTGTTTTGTGCCCTTTTTTCTGTTGGCATAGCATGTGCAATTAGGCTCACTAAATTATTTAAAAGAACGAATTTGTGCCTCTGCTCATGGAGATTTTCTTTAATTGATATCAGGAAAAAGTAGACTTCTTGTTAGCACCAATGAAATGTTAAAAACATTGATGCTGGCTTCCAAGCAGTACGATATAATATGTATGTTGATAGGTCTGATTAGTGACTGGACTTACTACCCTCCTTTGTGTGGCTACCAGAAACTATATAATGTGCCTTGAAATTGATTGGCATATGAAATTTGCAGTAAATACTATTTATCCTCACCCCTCCTTTAAAAACATTTTTTGCTGCTATGTCATGTTTAAACTTTTAGAAACCTAATGCCAGTTAAAACCATAGTCTATTACACACATATATCTTAACCATTGGCAACGTGCCCTAAACAAAGCAACTGCTTTAGTGGCTAGCAGTTAAGGAGAAATTGGAAGTACAGTAGATTGTTGGTAAGGGGTTTGCAAGGTTCCTCCAGCAATTTGCATTTAAAGGGCTTGTGTTAGAAGCTTCCATTGAAGGCAATTCATTTTCCTTTTAAAAGGGATGTATTTAGCACGTGAAATCAAATTTACTTTTAAAATTCACTCTCTGTCCCCAGAATTATGTCACATACATGATAACAGTTGTGTAATGTGCCAACAAACCGGGGTGTCTGTATTTAGTATAAACAAATTACAAACATCCACATGGATATGTGAAACAACTTCTCTTTAGATGAAGTCAGTTGTGCTCTGTATGCTTAAGGGTCTCTTTTATTACATGAACCTCTGATGCTTTGACAAAACTAAGGGTGAGGAAATTCCACACAAGGAAAATTGCTGTCGTTTAACTTGAATATAAATTGAGCGGTAGAAGAATACCAAATTATTCTGTCTCTTAAAATAGTATAATGGAGGGCTTATGTGTACTTCATACCTCAAGCAAAAAGAAGTTTATAGCCCTGATTTCAGCTGCATTTATTTTCAATCACAAAACCACTACAGGCTTCAGCGCAACTTGTAATAAGGGATGCCCAAGAGGAAGTTGAAGATTGGTGGGCTGGCTGGGCTAAGAGGCAGGTGTAGTTACCAGCAGCCTTCATGGGGCTTTGCTCTTTAGACTCAAATTTTGCCACAAGTCACAAAATTCGTCCTCACAAATGACTGTGGGACTTTTAGTAGCAAAAGAAAGGGTTTGTGGGAATCTACCATAGTTCTCTAAGCTTCCTCAAACTTTGATTCTGCTTTACAAGATAAACTATGTCCAGACCCCAAGGAAACTGCTGTGTAGAGTGTGTCAGGCTTCTAGTACAGTGGTAGCTTTAGACTCACTTCGTCACTGGTATGCTCGAAGAAAATATATGGAGACATTTCTTCCTATTCCTGAGACAAAACAATTGGCCCAAGTTCTTTCCTTTTAAATACCTCTGACCTGGAGCGAGACAATCGTTATCTGTCTAGAGATGCTATTGGAATGACTCTTCTTCTGTGGATTTTTTTTTTTTTTTTTTTTTGTGGTACGCGGGCCTCTCACTGTTGTGGCCTCTCCCGTTGCGGGGCACAGGCTCCGGACGCGCAGGCGCAGCGGCCATGGCTCACGGGCCCAGCCGCTCCGCGGCATGTGGGATCTTCCCGGACCTGGGCACGAACCCGTGTCCCCTGCATTGGCAGGCGGATTCTCAACCACTGCGCCACCAGGAAAGCCCTTCTGTGGATTTTAGATGGTGCTATTGATGGTAGTGCTGTGGCGCGACGCAGTATATATAGCTGCAAAGCTATCTACACAGTGACACAGGAAATTTGATTCACAGTGATGGCAGCTGATCGAAATCACTTTTTGTTTCTCATCTCAGAGGCCATCTCATAAAATCTACGTGCTTTGGCCAAGCTCTTCCAACGGTCTTTTAGCCACCACATGAGTTAGTTCCTGCTTATGTGCCTTGACTGATTGCTCTGTTGCGGCTACGTGGGTGTTTCAGAGTTGCACCGCGGGCTTTTATGTGGTTTTCTTTTGGCTGATGGGCTGTTTCAACTGCCTTGTCCTTCCGGGTAGCATCTCCAATTTGGCTGGCTCTGATGAACACATCTTTAGTCAATCGAGAGAAATCTTTAGTGAAAATTCTTTGTGATAGAAATACAAATTTGTCTCCCTCTCCCAGCATGGAAAATGTTCTGCCTCAGAAAGCGGCAAAAGACTTGGAGGAAGTAGATTATCTCATTTTAATGAACAAGAAGCCAACAAAAAGCTCATCATCCTTGCTGCTTTCAAGTCCCTACAAGTTTGATGAATTAGAAGACAAAATTCAGAAAAGAAGACAAGAAATTCTGTTTGCATCTGCCATGTTACTTGACCATGATGAAGCACATGGTTTATTACAGGTTACAGTGAACAGTTCAGCCCTTTTTGCCAAGTATTTATTGAGCACCTGTTCTCCTCCAGGAGCTATACAAGGTACTCCGGTGACAAAAAGGAATAAAACATGGGTTGCCGGTGGGGTTCTCTGGAGAGCAGAGACTGAGATGGAGTGAAGAGTGCAGAAGCTTCTTGCAAGAGAGTCACCCCTGGAAGGAGAGGGTCATCAGACACGATGAAGACCTGACAGTATGTCAGCTGGGCCAACAGGAAGTTCCAGAGCAGATCGCTGTTGGAGGAGTGCGTGCAAAGGGCTAGACCTCCGGTGTTGGCGGAGGGCCACTTCATGGACAGTCTGACCTCTTGTACCACTGCCTTGCTCAGTCATTAACTGGGGAGAGCGTGAATGGCACTAGAATGCTAAGGGAGATCCCAAAGAAGCCAACAGTTGGAATCTGTCAGGTAACCAACTTCCTGCCCCTGGTCAGCAAGTCCTTTCTTGAAGAGGAGCTGAGCATCACATCTGCAGGTCCGCCATGGCCCACCCCTGTGCCACACAGACCTACTTCTCCATGATATATGGAAACAGCTCGTCATGGCTCTGATGGGCCTCGCTTCCTGACGGGAAACTTGGATAGAGGGAGGTTAGTGTGACAAAACAGAGCCCTCATCTCTGCAGTTGACTCAGGGCCACAGCTGGCACCCATCATGTCCCTCCTCCTCTCTCCATTCTAAATTCTCTTCGCCCTCAGCTACCACCTATGTTGGTTTTAGTTTTTTCCGAAGAGTCTGACTCTCTATGAAACAAGCATCTCTGCCCAGGCTTGTTGCTCGTTCCCATTCCTGTGGGCAAGGAGTGCCAGGGGGTGTTCCCGCTGGGTCACCTGAGCTCATACGTTCCTCCTCGTTTCTCCTGGGTATCAGGAAGCCTTCCTCCTCATGCTGTTCAGGGTCAATTACTCCTGACAAGATGGCGACTCCTTGCTTGCTGAAGAATTCCAAAGTGCTCAGGGGGTGGCAGTAAGCCTGAACTTCAATGAGACCCTCGCTGTGTCCCCTGGTGACAGCCTGCCCCCTTTGGGAGCAAGGGCGTCTCATCCGGCAGAGTCCAGAGTTGTGGAGACAGGAATCTACAGAACACCTGAGTAGATCGCTGGGGGTGGTAGTAAGTGGGGTTAATTTCTACTTCTATCCCTTGGTTCCAGACCCATGTATTCTTCCTGATGGGACCACAGCCATAGAGAGGTCTCTGATTCAATGAGTGTACTGCTTCTTGGAGGATGGGTTATATCCTCACAAGGCATTGCCTCTGAACTGGTACTTCAGCTGCCGCTTCAGCAGACTGTTTATTACTCAGGCTGGCAGTTTCTGGGTGATGTGGGCAAAATAGTATATGATATTACTAGTCAAACCTATGGTCCTGGGCCCACTTTTTTGCTCCTCTATCATGACAAAATGTGTCCCCTGGTTGAATGTTATGTTACATGGAATCCCATACCTGTAGATCAGGTGTTCCATAAATTTGGTGGTGCTTCCCTGTGGGAAAGAAAGCAAACCCCACCAGGAGTAAGTGTCTATTCCTGTCTATAACTGCTGGAATTTCCAAGATGGGAGAATCCCAATGAAGTCAGCTTGCTACCAAGTGGCCAGTGGGTCTCCTTAATGAACATTGCCATAACAAGGGGTTAGCATTGGTCTCTGCTGTTGGCAGGTTGGACATTGGATGTGGTTTGACAGTATTAGCTAGATTGGCCTTGGTCAGCGGGAGTCTGTGCTATTGGGCCCATGCATAATCCCTATTTCAGCCAGCAGCTGTGGTCACTAGGCATGTGCATTTTGCCAGCATTGTAGTAGATACTGATCAAAGCTAGCTAGCAAAAACAGGCCAGCTCATTTTATCTACTTGGTTATTTACACGTACTTATCCCATTCCTCTATCCCCGAATTCCTTGCTTTGATGATTGAACTCCAAGCTTTCAATCTTTTCTCCTTCTAGGTCTCCGACAAACCAGACAAGCCATTTTCCACTCACAGGAGTCCATCTGTAGTCCATCTCAGGCTAGTTTTCCTTTCACACAAAGTGAATATGACCAGGTATGCCACATAATACCCATGGAAAAGACTTTCCCTTTGTAACTGTCTCTCAGGACCACTCCGGAGTGGGAATGCAATACAGCTGCCGTCTCATGTTTGACTTGCACATGCTAAACCAGTCCGTCTGTAAACTAAGTCTGGACGTTCTCCTCCTCTTTCATTTGATCATATAGGACTCCCTCTCTCTCCCGTGATACATCAGAGGTATGAGCTGGGGGCGGGGTGCTGGTGAAACTGTGACAGGTGACATGGGTCTGGGCTCCCTGCTTCTGCAGCTCTCTGTGCTCTCTCAGCCTGCTGATGCTCAAGCTGGGATGTATATTTCCATCCTATGATGAATTGCTGGACCCTCATGACTTTCCAGTTTGGCAGGTTCAATAGGCTCCAGTTCATGTTGTACAGTTTGGGATACAGAATCACTTTGGTGTCCCCTGCTCAAACATTCCAGTTCTCTACCATGGCTCAGTGGAACTCTAAGACCCACTTTTCAGAAAGTGTGTATATAATTCTCTATTGCAGGTGCTTCAGAACTCTGCACTGAGATTCTCCCTCTTGGGCCTGTCATAAGCTCTACCCTATACCTCCTTTTCATCAGTGATATCTCCATTATCATGATGTCTGTCAGATCATATGGCCCAAGTGGCAGAGCACTGCCTTCTAGAGCTGCTGCAGAGCCCCGTCTTGCTCTTGACCCCACTCAAATAGGGCAGCTTTCTGTGTCATCTAGTTAATAGGCTGAAGTACACCTAGGTGTGGAATATGGTACCCTGGAACCACAAGAAGCCTAGTAAGTGTTATGACTCCTTCTTTGCAGTAGGAGATATTAGATACAGCAATTTAGTTTGGAGGGATATCATAGAATATCCCTGACCACTGGATCCCCTAAAGACTATACTCGGGTTGCAGGCCTCTCAATCTTCATGAGCTTTATTTCCATCCTCCAGAGTATAAGGGTCACAGCAAAGTCTCCAGTGTGCTAGTCACCTCTTGTTCATTATGCTCTATCCACATGATGTCATTGACATATGGATAGATATGATGCTCTGCAAAGAGGTCCAAATGGTCCAGATCACTCCAGATTATATTATGGCTGAGAATGGGAGAGATCACATAATCTCGAGGCAAAACTAGATATTGTTGTCCTTTCCATGTTAATGTAATGTGTTTCTGATTCTCTTTCCTGAATGGGATATATAAAAATGAGTCTTCCAAGCAAATAGCTGCATAACATGTTCCTGAGGCCATATTAAGCTACTTAAGCAAAGAGACACTACAGCTGGCACAGCAGCTGCAGTTGGGGCTGTTACTTAGTGTAGCGTGAAGTCGTTTATAGCCAGTTTCCAGAATCCATCCAGTTTCTGCAGGGGTGAGACCGGCAAATTAAATTGAGATATGGTAGGAATCACCATCCTGGAATCCTTTAGATCTTTAATGGTAACATGAATCCCCAGTGCCCCCAACCCCACCCCAGAATGCAACATTGGTTTTGATTTGCCCTCTTGGCCGTAGGGAGGTTGGTGTGGCATTTCAGAGATTTCCATTGGCCTTCCCCACTATGATAGTTTTAGCCCACAGGCCAGAGACCCGGTAGAGCCTGGGATTCCAACTGCCAGGTATGTCAATCACAATCATTCATTCGGGGACAGGAGAATTAAGTCAGACTTTGGCCAGGTCTTCATTTATTAACTCCCCCCATTTGCCCCCCGACACTAAAGCGTGATGATGCTTCAGGTCTCTGGGAGTCATCTTGGACTCTGTGTCTCACAGACCTTACAAAGTCTGGATATTTCCATTTCCAAAGTGTATAGCCCCTCAAGCACATGGCCAAAAGTTACTTTGGGGATGGACTCAGGGAATCTATATAGGACATGCCTGCCATGGTGTTGCAGGGTAATTCTTCCTGGGGGCCTAGACACTTCTTCAGTAAACGGGTTGCAGATCTGAAAACTGGCACAGGTAGGAAACTGAGCAAAGGATCATGAATTTTTATTGGGATGGCTATCCCCATTTTCTTGCTTCTCCATCCTTGCTTTCTTCTCACTGTAGATGTTAAGCAGCGCTTCTGTTGGCTGCCTGTCTATTTTGCCCCTGGGGGACAATTAGCCAACTCTACAACTCTCTGAGAGTCAAAGGCCCTTGGCTGCCCCTCTTACCTGGCTTCTAGTGACCAAGTACCATCACATGGCCTCTATTGCTATGAAGGAAGCCTGCTCTGTGACCGCATTCTGTATCACCAGCCTTGGCCCTCTAGTGATGCTGGTAGCTCTCTCTCACCAGAACATTCCTGTTGCCTTGTTGAATGGTGTGTTCTCTGGCAGTTCTCTTGGCTTCACATAATCTATCCATTCCAGCATATCCACCTCTCTCTGCCTTTTTATTCCTCCCTCTGTTGTTTCTCATAGAAGTTCAGAGATTTCAGCTTTGCTCAGGGCAGGCAACCGCTTCCTTCAGGGCGCTAGAGGCCACATTAGCAGTGAGTTTACCCCTAGGGTCCTTTCAAGGGTATCGAATCCCATGTCCCGAGGAAGTGCCCCAAGTCTCTGAATTGTTGCTAATAAACTCTTTTTTTTTTTTTTAACATCTTTATTGGAGTATAACGGCTTTACAACGATGTGTTAGTTTCTGCTGTATAACAAAGTGAATCAGTTAGACATATACATACATCCCCATATCCCCTCCCTCTTGTGTCTCCCTCCCTCCCACCCTCCCTATCCCACCCCTCTAGGTGGTCACAAAGCACCCAGCTGATCTCCCCGTGCAATGCGGCTGCTTCCCACTAGCTGTCTATTTTACATTTGGTAGTGTATATATGTCCATGCCACTCTCTCACTTCGTCCCAGCTTACCCTTTCCCCTCTCCATGTCCTCAAGTCCATTCTCTACGTCTGCGTCTTTATTCCTGTCCTGCCCCTAGGTTCTTCAGAACCATTTTTTTTTTTTAGATTCCATATATATGTGTTAGCATACAGTATTTGTTTTTATCTTTCTGACTTACTTCATTCTGTATGACAGTCTCTAGGTCCACATATTCTTTATCCATTCATCTGTTGATGGACACTTAAGTTGCTTCCATGTCCTGGCTATTGTAAATAGTGCTGCAATGAACATTGTGGTACATGACTCTTTTCGAATTATGGTTTTCTCAGGGTATATACCCAGTAGTGGGATTGCTGGGTCGTATGGTAGTTCTATTTGTTGTTTTTTAAGGAACCTCCATACTCTTCTCCAGAGTGGCTGTATCAATTTACATTTCCAACAACAGTGCAAGAGGGTTCCCTTTTCTCCACACCCTCTCCAGCATTTATTCTTTGTAGATTTTTTGATGATGGCCATTCTGACCAGTGTGAGGTGATTTGCATTTTTCTAATGATTAGTGATGTTGAGCATCCTTTCATGTGTTTGTTAGCAATCTGTATATCTTCTTTGGAGAAATGTCTATTTAGGTCTTCTGTCCACTTTTGGATTGGGTTGTTTGCTTTTTTGATATTGAGCTGCATGAGCTGCTTATACATTTTGGAGATTAATCCTTTGTCAGTTGCTTCATTTGCAAATATTTTCTCCCATTCTGAGGGTTGTCTTTTTGTCTTCTTTATGGTTTCCTTTGCCGTGCAAAAACTTTTAAGTTTCATTAGGTCCCATTCATTTATTTTTGTTTTTATTTCCATTTCTCTAGGAGGTGGGTCAAAAAGGACCTTGCTGTGATTTATGTAATAGAGGGTTCTGCCTATGTTTTCCTCTAAGAGTTTGATAGTGGCTGGCCTTACATTTAGGTCTTTAATCCATTTTGAATTTATTTTTGTGTATGGTGTTAGAGACTGTTCTAATTTCTTTCTTTTACATGTAGCTGTCCAGTTTTCCCAGCACCACTTATTGAAGAGGCTGTCTTTTCTCCATTTTATATTCTTGCCTCCTTTCTCAAAGATTAGGTGACCATATGTGCAGAGGTTTAATCTCTGGTCTTTCTATCCTGTTCCATTGATCTATATTTCTGTTTTTGTGCCAGTACCATACTCTCTTGCTTACTGTAGCTTTTTAGTATAGCCTGAAGTCTGAGAGCCTGATTCCTCCATCTCCATTTTTCTTTCCCAAGATTGGTTTGGCTATTCAGGGTCTTTTGTGTTTCCATACAACTTGTGAAATTTTTTGTTCTAGTTTTGTGAGAAATGCCATTGGTAGTTTGATAGGGATTGCATTGAATCTATAGAATGCTTTTTTTTTTTTTTTTTTTTTTTGGCTCAGTTTCTTTAGACTTCCATATTTTTTTTGTTTGTTCTTTGTTTTTTATTTATTTATTTTTAAATTTTTGGCTGTGCACAGGCTTTCTCTATTTGCAGCCAGTGGGCGCTACTCTTCAACATTTTCACAATGTTGATTCTTCCAGTTGAATAACACGGTATATCTCTCCATCTGTTTGTATCATCTTTAATTTCTTTCATCAGTGTCTTATATTTTCTGCATACAGGTCTTTTTTCTCCTTTGGTAGGTTTATTCCTAGGTATTTTATTCTTTTTTTTGCAATGGTAAATGGCAGTGTTTCCTTAATTTCTCTTTCAGATTATTCATCATTAGTGTAAAGGAATGCAAGAGATTTCTGTGCATTAATTTTGTATCCTGCATAATAGTGGTGAGAGTGGGCAACCTTGTCTTGCTCCTGATCTTAGTGGAAATGGTTTCAGTTTTTCACCATTGAGAACAATGTTGGCTGTGGGTTTGTCATATATGGCCTTTATTATGTTGAGGTAAGTTCCCTCTATGCCTACTTTCTGGAGGGTTTTTATCATAAATTGGTGTTGAATTTTGTCAAAAGCTTTTTCTGCATCTATTGAGATGATTATATGGTTTTATCCTTCAGTTTGTTAAGATGGTGAATCACATTGATTGTTTTGCGTATATTGAAGAATCCTTGCATTCCTGGGATAAACCACACTTGATCATGGTGTATGATCATTTTAATGTGCTGTTGGACTCTGTTTGCTAGTATTTTATTGAGGATTTTTGCATCTATGTTCATCAGTGATATGATATTGGCCTGTAGTTTTCTTTTTTTGTGACTGCTTTGTCTGGTTTTGGTATCAGGGTGATGGTGGCCTTGTAGAATGAGTTTGGGAGTGTTCCTCCCTCTGCTATATTTTGGAAGAGTTTCAGAAGGATAGGTGTTAGCTATTCTCTAAATGCTTGATAGAATTCACCTGTGAAGCCATCTGGTCCTGGGTTTTTGTTTCTTGGAAGATTTTTAATCACAGGTTCAATTTCAGTGTTTTTGATTGGTCTGTTTATATTTTCTATTTCTTCCTGGTTCAGTCTCAGAACGTTGTGCTTTTCTAAGAATTTGTCCATTTCTTCCAGGTTGTCCATTTTATTGGCATATAGTTGCTTGTGGTAATCTCTCACGATCCTTTGTATTTCTTCAGTGTCAGTTGTTATTTCTCCTTTTCATTTCTAATTCCATTGATTTGAGTCTTCTCACTTTTTTTCTTGATGAGTCTGGCTAATGGTTTATCAATTTTGTTTATGTTCTCAAAGAACCAGTTTTTAGTTTTATTGATCTTTGCTATTGTTTCTTTTTCATTTATTTCTGATCTGATCTTTATGATTTCTTTCCATCTGTTAACTGTGGGGATTTTTTTATTCTTCTTTCTCTAATTGCTTTAGGTATAAGGTTAGGTTGGTTATTTGGGATTTTTCTTGTTTCTTGAGGTGGGATTGTATTGCTATAAACTTCCCTCTTAGAACTGCTTTTGCTGTATCTTATAGAATTTGGGTTGTCGTGTTTTCATTGTCATTTGTTTCTAGGTACTTTTGATTTCCTCTTTGATTTCTTCAGTGATCTCTTTGTTATTAAGTAGTGTATTGTTTAGCCTCCATGTGTTTGTATTTTTTACAGTTGTTTTCCTCTAATTGATATCTAGTCTTATAGCATTGTGGTCGGAAAAGATAGTTGATACGATTTCAATTTTCTTAAATTTACCAAGGCTTGATTTGTGATCCAGGATATGATCTATCCTGGAAAATGTTACCTGAGCACTTGAGAAGAAAGTGTATTCTGTTGTTTTTGGATGGAATGTTCTATAAATATCACTTAAGTCTATCTTGTCTAATGTGTCATTTAAAGCTTGTGTTTCCTTATTTATTTTCATTTTGGATGATCTGTCCATTGGTGAAAGTGGGGTGTTAAATTCCCCTACTATTATTGTTTTACTGCCGATTTCCCCTTTTTTGGGTGTTAGCATTTGCCTTATGTATTGAGGTGCTCCTATGTTGGGTGCATAAATATTTACAATTGTTATAGCTTCTTCTTGGATTGATCCCTTGATCATTATGTAGAGTTCTTCCTTGTCTCTTGTAATATTTTTTATTTTAAAGTCTATTTTATCTGATATGAGTTTTGCTATTCCAGCTTTCTTTTGATTTCCATTAGCATGGAATATCTTTTTCCATCCCCTCAATTTCTATCTTTATCTGTCCCTAGGTCTGAAGTGGGTCTCTTGTAGACAGCATATATATGGGTCTTGTTTTTGTATCCATTCAGCCAGTCTATGTCTTTTGGTTACAGCATTTAATCCATTTACATTTAAGGTAGTTATTGATATGTATGTTCCTACTACCATTTTCTTAATTATTTTGGGTTTGTTATTGTAGGTCTTTCCCTTGTCTTGTGTTTCCTATCTAGAGAAGTTCCTTTAGCATTTGTTGTAAAGCTGGTTTGGTGGTGCTGAATTCTCTTTGCTTTTGCTTGTCTGTAGAGGTTTAATTTCTCTGTTGAATCTGAATGAGGTCCTTTCTGGGTAGAGTAATCTTGGTTGTAGGTTCTTCCCTTTCATCACTTTAAATATGTCTTGCCACACCCTTCTGGCTTGCAGAGTTTCTGCTGAAAGATCAGCTATTAAACTTATAGGGATTCCCTTGTATGTTATTGGTTGCTTTTCCCTTGCTGCTTTTAATATTTTTACTTTGTATTTAATTTTTTTTGTGTGTTTAATTTTTGATAGTTTGATTAATATGTGTCTTGGCATGTTTCTCCTTGGATTTATCCTGTATGGGACTCTGCGCTTCCTGGACTCGATTGACTATTTCCTTTCCCATATTATGGAAGTTTTCAACTATAATCTCTTCAAATATTTTCTCAGTCCCTTTCTTTTTCTCTTCTTCAGAGACCCCTATAATTCGAATGTTGGTGCATTTAATGTTGTCCCATGGTCTCTGAGACTGTCCTCAATTCTTTTCATTCTTTTTTCTTTATTCTACTCTGCGGTAGTTATTTTCACTATCTTTTTCTCTTCCAGGTCGCTTATCCATTCTTCTGCCTCAGTTATTCTGCTATTGATTCCTTCTAGAGAATTTTTAATATCATTTATAGTGTCGTTCATCATTGTCTGTTTGCTCTTTAGTTCTTCTAAGTCCTTGTTAAACGTTTCTTGTATTTTCTCCATTCTATTTCCAAGATTTTGGATCATCTTTACTATCATTACTTTGAATTCTTTTTCAGCTAGACTATTTCCTCTTCATTTGTTTGGTCTGGTGGGTTTTTACCTTGCTCCTTCATCTGCTGTGTATTTCTCTGTCTTCTCATTTTGCTTATTTTACTGTGTTTGTGGTCTTCTTTTCACAGGCTGCAGGTTCGTAGTTCCCATTGTTTTTGGTGTCTGCCCCCAGTGGGTAAGGTTGGTTCAGTGGGTTGTGTAGGCTTCCTGGTGGAGGGGACTGGTGCCTGTGTTCTGGTGGATGAGGCTTGATCTTGTCTTTCTGGTGGGCAGGACCAGGTCCAGTGCTATGTTTTGGGGTGTCTGTGAACTTATTATGATTAGGCAGCCTCTCTGCTAATGGGTGGGGTTGTGCTCCTCTCTTGCTAGTTGTTTGGCATGGGGTGTCCAGCATTGAAGCTTGCTGGGCGTTGAGTGGAGGTTGGTCTTAACGTTGAGATGGAGATCTCTGGGAGAGCTCTCGCTGACTGATATTACGAGGGACCAAGAGGTCTCTGGTGGGCATTGTCCTGAACTCGGCTCTCCCTCCTCAGAGGCTCAGGCCTGACACCTGGCTGGAGCACCAAGACCCTGTCAGCTACACGGCTCAGAAGAAAAGAGAGAAAAGAAAAAAAAAAGAAAGAAAGAAAAAATAAATAAAATAAAGTTATTAAAATAAAATTTAAATTATTAAAATAAAAGAAATTAAAAGTAATAAAAAAAAGAGTAACCAAAACAATAAATAAATCCACCAATGATAACAAGAACTAAAAAGTATACTGAAAAAAAAAAATGGACAGACAGAACCGTAGGAGAAATGGTAAAAGCAAACCTATACAGACAAAATCACAGAAAGAAGCATAGACATACATGCTCACAAAAAGAGAAAAAGGAGAAATATATATTTTTTTTTAAAAAAAGGAAGAGAGCAACCAAATCAATAAACAAATCTACCAATGACAATAAGCTCTAAATACTAAACTGAGATAAATATTAACCAGAAACAAATAGGTACAGAAAGCAAACCCCCAGTCTACATTTGCTCCCAAAATCCACTGCCTCAATTTTGGGATGATTCGTTGTCTATTCGGGTATTCCACAGATGCAGGGTATATCAAATTGATTGTGGAGATTTAATTCGCTGCTCCTGAGGCTGCTAGGAGAGATTTTCCGTCCTTTTTTTCGTTCGCACAGTTCCTGGGGTTCAGCTTTGGATTTGCCCCGCCTCTGCGTGTAGGTCGCCTGAGGGCGTCTGTTCTTCGCTCAGACAGGACGGGGTTAAAGGAGCAGCTGATTAGGCGGCTGTGGCTCATCAGGCCGCGGGGAGGGAGGGGTTGGATGCGGGCGGGCCTGCAGCGGCAGAGGCCGGCGTGACGTTGCAGCAGCCAGAGGCGCGCCGCGCGTTCTCCGGGTAAGTTGTCCCTGGATCCCGGGACCCTGGCGGTGGCGGGCTGCACAGGCTCCTGGGAGGGGAGGTGTGGAGAGTGACCTGTGCTCGCACACAGGCTTCTTGGTGGCGGCAGCAGCAGACTTAGCGTCTCATGCCCGTCTCTGGGATCTGCGCTGATAGCCGCGGCTTGCGCCCGTCTCTGGAGCTCGTTTAGGTGGTGCTCTGAATCCCCTGTCCTTGTGCACCCCAAAACAATGTTCTTTTGCCTCTTAGGCAGTTCCAGACTTTTTCCCAGACTCCCTTCCGGCTAGCTTTGGCACACTAGCCCCCTTCAGGCCGTGTTCATGCCGCCAACCCCAGTCCTCTCCCTGCCATCCGACCGAAGCCCGAGCCTCCGCCCCGGCAGGTGAGCAGACAAGCCTCTCGCGCTGGTGAGTGCTGGTCGGCACCGATTCTCTGTGCGGGAATCTCTCCGCTCTGCCCTCCGCACCCCATGAAGGGGTTTACTAGAGTGTGGAAACCTTTCCTCCTTCACAGCTCCCTCTCAGAGGTGCAGGTCCTGTCCCTATTCTTTTGTCTCTGTTTTTTCTTTTTTCTTTTGCCCTACCCAGGTACGTGGGGAGTTTCTTGCCTTTGGGGAAGTCTGAGGTCTTCTGCCGCATTCAGTAGGTGTCCTGTAAGAGTTGCGTCACATAGATGTGTTTCTGATGTATTTGTGGGGAGGAAGGTGATCTCCATGTCTTACTCCTCAGCCATGTTGAAGGTCTTCCGCTAATACACTCTTTAGGTCAATAAAAACAGTGCTCAAGGAGCTGCATTCAGGGAACTACATCTGAGAAACTTAAGTGCACCTGGATCTGATTTAGATGGATTCTGAGCCTGATTCATAATGGCATGAGAGTTTGGGGAGTCCTTGAGAGAGTGTGAGTGTATTTTGTGTGTGGAAGGGATGTAAGTAATTGTAAATAATAATACTGAGGCCAGAGGGCAGACTTTGGTGGTTTTGAAATATGCCTGAAGATGTTTTGATAGTCTTCCCATCAAATGGTGGGATCTAGTCCTCTACTCTTACACTGGGTGGGCCTTGGTGGCTGCCTAGGCTCATAGACCATGGTGGAGATGATGCTATGTGATATGCAAGGTTTGGTCATAAAAAGCCTACCCACTCCCTTTGGCCTCCAAGGATCTTAGACACCATATTGTGAGGAGGCCCAAACTAGCCCATGGGGAGAGACTAAATAGAGTGGCCACCTGTAGGTCTTCTGAATAAAAGATCAGCTGAGGTTTCAGTCAACAGCCAGTAGCAAGTACTAGACATGTGAGTGAAGGCACATCCAGGTAATTCCAGCCCCCAGCTGTCAAGTCACCAGCAGTCATTGAGTCTTCTCAGCTGAGGTTCCAGATAACAAGCAGAGATAAACCATCCCCACTATTCTCTGTCAGAATTCCTGACCCACACATCCATTCGGAGCATAGGCTCCGGACGCGCAGGCTCAGCGGCCATGGCTCACGGGCCCAGCCGCTCTGCGGCATGTGGGATCTTCCCAGACCGGGGCACGAACCCGTGTCCCCTGCATCGGCAGGCGGATTCTCAACCATTGCGCCACCAGGGAAGCCCAGTCCACTAAGTTTTGAGTGACATATTTTACAGCAATAGTAAATAGAGCAAAGATCGAACTGAAAAATATCAAGTATGTTTCTCTCTATCAACAGCAACTAACTAGAAATTATAATGTAAGGTAAAACATCCAGAATAGCAAGAAAGAAACCAGGAAAGAGCTTGGCAATGAATGTACAAGATCTTTAGAGAAAAAAAAAAGTGTTGAACTCTAATAGGGGACATAAAAATTACATCCAAATTAACCTGATTCAAAAGCAAAAATTATGCAGCGAAAGAGCCCTGGATTTTGTGCGTGTGTACGTTTAAGAGCAGTGGATTTGACTATATAATATTAAAGATTTCTGTTCAGAGAACTACATATGACAAAGTTAACAGACAGATAACAGAATGGGAGTATATATTCATGAAGTCTAAAATTGACAAGGGTTTAATATTTATATTCTGCAGCAAACTTCTATGTCAGCAGTAAAAACATTTAAAAAAATAAGCAAAGGAGATATACTAGAAAGAACAGGAAGCCTGAGCGAGTAATACATTTATGAAGAAAAACTAAAACTCTCTAAGAATCGGGAAAAAAGCAAATTAAAACCAAGATGAAATAATACTTTATGACCCCAGATTAAGACAGTGGATAATATTAAATATTGATGAGAATGTGACAGGCCGGGACCTCTCATTCACTGATGAGGGAGTGTAAGTATGATAGCCACACTGGTAAAGACTTTAGAGGTATTTTGAAGAAGTAGGTGTGCATATTTCCTATAAACCAATGATCTCACTCCTCTCCCTAAAAAGATTGCACAGGGCGGTAGAAGATGAATCAATCAGAATCCAAACAAGAAAATAAAAATTAAGCTAGCATTCCAAATTGGGGTATTTAATACAGGGAGTTGATTAAACAGGTGCTGGAAGGATAAAAGAGGTCAGAAAACACTGGGGTAGCTCAGAGATTAGTAGCTGTGGGTAGCAGCTGCCATTTCTAGAACTGGGGGAACAAAAGGAAAAAAGCCACGTGGCACAACATAGGGGCTTGGAGGAAGGACTCTTCAGGGTTGGTGCCGAGACCTCTGAGAACAAGGTGCCATTGGCTGGTGCATGGACCACTGAAGGGGTACCCAGCTGCTGCTCAGCATGACCATCTTCTGCTCCCAGGAGGTGCGATGCTGCTGCTCAAATCTCTGATAAAAGCCCTGGGCTGAAGCCCTAAAGGCCGGCTGCCGATGGAAGAATGCCAGTAGCAGCTGTAAGCAGGAAGAGAGGCCCTTTCCTCCTCATGCTTTGTGTGATCTCCTGCCAATACCTTCTATTGGAAGAACATGACCAGAAGGCAGTTGGCAAAGGGGATCTGGGAAAGGCAGTTTGCAGAACCCAACCTTCAGAAGTGTTGGCTAGCGTGAAAGGCAATAAGTGAAAGATTTACACCCCAGTATCACTGTGGTAGCAGGAGATTGCGGCCAAAGTAGGTGTCCATTGCTAGGGGAATATTAAATCACATGTTGTGAGTGCAGAGTATGGAATACACAGCTGTGAAGAGCAGACAAGTACATGTGAGTAAGCAACATGGATACATCCCAAGAACACTGTTGAGAGAAAAACATAGGAAGAAGCATGAGATTTAAAGTACTCCACCATGTATGTACATTTAAAATCGTAGCAGGAGCTTCTAGGTGGGTGAACTTAGGAAGGTGCTATGAGGGTGGGGCGCCTGGAGGGGGCATGGAGCTCATGGCGCCCTTCCCCCATACCTTGCCCCGTGCATCTCTCTTCCATCTGGCTGTTCCTGAGTTGTATCCTTTCATAATCAAGTGCTAATCTAGTAAAAAATAAATAAATTAATTAAAAAAGCCGTAACAAAACAATATTACATATTTAAGAGGTTGCACACATATTTGAAGATACAGATATTATGTATTAGAAGGGGAACCAAGGCTTCTGCGTACAGCACAATTCCTGGAATTATGCAATACAGTAGCCCTGCTGGTGGCCTATGCTATGGAGAGAAACAGATGTGGGAGTTAAAAAGAAGGGCAAGAGAATAAGTAAAATCAAAGAAGTCATTAATAAAGGGGGAAAAAAATAATGTGCTATGAATCAAGGAACATAAGTCTCTATACTTGAGGGCTTTAAAGTAAGCTTTTATTAATCCTATTTGTTGCAGTTTTTATTCTCATTTTGTCCTTTATTGTTTTACAAGGCATCTGACATTCAGAATTTTTTCCTATCATTTTATTCATTGATCTTTTCCTTCCTTATTTTGGCCAGTGATGGATTAAAGATGCCCGTCCCCCCACTGAGAGTTGGTGTCTATTTCTCTTTCCTCTCCCCTAGGATCTGGGCTGGCCTTGTGATTTATTTTGACATGTAGAATATAGAATATAGGGAATGATATCTTGTAACTTTCAACATTGGGCCTTAATAGATCGGCAATTCTCACATAAAATAAATAAGCTACAAGGATATGTTGTACCACACGGGGAATACAGCCAATATTTTATAATAACTATAAACGGAGTATAACCTTTAAAAAAATGTGAATCACTACATTGTACTCCTGAAACTTACATAATATTGTACAGCAACTATATCTCAATAAAAATACAAAATTAAAGAGATCTGCAATGCTCACCTTTATTGGTTCCTTGGAACCCAGCTGCCGTGTCGTGAGGTGCCGAGCCACATGAAAAACCCCATCAGGGAGAACTGAGGCACTCCAGTTGAGCCTCAGCTGACCTCCCAGCCAGCAGACATCACCAGCTGCAAGCCATAGGAAAGAGACACCTTGGAAGTCCTGGCACTGTTGAGCCTCCAGATTTCAGCAGGCTTAGTCAACACCACTTGGAGTGTTAGAACTACCCAGCTGATCCCAATCAACTCAGAGACTCTCAGAAGACTGGGTTTGTTTTTTTTTTGTTTTTTTTTTTGTTGTTGTTGTTGTTTTTGGTGGTACGCGGGCCTCTCACTGTTGTGGCCTCTCCCATTGCGGAGCGCAGGCTCCGGACGCGCAGGCTCAGCGGCCATGGCTCACGGGCCCAGCCGCTCTGCGGCATGTGGGATCTTCCCGGACCGGGACACGAACCTGCGTCCCCTGCATCGGCAGGCGGATTCTCAACCACTGCGCCACCAGGGAAGCCCTGACTGGGTTTGTTTTAAGGCACTAAATTTTGAGGTGGTTTGTTAAATGGCAATAGATAACTGAAACACTCCATTGCTTGGATACTGAGAAAATCCAGATATCAATTAAACGTTCTATCTCTATTTTCTTCTAATTTTTTAAGAGGCACGTAGAGTTTTACCTTAAATATTATGTTTTCAGTCAGCCAATTGACTCAGCTCCATTTTTTAAAAATTTGAATAATTATCAATTTATTGTTTGCCTTATGGACTGTAATAAGCTCATGTATGCAGATTGAGTAGTTGAACCCTCAGCACATCGCTGAGAGGTCATAAAAAATTTCTTTAATTTTTATCTTATATTGGAGTATAGTTGATTAACAATGTTGTGTTTGTTCCAGGTGTACAGCAAAGTGTTTCAGTTATACATATATGTGTATCTATTCTTTTTCAAGTTCTTTTCCCATTTAGGTTATCAGAGAGTATTGAGCAGAGTTCCCTGTGCTATACACTAGGTCCTTGTTGGTTATCTATTTTAAATATAACAGTGTGTACATGTCAATCCCAATCTCCCAGTCTACCCCTACCCGCCACCATTCCTCCTGGTAACCATAAAGTCTCTCTCTAAGTCTGGACTCAGCTTCATTTGTTAGATAATCCATTTGATAGTTTATTTATTCACTCAGTTTTTGCTTTTTTCTAAGATACTGAAAAAAAGGTTTAGTTTAGTTTTTTTCTCTTTTAAGTTAATATATGCCTATTCTAGGAAATGGGCAACAGGCAGAGCTAGAGTCTGCTGTGAGGACAACCACTATTACTTGATGCATTTCCCATAATTTTTTCTCTCTATTTTAATATAAATGGTAGTATCCAGTATATCTCATTTTATAGATCAAGGATACCACATACATTGTAGAGTTTATTCACTGTACATGAATACCCTACTGAGAAGGTAGATGGGTACTGAAAGCAGGGCTGCCCCATATCAGGGGAAAAGGTGCCTTTAGTGCCAACAGAGATTCTATCAGTTTATCAAGCCCTGTGCCCTTGGGGTTGTTTTCATCCAATGGGGGAGCCTTTTTCAACTTTGATTCTGTGAATGATCTGCTTGCTCTGTTGTTGCTTAGCACAAGCCTTGCCCCAAGTTACTAAAATCTGAGAAATGTTTTGAAGAAGGAAACCACTAGATTTGGCCACAACGGAATACAGTAGTCCCCCCTTCTCTACAGTTTCCATGGTTTCAGTTACCTTCAGTCAGCCTCAGTCCAAAATATTAAGTGGAAAATTCCAGAAATAAACAACTCATAAATTAAAAATCGTGGGCCATTCTGAGTATTGTGATGAAATCTTGCACCTTCCCTTCCGCTCTGTCCCACCGGGACATGAATCATCCCTTTGTCCAGCGTATCCCACCCATTGGTCACTTAGTAGCTATCTCAGTTATCAGATCAACTGTCACAGCATCACAGTGCCTGTGTTCAAGTGACCCTTATTTTACTTAATAATGGCCTTCAAAACATGAGAGTAGTGATGCTGGCAATTTGGGTATGCCAAAGAGAAGTCTTAAAGTGAAAAGCCTGTAAGTGAAAAGGTGAAAGTTTCAACTTTGTATGGAAAAAAAAAAATCATATGCTGAGGTTGGTAAGATCCACAGTAAGAAGGAATCTTCTATCTATAAAAAGGTGAAGGAAAAAGAAATTCACGCTAGTTTTGCTATCACTCCTCAAACTGCAAAAGTTGCTGCTACAGTGCATGATAAGTGCATAGTTAAGATGGAAAAGGTAGTAAATTTGTACAATATTTTGAGAGAAGAGAGAGAGGCCATACTCACATACCTTTTATTACAGTATATTTTTATAATCATAGTTCTACGTTATTGTTGTTAATCTCCTACTGTGTCTAATTTATAAATTAAACTTTATTGTAGGTATGTATACAGGACAAAACAGTATATGTAGAGTTCAGTACTATCTGTGGTTTCAGGCATCTACTGGGGGTCTTGGAAGGTATCCCCATGGATAAGGGGGATTTACTGTGTAAGAAATATAGGAGAGTGAAGAGACAAAAACAACTCTGAGTTTTTAACATTGGTGTTACCAGTATCACTGAAAGGGAAGAAGGGTGGGCTCTGTACTGGGGTTGAATAGCGTCCCCCCAAAATTTATGTTCACCCAAAATCTCAGAATGTGACCTGATTTAGAAAAAGGATCTTGAGATGAAGTGTGCCCTAGATCAAAAGACAGGTGTCCTTATACGAAGAAGGAAAGACACACACAGAGATACAGGGAGAACACCCTGTGAAGATAAAGGCAGAGGCTGGGGCATCTACAAGCCAAGGAATTGCAAGGACTGCAGTGTGGTACATATATACAATGGAATACTACTCACCCATAAAAAAGAATGAAATAATGCCATTTGTAGCAACATAGGTGGACTAGAGATGGTCATACTAAGTGAAGTTAGTCAGAGAAAGACATGTCATATGATATTGCTTACATGTGGAATCTAAAAAAACGGTACAAATGAACTTATCTACAAAACAGAAATAGAATTACAGACATAGAAAACAAACGTATGGTTACTAGGGGGTAAGGAAGGGGAAGGATAAATTGGAGATTGGGACTGACATATTACACACTATTATATATAAAATAGATAACTAATAAGGACCTACTGTGTAGCACAGGAAACTCGACCCAATGCTCTGCAATGGCCTATATGGGAAAAGAATCTAAAAAAGAGTGGATATATGTATATGTATAACTAATTCACTTTTGCTGTACTCCTGAAACTAACACAACATTGTAAATCAACTATGTTCCAATAAAAATTAAAAAATAAAAGGATTGCAGGCAACCATCAGAAGTGAACACAGAGTCTCTCTCAGAACCTCTGGAAAGAACCACCCCTGATAGCACCTTGATTTCAGACTTCTGGCTTCCAGAGCTATGAGAGAATAAATTTCTCTTGTTTTAAGCCACTAAGTTTGCAGCCATTTATTATGGCAGCCCTAGGAAACTAATACAGATAGCTATAACCTATTGTTCATTTAGAGCTTACTGTGCCAGGTGAAGTTGGACCACAGGAAATGGTCAATATCTGACCATTCAACCTAATAGTTTATATACCTAGCTTATTTAATTTTCTCTGCCACACACACACACACACACACACACACCACTTTCTTGGATACGTTTGTAACAACCACTTGAAGTATCATTATCCTTATTTTACAGATGAGGAATTTGAGGTTCAGAGAGGCTAAGTAATTCACTCATGATCTCACAGTCAATAAATCACAGAAGTGGAAAACAAACTCAATATTGTCAGTCCAAAACCCATGTAGTCTAGTTCAGTGCTTCTCAAATGTCAATGTGTAAAAAATTACCTTAAGGTTCTTATTAAAATGTAGACCATGATTGAGTGGGCCTGTGGGGGGTGGCCTGAAATTCTGCATTTCTAAGACGATCCCTGATAATATGTCAGCATTGCTCATGATCAGATCACACTTTGAGTACTGAGGGCAAGCATCCTGCCTTCCTTGACACTTGAAGGCAGGATAGCTTACCTGATAATATGATTTCTTTTGGAGTAATAATTATGAGTTCCTATCATACCCAGGTGGAGTCACAGTACAGATAATTGAAAATATGGGGCTGGACTATTTTGGAGAAATGAGTGTTGGAGGCATAGCTGTGGAGTCATCAGCAAAGTAGATGGTGGAAAATGTGAATGGATATGTATAGTTAATGCACTTTGTTACACAGCAGAAACTAAACTAACACACCATTGTAAAGCAACTATACTCCAATAAAGATGTTTAAAAAAAAAACACGTGAATGGATGAGCTGAAAAACAATTTATTTGGTTTAAAATTTTTTTTTCATAGTGCATACCTTTTTGAAGGAATTGATTAAACAAGGAAAGAGAAACCTAGGTATTCTCTGCATAATAATTTTAAAATATTTTCTATTCATAATGTATATTCTCAAAGCATCACTTTAAAATGTCTTAATTGGATAAGTTTAAGTGCTATAAATTAATGTTGCCTCATGGTGACTTCATGGGCACCCACATGCCTAATTAATGAAATTCTTAGGAACAGAAGTTTAAGTGGATGCTTTAGTAGTACTTCTCTCACAATAGAGTTTTGGTTTAATGGAGCCACTGAAGGAACTGGGAAAAAGTTAAGGGTACTCTCATTTTCTATGGCCAAGAATGAATCTGAGCTCAGAAATGTCCAGATATCTAGGATGTTGCTAAGGTGCAGCAGCAATGTCACAGACAAAGAAACAAGAAAGTGGAGGGGGAAAATATCTTTAAATTTTTAAAGAAATTTTTTCTTGAACACTTGCATAGAATTCCGGGATTAGTCTCTCTTTGTGTATCAGTAATGAAATTCACATTACTTTCAGATCTATTATAAAGGATTTCTTTATTTCATTTGCTATATTTTTTATACAGCAGTTTCTTATTAGTTATCTATTTTATATATATTTCATTTGCCATATTTTAAGAGCTAATTTGTAACATCTGCCTAAGTAAACAGAACTTACTTGAAAAGTAGAGAAGCAAAACCATGTGTCTGAAAAATTGAACACAAGTACTTGAGAGATTAACTAAATCAAACCCAGATGGACATGTGGCCCTGTAGAATCTCAGGAGTTTTCTTCCACACCATTTGACAAAAGCCACGCTATTAAAGTCAAGTAGAATCTTCAAGGCCAAGGAATTCCCTAGCATTGAATATATGATTAAGAAAATAACAGTTGGTTTCCATTGTATTAGCTAAAGACACGTAGAGACATTTTCTCTGAATCCCATGGCTCAGAGGTTTCTTAGAAGAAACTAGCCATAGTACCTTGGCTTCTGGCTGACTTAGAATACTGTTATTTTAGAAAGGCCTAAATTGTTCATTTGTGAGTAGTTTTTCTTGGAGATCTCATGCAAGTATCAAACATTTGAGCTCTTTTCAGATCCTGAAATCCATTACCACCAATTATGAGTTGATAGAATTATTTATCTTTAAGTAACATGTATTTACAACCACAGATGTTTTTATAGAATATATATGTATATTTTGTTCAATAAATCAGAAGGGGAAACAAATGTGGGGAACCAAGATAAGAATGATTTCTTCATAACATATTCTAGGGGAAATCCTTCAAAGTGATTTAATAGTTCAATTCAAAGGGATCTTGATAGTAGCTAATTAAGATTGATCAAATAATGAAGTTCACTGATCTCCATCTTAGTGTGCTATATTGTAATTATTCAATGATAAAATAAGTTATTGTTGGGAATTGTGATCTATTCAGTAAGTAGATTTGAATGCTTAAGCCAGTGATTCTTCTACACATGTAAAGTGAAGCAAGATGCCCAGACTGAAATGAAGATAATCAGAAAAGTATGTGGGAATCCACAAAACCGATATTCTTCCTCTAGAGGAGAGATGATATGTTACTATTTCTGTAATACGGAAGAACAAATCTGACTCCATACTGGATCTGTTTATTTTACTTTAACCTTTGTATTCTATTGCTTTTGCTACAAGTAAATCACTAAAAGAACATTGCCTTCAGCCTGATACATACAGGATAGCCCACTCTCAAGGCTCTGATCTTTAAAGGTATAATACTTTGCCAGTCATATAGAGATTAAAAGTTGCAGAACAGAGTATAACATTTATCTTGTTGGAGGTTTATAGGAACATGGTGACCAGACCTACATGGACAGCTGTAAGACCAAAGGATTCTGGCACCAGAAGTTTGCAACCACCAACCACACCTCCTCCCCTTTCAGTATAAAAGAAACCTGAATTCTAACTGCTGTAAGGTGGTTCTTTGGGACACTAGTCCACCATCTTCTCAGCCTGCCAGCTTTCCAAGTAAAGTCACTATTCCTTGCCCCAACAACTCGTCTCTTGATTTATTGGCCTGTTGTGCAGCCAGCTATATGAGCTTGGACTTGTTAACATTTCTGTATTATTATCTTTCTTTTTCTTTAACTAAAGTATATTCTTATTCTGTAATTTAAGAATGCCAATCAAGGAAAAAAGGTCAAGTACGTTTATAATGACTCTAGCAGTTGCATTTTGAAGGAATAGATCAAGAGTTTTTCCACATGATGGTTTATCTAGAGGTTACAATGATTTATTGACTATCCTGAACTCAAAATATATTCCACAGTAATGTTCCCTTCTGTTTTAAGGACCATGCTAAACATAGTCTCCTGATAAGAACCTTTTGATGATTGTTTTAAAACCTATTACACTCTTAAAATTGAGTAAGCATAAAGCATTCTACACTAAGACATTTTCTTGGCTTTCTTTTATAACTCCATGAAAAAATCAAACTAGTTTCCACTTTGGCTAAATACTTCACCATTTGTGATTGGAAGATGCCAAACATCATTTTAGTTCTTTTCATTTAGGAATTAAAAGATAAATTGACCCTCTGTGAATGCACTTATATACACAGTATGGTCTTATTTCAATCTTTCAAGTTGACATGCTAACTAAGGGGGATAAGAAGATGACCAAGATCCTGATAATTAGTCTTGATTAGAGTCTTCACTCCTACTTTATCCCACCCATTCACTCCTCCACTTAGCTATGAGGAGTTGGCCATGTGTATACCACACTGAATAGAAATCATATGCTATATGGCTATTTCCCAAAGCAGAATATAAGCTCAGGATAAGAACCGTATAGTGGCAAATACAGAGGTATATAGCTCAGATCCTTCAAGAAAGGACTCACTGCTGTTAGCTCCTTCAGGATCTAGCTCAGCATTTAAGTCAAGGTCACCCTTTTCTTGGGGAAGCTTCTAGCCACTGACTGAGCAAAACAGAGTGGCTGAGCTCTCTCCTTGGGCAGCCCTTAGCTTATGACCATATTAGGAGGTGGTAAAAGGGTCCAGCCATTCTCAGGACTCCTCTCACAGGTAATCTTTGCTCAGACCTCCTGTTGGGCTGGCAGATTTGTCATATCTGCATTGTGGTTTGATGTTCATCTTGCTTAATTCTGTTTTCACCCCTTATCTTTCACAATGGTTCCATCTCATAAACTTTTGTACTCTCCAATCAAGCTCACATCTCTTTTCTGAAGAATCCAACCCATGACCCTTGGTGCCAGAAGTGGTCCAAGAAAGCAGATAGTGGGGTGGGGTGTAGGAGCCAGGCCACTCACTCCTTTGCTGTAATGAGGAACAAATTCCTGCCTGGAACAAGATGATAGGCTAATTGATAAGACTTTCCAAGGTAGAGCTAGGATGTGCCTGGGGAGGGAAACGCAGTAGTCTATGATTCAGGCATTTGAAATGTATGTGGAAAATGAGAAATACAATGATAGTGGAATTGGCTGGTTGTTTTTAAATTGCACTGAAACTCTACATATTGATATTGAAAATCTGAGAGCAATTTTCAAATTGAAAACTAAGTGTAAAAACCAGAGGGTCTCTTTGGTAGCTTTCAAGGAGGTCCTCATCTCATGCAATTGGCTCACAGAAATAAACTGAAGATCATGCCCAGGATTTGGTTTTCAGACTGGCTAAACTTCAGAGATGGTTGAAAGCTCAACCAAGGTAGTCATGACTCTGGCTGGGGAAAACTGAGTCCCTGACACAGAAGATGAGGATGTCTAGATGGATGCCTCGATAGATTTTGACGCCTCAGCCTACTCTGAACCTTATAAATGTACGGCAGTGTCTTCCCCTATTTGTTATGAGCTGGCACACATGAGTATTGACGGAGTGTTAGAATGGTCTGCTTAAAGGTTGGCTGAAGTGCCAGCTCATAGGCCACACTGTGACCCTACTTCTCCTCCTTCACCCTCACTCTATCATTATAATTACATCATTTTCTTTGGCTAAAATAATAACTTTTTGTTTTACAAGTTATGACTGTCAGTATTGTTTTCTAGAGAGCCAAGTAATGTAATATGATTATATATTTTCTTTCATAATCTATTGTTTTTTCTGGAGTTACTACCTAGCTACACACACACACACACACACACACACACACACACACACACATCACCATGGTGAGTATACACTGTAAAGCTTACCCCAGTCTTTCCCCGGAGACCTACAACCATTTACTTGAGTAACAGTATATGGGGAAAAGGGAATAACCAGACATTGTGAGTTCTTGTTGGACATAGAGTCCAAGTCAACAGACACAAAACATCATCATAGGCTCTCCCTGTTAGAGAAAGGGCACATGGGAGGAATTCAGGTTATAGATGAAGTTCTGACTAAAGTCTGGCTTACAGTGAGGGTCCATAGACCCACCAAGTGGGCATTTCTTTGGTCTCCAAGTGCATAATTGGGACTGACATACTTGGCAACTAGAGTAACTCCCACATTGGGTCCTTGGCCTCGTTCTCCATTGAGCAGGAGGGAGTGCCAAGAGCTAGTGATGTGTCTGCATAGCATTTCCACTGCTCCATTTTCAAACCTTCAACCCATAGCCCTATATGTTACTGTTCTTCCTTGCCCTCTGTGATACCAAATACTTGCAAGTCCTTTTGAGCCTCTCAGAGCTTTGGCTTGTTTTTAACAAGGTGCCCTTTTGTAGGCACTTTAAACTGTAGCTAAATCAGTCACCATTCTTTGATTTAATTTATGTCTTCCAAAAATTTGTTTAACTCTCTCATCTGCAATATCTCCCAGTGCAATCCATTTCATTTGTGTTTGCTTTTGAATTTCTTCAACTTTAAAATACACTTATTATCATTTTAGCAGTCTTGGAGAGAAAAGAAATTCCCAATCTCTAATATTTAACTAAGCATCCTGCTTTTTTTGCATATGTAGAGCAATTACCTCTCTCAGCTTCATCAATTCAAATCTGTATGCTTATGCTTCAAGCTTCTGGACTGTTCTTGGAATCCATGCCACTTAGAAGGCTGAGGTGTTTGTAATTAAAAATAATTGTTTAAAATTAAGAAATAGTATAATACTGTTGTGTGTTCTATTTGCATATTCATTTTAAGTTTTTCATTTAATTTTTTTAATTAACAAAAAATAAAGTTGGAGTGTGGTTGGATTATAAAGGTCTTCACAGTTGAATTGGACCTTGAAAGGCAAGTAATAAACAACAGCTAATAACTAATAAGGACCTGCTGTCCTTAGAACAGGGAACTCTACTCAATACTCTGTAATGGCCTACATGGGAAAAGAATCTAAAAAAGAGTGGATATATGTATATGTATAACTGATTCACTTTGCTGTACACCTGAAACTAACACAACACTGTAAATCAACTAGACTCCAATAAAGATTTTTTTAAAATAAAATAAATACAGTAAAAGAGAGGCAAGGATAAAAAAAAAAACCCAAAAAATCAGCTAACAGTCATTGAGAGCTTACTATGTGCCAGACACTGTGCTAAGTGCTTGATATTCACTGTGAAAGAGGAACTAATATTAGCTGCATTTTACAGATGACTATTACAGAGATGGAGGCTCAGAGAGATTATGTATTTTGCCTAAGACTACACAGCTAATAGATGATGGGGGTGGACTGAAGGCAAATGGTCTGGCTCCAAAGCCAGTGATTTTGATTACCATACTGTGCTGCCTTCTGGGGGAAACCTAGGTGTCCTGGAGTTTGGGAAGCTCTATTGTATTCCACCATAAATCATTCATTGCATGTGTCACTGGGTGGTAATTATTTGTATACTAGTTTTCCTCTTCCACTAGACTTGTGAGCTCCTTTGAGGTTATACACACATACGTCTCAATCTTTTTTTGTTCACTTCAGTGCAATACACACCCTAGAATAAGTGTTCAGAAAAATGCATGCTAAATGAACCTTGGCTCCTGATTTCAAACATTAGGAACAAGAACTATTTGAAACAAAATATAGTTTTGTAGGATGGGAAATAAAGGGACTTCTAAATTTATTTCAGTACTTATGGGAAAGGGAACAGGAGAACTTTACTCTGAGCTTGTGGAGAAATTTATTCTTAACTTAGGGTATTCTTAACTGGTACCTTTAAAAAAATCATCAAAGTCTGGCTGAGTATCAAGAGAGTCTTGCTATAACTAGCCATGAACTATGACCGAAAGACAGCTCTATATTTAAAAACTGTGGTGGTTGATGTGATGGGTAAAGGAGGAGAAAATGGAGGAAGTGAAGTTTACAGTTTTATAAATTACAGGCTGTGGCAGGACCAAGATGCCTCACCAATGGCAGCCGCAGGGCGAGTCTGTCAATGGGACGGTTACTCACACTTGTATAATTAAGGTTGCATTTTGGTGTGATAAAAAGGCTTGCTTTTTTTTTTTCCTTCTTAAACATAATTTATTTAACCTATAACTTATGTAGCACTTATTTTCAAATGTTTTAAGTGCTCCAAAAGTGCATTTGGAGGTTTCTTATTTCTTTATTTCCCCTTAAATTTACTGTTTAAATTGAACTATAGTTGATTTACAATGTTGTTAATTTCTGGTATATAGCAGAGTGATTCAGATATATATATATATATATATATAATATATTATATATATATATATATTTAGAATATATATATATATTCTTTTTCAGATTCTTTTCCATGATAGGATATTACAAGATATTGAATACAGTTTCCTGTGCTACACAGTAGCTCCTTGCTGTTCATCTGTTTTATATATAGTAGTATGTATTTGCTAATCCCAAACTCCTAATTTATCCCTCCCCTAAAAAGCCTCACATTTTGGTTTGCATTTCCTTTATTAACAGTTATGCTAACAAACAACTTATTCCAAAGGGCAACTGCCAAGACAAGCCCCTATCATGGGACTACAAAGACCTAAGTCTAAAGATGGGGAAAAACAAACAAAAAATACAACTGAAGATCTAAAGCTTCTGAGAAGAGAGAAACGGAGAGTTAAACACTGAGATATAAGACCTTCTACCTTTACCTTTGCCATTTGGAATTATTTACTTGTCAGTAGCAAAATTTAGGGGAGACATCAAGAAATCCTCTCTGATACTTTGAACATTGGACCCAAAATAAAGCGTAAGACTGCCCACTCCAGGACCTTTTAAAGAAGATGACCTAGTTGTCTCTTAGGGAGTTTGGAAATACATGGATTTTTCTAAGATGTGTGTTCCTGACCCACAAAAGAAAAGCTGGGTAATAGATCTTCATTAGGTTATTGACTAAAGTAAGCTAAGTGAACGAATTTATGTATGTATATTTGTATATATACGTGTGTGTGTGTGTGTGTGTGTGTGTGTGTGTGTGTTTTCATCCAGGAACATGGCTTAGTGGAGATATATATGTATATCTTTCATTTGGGACCATGACCATCGATTGATCAGTCTCTTAGAACATTCTGGTAGCCTCTGGTGAGCAGCAGTTAGGCCTATAAAAACTTCTCTGGAAATTCCTTGATAGTAGGGCCTATATATTACCACTGACCTAAGTCCATTTGGTCAAACACAATACTTAGTTTCTTTCTGGAAGGTATCAGTAGCCACTGAAGAAGTTGAGGTAGATGAAGTTTAGTTACTCCTCAACCTTGCTACTAAGTCGTAATGAAAGCAAGTCTCAAACCAAATCCCACCACATCTACAGACATTTATTAGCCAAACACTGATTCGCAAGGAGGTTCAAAACTATTTAAGCTGATCTGTAAGTTTAAAAAAGTCCCAGATTGCTGTCATCTTAGGTGCTCCGAAAACTACCTTGCCTGCTTAGAGGCTGACACAGCTCCAGAGTCGGGAATCTTTCACAGAAGCGCTCACGACCAACAGCTAGACACAAGACTCCTTAGGGAGCAAAGCTTGAGCTCCACCTCTAGGGGTAAAGGCTAAGTCTTCATTTGCTTCTTGCACCCTATTTATGCAAGAGTCGAGGAAGTATTAGTAACCAATACTAGTTGGTTAGTATTAGTAACCAATACCAATATTAGTAACCAATTCATGTGTCGAGACTACTTTATTTATTTATTTATTTATTTATTTATTTTGGTACGCGGGCCTCTCACTGTTGCGGCCTCTCCCATTGCGGAGCGCAGGCTCCGGACGTGCAGGCTCAGCGGCCATGGCTCACGGGCCCAGCCGCTCCGCGGCATGTGGGATCCTCCCGGACCGGGGCACGAACCCGCGTCCCCTGCATCGGCAGGCGGATTCTCAACCACTGCGCCACCAGGGAAGCCCGAGAATACTTTAAATTTCACCCAGGATCTCTGACATCCAACACTGAATATTCATCATGCCAATCAGCACTTGAAAACCAGAGATTTGTTTCTGACACTTAGTAGTCTGATAAGTAGGGTGTAGATTGTTGATCTCGAGATACAGAAAACAGAATGGACTGTCGTGGTCCCCTCTGGAACGTGGGCTGAACATCCCTGAGCTGATATATTATTAAGATGCTACAGCTTGGGCTTCCCTGGTGGCGCAGTGGTTGAGAATGCGCCTGCCAATGCAGGGGACACGGGTTCGTGCCCCGGTCCGGGAAGATCCCACGTGCCGCGGAGCGGCTGGGCCCGTGAGCCGTGGCCGCTGAGCCTGCGCGTCCGGAGCCTGTGCTCCGCAACGGGAGAGGCCACAACAGTGAGAGGCCCGCGTACCACAAACAAACAAAAAAAGATGCTACAGCTTAACCTAAGAATATTTTAAAGTATATGACAGACAATTTGTGCTTGTTCATCAAGCACAGCACCTGGCCTAGAGGAACCACTCAAAGTTTGCTGAATAGGATAGTTTGAAGAGCTTGTAAGTTGGAATATGGGTATGTCAACTGGGTTACTTATTCATAAGCAGTTAGGGTGTTCAGATTATTGCAACTCACAGAATTTATTTTTATTTTCCAGTTCTCTTAGGGCACTCTGGAGAAAACCCTTGGTTGGCTTCAGACCCCTGTTGGGAACTTGATAAAATGTTGTCACGATTCCAATGGGGAGACCTCAGGAGATCATTTTTGTTTTTTAATTTACTTTTGGCTGCGTTGGGTCTTCATTACTGTGTGCGGGCTTTCTCTAGTTGTGGCGAGCGGGGGCTACTCTTCGTTGCGGTGCACAGGCTTCTCATTGCAGTGGCTTCTTTTGTTGTGGAGCACAGGCTCTGGGCGCACGGGCTTCAGTAGCTGCGGCACACGGGCTTAGCTGCTCTGCGGCATGTGGGATCTTCCCGGACCGGGGCTCAAACCCGTGTCCCCTGCATTGGCAGGCGGATTCTTAACCACTGCACCAACAGGGAAGTCCCAGGAGGTCATTTAATAATCGACTTTGTGAACAATTACTTTGAAGGGATGGTTAAAATTGTATATTTTAATAATTGCTCATGTATCTGTAGGTAATATGTTTAATTGTTTATGAAAGGGTGAGACTTTTCTTTTTGGCTGGGGCAGTATCCACCCACCCTCGAGAAATGGGCCAAACCATCCCTATGTCACTGTCTTCCTCTGACTTGCTTTGGGAATCCAAAGGTGGGAGCCGTAAAGCTAATAATGGTCCAAGTGCACTGTAGACAACCGCACATGCCCTTTTCTGAACGATATTAGGTGAAATCACGAAGGAAGAGGCATCCCGTAAAACTATCTTCATTTAAAATTGCTTTCAAAAAATTCACAAAGTCATGAGCTATTTGCAGACATCTCTTATTTCCCAACTCGCTTTAGGTTGAAAACCTCACTCTCAGGACAGTAATGTCTCTTTAATTAAAGAGGCTGTCCTGATAAGCATCAATTCCATTTACCTCCTCCTCACCATGGAACACATATTTTTCTTTCCACACCCCTGTCCCTGGAGAAAAATCTGTGACTGCACCTGTACTGATATGTATCAGGTGTTCCCAACTAACGAATGTTTGGTTTGCCAGCTTGGAAAGTCCCCTTGTTTTTCGCCCCCTTACTGAAGAGAAAACAAGCATCTCTGCACTTGTGCTTTGATTTTATATTGACATCCACACATTTTCGTTTCACCACTGGCACAGAAATGACACTTTTGTGCCTAATTATGACTGTGATAATGTAGTGCAATCTCTCCAGACAAACGCCTTTACCGCCAGCCACAGCTCAAAACTTTCCTTTATGAAAGATTTTTCTGATAATTATCTTTCGGCTTCTAAGAAACCATCCACTTAATACTGTGTGATTTCAGGAGCTTCTGAAGAGCAGGGGGCCAACCATTGCTCTTTAAAACTCAATGTTTGTACCAGCCATTATATGATATGTGAGTTATTAATCATGGGACAAACACACTATTACTGCTATTACTGGTTTATTGTGGGATCATATATACTACCATAGAATGTAGGATAAAAGCAAATCTACAATGATTTTTAAAACATTTATTTGCCTCTGCTCTTAGGTAGGAGCTTAGGATATGGGTCGGGGAGACAAGCACAGAGGGTTATAGTAGAGTAAAACCCCATGATGCACAGGATAATGCAAATTTACATGTAATCCAAGTAGCTCCTGTCTTCTGTCCAGTGTCAATTTCCAAATGCAAATAGGTTCCTATTCTTAGGTTCTGGGAAGTAGGCTGAGACTATGTAGGGAGGGGGCATGAAGTTTGATGGGGCAATGGCAGGCAATCCTGCCTGGGAAGCAGGAAAATAGAGTGTAGGTCTACAGTATTCCATTGGTTCAGTCTTTCAAATGGAAGATGGTTGGGTTGACAGAACACCTTTCAACAGAGCACTGATTCCTGGAGTCACTCTCACTGTTCTGGAAGTCCCAGCCTACATGAGACCCAGAATCACCCCCATTGATATTTGGCTAGTGAGGGGATGGGGGCAGGAAGAACTGCCACCGAATGGCTCCAAAATGCAGCAGGGATCTGGATGGATTTGGATGACACTAAGAATTCCTTAGGATAACTCCTGGCTGGCAGGCTAGGTAATTTTTATTAAGCTTGCACTAATGTAACTCCACAGCCTATAGTAAGTCTTTCTGGACCCCACTTGTCATATTATGGTGGGATTCTACCATAGCTCCCTACTTTCTATTAAAATGTGATTGAGGTTTTCTTAGCACCGTGGGATTTAGATATGTGTATTGGAACATTAGTTCTTCAGCTCATAAATATTCGCCCTACTCTCCTGAAATATATTCTATCCAATAAGGTTAAGATCATGCTTTTGGGGCAGCTTTGCAAAAGAAAGGCAAACCATATTTCAGACTCTGGCACTGGGATATGTATCAATAACATGTGGGCATGCACGCACACACACGCATGTGTATTCATATATTTAAACATGCTGTCCTTTTTACTGATTGAAGGCAAAGGCATAGGTGCATTCAGTTTTATACTTAATATGCAGAACTGAGAAGCTAACACAGGATGCAAGTGAGAAGTAAACCAGCAAAGCATCAGGGCATCTGTTATGGATACCATATCGGACTGATGCCCCACTTGCAATTAAATCTGAGCATCTTGATTTTTTTCTTCCATTTTCCAAAGCAGAAGTTGGCAGCTGTTTCAGTATATGATGAGTGTATGGCAGAAAATGCAGTGAAGTGGATCTTTATTGTTTGGGGAAGAATCCCATAAGTGGTCTCCTCACTTACGTAAGTGGTGTGAATAGGCTCCATTGTCCTGGTGGTCAGTATCACTATGAAAAGACATTCTTTGTTCTGGGAAGAGTCACTTAAGTGGCCTTACTGAGTCACTTAAGTGTAGGGTGAGCTGGATGTTATTCTGGGAGAGAAATGTAGCCAGAACTTTGATGTCCTAAGTGTCTTTAAAAAGTTGTGAGGTCATCACTGCAGAAGAAGGTGGGAACTTCCTTGGCCAAGCTCTCCTGGGCCCATTTTGCATTCTGAGAAATGACTCTCGGAATGAATAGAAAGAGTTTGACCACTAAGAGATCTTTGGAATCCGGAAGCAAAGGGCACGAGGCTCCTGTAACAGGCCAAGATGCTGGGGGTGGCCCTTTTTTTCCAGAAAGAACTTCTATGGAAGGCCTTGACTTTGAACCAGCAGTTATGGCAGGAATAGAGAATAGTGCCTCCCCCAGTGAGCTCTAGCACTGCCATGGAGATGGCGTCTAGGGTATGGGCCTCTCTTCATCTTCTTGCTGTTATCCCAGAGGACTCAACACAAGTGCTCCGAGATACCTCTCACCCCAGATCTCTCAGCCTTCAGTGCACTGCTTCTCTGGAGCCAGAATCGGTGAAGCCTCAGCTTTGTGAAGCAATGGAGCGGTAAGAGGGCTTTGAGCAGACAGGTCCCAGCTAGCCTGATGCAAAGCCCCTGCACTGTAAGTAACACTGATCCATAGGCTCCTTGACTACTGCAAGAATCAAGTACTTCCCCCGGCTCTGCCTTGTGGCCATGAGTCCCCAAGATGAGCTTTTCTACTCAGCAGTCAAGGCCCCTGTGCCACAGACCTTGGTGTCACTTCAACTTGACCCTTCTCCTCAAGCCACTTCTGTACACTGTGGGGTCTCTGAAGGCCTAATGAAGAGGTGTGCTGGAGGAGAAAGGATGGATCTCTGGACTTGCAGTCATGAGGAAGCTCAGGGATTATACTCAAAGGATAGACTAGGACAAGCTCATGGGCTGAGGGTCACCACAACTCCACATAAGGGACACAAGTAACATGCAGAGAAAGGTCATGGTTCCATTCTATTAATGGAAAAAGAAAGAGACTAAAACATGCTAAGGTACACACACACACACACACACACACACACACACACACATATACACGTGTATCTATTTATGTATATATACTACTTCTGGTAACATAAATCTTAGGAAAGTAAGCAGTAAATACCCAGATGAAGTTAAGATTGAAATAAAGAAAAGGCCAAAGAATAATTTCTTTTAGGAAGCAGACCCAGAACAGAGTAAAGCAGCTAAACGTTCAAGCCCATACAAGAGATCTATGTCGACGGCAGAGAGAGATACTTTCTCACTGGCCAAGCCAGTGGGGTTTCCCTGAGTCATACTTGGCTTTGTCATTAGAAGAGGTCAGTTAAACTTAAGGTAATGGAAAGTCTGTGACCTTATTTTAACATTAGAGACTCAACCTCTAGGCAGAAAATGGTGATTCCTTTCTCTGTGATTCATTATCTGGAAGCCTTCGATTTCCTGGACATCTTTAAAAATTCTAATTTTTTTCAGCAATAACTATTATACACCACAATTTTGGATAACACATTTCTCTTGCAGATGGTGGAATTAATCCTCTCAGTATTAAAATAAAGCTATTTGTTTTTTGTGTCCCCTGCCCCAAGTAGCAGTGATTCAGGTTATTTCTGAATTGCATAACAATGTAATAATTGGGACTTACCTGGTGGCTCAGTGGTTAAGAATCCGCCTGTCAATGCAGGGGACGCGGGTTCGATCCCTGGTCCGGGAGGATCCCACATGCCGTGGAGCAGCTAAGCCCATGCGCCACAATTACTGAGCCTGTGCTCTAGAACCAGCGAGCCACAACTACTGAGCCCGCATGACACAACTACTGAAGCCCACATGCCTAGAGCCTGTGCTCTGTAACAAGAGAAGCCACCACAATGAGAAGCCTACTCACCGCAACAAAGACCCAGTGCAACCAAAAATAAATAAATAAAATAAATAAATTTATTTTAAAAAAAAGGAATCTGCCTGCCAGTGCAGGGGACACGGGTTCGATCCCTGGTCTGGGAAGATCCCACGTGCCGCGGAGCAACTAAGCCCGTGTGCCACAACTACTGAGCCTGTGCTCTAGAGCCTGTGAGCCACAGCTACTGAGCCTGAGCACCACAATTACTGAAGCCCGTGTGCAGCAACAAAGACCCAATGCAGCCAATAAACAAATGTGCACAATTTAAAAAATGTAATAATTATTTTATTCTGTATGTTTTTCTTTTTGCAAAGTTGTATGTATTATTGTTATTTTGTTGTTATAGCTACCATGCACTCATAACTGTTAATTAAATATTACTATGTACAGATAGGTCTAATCCTCACCACAATATGGAAAAGTGGGGGTTCTTCCCATTTCACAGAAGAGAAAACACTGAAGATCAGAGAGCTTACATAACTTTCCCAAAGTCAGACAGCTAATAAAAAACCAGGCACTTTCTGCTAAACCAGAACAAATCTTGAAAACTTTCTCTCGTTTTTTTCTGTGAATCTATCAAAAATTTTTGTTGTTACTCTACATTGGTTATTACTGCTAGCATCAGCTGTTCAGCTGGTCAATATCTAACTTCCTTCTATTTATTTCATAAGCAGGGGAACTTTGATACTCAAGTACTTCACCATCTCCCTTACTCTAGGAAAGTTCCAGCAAAAGCAAACTCAACCTTCAGTGGGAGAGAGACCTGGGAAGACTTGATCAAAGGACTTTGGAAAACTAAGAAGTTTTGGAATCAGATCTTCCTAGTAAACATTCACTATCATCTTTGAAATAAATTCAAATAGAACTTACCACTAGGATACCAGGTAGTTCTACTGCCAAGTGCCATTCCAGAATATATTTTGAAGTCAAATATAAATAGTTTTAAACTTGCCGTTTAAGGTTACCCATAGATCTACTCCATTTAGCACAATAATCATGACGGCCATAATTAGGTCAATGTGCACAGCTCCTTGTAACTCATTGGTTTTCTGGAAAGATAGGCAAGAGGTTTTTTTTTTTTTTTTTTTTTTTGGCTTGGTTTCGATTATTGGAGACTCAGAACTCAGCAAATACATCTATAAATGGGTTCAGTTCTTTGTGGAGGCAGGAACAAGACTTGATTGAACATAGGGTCATAACTGGAGGAAGGTATCATGACATGAAGGGTAGCAGAATACACCATCCCCAAATATGACACTTTGGCCTAAGCATTATTTCGAGCTGAAGGCAATTGAGAAGAAGCAGATACAAGAAAAGTTCTCTGCCCTCCATCTACTTGCCTAAAAGCAGGACATAAATTTGTAGAAGGGTACCCCCTTTCCTCTCTATCAGGAAAGACAGAGGTTAATCACCAGAGATAACTCTAGACCCTAATCAGCCCAGCACCAGAGGAATCTACATAACAACCTTTACTAACTAGCTTTTACCTTCCTTTAGTTCCCCTATATATTTACCTTCCCACAACCTGCTGCCCTAAATCCAAAGTCTTTTTCCTTTGTCTTGCCACTTCTCTAAAAATGTATTTTTCTTTTTTGAGATGATATATAAGCCCAAGTTCTAACCACCCCTCTGAGATACTCGTTGCTAAGTATTCCTATGTGTACATGAGATGCATGTGTTAATAAACCTCCCTTTGTTTTTCTCTCATTAATCTGCCTTTTGTCTATCTAATTTACAGGGCCCCAGGCAGAGAACCTAAGAGGCAATAGAAAGTTTTTTCCTCCCCAAAGGCCATGAATGTCACCTCGCATGTGTGCAAAAGTAGAAAAATGCTTTTGACCTCCTTTGGCTGTGTTTTCATAATAAGACTTGAATCTGACTCTGGTTGAGAAAAAGGTGCTCCAAAGTAAAAGCAGTTTTAATAAATTGACAGTTTTTGAGTCCAGAAGGATATTCTTTCCAAAGCACATGGTTATAAGCCCCCTTCCAGCTTCAAGGTGGATAACTTGTCAGGGCATTCACATATTAACTTAAAATAGTCATCAAGATATTCATGTTTATGCCAAGCAAAAATATAAGAAAGCCTTTCTTGCCCCGTATTATTTGTAAAATAATCTGACCTTTGGGATGTAAGACCCCACTTATTCTGGCTTCCATCTTCCATTCAAGTTATGGTTGGGTAGTATTATATGCATATGTGACACCGACATTCTACTAATTACTCTACTGTTATCCCAATTTGCAACTATACAGATCTAAGAGGATTAAACGAAAGAGTAGCTAGTGGCATTCAGTGCATTTTGGCTGGAAACCATATGAACTCTTGGTGGTTGAGATCATCCAAGCATGACAATAACTGTGTGTTATTTATGTTTGCATTTCTAGCATTTATCACAGTGAGACAGGAAGGGAGCAGGGCACAACCTTTAAAAGAATGACATAGCCGTTGAGGACACAGCATAAACAGGTTGGAACCAACTAGGTCCAAGATGATGGACAAGTCGACTTCCACTAGACCTTGAGCTTCATTATACGCTCATTGTATTACATTAGCATTGGCTAAATGACACATCCTCAGGCGCCATGACAGTTCGGAGGTTGACCATAAAAGGCCAAAAAGTGGGTGGTGACCCAATTCCTGGAAATCCCCCCCCAATATAGTTGGAATACTCCTCCCACTCGTTAGCATATGAAATTATCCAGCTCATAAAAACTAACTACCTCATATTTCGGGGCTGCTCTCACTTTCTGAGACGGGCCACATTCTGTCTATGGAGTGTGTACCTCTCTAAATAAACCTGCTCTCACTTTACTATGGCTCGCTCTTGAATTCTTTCCTGCGCGAAGCCAAGGACCCACACTTGCGTCCCAGGGGTTCACCTGAGACCCGGGACGTGACCATCCTCTTGCACCCCATGTTTCCTGCAACAACAAGATTTAAAATACAGTTGTCATTCACCAATGTTGTTAAATATTAAAATACTGATAGCAGCAGTGGTATGGATGCCTTCCTTCTCTTAGAGGGGCTCCCGTGCTAGCATCTGCACATCTGGCCCATTCAGGCAAACAAGGATCTCATCCTGTGGGATTATCCTGAGAGCTTTCCCTGGTTGCCCTGGATATATCTGGGTTTGCTCAGCAAAACCTACATTCGCCTCTGTAGATTCCTCTCAACTTTTTCTCTCTTTCTTCCTCTCTTCCCTTTTCTTTATCTGGTTAAAATTTTGAGAACTTGTTTAGATACTTGTGCCTGTGGCCAAATAAGACTATTTCCCCTGTGAAGGAGTTGAACTTCATCTTTGAGATTTGTGAGAGGGAGGGCTGGCTATTCAGGCTTTGGGCCTATGACCACAGGGGTCATCTCACCTCATTGTCTAGGAAATTCTCTTTCCCTGCAGAGTCAGAGCACGAAGTCTTCACCATTGTCTTTGAGGATTAAGTCGGGGGTGGGGTGGGGGGATTTAGATGTCAACTTTTTGTCTTTCTGCCAAAGACAAGTCACTGGATACTTCTTGATATGTAATCAACACACTGGTCACCACAGAGTCAAGGAAAGAGGGTCTGCTATTTATTCCCAAGGGCCATTCACTTTTGGCTTTTGATACAAGGACTGTTGGGGACTGTTGCTCCCTCACCTTCTTCGGTTCTTTGCTTAAATGCTGTCTACTCAGTGAGGCCCTCCTGGAATATGCTATTTAATGTCACCACCTCCCCTCCCCCAAATCCCCATCCCCCCTTTATTTTGTCCATAGTACACATTATCTAATCTGATCTGCTATAAATGTCATTTTGTTCTTTATTGTTTCTCTTTCCATGAGACAGTATAACTTCCATAAAGCCAGGGATTTGGGGTCACTTGTTCACCCTTGAGGTCACAGTGACTAAAACAGTATCTGGTTCAACACTATTTGTGGATGGAAGGAAAGAAGGAAGGAAGGAAGGAAAGGAGGGAGGGAGGGAGGAGCTAGGAGTTGGAGAATGGCAGTTCAGGGCAGGGAGCTGATAGCTTCAGAAAAGCGTTAATGGGAGACAGGATTGTTGTTTTGGGCTTCTCTGAAGGTCTGAGTCTATGTTTAGAGAGACATTAATAGACATGTGGATAAGAACCTAGGAGTTTTTAAGACAAATCAGATGAGCAGATCATAGAAAGAGCCACAGAAACTGCTATTATACATACATACTCAAACACACACTTAACTCTTTGCATCACATGTATATTTGTGTGTTTGTGTCCTTTCATATATGTTTCTTTATGGAAAGGTTCAGGAACAGGATATATATTTATGTAAAGAGCTTTATTTACTAGAACATGATGTTGATGAGGTCATGACTGCAGGCTCAACCTTCAGATAGACCAATTATACTGATCTTTTCTAAATGTGTGTACCCCATGTCTGGCCATTGCTTCAAAAATGCTCTTAATTAATTGTTTAACACAATGGTGATGAGGCAAATGTGTGAGTGTGGGGCCATAGGTGGATGGGTGCAAATCCATTACTGCTCCTGGAAAAGCAGCTCAAAATTCCTGATCCGCTGCTGTTGGATGAAAAGATCAGTAGAGCTTTACTCCCAAAGGCTAGTATGCAATTCCCAACTTTCTTTCCAGATTTAAAAATACAACTTGCTTTTCAAAACAGCTTGCTGAGTGCAGAAGTCAATTCAGAAGAAAATGACAAAAATCTTTAACTTTCACATAAGGACAAAGCTTCTGACTATCAGTTCCTTTTCTTTTAATATTGAGAGGCAGATAGGCAAGCTTATAAAAATGATATCTTGGAAGGGAAAGCTCCTGTTTCACGCAATGCTGTCTAAAAGCTAACAACCTTGAGGTACCCGTGGCTTGTTTTTTCTTACTAATATTAGTCACTTAGTTTATAAACGTTTTGGATAACTTACTGCTTGTAAGGAATGGAACTCATCTTGCAAGGTGCCAAAAATGAGTCAGACACAGACATTGCCTTTAAAGAACTTATGGACCAATAGGAGAGATAAGATAATAAAGTCTTGTCGACATCCTGTGGTTTTGCCACATTTACTATGTGATCGAAAGCAATAAGAATGACTTTGCTTTCTCACTCAGCATGCACAAATATGCTGCTGGTTCTCTGAACAAAGAAAAACTGGGAGCATGCCTTGCAAACTATTTTGCTTCCCCAAACAAATTCATACACCTCTATACACCACACTCAAAAATCTAAAATCTTGCAGCAGCTGTGCTGTAGTCAAAGCTGTGAGGCGCACAGAGATCATCCAAAAAGTCAGAACGAGGCATTGCAAGGAGGAATCCCAGCACTTAATCTCCGAGTTTTCTAAATTTAAGATAAACTTCAACATGCCTGATGTTAAGTGGAAAGCTACGCTGGAGCAAACGGATGCAACATTCCTGCAGAATTTTTATTAGCTTATCAGCTGGGAGAGCCAGTGGTAGAAGACGTAAAAGGTGAGGCTGATTTCAGTTTTTAGAAGTCTCAGAAGTTACTCCGTTATAAGGGAACACGGCTATGCAGGGAGAAACAGAGTCCGCATTGGGGTTCTCCTGAGGGCCTTTGCAAGCGTGGTAGAGATATCTATTCCCCTTATTTTATTTTAAATTTTTAAGTTTTTATACAATTTTCTTGTGTGTGTGTGTGTGTGTGTGTGTTACACGGGCCTCTCATCGCTGTGGCCTCTCCCGTTGTGGAGCACAGGCTCCAGACACGCAGGCTCAGCGGCCATGGCTCACGGGCCCAGCCGCTCCGCGGCATGTGGGATCTTCCCGGACCGGGGCATGAACCCGTGTGCCCTGCATCGGCAGGCGGCCTCTCAACCACTGCGCCACCAGGGAAGCCCTTTTATACAATTTTTAAAGGTCACTTTCCATGTATGGTCATTACAAAATATCAGCTATTCCCCATGTTGTATAATTCACCCTTGAGCCTACCTTACAGCCAATAGTTTGTACCTCCCCCTCCCCCTCCTCTTTATTGGCCCTTCCCGCCACTGGTAACCACTAGTTTGTTCTCCATGTATCTGAGTCTCCTTCTTTCTTGTTACATTCATTAATTGCTGTAATTTTTTTAGATTCCACAAATAAGTGATGTCATACAGTATTTATCTTTCAGGGCATCCACTACTCTGCTAGCTCTGGCACCGACACCCCCCCCCCCCCCCGCCCCCGCCACACACACAGTATGGAGAGAGGGCCTCAAGTTCTGTAAAATTTATCCAGAGTCCCAGGTGCCTTTGAACCTGGCAGTCCTGGTTGCAGAGCCCCTGTAAAGCAGGAGCGGGCAGCTTTCAGCTTAAACAGCCCTTGGGGAGCTTCCAGAGGGGAGGCAGGAAAGGCAAGAACTGGTCCCTGTGGGAAGGCAGCCGTCTCCTTTACCCCTTTCCAACCGGCTCGCACCTTCTGAGCTCTTGAGCTTTTCTTGGCATGTGTTCCGGGTCCAAATGATCAGGGTATAAAGATAATTACTTTTCTCAGCTCTTCTGGAAAGAAAACTCCCTTCCCATCGTCACCCTTAACGTTTGCTCTTGACGTTTCCACTGTAGCTGAGTACGGCAGGAGCTTTGGGGCATTGCTGTGGTGTCATTTGTTTAACTGAAATACTGTTTGGCCTTTCAAATTACCTGAAATTCCTACCAGAAAAATTGACATTGGTGTCTTGGAAGAGACGAATAAAGTGACCATCGATATGACTGAGAAAAATAATTACTGACAGACATTCTGCCAGATGAGTCAGCTTGGCAGACTACAGAGTTCAGATTTTTCTGAAGGTAAAAACCTTCCTTTTGCATGTATATGTATGTGCATATGTATATGTAAACTCTCCCGAGTCTTCCCTCTTCGACCCAAGATGCACACATCTAACTTTTTCAGGTTCTTAAAACGAGTTCATTTCAACAGAATTTATTGTCAAAAACTGGAGATCAAGAAGACTAAGGCATATTCATTCCTATCCCTTATGCCTGGTCCTCCTGTGTTTGCTAAACACCAGCTGGTGTTGGACACTCAACACGTCTTGTCCTGTGGCTTCCCCCTGCAAGAATACCTTTCCTGCCCCATGCACCAGCTGAATCCGTATCCCTGTTTTGAAGTGCTCTGCAGACAGGAAACAGCCCTCCTCCCCTTCCTGGGTGGCAGGCCCTATCAGCCTTATATAGGCTGGCAAGTAGATGGCACTTGGCCACCGTCATCTTGTACACTCAGGAGAGCGCATTGTGAAAACCACACAACACAGAGGCACCACAGTGCTCAGTCCCTCCACCGCTTTAGAATTTTAGTCTTGCTTGGCCAAATCTATTTCCCCTGCTCAAAGGAAACGAAGGGGAAGTACTCTTATAATTCCCCACTGAGCATCGTCCAGGTGACATATAAAGCATTCAATAAAAATATGTATTTAGTGCCAGAAGGTCACCATCAATAATTAACTTGGCTACACTCGGGTGTTGATATTTTATCTTCTGCCTGTCCTGACCAAGACGCTAGTTAGTAGGGATGGAGGGCCAAGTCCATCTGGGTGTAAAGCTGGGTAATGAAAGATATGACCCTTGCTAAGACTTGACATTCCTAAGGAAAAAAAAATAATGTATATGATGTAAATATGCGAAATACAAATATTTTTTGTGGTAAAATGACAGAATAAAATATAATATTTGGCATCTCAACCAATTCTAAGTGCACAGTTCAGTGGTATTAAGTATATTCACACTGCTGTGCAACCAATGTCCGGAACGTTTTCAGCTTGCAAAACCGAAACTCTTACCCATTAAACTACAACTTCCATTTCCCCCTTTCTCCAGCACATGGCAATCACCATCCTACTTTCTGTTTCTATTACTTGACTACTCGAGATACCTGGTATAGTAGAGTCAGATAATATTTGTCTTTTTGTTACTGACTTATTTCACTTAGTATAATATCCCTGAAGTTCATCCATGTCCTAGCATGTGTTGGAGTTTCCTTCCTTTTTAAGGCTGAATAATGTTCTGTTGGATGCATACACCATGTTTTGTTTATCCATTCATCTGCCAATGAACATTTGGGCTGATTCACCTCTTAGCTATGGTGAATAGTGATGGGTGTGCAAATATCCCTTTGAAATTCAGAAGTGGAATTGCTTACCATATGGTAATTCTATTTTTAATGTTTTGAGGCAACATTATACTGTTTGCCATAGCTGCTGCCTCATTTTACATTCTCACCAATAATGCACAAGAGCTCCAGTTTCTCTACATCCTTGCCAACAGTTGATATGTTCTGTTTTTCTGATAGTAGCTACTTTAACAGATATAAGGTGATATATCATTATGGTTTTGATTTGCATTTCCCTAATGATTTATGATGTTGAGAATCTTCTTATATACTTGTGGTTTGTATAGCATCTTTAGAGAAATGTAACCCAGTTTTCAACTGGGTTACTTTTTTGGTTGCTGTCGTTGGGTTTTAGGAGCTTTTTATTTTTTTAAATATATTCTGGATATCAGTCCCTTAACAAGCATATGAGTTGCAGATATTTTCTTCTATTCCATAGCTTGCCTTTTCATTCTGTTGTGTCAAATATTAAATCTGAATACAATACAATAAAAATCTCAAGGGCTAGGATTTTAAATTTCCTGGAGATTATAGAAAACAGATTCATTCCTCATACAAACAAGACTGTTTCTGAATTTCCTAAAAACTCTGGAACATTGAGATTAGGAGATTAGATGTCAGGGTTTTGAAATTTTCAACATATGTAAAGCATGGTGCATTCTCCCCCAGAAAGAGCATGGTTTGCCTGATAAAAGAGAAGTGGTATGTAAAAGATGTAAGATAAACAAGCAGGTGCAGACCCGGAGGCAGGTGGGTACCTAGAGTAATGAAGGGAATGCAAAACCAACCATCCACATGCTGATGGATAAAAATCAGGATTCTAGTCCGGAAATCCAAGGTGAAAAGAGAGGACCCTAATCAACTTACACAAAACTGTGAAGAAGAAGGACAAGAGTAAAACAGCAACATAAACTCATTCAAGATTTAAATTTGTTCAAGTAATCATAATTCCAGATCACAAGGAAGTAAGCCAGGGACGTTTAGAGTACAGTCCCCTTAAGACTAACAGGAAAGCGATAGGCTTCTGGATGACTGCTTTGTGCCTCTAAAGGAACTGATGACAGTAAAGATCATGGGAAAAAAAAAAAAACCCAAGAAACCTTATTTCATAATTTTATTTTATTTTTAAAGTTATTTATTTTATTTTTGGCTGCGTTGGGTTTTTGTTGCTGTGCGTGGGCTTTCTCTAGTTGTGGTGAGCGGGGGCTTCTCTTTGTTGCGGTGCACGGGCATCTCATTGCGGTGGTCTCTCTCGTTGCGGAGCACGGGCTCTAGGCATGCTTCAGAAGTTGTGGCTCACAGGCTCAGTAGTTGTGGCATGCAGGCTCAGTAGTTATGGCTTGTGGGCTCTAGAGTGCAGGCTCAGTAGTTGTGGCTCACGGGCTTAGTTGCTCCGTGGCATGTGGGATCTTCCTGGCAGAGGGCTCGAACCTGTACCCCCTGCATTGACAGGCAGATTCTTAACCACTGTGCCACCAGGGAAGTCCCTATTTCATAATTTTAAATTTTAGCTCACAAAACAAAGCTTTACTTTAAAAATTCAAAACCTAAGAGTTTTGGGAACTGGACTCCTTCTTGACTCTTGACCGCCAGGCCCAGCACATGCCCACTGGCAAAGATGCTGCCCAGAATCCTCTGTGCTTCCAGCTGGAGAGTTAGCCTGGAGCCTCAGGTGACCCTGGCTGTGCAGCAGGAAGATGGAAAGCTAAGAATAATCTAACCCTGTTGCCACATTTGAGGCCTACCCAAGTCAAAGGGCAGGTGCCAGAGCAAACAGAGACATCAGATATTGATTTTGGAAACTTATCCCAGAAAACTGACCTGGGCCAAAGGGAGCTTAGCATTCTGGATATAAATGAGGAAGGTAGCAGCCTGCCAGAGGACTGCTGACATCCATCTACCCAGCAGCTCGAGTCAGGGAGACGTGGAGAGAGAGATTTCCAAACTGGCAGAACCTGGTCCAGTGCACCTGGTGGACACTGTACATAATGATTAATGAACAGACCCTAAGGCACAAGCAGAAACTGACTTAAATTTCTATTAATCTTTATACCAATAAACAAGCCAACTTAAGCAAATAAAATGGAACACTTAACTTCAGGCTGTGCTGTGTGGGAGAATCAAGAAAGTACAAATCACCTAATTTTCTACTGCAAAGCATCCCTAGAAACACCTGCAAAAATAGATCATTATATAGCAGAATGTTCTTTCCTGTAGGGATGAGATTGTAATTTGGGATTGACTTCCTAATCCAGCAATAAATTATAAGGCAAACTCCATGTATAAATTTTTATACTTTTAAAATAAGAAAAGTGTGCTCCAAGTTCCTATAAAATGCATGTTACATACTGATTATATAGAAACCCCATGAACTATAAACTATCTATTAAGTACATAAAAAATATAACTGTCATTTCAAAATTCGTTTATTTTTATTTATTTTTTTAAAAAATTTATTCATTTATTTATTTTTAGCTGTGTTGGGTCTTTGTTGCTGTGTGCGGGCTTTCTCTACTTGTGGTGAGTGGGGGCTACTCTTCTTTGCAGTGCGCAGGCTTCTCATTGCGGTGGCTTCTCTTGTTGCAGAGCATGGGCTCTAGGCACCCAGCCTTCAGGAGTTGTGGCTCGTGGGCTCTGGAGCACAGGCTCAGTAGTTGTGGCGCACGGGCTTAGTTGCTCTGCAGCATGTGGGATCTTCCCGGACCAGGGCTCGAACCTATGTCCCCTGCATTGGCAGGTGGATTCTTAACCACTGTGCCACCAGGGAAGTCCCGTTTATTTTTTAAATGTGCTGCTATAATACAGATACAACAATTGCCTGCATTTATTGAGCACTTACTGAATGCCACCACTTACTAAGAGCTTTACCTGCATTATGCTATTTAATCCTCTCAACAAACCTATGAGGAAACTGAGGCTTAAAATGGTAATACCACTTGTCCAAAGACAATTCTTTAGTAAGTGAGTGAACTGGGATTTCAATCCAAGGCATCTACTTCTAGAACTGGTGTTCTTAATGCTGTAATATATAACCTAAAACAGTAAAATTTAAGCATTTCACATACCCACGGAATCTGAGGGCTGGACAAGGCATCAGATAGCATTTAGCTCAGTTCCTTTATGTTACAAATAATGAGCAGTAAGATCAAGAGAAGCGAAGTTACTTGTAGGGGTTTCTTAGCGACAGAGCCAAGACCAGAATTTTACTGATTTCTAGTTCCAAACTCTTTCCACCTCAGTCAACAGACTCAAGACAGTCTCTTCTCTCTTTAGTCAAACAATTTTAAGACATGGTATGATTTTCATATACAAAATGAATACTCAAGTTCCCTGAAGAATACCAGTAGTGATTGGTTACCTAACCTATTAATTACCTCTGACCTTAAAACTTAGTGATTTTAAAAAACCAAATTTTTTTGTGGGAAGGAATTCAAGAGTTGGGCCTGGGCTGTCCTGCTCAGGATCTCTCGTTTATTTGCAGTCAGGCTGTGGGTGGAGGCTGCAGGCACCTGAAGGCTTCACTGGGACTGGGAGATCCACACCCAGGATGGCACACTCACATGGCTGCTGGCAGGAGGCCTCAGTTCTTCACCGTGAGGACCTTTCCACTGGCTGCGTGCTGGCATGGCTCTCAAGTGCAGGGAAGTTGGGTTCTCTCAAGTGGAGAGAAGTATCAAAGAATTTGTGGACAGATTTTAAAACCATATCTACCTAGCAGAACTCCTCCTCTCCCTCCTTCCTTCCTTCCGTCCTTCCCTCCCTCTCTTCTTTCCTTCCTTCCTTCCTTCCTTCCGTCCTTCCTTCTCTCTTTCTTTTCCTTTGGCTAACAGTGCCTTTTTTGTCTGGTGTCCTTCCCTCCTCCAGTGTGACTCAGAGACAAACCTTGATTAGTCTCAGTCAACTATGGCAATCATATTCCTCTTAAGAGCGACTGATTTTTAAAGGGACATATGACCCAATCTTGGCGAGACTACATCATGGGAGGTCTGTTGGAGGCTCTGCGAGAAAGATTTCCTTCCTCTTAAAAAGAAGCACAGAGGAGGAGATGTTGTCTTCTGTCGTGGGACCTTTTCAGGTGTTAATGCGACACCTGGAGCTGCTGCAGACATCTTGCAACCATCAGGAGAGCTAGTCTGAGGACACAGGTAACCTGCTCAGGGGACAGCAGAGAGGAACATTAAAGAGAACCTAGGTCTTGATGATGTTGTCAGGTTATTGCATTTACCAACCCTGGAGAATATTCCCAACCCCTGCAGTTCTTGTTACATGAGATAATACATGTTCTTTAATGCTTAAGCCATTTTGAGTTGTGTTTTCTGTCATTTTCAGCCAAAGGCCACGCCACCTAATAGCCTGTATAGGACTAGTTCCTGCCCCAAAAGGTGGAGGTAGTGCTTTCCTTGACATAGTCCCAGGCCAGAGCCACAAAGCATTTAGCAATTCAGAATCTACGATGAGTAACACAGACTCATAAAAGACTTTCTAGAACACAAGGACAAAAAATGCTTTTCTCCATTCAGTGAGAACAATACATCCCCCCAACTTTTTCTAATTATTTTCCATTATTTTCTGATCATCTTTGGGAATTTAGAGTTGGCTAAAGGGAAGGAAGGAAAAGGATAAAAGCTTGACCCTCTGGTATTCCCTTGCTCACTCTGGACCTATCACCTCAACCGTCCTCTCCCATCTCCTCTAACTAGCTAAATCGTACTCCCTTTTCAAGGCTTTTCAAGTTGCATCTTGTTCAAGAAATTTGAGAGCACTGCAGTTCATTTGACTTTGATCTGTAATTCCTCTGGAGTCATGGTAACACATTTGCTAACCACCTGGAGACATCGCTTGGGTCATATAGTCTATATTGCTTTTTCCCTTGTTTATTTCTTGCATAAGTACATTCTGAACTTCCCTGAGGTCAGGGACGCTTTCATTCTTTAAAGATTCATATGGTGCCTACCTGCACATCGTGGATGTTTATAACTAGGTCTTGATATACTGATTTAAAAGATAAGTAAAAGTATAAGGGTAGAAAGAAGAGAGAAAGAGAGAAAAAACCAGGAATGTGAGTAATCTTGATTTGGCTTATCTTGAAAGTGGTCTAGGTGCAGAGTGTAATTTGGACGGCTCCGGATTCCTAACATAATCATGTTATTTTCTCCATCATTCCTGCACCTGGGTGTCAGAGAGGGAGGATGGGGAAGCTGAATGGGTTTATGGATGTAGATTTGCCAGGCTTTCAGAATGAGCCCATGTTCTCCAGGTTTCTCTAGTCCCCGATGCTTTTAGTCATGGCCTGCTTCGCTCAAATGTGTTTTCAACCTGGCCCCTGTAAGCACTTGTGTTTTTTCCAACTACTGCTCTTCAGGGTACAGAAGAGCAGTAAAAGCAGCTGATACCACTGTAATTTTTGTCAAGGAATTTTTAAGCAAGTTCCAAATGGACACGATGAATTCCCATAATACAACGCAAGGTAATTTCCAGGGACGGTAGCCTCTGCGGCACTTCCTTCGGCCCTAAAAGAAGTGCCATTTATCCTATAGGCCGCTGCTGAATGCAGCACTGCTCCCTAGAGAAATGTAAATTTACCCTCAGAGTTGTAGCCAGAGCTGTAAATTCCATGTTTGCAGTCACCTGTTTTCAGAAGGTCCTATCAAGGGAATGTCTCAGTAGAAATATCTTTAATATATCAGGGGACTCCTTTCTAAAATTTTTCCTTTGTGACCCAGATTTTCAATTTAAACCATCAGATATACAGGATGCAGGAAGACAATTCAATCAGATATCTTAGAGTTGTTTCCTAATATACAAAAAAGAAAAAAAAAAAAAGATGGGGAATTATTTAATTAAAACATAGAATCATAGTTCTTTCTGGACAACTGTTTGTAATTATGTGTTTAAAAAACAAAAATCTCTAAGCAACCAGGTTTTCTTTTTTGTTCTTTGATTTTCCTAATCTTTATCCCCCTGTGTTTTTCTCACTTTGTACTTTTTTCTCAACTCCTTTACAAAAATACACTCTCTGTCCCCTCCTTTTGTCCCTCGTTTTATCAGCAGTTTTACTCCCCACTAAGGACCCAACAATGAAGAGATGTGTAAACAAGTAACATGGCCCTTGTTTCAGCTTCTCTATCTCAGTCAGGCACTTGAACTCCCTTTAGAAACTATGACTGTATGAGCACATAACGTTGTTTGATGTTTCTTCATAACATTGCGTGAGGACAACTGATTTCATTCTGTTTTTTTCATGAACCCTCAAATTCTCCCTGATCACAATCCTGATTGGCCTTCCTCGCAGGCTAAGAGAATTTCCTCTCTTTGAATGGTGTGAATGTAAACCCATGTATAATCAAACTCTAAATCTGATGTCAAGAACAGCCATCATTTGAAAAGAAGCAATTACTGCTTCTTAACTCTTAGCAGTGACTCTCAGATTTTAGTGTCTTTTGGAATCATCTGAGGATGCTTTTGGTACCATGCAAACTCCTGTGTCCCACCTCAGAAAACTGAAACCGACTGGGAAAGTGATTTCCAGGAATCTGTATTCTCAGTAAGTGCCCCCAGGCAATCTCAATGAAGGAAATGTAAGAGAGTAGACTGTGAAACAGTGTCGTAGAGATATATTTTCCTGGTTCTAATAGGAAAAACATGCTCACTTAAATAACTGTTCATTTCATTGGGAGATCTTATTCATCCAATAAACTCTATGCCTGCATTGTGTTCTGTACCGAATACCATTTTCATATATATATATAAATCCTTACTCTTTAATTTTCATTCAGTTCATCTCACAGGCATTAGAACTTCAGTAAAAGGACATTTGTGGGCATATATACGTACTTATGTATCAACTAACTGCATTAATGTAGAAATTCATCATCCTGGAAAAAATTAGAAGCCAGTTGTCTCTGTATAATGTTTGCACACACTAACAAGGTAAAGAACTTAATACATATAAAGCACTTAGAATAATGCCAGAAGGTAATAAATGCCTTATCTTCATCAGCATTATTAGTATTCTAATGAGTTGTCCATATTTTAATATTCATTACATCATTTTTGATACAGATTTTTTGTTTGGTTGGTTGTTTTTTGGGGTTTTTTTGCCACCCTGCGCAGCCTGAGAGATCTTAGTTCCCCAATCAGGGATTGAACCCCGTGCCCCCTTCAGTGGAAATACGAAGTCTTAACCACTGGACCGCTAGAGAAGCCCCTGATACAGGTTTTTGACAACTTAGTAATCCATTCTAAACTCTTTTATCTGTTGATGACAGATTCCATGATTAATGTTGAAATGAGGATTTTTAAATTGTCTGTGATCGCTTTGGTTAAATGGATTTTAAAATATTCAGTGTAAATTGGAAATTTTTTCATGCAAGCTGGTCACATCTGACTTGGATTTCTTTAATATTTTCAGGAGATAGGACCAATTATAATCTGTTTAACATTTATCCTCTTAAATACAAGTATTAGTCCAGGTCTTCTGAAAAGCGGACGCCAAGACAGTATCAAACGCGCAAGGATTTTTTATTTTTATTTTTTTTCGGGAAAATGCCTGAAAGAAAGAAAATGGGAAGATCGGCTGGAAGAGGCGTCAGAATCCGATGCAAGGCGCCCCCAAGGGAAGGCGAGAGGCGGACGGTCAGTGGGAGGGTCTTAGCCCCGCCGTCTGCGGAGCCCCCGAGTCGAAGTCAGAGGAGCCCCGGGTCGCCCTGGGCGGGGCTGCCTTAGCCCCCGGTTGGCTGGGAGCCAGCGGCCGTGGCAGCGCGGCCTCTGCAGACAAGCACTGGAGGAGCCCGGAGAGCAGCGCCCAGAGTTCAAGGTCAGCCAGGCACAGACAGGTTCACGGCTGCACGCTGCCTCCAAAGGCCTCCGGAGCGAGGGCCTCGGTCTGTTCTTACGGTGTAAAATGGACGTCTCATCAGGAGGATTTTCCTTTGTCAGCGAAGACGTTTCAACACCCACGGCCTGAGTTGCCGGAATCTCTAACTCTCAGGCCGCAGAAGCGGAGGGTCGTTGCCGGGGGGAGTCGGAGCGGGTCCCCGGCGCCTGAGAAAGGAGGATGGAATCGTTTCCTACCAGCATCAGGAACAGACTCATTCAGGTTTATCCCCTCTGCTTCCAAAGAATGCTCTTCTGCAGATGGTTTCCTGGATTCTCCGAAAAGCATCTGGGAGAGGGGTTTCTCGTGGCCATATTCCAGAAGGTTCCCAAAGAGGATTTCCTGTGCGTGGAGCTCATGGAAACAAGCAGGGAATTTCCAAGGATGACTCCTGGCCGCGCAGATGCTGCTAGCACACGGTCCTTTAATCTCCCCTTTCTCGTAGTTTTCTCTGGTCCTCATCAAACCAACCATTGCTCTCCCACAAAATAAAGTGTGACAGATCCACCGCCTTTATTTGGTTGAAACCCGAGGAGAGCCAGGCTCATTTGTTCACTCTGGCCGCTGTCCTGCACCCACCCCGTCAGGACTGGGTCAGGCACCACTTCATCCTTCTTCTGAGCTCTGGGTCCAGCTCAGGCTGTGCACACATCACAGAGATATACCTACCTATACATATATAAGCACATATAATATATATAAATGTGTATAAAACTGCCAAAGTTGAAATTCCCCTTTTCCCCGGCAGACGGGGGCCGCCATGCAATTCATCTGTCCTTTTCCAGACCTTGAGCTCTCTGCGGTGCTGCCTGACGGCCGCCCTCGGACCCCAGGACATCACTCCCGCTCCCCTCTTTGCTCCTACCCCCCCCCCCCACCATGCATATTGTAGAAGGGTGGAGAGATGGGGGTGGGTGGAAAAGGAGAACGAACAGAAAATCTCTAGGACAGCTCCTACGTGCGCCTGACAGGAACGGAGAGACAGAAGGGACTCAATAGAAGCACGTATAGCTGGGCTCTCGGGTACCAAAGACAACCCGCGCCAACTTCTCAACGGAGCTGAGGGCCAGCTTGCGCACTGAGAAGTTCTTCTGCTGAAGGGAACTGAGGCCGAAGGCTGCCCATAACAGTAATAAGGCTTTCCAACCTTCAAATTCAACAGTTCTGCATTGAGTTCCATTTCTTGAAAGAGGAGTTGCCTTACCAAAGTGTATTGTTTAAAAAAGTTTTTGTTTATTTAAGGACAGTAATATTTGTACTATTATCTTGAAACCAGCATGATTTGACTACTTCTAAAGGACCGAAAACTATTCTCTCTTTCATGGTATATCGCTGTCTTTGGCAAAGGGTGAGTGAAGGAGCAGCATTTTAAAGAGCAGAGACTTCACAACATTTAATGCTTCTGTAAAGCAGGGTTGAAACTGCCAAATACTGCAGAGAAAACAAATTTCCATCCTCCTCCAACACCTCGCATGCATCGGGATTGCATGTATGGGGGCGGAAGTGGAGGGGGAAGGGTGGGGGCCGTGGTGAGGGAGAGTTGAAGAACCGGGAGGTCTGAGGCTATAAATACTCAGGGCAACAGCCGAGGTCAAGCCAACGCTGGGAGAGCTGCAGAATTCCAGGTTGAGGGGCAGACCTCGGAATGCTTGGAGTTTCTGTTCAGACATGCTCTGTTCCTCTCCCCTCAATCCTAGCCAGCAAGCAGAACCTTCAAAGCCATTTTACAGTTAGGAAAGCTCAAGAAATTCTACTAGTTCTTGGCTTAGACAAAGTTAGCAATAACAGAAAATAAAGAAAGAGAAGCGTCTTGTAGAACACAGAGCTTGAGAGCTGTCAAATAAAACCAAGAAATGTGGAAGAATGACACTTAGCTCTTACACAGAACTTTTCATCTTCTAAGGACATGATAAAAGTGAACTAAGTAAGTTTCACGGCAGTGCTGTGAAGAAGATAGGTCGATCTTTTCATCTTCATCTTATGGCTGAAGGAACCAAGAGTGAGGAAAAGGCACCAATCCACGGAGGCCAAAAAGATGCGGAAGATGCTTCCATGGGCTTTACTGGGTGTCGTTGTTCTGGCCCCGCCTCCAGCTTTTTCCTCCCTCACCTGGACTTTACTGTCAGCTTAACAGTCTTCGGCACTCGCAGTTCAACAGCACTGGCAGGCTCTGAAGTGTATCTGCTTGCCACGTGGGAGGCAACCCTTTGCAGCAGATGAGGCGACAGGCTGGAGAAGGGGACAGGCCTGAGTTAGAATCCCAGCGCTTTCATCTGCTCTGTGACCTTGGCTAAGGCTCAGTTGCCTCATCTGTTACCTGGTGAGCCACAGCAACTTCCTTTCCCTCTAGTCACGAAAACTAGGGACTTCTCTTCCATATTTCAGCTGCTCCCCACATTTCTCAGGACCCCGCCTCTTCTGTTCCCCTTCTTTGCTTACCCCAGATCCTATTAATTGGGAGAGAGATAGCAGAGGTTATGCCTGGTTCCCGAATCAGGCTGTGCGCCAGAATTAGGGAGCTCGTTAAACACACCCGTGTCGGGCCTTATCCCTGGAAGCTCAGATCCAGTAGGGCCCTAGAATTGGTTTTTTGTTTTGTTTGTTTATTAGCATCGAGTTAATTCTGATGCAGCCCAGGTTAGACCAGCACCCTCAGCTCCGGGGCTAAGGAACCGCTGGAGGGTTTCCAGCTCTGTGCTGCCCCTGTCTTCTCACCTCTCCTCCTTCTTGCTCCCTTGGGCGCTCCTCATGCCATCTTGAGCTGAGTGATGGTAGGAGTCTGGTTTTCTTCCGAAATGTAAATGGCACATCAAAGCGTATCTGTTCATCTCTGAAGCCTGAGGTCTTTCTGCCACAGCGCTCAGCAGTTTAACTGATAAAACAGCCGACTGTGTGCTGGCCTGGGAAGCCACCACCACTCTCTCTTTCAAACAAATCATTTATGAGTGATCCTTTGGAAAATAAATCCGTTTGCCAATGGCAGGAACTCTCAAAAGTACGAAGGTAGGTTCCCTGCGAATTTAGGCTTGTCATTTGGGATTTTGTGTGTGTGTGTGTGGTACAAGGGCCTCTCACCGCTGTGGCCTCTCCCGTTGCGGAGCACAGGCTCCGGACGCGCAGGCGCAGCGGCCACGGCTCACGGGCCCAGCCGCTCCGCGGCACGTGGGATCCTCCCGGACCGGGGCACGAACCCGCGTCCCCTGCATCGGCAGGCGGACTCTCAACCACTGCGCCACCAGGGAAGCCCGTCATTTGGAATTTTGACACCTTCTTATTTTATTAAAACTAATTTGTTTGGCTAAACTCTACTCAGCTGTTTCTTTATTGATAACGATTTATGCGTCAATCCAGGCCAGGTTCAATAAACCTTCAGTGAAGTCCACCATCTGCCGGATCCTTAGAGAGACGGTCAAGAAGTGGTCTTTGCTGTAGGAACTCTCCGTCTCCCAGCCCTGATTCCATTTACGACCACCCGTGAAAAGCTTCTCTCCCCTTTCAACCACTCCCTTTCTTAATCACAAAGAACCTCTGCGCTGCCCAACGCTCTTTCACTGTCACGCTTGCTGCTTTGGTGGTACATGACATTTGAGTCCCTCTCAACCAGAGGTCAGCCTTTCCAAATCGGTGCACCTCATTTCTCATTCCCATCCTCTTCTAGAACGTTGGGGAGTGGAGGGAAGCAGAGTGTAACAACGATCTTGAGGGGAAACAGGAAGGGGCAGAGAATAGGGGCATTGCTCTGGAAGAGGAAGGAGGCTCCTGGGTCCTGTGGAAAGGACCCACATGTCCTCGAAAATCAGCCTTGACTTTTTTACTTGTTCGTATCATTGAATTCTTTTTCATTTAGCCAATAATTGTGCAGCATATGTTATATGCTGGGCACCGTAATAAGCACCAGGGAAATAAGAATGAATGAGACCAATGCCTGTCCTCAGGAGGCTCCTGGCCTAGAGGGGAAGACAGAGAGGAACCCACAGGCTGGAACGTGATCTGATAAAGGTGTGTCTGGAATCTTAAAAAAGGGTACAGATGGGGCTTCCCTGGTGGCGCAGTGGTTGAGAATCCGCCTGCTGATGTAGGAGACATGGGTTCGTGCCCCGGTCCGGGAAGATCCCACATGCCGCGGAGCGGCTGGGCCCGTGAGCCATGGCCGCTGGGCCTGCGCGTCCGGAGCCTGTGCTCCGCAGCGGGAGAGGCCACAACAGTGAGAGGCCCGCATACCGCAAAAAAAAAAAAAAAAGGGTACAGATGAACTTATCTACAAAACAGAAATAGAGTTACAGGTGTAGAAGAGAAACTTATGGTTACCAGGGGGTAAGGGCCAGAGGGACAAACTGGGACATTGGGACTCACACATTACACACTACCATGTATAACATAGATAACTGATAAGGGCCTACTGTAGAGCACAGGGAACTCTACTCCGTACTCTGTGATGACCTATATGGGAAAAGAATCTAAAAAAGAGTGGATATATGTCTATGTAGAACTGGTTCACTTTGCTGTACACTTAAAACTAACGCAACATTGTCAATCAACTAGACTCCAGTAAAAATGTTTTTTAAAAGTGTGTGTATGCCTCAGAAACACAGAGGAGGGAGCATCACAGAAGGAGGATAGAGAAGTGATGGTGGATAAGATGTCACTTTGATCAGGGACTTGAGAGCTAAATTCATTAGGGATGGAGAAACATATACAGCAGAGGAAAAGCATAAGCAAAGTTCCTGAAGTATGAAAAAGCAGAGATCTCTGGCATCCATCCTATACCATTAGCACACCCAGGAGGGGCCTAGGCACTGCTACTTGAGGAGAAGATACACAGAGTCATGAGGATATATACTCATGTTTTTTTTTTTTTTTTTTTTTTTTTTTTTGTGGTATGCGGGCCTCACTGTTGTGGCCTCTCCCGTTGCGGAGCACAGGCTCCGGACGCGCAGGCTCAGCGGCCATGGCTCACGGGCCCAGCCGCTCCGCGGCATGTGGGATCTTCCCAGACCGGGGCACGAACCCGCGTCCCCTGCATCGGCAGGCGGATTCTCAACCACTGCGCCACCAGGGAAGCCCTATACTCATGTTTAACTAACTTTTTTTCCCCAAACATTCATGTTTGAAAAATGATTTTCAGCATCGCATTGAAATTTCAGAGAAACTATTTAGTATTTTCATTTAAGGTTCTGCTTCAGTAATAGTTATTAAGTGGTTACATAATTGCATCATATTAATTGCTTATTAATAGCAATTATTAATTGCTGTAACTCTCCATCTTTTATGAAGTACTTTGCTAGTATTTTGGTTGGCTATTCTTTACACTCTTAGAGGCTAGTACTGTCATTGGCTTTTATTTTTTTTTTTTTTACAGATGAGGAAACTGGCATGAAAAGTTGTGGAGACTTTTCTAAGTTTGCAAAACAAGTATTATGTAAGAATCAAATTTGTTGGATGATATATCCCATTTAAGTATACAGAAATCCATGTAAATAAGTAATAAATTAGGAGTTAGAAAGTTGGATTTTAGTTTTATTACTACGATAATCTCAGAAGAAATTCTTTTAAACTTCTTAAACCTTATTTTTATCATTTGTGAGATGAGGTTAATAATACACGCCCTTAATCCTCTTCTCATAGACCTTGAAAAGGTAAATGAGATAATGTCAATGTGATGCTTTGCATGCAGAAGAAAAGCACAAGATAAAGGCAAGGTGCTTTTTATCACAAGCAACATATTGTTACAGCTAGGCCAGAACATCAAAAGAACAACATGGCCAATTTAAGAAAAAGAGAGGAAGATATGGCTTCAAGTGTAAATTACAAGAGGTGGGAAATTATTTTAATTGTATTTTAAAAGAACTAGTGACTTTACCTATTAAAAAAGGAGAAATCAAACAAATTAAACATAGAATTATCATATGATCCAGCAATTCTACCTCTGGGTATATACCTGAAAGCTGTGAAAGCAAGAACTTGAACAGATAATTTGTACACTAACGTCTATAGTGTCATTATTCACAATAGCCAAAAGGTGGAAACAACTCAGTGCCCATTGGCAGATGAATGAATCAAGAAAATGTAGTGTACACACACAATGGAATATTGTTCAGCATTACTGACACATGGTACAACATGGGTTGTACGAAACTTGACGACATTAAGCTAAGTGAAATAAGCCAGTCACCAAAGGATGAATATTGCATGATTCCACTTATATGAGGAACTTAGAGCAGTCGAATTCATAGAAACAGAAAGTAGAATGGTGGTTGCCAGGGGTGGGGTTTAGGGGATGAGAAGTTAATGTTTAACAGGTTAGAGTTTCAGTTGGGTAGATGAAAACTTCCTGGAGATGGATGGTGATGATTGTACGACAATGTGAACGTGCTTAACACCACCGAACTGTACACTCAAAAATGGTTACAATGGCAAATTTTACATTTTGTATATTTTACCACAATAAAAAACTGCACCCCCCTTCACCCCCCAAAAATGAAAGAAAATAAAAGCCTGCACTGAATTTGGAACCCAGGGATCTAAACTGGGTTCCAGTTCAATTTCTAAGAGTTATATGATCTTGGGTAAGACACATAATTCCTCCTCAGTTTTCATTCCTATTATATAAAGGTAATAATACCATCCCTACACGTTGTAAGGCTTAAATATGTATGAAAGCATCCTCTAAACCCCCAATTCTATAAAATAGAAAATATTCTATTCTAACCTCACAATGAGTTTTGGAAGCCAGTAATTTTAGAGGCAAAGAAACCAAGGCCCAAAGAAGGCTATGAGGATAGAGTGTGAACTAAAATTCAGGGTGCCTCAGAACATTCTAGCACACCTGCTGCCTGACTGTGTCCAGTACTCTGGGGTCTTAGGCAAGCAAAACAAAGGAAAGCCATCCTCAAGCAGATTAATGACACCAACTCACTTATGGCCCATCTACAAGTTCTCAGGTTGTCAGTGCCAGGAATTTAAAGGTAGAAACTGAGAGGAAGGGAGAAGATTTCGTGGGGATGCTTGGAAACAACTCTTCTCTTGTTTACCTGGATCTTCTTTTATTCCAAAAATTACATCTTTCATACATCCCAGTTGACCTACCTCAGTTCACTTAATTTCTCATCCTGAAGAATGTCCTTGCTGTCTTGGCTCCTACGGACAAAGGTTTCCCTTGGGGGAAGATGTTAAGCTTTCTCAGTGCAGAGGGGGGGAGGAGGGCAGGAGTTAGGTGACCTCTCACCTCTCACTCGGTGCCTCCAACAGTCTGCTGTCAGTCAGCCAAGGGGCCAAGACTTAGGTGCAGCTCCACACCTGCACTGGCCTCCTTATCCCCGGGGCCATCCAAGCCAAGTCATGTTTAATGTTCCAACCCCAGGAGGAGCTTTTTTTTTTTTTTAACTTCTTTATTGGAGTATAATTGCTTTACAATGGTGTGTTAGTTTCTGCTTTATAACAAAGTGCATCTGTTATACATATACATATATCCCCATATCTCCTCCCTCTTGCGTCTCCCTCCCACCCTCCCTATCCCACCCCTCTAGGTGGTCACAAGGCACCGAGCTGATCTCCCTGTGCTATGCGGCTGCTTCCCACTAGCTATTTTACATTTGGTAGTGTATATATGTCCATGCCACTCTCTCACTTTGTCCCAGCTTACCCTTCCCCCTTCCCGTGTCCTCAAGTCCATGCTCTAGTAGGTCTGCGTCTTTATTCCTGTCTTGCCCCTAGGTTCTTCATGACCTTTTTTTTTTTAGATTCTATATATATGTTAGCATGCGGTATTTGTTTTTCTCTTTCTGACTCACTTCACTCTGTATGACAGACTCTAGGTCCATCCACCTCACTACAAATAACTCAATTTCATTTCTTTTTATGGCTGAGTAATATTCTATTGTATACATGTGCCACATCTTCTGTATCCATTCATCTGTGGATGGACACTTAGGTTGCTTCCATGTCCAGGAGGAGCTTTTAATTTCTAGGGAAAGGGGGACGTGTGGCACAGCTGAGAGATACCACTGTATCTGTGTAATGCCCTTCTACTCCTGAACAGCTGCCACGAGGAGCTGCTGAAAATCTTACAGAATCAGGTTGAAAAGACTTTTTTAAATAGAAAAAGTCTTTTCAAACAAACCCCAAATTCATTTTGTGGAATCTCTGACTGAACCCACACTAAGCACTTAACTCAATTTTCCCAGTGCCGGGTCAGCATGGTTGGAGGCCCCAGCCAGTCTGCTTAGAGACCTTGAGAGAGAAGACTCAGCCCAGGGAGCCGGCCAAAACCGCTGGAAGCTGGCCCTGCCGCTAACGGAGCCAGAGGTTGGATTGTTCCTGCTGGAATTTTCTCTTTCTGAAAGACTGGAATGCAGTAAGGATAAGAAGTCCTGCAGAAGACAGGTCACCCATAACCTATGTTACAATTAATCATTAATCACCGTTTTCATCATCCCCGTGGCAAAATCGTCATCAGAGATATGAGTAGTGGTAACATACCAGACATTTACCAGGTGATACTGCCAACATAAACAATCAACAACAACAACAAAACAGATAGCTTTTTACTGAAACACCAGCAGCCCTCGATGTTCATCTCTGTGTGTAGTGTGTGGTGTGTGCATGTGGAGCTCAGGAGTGAAACGGGGCATTTAACGTTCATCCCTCTGGGCCCGATAACCTCACTGTGCAGCATTAGTTGCAACCTGCTCAGTGCTGAGCCAGGACAAAACCGAAAGGTTAAAGAGTTGAGTGCAGTTTCTCCTTCTTTTAAGATCTCTGATTCAGATACCTACCTAAGAAAAAGCTGAATAAACCATATTTCAAGAGACTGTTTACATGGTTGGGTAGACAGGTGTATACGGTGGGTCAAGTTTGGAAATGTATTTATCATTGTAGACAACCGAAGTAACAGCATCCCGAACCTTGTTAATCCTTACCTAGTCTTGTTTCGACGGCCATTTTACCATGTTAATTTTGTAAATTCTCTTTGAACCTGTTTTAATTTTTTTTATTACAGTTGAGTTGGTGGCTCACATAGAACATTCACCAACGTAGGCCACATATTTTGTACTATACAAAAATTAAAAGTACAACATCGAAATTTGTGGGTTGCAGTGAAAGTAACAGAGGGAAATGTATATCATTGTATGCATATATTAGAAAAGAAGAAAGATCTAAAATTAATTATCTAAGCTTCCAGCTTAGGAAACTAGGAAAAAAAAGAAGATTTTAAAGCTAAAGCAAGAAGAAGAAAAGAAATATAAATATTAAAGCGGAATAGACAAAATTAAAAACAGGAAATCAATAGAGAAATCAAAAGCCAGTTCTTGGAAAAGATCAATAAATTTGATAAACTTCTACTAAGGCTAACCAAGAAGAAAAGACACAAATTAATAATATCAGAAATGAAAGAGGGGTCATTACTACTGATCCCATGGACATTAAAATGATTACTAAAGAATATTATTAACAATTCTATGCCCACCAATTTGATCACTTAGCTGAAGTGTACTAAATTCTTGAAAGACACCAACTACGAAAATAACCCAAGGAGAAACAGATCATCTGAATTAAGCTCACATATTAGGGTTTTCCAGAAAAAAACAGAACCAAGGAGATATATATGATTTACATATTTATATGATTTATTATAAGGCATTGGCTCACATGATTATGGAGGCTGGCAAGTTCAGATCTGCAAGGTGGGCCAGCAGGTGGAGACCCAGGAGAATTGATGCTCCAGTGCCAGTTCTAAGACTGTCTCCTCTAGAGCCAGAAAGACCCAATGTTGCAGATAAGGTCTGAAGGAGGTCTGCTGGAGAATTTTCTCTCACTCAGGGAAAGGTTAGTGTTTTGGCTCTATTCAGGCCTTCAACTGATAGGATAAGTCGCACTCACATTATGAAGGGCTATCTGCTTTACTCAAAGTCTACAGATTTAAATGTTAAACTCATCCAGAAATACCAAGAAGAAAGTTTGACCAAGTATCTGGGCACCCCATAGCCCAGCCAAGGTGACACACAAAATTAACTATCACAGTCTGTAACTACTGAAGAAATTGAACCAATAACGAATAACCTTGAAAAAAAGAAAGCACCAGCCCCAGATAATTCCTCTAGTGAAGTCTGCCCAACATTTGAGGAAGAGCTAATATCAATTCCCTACAGTAACTTCCAGAAAATAGAAATGAAAGGAAAATTTCCAAACTGATTTTACAAGAAAAGTACTGAGTTATCAGACCAGAGTACTAACATTTAATTTTCTCTCTCCAAGGAACTAGATTGATCTTCTGTCTCCAAGTTTCAGATCCATTAGCCATGACCACAGGATGGGCTCCCGTAAGCATATTTATATGCCTTTTCCTTAAACATTGCCCAAAAATCTAAAGAAAGATTGGACTTTCTAAAGTCTTTTGAGTTTACTTGATTGTGGATGAGTTGAAATGGCAGCCCTAGATTCCAGTCCAGGACATGAAAAAAATTAGTCCAAATAAAAATGAATTTAGGCAGCAATTGAGAAATTATATTAACAAAGGCCAGTACTCTTGAGATGCTGCATTTTACTGCCTTTAGCCATAATCCAGGTCAATCTGTGTCAGCGAGCATAATTGTTTTGTACCTTCAACATGTGGGATGGACTGGTAGGAATTCTACAGACTAGTGAATTATTCATAGGAATTTAAATTATTTTAATATATCAGCAAACTTTACCTTATTTCGAAGCAATGAAGTATTGATTAATACTTCACTTCATTAATTAATAATTAGATTATTAATTAATCTAATATTTGGTCAAGGACATTTCCAACACTTTAAAAATAAATTGTCTGGGCCTCAAATATTCTAAGATGCAGTGCTCACTGCTGGCTTTCTACATATAAGGACAAGGAAGCAAAAAGACCAGCCAGGGTCAAAGAGAGAATGTGTATAGCACAGAAATTAAAGTCCTGGACCCACATCCGGGTGTCACATTGCCAAACAAGAGGAGATAAAGATGGATACTCTATCCAGGCTGAGCTAGAAGGTGCCATTCCAATGATTTGGGAAGAAATTGAGTTTGCAAAAATGAAAGTAACATAAGAGGCAAGAAACAAGATAGAGGAAACTCAATTTTCATTATGCAGAGATGTGAACACTTGGAGGTCATTTGAATGTGTTCTTAGATCTAAGGAAGTAAAAATCTCAATAAAGCCATTAAAACTATGAAAAGGTAGGTCTTTACTTGAGAAGCCAGTATGTGAAGAAGAGATAGATCAAAATTCTTATTTAGAAACCAGAGATTCATCTTGGTCAGACAGACTGGGTTTGGATTCTAATTCTGCCACTGGCTAGCTGTGTGACTGTGAGCAGATTTCTTAACCTCTCCAAAACTCAGTTGCTAAGAGGACAAAATGAGGTAATTCAGAGAAAGCATTTATCATTCTGCTGGGCACACAGCATGCAATCAGTAAATGGTAGCTGCTGCAGCTGCTACTACCACTATTATTATTATTAATTTCATCATGTCCCGACTCACCTACTTATATTTTCATCCTTCGCATTTTATTCAACTACATTATAATCTAGGCAGGGAATAAGGAAGTCAGAAAACTGATACAACCAATTAATCCTCAGATCAGAAAGTTCAGTCGCTTCAAAACCTGGTGTCCGTATTTTTCACAATGTGATCCTTATGAAAAAAAATGGTTTTGCTGGAAATGACCTCATCTCCTACTTTTCTAAAATGATAGAGCTCATCTGAACATCTGGTGTGAACTCTATCTCTTAACATGGATTTATTTTTTAAATCTCTACAATTATCTTTTTATCTCAGGAAAAAAAGGTATTCTCCTCTGCAGTTACCTTACTCCAGGTTTCCAGTATCTTTGAGAAAATCACTCTCATATTTTCTCTTTTCTTCTTTCTTTTACCTTAAAAATCACAAGATGTCTAAATGTCTTTTAAAAGATGTCTTTTACTTTTTTGTAAAAAGTGATACATACATATAGCCAATTAGAAAAAGAAAGTAAAAAGTCACCCCAAATCCTACCATGTGGAATCACTATTGTTAACATACGTGACCATTATTTTAGATATCACTTTATATTTACACGAGGAAAGAAAGAACTAGATATAATTTCTAGACAAATTACTTTAAAATTTAAAATATTAAGTTTATGTTTACTTGAAATCCACAGCCAATATAAAGTGAAATTGGAGGAACTGAGAAACTTTAGATAAATGTTTCCTCACTAATGTAAATATACTTCTTAAGAAAATCTTCTAGAGTTTTGAAGCAAATAAAAGAAAAGAATGTTGAGACTTCTGTTTCTAACCCATGTGGAATAGCAGGAACTAGATTTATCCTCCTGCCTTAAAAAAGTAAAGGACTGAAGGAAGTCTATGACACACGAGCTTTCGGGCATTGGACAACATGCAGCACAGAAGAGTGACTTCTGAGAGAAGGAAAACAAAGAAGCTAAGCCCTGTGACTGTCCCAGCTCGCTACTCAGGAAGTTTCTGAGCCTTGGGACAGCGAGGAGGCACCCAGTTCATGGAGGCCAAGGCGCTTAGAATTCATGAGATAAGAGTCACAGGGAAAGATTTTCAGACCCACGAAGGGTTTTCCTTGAATCTTCACCCAAGTACTGGTCAGTGCCTGTGTTGAGGAACTATCATGGCAGGAAAAGTAATACCAGAAAGAAGCAGGTGAAACAATTCTTGGAATCACACAGATTTGGGAAGAGTGTATCTTCCCACCAGTCAGAGTGGAAAGATTTTCCCTTTATTCTTTTTCTTTCTTTATTTTTTTAAAATTAATATTTACTGGAGTATAGTTCCTTTACAATGTTGTGTTACTTTCTTGCTGTCATCAAAGTGAATCAGTCATATGTATACATATATCCACTCTTTTTTCGATTTCCTTCCCATTTAGGTCACCACAGAGCACTGAATAGATTTCCCTGTGCTATACAAGTAGATTCTCATTAGTTACCTATTTTATACATAGTTGTGTATATATGTCAGTCTCAATCTCCCAAGTCACCCCACCACCCCCTCCCCCATTGGTAACCATAAATTTGTTTTCTACATCTGTGACTCTATTTCTGTTTTGCAAATAAGTTCATCTCTACCATTTTTCTAGATTCCACATATAAGCAATATTATACCATATTTGTTTTTCTCTTTCTGACTTACTTCAATCTGTATGACAGTCTCTACATCCATCCACATCTCTGCAAATGGTACTATTTCATTCCTTTTTATTTCCCTTTACTCTTGAAGTACATTTTGTTGGATAAAAAATTCTGGGTTGATGGTTCTTTTCTTTCAGCACTTAAAAAATGGTATTAAGGGGCTTCCCTGGTGGTGCAGTGGTTGAGAGTCTGCCTGCCAATGCACGGGACATGGGTTCGTGCCGTGGTCCAGGAGGATCCCACATGCCGTGGAGCGGCTGGGCCCATGAGCCATGGCCACTGGGCCTGTGCATCTGGAGCCTGTGCTCCACAACAGGAGAGGCCACAACAGTGAGAGGCCCGTGTACCACACACACACACAAAATGGTATTAAGTATATAGACAATAGTACATAAGACGATATTTCACAAATCAGATAGTGGATTAAATGTTAGTAAGTCTGAAAATCATTTCTATCAGGATATTCTGATTTGATTTTTCCATAAAACCACATAAATGAGTTGAAGACAGCAGAACAGAAATAAACACTTCTACAATAACTCTTCTGAATCCAAATAACATTTTACCATTTATCCAAATATTTAGTGTTACGAAATTATTGCTAAAATATATTCACAAGGGAACATGAATAAATGGGAGCAGATTGATTTGTTGGTGTAGGTATGCTTGTGGTTGACTTTTTTCTTTCTTTCATTTAGAATTCCATTAATAGCTTTATAATTTTTTAGAAGAAAAAAACTAAAAAAATCAAAAAGAAAAATATATTTATAGTTTTATTTTTAAACTGGAGATAAAAACGTGAGAATATTTTCTTCTATAAATGGATACAGAAATGTTTGCGAAGACAGCAGAGTAGAAGGACATGCACTCACTCCTTCTTGTGAGAACACCAGAATCACAACTAACTGCTGAATAATCATTGACAGGAAGACACTGGAACTCAGCAAAAAAGATATCCCACATCCAAAGACAAAGGAGAAACCACAATGAGACAGTAGGTGGGACGCAATCACAATAAAATCAAATCCCATAACCACTGGGTGGGTGACTCACAAACTGGAGAACAATTATACCACAGAAGTCCACCCACTAGAGTGAAGGTTCTGAGTCCCACAACAGGCTTCCCAAACTGGGGGTCCGGCAACGGGAGGAGGAATTCCCAGAGAATCAGAGTTTGAAGGCTAGTGGGATCTGATTGCAGGACTTTAACAGGACTGGGGGAAACAGAGACTCCACTCTTGGAGGGCACACACAAAGTAGTGTGCAAATCAGGACCTGGAGGAAGGAGCAGTGATCCCATAAAAGACTGAGCCAGACCTACCTGCTAGTGTTGGCAGGTCTCCTGCAGAGGCAGGGGGTGGCTTTGGCTCACTGCGGGGACAAGGACACTGGCAGCAAAAGTTCTGGGAAGTACTCCTTGGCGTGAGCCCTCCTGGAGTCTGCCATCAGCCCCACCAAAGAGCCTGCAGCCTCCAGTGCTGGGTTGTCTCAGGCCAAACAACCAACAGGGAGGGAACTTAGCCCCACCCATCAGTAGACAAGCAGATTAAAGTTTTACTGAGCTATGCCCAGCAGAGCAACACCTGGCTCTACCCACCACCAGTCCCTCCCATCAGGAAGCTTGCACAAGCCTCTTAGATAGCCTCATCCACCAGAGAGCAGACAGCAGAAGCAAGAAGAACTACAATCCTGCAGCCTGTGGAATGAAAACCACATTCACAGAAAGATAGACAAAATGAAAAGGCAGAGGACTATGTACCAGATGAAGAAACAAGATAAAACCTAAGAAAAACAACTAAATGAAGTGGAGATAGGCAACCTTCCTATTTAGAATCTGAACTCTAAAAAGAATTTAGAATAATGATAGTGAAGATGATCCAGGACCTCGGAAAAAGAATGGAGGCAAAGATTGAGAAGATGCAAGAAATGTTTAACAAAGACCTAGAAGAACTAAAGAACAAACACCTAGAAGAATTAAAGAGCAAACAAACAGAGATGAACAATGCAGTAACTGAAGTGAAAAATACACTAGAAGGAATCAATAGCAGAATAACTGAGGCAGAAGAACGGATAAGTGACCTGGAAGACAGAATGGTAGAATTCACTGCCGTGAAACAGAATAAAGAAAAAAGAATGAAACGAAATGAAGATAGCCTAAGAGATCTCTGGGACAACACTAAACACACCAACATTCACATTATAGGGGTCCTGGAAGGAGAAGAGAGAGAGAGAAAGGACCAGAGAAAATATTTGAAGAGATTATAGTCAAAAACTTCCCTCACATGGGAAAAGAAATAGCCACCCAAGTCCAGGAAGTGCAGAGAGTCCCAGGCAGGATAAACCCAAGGAGCAACACGCCGAGACACATAGTAATCAAATTGACAAATGTTAAAGACAAAAAAAAATTATTGAAAGCAACAAGGGAAAAAAGACAAATAACATACAAGGAAACTCCCATAAGGTTAACAGCTGATTTCTCAGCAGAAACTCTACAAGCCACAAGGGGGTGGCACAATATATTTAAAGTGATGAAAGAGAAGAACCTACAACCAAGATGACTACCCAGCAAGGATCTCATCAGATTCAACAGAGAAATCAAAAGGTTTACAGACAAGCAAAAGCTAAGAGAATTCAGCACCACCAAACCAGCTCTACAACAAATGCTAAAGGAAGTTCTCTAAGTGGGAAATACAAGAGAAGAAAAGGACCTACAAAGAAACCCAGAACAATTAGGAAAATAGTAATAGGAACATACATATCGATAATTACCTTAAATGTGAATGGATTAAATGCTCCAACCAAAAGACACAGGCTTGCTTAATGGATAAAAAACAAGACCAATACATATGCTGTCTACAAGAGACCCAATTCAGACCTAGGGACACATACAGACTGAAAGTGAGGGGGTGGAAAAAGAAATTCCATGCAAATGGAAATCAAAAGAAAGCCAGATTAGCAATACTCATATCAGATAAAACAGACTTTAAAATAAAGAATGTTACAAGAGACAAGGAAGGATACTACATAATGATCAAGGAATCAATCCAAGAAGAAGATATAACAATTATAAATATATATGTACCCAACATAAGAGCACCTCAATACATAAGGCAACTGCTAACAGCTATAAAAGAGGAAATCAACAGTAACACAATAATAGTGGGGGACTTTAACTTCTCACTTACACCAATGGACAGGTCATCCAGACAGAAAATTAAGAAGGAAACACAAGTTTTAAATGACACAATAGACCAGATAGATGTAATTGATATTTATAGGACATTACATCCAAAAAAACAGCAGATTACACTTTCTTCTCAAGTGCACATGGAACATTTTCCAGGATGGATCATCACATCTTGGGTCACAAATCAAGCCTTGGAAAATTAAAGAAAATTGAAATCATATCAAGCATATTTTCTGACCACAACGCTATGAAATTAGAAATAAATTACAGGGAAAAAAAACGTAAAAAACACATACACATGAAGGCTAAACAATACATTACTAAATAACCAAGAGATCACTGAAGAAATCAGAGTAAATCAAAAAATACCTAGAGACAAATGACAATGAAAACACGACAATCCAAAACCTATGGGATGCAGCAAAAGCAGTTCTAAGAGGGAAGTTTATAGCAATACAATCCTACCTCAAGAAACAAGAAAAATCTCAAATAAACAACCTAACCTTACACCTAAAGAATTAGAGAAAGAAGAACAAAAAAACCCCAAAGTTAGCAGAAGGAAAGAAATCATAAAGATCAGAGCAGAAATAAATGAAATAGAAGCAAAGAAAACAATAGCAAAGATCAATAAAACTAAAATCTGGTTCTTTGAGAAGATAAACAAAATTCATAAACCATTATCCAGACTCATCAAGAAAAAGAGGGAGAGGACTCAAATTAATAAAGTTAGAAATGAAAAAGGAGAAGTTACAACAGACACCGCAGAAATACCAAGCATCCTAAGAGACTACTACAAGCAAATCTATGCCAATAAAATGGACAACCTGGAAGAAATGGACAAACACTTAGAAAGGTATAACCTTCTAAGACTGAACCAGAAGAAATAGAAAATATGAACAGACAGGGCACAAGTAATGAAATTGAAAACCCAGGACCAAATGACTTCATATTTAGAGAACTAACAGCCATCCTTCTCAAACTCTTCCAAAAAATTGCAGAGGAAGGAACACTCCCAAACTCATTCTATGAGGCCACCATCACCCTGATACCAAAACCAGACAAAGAGGTCACAAGACAAGAAAACTACAGGTCAATATCACTGATGAATATAGATGCAAAAACCCTCAACAAAATACTAGCAAACAGAATCCAACAATGCAATAAAAGGATCATACACCATGATCAAGGGGGATTTATCCCAGGGATGCAAGGATTCTTCAGTATATGCAAATCAATCAGTGTGATAAACCATATTAACAAATTGAAGAATAAAAACAATATGATCACCTCAATAGATGCAGGAAAAGCTTTTGACAAAATTCAACACCCATTTATGATAAAAACCATCCAGAAAGTGGGAAAAGAGAGAACTTACATCAACATAATAAAGGCCATATATGACAAACCCACAGCAAACATCATTCTCAATGGTGAAAAACTGAAAACATTTCCTCTAAGCTCAGAAACAAAACAAGGATGTCCACTCTTGCCACTGTTATTCAACATAGTACTGGAAGTCCTAGCCACAGCAATCAGAGAAGAAAAAGAACTAAAAGGAACACAAACTGGAAAAGAAGAAGTAAAGCTGTCACTGTTTGCAGATGACATGATACTATACATAGAGAATCCTAAAGATGCCACCAGAAAACTACTAGAGCTAATCAATGAATTTGGTAAAGTTGCAGGATACAAAATTAATGCACAGAAATCTCCTGCATTCCTATACTGTAACAATGAAAGGTCAGAAAGAGAAATTAAGGAAACAATCCCATTCACCACTGCAGCAAAAAGAAAAAAATACCTAGGAATAAACATACCTAAGGAGGTAAAAGTCCTGTACTCAGAAAACTGTAAGACACTCATAAAAGAAGTCAAAGATGGCACAAACAGATGGAGCAATATACCATGTCTTGGACTGGAAGAGTCAATATTGTGAAAATGACTATACTATCCAGAGCAATCTACAGATTCAGTGCTATCCCTATCAAATTACCAATGGCATTTTTTACGGAACTAGAACAAAAAATACTAATATTTGTATGGAGACACAAAGACCCCAAATAGCCAAAGCAACCTTGAGGGAAAAAGCGGAGCTGGAGGAATCAGACTCCCTGACTTCAGACTAGACTACAAAGCTACAATAATCAAGACAATATGGTACTGGCACAAAAACAGGAATATAGATCAATGGAACAGGATAGAAAGCCCAGAGATAAACCCAGGCACTTATAGTCAACTAATCTATGACAAAGAAGGCAAGGATATACAATAGAGAAAAGACAGCCTCTTCAATAAGTGGTGCTGGGAAAACTGGACAGCTACATGTAAAAGAATGAAATTAGAACACTCTCTAACACCATACACAAAAATAAACTCAAAATGGATTAAAGACCTAAATGTAAGACCAGACACTATAAAACTCTTAAAGGAAAACATAGGCAGAACACTATGACATAAATCACAGCAAGATCCTTTTTGACCCACCTCCTAGAGAAATGGAAATAAAAACAAAAATAAAGAAATGGGACCTAATGAAATTTAAAAGCTTTTGCACAGCAAAGGAAACTATAAACAAGGTGAAAAGATGACCCTCAGAATGGGAGAAAATATTTGCAAAGGAATCAACAGACAAAGGATTAATCTCCAAAATATATAAACAGCTCATGCAGCTCAATATTAAAAGAACAAACAACCCAATAAAAAAATAGGCAGAAGACCTAAATAGACATTTCTCCAAAGAAGACATACAGATGGCCAAGAGGCACATGAAAACTGCTCAACATCACTAGTTATTACAGAAATGCAAATCAAAACTACAATGAGGTATCACCTCACACCAGTTAGAATGGGAGGGTCTAACTGCAGGGACAAGGACACTGGCAGCAGAAGTTCTGGGAAGTACTCCTTGGCTGCCACAGATGGAATTGTGCACTTATCTCATCAGAAAATCTACAAACAACATGCTGGAGAGGGTGTAGAGAAAAGGGAACCCTTCTGCACTGTTGGCAGGAATGTAAACTGATACAGCCACTATGGAGAACAGTATGGTGGTTCCTTAAAAAACTAAAAATAGAATTACTATATTACTCAGCAATCTCACTACTAGGCACATACCCACAGAAAACCATAATTCAAATAGACACATGCAGCCCAGTGTTCATTGCAGGACTATTTACAATAGCCAGGTCACAGAAGCAACCTAAATGCCCATTGACAGATGAATGGATAAAGATGTTGTACATATATACAATGGAATATTACTCAGCCATAAAAAGGAAAGAAACTGGGTCATTTGTAGAGACGTGGATGGACCTAGAGACTGTCATACAGAGTGAAGTAAGTCAGAAAGAGAAAAAAAATATTGTATATTAACACATATATGTGGAATCTAGAGAAATGGTACAGATGAACCAGTTTGCAAGGCAGAAATGGAGACCCAGATGTAGAGAACAAACGTATGGACACCAAGGGGGAAGGTGACAGGTGAAGGGGTTGGCGGTGGTGGTGGGATGAATTAGTGACCTACATACACTAGTATGTATAAAATAGATAATAAGAATGTGCTGTATTAAAAAAAAATGAAATTCAAACAAAAGAAAACAAAAGTACCATGTTCTACTTCTAAACAAACTAATAAGGTAAACAGCTAGTTTTCTTTCTAAAAAATATTAAAGAAAACTATCATTAGATCAATGTTGTATTGAACAAAAAAATCTTTCCAACTAATACTGTCATGAACAAATGCCTGAATCTAAAAATACGAAATCTATATACCAGCCCCCTTCCCCCTTTTAGAACAACTTCAGAACACTTAGCAGAGTGTCTTTCCCATATTAATTATTTTCTACACATTTGGGGATTTTTATGTGTGTGTATGCTCAAAATTATAAAACAAATCTTTTTTTTTTTTTTTGCGGTATACGGGCCTCTCACTGTTGTGGCCTCTCCCGTTGCGGAGCACAGGCTCCAGACGTGCAGGCTCAGCGGCCATGGCTCATGGGCCTAGCTGCTCGGCAGCATGTGGGATCTTCCCAGATCTGGGCACGAACCTGTGTCCCTTGCATCAGCAGGCGGACTCTCAACCGCTGCGCCACCAAGGAAGCCCCAACAAATCATTTTTAATTGAAATTTGTTTGACATTAAAATAAAACACTGGAAAGGAGGTGTTTATAAACAAACAAACAAATAAATAAAATGGAACTGTGTCTTACCACTAGTGGCATGTCATGGTTCAGTTGGCAGCATTTTTTCTTTCTTAGTGAGACATAAGTAATGGTGTACTTAAGCTTAGTGTCATCTTAGAAGTGATGAAGTAAACATATTTTGGAATAAAAATTTTAAAAATGTTTTCAACATTGTCCAACGTCATCTAGATTATCATCCAATAGAGTGTCAGTGATTAATCTTTTTTTTTAAGGAAAGACAATGGATAGCTTCAAGTTTGGCATTAAAAGCCAGCCCCAAAGAAGACTCAAGCTCTTTCACACTTCCTTTCCTATGAGTCCGTCCCTAGACAACCAAAAATTGAGGAGTGTAAACTGACTGTCTTAAAGGCTGTGGTGCTTTTAGGGGAACGGTGTTGCTTAAAGCTGTGTGGAAACCTGCCCGCTTGCAGCCTAATCTTACCCCACTCTCCCTCTCCTTCCTTATATTACAGCCTCATAGTCTTTTCAGTTCTTCAAAGTTCACAGTTTTTTCCCATCTCGGAGAAGCCACGTGAGTTTTCCTTTTCTAGAATGTTCCTCCACCTGTCCCTACTTTTATCTACTTTATTCCCACTTGTCCCTCATATCTTAATTTAAATGTCAAGTCCTGTTGGATGCTTAGAAGTGGTAGAGACAGGATTGCCCCCCCCCTTTTCTAAAAGAAATCATTTAATAATAAGGAGAAAAAAATCCAGAAATATGAACTGCATCTTACACAAATCTAGTAGCTATACGTCACCCTGAGATACAGGTAACCTCTGAAGTGAGGAAAAGCTGCCAGATAGGGCTTCCCTGGTGGCGCAGTGGGTGGGAGTCTAACGATTCAGGGGACACGGGTTCGTGCCCCGGTCCGGGAAGATCCCACATGCCGTGGAGCGGCTGGGCCCGTGAGCCACGGCCGCTGAGCCTGCAGGTCCAGAGCCTGTGCTCTGCAGCGGGAGAGGCCGCAACAGTGAGAGGCCTGCATACCGCAAAAAAAAAATAAAAAATAGATTAAAAATTAAAAATTAAATTGATTAACAAAAGATGATAGGTGGGGAGATAAAAATTAAACACACATAATTGGTATCCCTAAAGAAAAGGAACAAATAAGTGAGCATAAACATAATTTAAGAAAAGTTCCCAGAAATAAAATAAGACAAGAGTCAAAAGGCATAATGTGCCTTAGGAAAAACTGACAAAAATGACCAATGATAATTATATCTCAGCAAAGTCTCTAGACTTCAAATCTAGAAAAAGAATTCTTGATTTCCAGATTAAAATGTTGGACAGTATATCAACCCAGGTTCTCCAAAAATCAGACACCAAGACAAGATTCAATGTGCAAGAAATTTGGGGTGGGGTGGGGAGGTTGGGAAATACCTGGGAGAAAGAATGAGGAGTCTGAGTGAGCCCTGTGAAGGAGAGAGGGAAGGAAGGAAGTGAGTAGGGAAGGAAGGAAGTGAGTAGGTAAGTCAGGCCTTAAACTGTGATGCACTTCGAAGAGACTGTTGGCAAGGCTGATGAGGCGCCTGTCCTTCAGTCAACACTGTCCATGATCAGGGCCTCACATCTCCCAGGAATGAGCCTGCCCCAGTATCCCTGCCGCCCTCCATCACCGACTGAGAGCAGCTAGTAGGGAAACTGTCTCCACACGTGGTATTAGATTTCAGAGCATAACAGCTGTGCCTTGAGTCAATTATACTCCCTGCAGTAGGGCAGCTGAGAAGTGCATCTTCATGGCTGCCACAGATGGAATTGGGCACTTATCTCAATGTCCTCTCACAACTTCATTGACAAGATGGTAAATAAATTAAAAGGCAAAACCCCACATGGACAAAAAGAATGGGAGGAGAGGATGAGGTATGTCAACAACATTTTGGAACTGGAAAGCAAGTGGTAATTGACCTAGCACAGCAAAGAAAGCTGAAATGTGGGCCAGTGTGTATATAAAGCTCACAAGAAACAAAGATTGCTCTCATGGAAACTCAGATAATTGGACGCAACAGGTAGTTCTGAAGACAGGAATGCAGGGGGCACTGAAAACGAGAAAAATTATTATAAATGTTTAAAAAGAGACGTTAAACCCCACCTCCCCCATCTCTTCATGATCCCAAACAGCCATAAGACCTCTTCTTAAGAGCCTCAGCAGAAAGCTGGAGATTACTTGCTTGAGAACCCAAACCAGACAGACTGACTCTGGACCTGGGGGCATCAGGAACACCTTAAAGGTGGGGTGACACAAATCTACTTACGAAGAGGTGACAACCACCCTCTGACGTTTTTTTCTCAGGTTCCAGAATTCTAACCACCATGCTTAACCCTGGCCCAATCCTTATGTGCAACTGGGGAATTTCTTTCAGATGAAAGTCACTGGCTACAAGAGAAAAGACCCCTAAAGAAAGGACCAAGTCTCTCCTAATTACTCCCCACTAAGGCTAACCAATTTCCAAGCCCCATCAGTGCAACTGAGTCCCAATCCACTTTTTAGTGCTCCATTCCTTTTTTTAAATTTATTTTTATTTTAAAATTTATTTTATTTATTTTCAATTGAAGTATAGTTGATTTACAATGTCGTGTTTCAGGTGTACAGCACAGTGATTCAGTTTTACATATGTATATATATCTATACTTTTTCAGATTCTTTTTCCTCATAGATTATTATAAAATATTGAGTATATTTCCCTCTGCTATACAGTAGGTCCTTATTGGTTATCTATTTTATATACAATAGTGTGTATATGTTAAGTGCTTCACTCTTAAATATGAACTGACAGCAAAGGATCATTACACATTTGAAGAAAGTTTCTAGTACAAAAAAAAAAAAAAAAAAAAGAAGAAAACCAATTAAAACAATTGTGGAAGAAACAATGAAAAGAGTAGAAGAAAACTTTAATCAAATTAATAATTCAGATAAATAAGAGAACACATCACATCCATGAAACAAGAACATATACATAGATATTTCTACATGGAACATTAAAAAAACAAAGAGGAATTTCTTCAAATTAATCGTCGGCAGAAAGTGACATTTCCAAAAGAAGAAATAAAAGATTAAGAAAAAAATTCCTAGATAAAAGCGGGGATGGGGAGAAATAAAATATGGAAAGAAAATTAAAAGATTACTAGGAATTCACAGGCAAATATTTGGATTTTCAAAAAATAAGAAAAAAGAAAATGAAAGGGAGGAAATTATTAAGTAAATAATAAAAAACTTTCTCATTATTCAAGTACATGATTTTTCAGATTGAAAGCACCCAGTGAGTGTCAGCACAGTAAATGGAAATGACTTCCCCTGAGATAGATGGTTGCAAATTTCCAGAGCATCAGAGATAAAGAAGAGTTCCTAAAAGAGTCCAGAGAGAACATACAAATGTTTGCAGATCAGATTGGCAAAGGATTTAACAACATTAGCACTAGAAGACAATGAAGCAATTTCTTAAAAACCTTTATGAAATTATTTCCCACTTAGAATTCCATATCCTGTCAAATGATAAATTGTAGGGGTGAAACAAAGATCATCTGAGAATTCAAGATGTCAAGAACTGTCCTTCCAAGCACACTTTCCCAGAAGGCTAACAGGAGATGTGAGCTGACAAAATGAGGACATAACCAAGAATAAAAAAACCTTGTAGGGCATAAGGGCTCCAGGCAGGAAAGGAATTCCCAGGATGATGATGAAGCGAAGTCCTAGGCTGAGAACTGGCCAGAGCCCAGGACACACACAGTCCAGGCTGGAGCAGGACATGGGAATCCAAGAAAGAGATTTTTCAAGAAGAACAGGAAGTGTGTATAATACTTGATATATTTGAATATATATAAAGGACGTTTTCAGTTCTGGTAAGGGTTTGGAACTGCTACATGAAAAATTACACAAAAAGGAGGCAATTTTTAACTCCAGAAAACCTAACAGAAGAAAAAAATCAACAAGCAAAAAGTTGTTCAAAAAAGGAAATGTAATCATTGTATACCACAGAGCTGGGATGTGAATAATAGTTAAATGATCATAATATGATCACTGGATATTGATTTAACTCCAAATGGTGAGGAAGAGGAAAGGAGGGGAAGTGTGTAAGTTGTATGTACCTGTGTGTATATGGATGATATGAGTTGGAGTTGGGTTGTAAAAGAGCTCACCTTCCATTGGAGGAAATCAATACATAATACCTATATCTGAAAAATTATGAAATAGCATCACTTATTTAGTACAGAGATACATACCAAAAGAAATATCTGAGAAAGCTGAAAATTGCTGCCTCTGGGTAGTGGGAATTGGGCTGGTGGGGCAAGAAAAAATTCACATTAGAAAAAAAGCAAACAGTTTGAGTATTCAGTCAAAATTTATAAGTCATCCATCAGGAGAAACCAACAGATGACTTCAGACCTCTCTGTATCAATATTCAATACTAGAAGGAAGCGGAGTAGTGCTTAACAAATATTTAAGAAATTGTGATCAAATTTTTATTCCCAGACTGTCTTTCAGCTATAAAGGCAACAGACAAAACAGTTTTGAATATATGAAATCTCAAGGAATAAAGATCCCACGATCTCTTTGAAGAGGTCCAACTTCAGCTAATCAAATGTTAAGTGAAAACACTATGGTCAAAAGGTTCATTCAATTCACTTAATTGATAAAACGAAAGCAAACTGTGAGGATAACAGTCCAGAACAGACTGCAAATGTTACGTATAAATCATGACAAAATATAAATGAGATAACTAAACAAGTTGGAGGGAAAAAAGAGATAAGATGAAAGACAAATGTGCAGATTTCCCCACCATTTATGATGAGGGGTAAAAAGATAAGTAAGGCAGGTATAATTTTACTCCAAGGTATAACAATAAACACTAAGGAAAATTAATATAATCAACTAAAGAGGGGGGTTGTGGGTAGTGGCAAATTATCTCTCCTTTGACCAAACTTATATCAGGCTCTTCTGAGTCCTCTTTCTGATTAATCCCTGACTTTGGACTCTGTCTATGGCCCATTTAGTCCAGTTTCATCAAGAATCCTGCTGGATCAGTGTTAGGAACTAACTTCCAATCTTGATATCTGATCAAATTCCGCATCCCCCTTGCTTGGTGTCTTACCAACTGACCTGTCTTCAGCAAGAATCATGTTGGTCTAGCAAGAATCTCCCTAGCCTTGATGTTTTCTGTGGTAATTTTCCATCCACTTGCTCCTTGGCTATAAATTCTCACTTTTCCTTGTTGTATTTGGAGTCAAGCCCGATCTCTCTCCCCTACTACAATACCTATTGTGGTAGTTCTCCTGGATAAAGTTGGCTTTACTGTCTTTAACAAGTGTCATAATTTTTTCTTTAACAGCAGGAGATAAGGAAGTAGAGAGAGGAAATATGCTAATTTTGCCATTACTCAGAGTGGCTCTAGGCCAGTTTTCTAAAGGTCATTCAACAAACTGGCTTTAGAGCAAATTGACTTTTGGTGATGCAGGCAGCTCCTAGAAGGTAGAAAAGGTGAGAAAACTGATTTCCCTCCTAGAACCTCTGGAAATGAACAAAGTCCTTGTGAAACCTTGATTTTAGCCCAGTGAGACCCATTTCAGACTTTTGACTTCCAGAACTGCACTATAATAAATTTGTGTTGTTTGTAGCCACTAAATTTGTGGCAACTTGTTACAGCAGCCAAAGGGAACTAACACCAGGGCTCGTTAAATAAGTTACGGTAATCCATACAGTGGAATACCATGCAGCCCTTACAGAGGAATGAAGAAACTCTCTATCATGGAACAATCTCTGGAATACACACTAAGTAAAAAACAACAAGAAATGGAACGGTACATATAATATTGCCAACTGTTGTCAAGATGTTTTAAAATAAAGACATTCAAAGAACTAGGAAGCCTAGTAACTTCTAGGCAGAGAAGTTAGGAGGCTGGGATAGAGGTGGCAGGCAGAAAACCACTTTTCACTACATGTCCTTTTGTAACTTTAAACATATATATTTTTTATTTACAAATTTTAAAAATGTGATTTTTACCAAAGAGATCCTTGGCACCTCAAAAAAGGTCAGGCTTTTGTGTGATACACTGCAAACTTTTTGTACTTCTCCTTCATAACCGGATACTATTATAGACTTAACCTCGTACTTCATCACCATATAATCCTAAAACAAATAATTCTTGGCCCCAGAATATTTGTCAATGTCTGTCTTACCCACTAGACTGTAAGTTCCACAAGGGCAGGGACCAGTTTGCCTGTGAATAATACCTAGCACAGTGCCTAGCCCTAATAGAACTTAAATATTTATTGAATGAGTGGATGAACTAAATTAATGAATGCAGCCAAGTAAAAAGAACAAAAAAGGTTCCCAATCCAATCAATGATGATTTCCAAAATTAAACATAACAAATCCTAAAATAGAAAATTAAAAAACAAAAGCATACGATAAAGAGTATTATCCAAAGATATATAAATGTCCAGCTAGAAATAACTATCCTTCTCATATTGAACTCTATTAACTCACAGCTAAATCTAGTTCTCTAGCTTACTTTATGCAAAGAAAAAAGTTTCAACTATTTTTCAACTCATGGTGTTAAGATCCCTGGCCCATGTTCACAGATTGAAGCCATTTAACACAGGGTTTGCCTTTTTACAGCTGTCCAAGGCTTCAGCTGTCAATGGAGAGGCCTCTCATCCACAGGCCTTCCCTGTTTGCTCTCTCTACCTCATTGTGTCTGTTTCTTGAAGCTTCTGCTTCTCCCTGCAACCCTCAGTTTCTTTTTTTCATGAAGAAAACATGGAAGCTGGGCTTCCCTGGGGGCGCAGTGGTTGAGAGTCCGCCTGCCGATGCAAGGGACACGGGTTTGTGCCCCAGTCCGAGAGGATCCCACGTGCCGCGGAGCGGCTGGGCCCGTGAGCCATGGCCGCTGAGCCTGTGCGTCCGGAGCCTACGCTCCGCAACGGGAGAGACCGCGACAAGGAGAGGCCCGTGTACCGCAAAACAAACAAACAAACAAAACCATGGAAGCTGAGAGGAGGGAGAGAAGGATCACTTTCCTATAGGCTTGGTGACCCCGTGACTGCCTACCGTCAGGAAAATCATACCACATAAACCATTGCTCAGAGAGAATGCTGTTTGCTCACCACCATTTTTTTTCCTCCTGGGCACACGGCGAATCTGTATTTCCCAGAATCCTTTGCTGTTGGGTGGAGCCATTTAACTGTGTTCTGGCCAGTGGAACACGGGTCAATCATGGGTCTAGTGGCTGGCTGGATGCAGAGACCTGGTGAACTCTAAGACCCTGGAGGATGGTGAAGCTCTAGGCTGGAAGCAGCCTGGGTTCCTGAGTTGCCGTGTGGAAGAAAGCTACGTGGGAGATCCATCTAACCATGGACACCTGTGTTGGACTGTTTCAGGTCAAAAACTATTTTATTATTTTAAACCACCGGAATGTTGGTACTTTTATTACAGTTCAGAAACCTTGAAGTGGGGTGCTGCCATAGCATAAACCTAAAATATGTGAGTGAGGTGGTGTGGGGTAAGAAAACTGATGGTAGCAGCTGGAATGATGGATAGTATGCTGTAAAGTGGCGAGACACTTTGGAAAAATGGTCGCTTGCAGAAACTTGAAGGAAGACCGTGTGCTTGTGGAAACAGAGAACATGGGAAGGTGGCTGGAAGTAATTTGAGTGCTCGTGTGTGTTGGCTACCATTAGCTGTCTTTGGTAATGTTTTATAGGGGGAAAAAATGATTCGGGAAAAAATTGGATGGCTTGCAAGCTGAAATGAAAAAGAATGAAGAGTAATAAAATCTGAGGTGTTGAAATGTTAGGATAGCTGATGCTTTTAGATTCCCTAATATTAGGAGATAAAGCTTTGAGTATTAAAGGCCAGTGGTACTCCTCAGTTAAACAAAAGACTTAGCCTCGGCGCAAAGATCAGATTACGAATGTGGCCTTCCCATGTATTCTTTTAGTTGGACATGGGGTAGAGGCCATTAAATTGAGGGAGAATGGCTTAAGAGGGAGAAACAGAGAAATAAAGTAAATTTGAGAATTTACGTGTAGGTAAAATTGGGGGTGTTTTAGTGGTATAAAAACTGACGAGAAGCTTATTAAGTTTTAAAAGGAGATTTATTTGTTGAAGATATTAGGACTACCTTTTAAATGTCTTTGAAATGTAAAACAGCTTTTGAGCCTGCTAGTCAATCCAACGGGAAGCAACCTACAAAGCTGTGAAGGCCCTAAGGAGGTCACTTCAGATGTGGCCAAAGAAAATGATGGACAAGATGGAAGTTCCAAGAGGGTAGCGATAGAGACCAGGGAGAACAACGGACAAGAGGGCTTTCAGCAGAGCGCCGAACCAGGCCCGAGTCAAACAGGGTAGAGACGTTTCAGAAGGTCTGCACCGTGGGATTTTATAAATGTGTGGACCAGTGCTTGCTTTGTGTTTTCTGGTCTTATCCTTCCCAAACAGGAGGGTGGTTTTTGCTTGCCTGTCTATGGATGTACCATCCCTGTCTCATAATTGTTCACTAGGGAAGGGTGAGGGGCGACCATGAGGAACCACATGTGGGCCTGATGGAGAAGGCCTGCATCACCAGGGGGTCCTGGACCTTGAGCTGGATGCAAAGCCTGGTTGGGATTTCTTTCTTTATTTATTTATGGCTGCCTTGGGTCTTCGTTGCTGCGCGCGGGCTTTTCTCTAGTTGCGGCGAGCGGGGGCTACTCTGTTGCGGTGCGAGAGCTTCTCACTGCGGTGGCTTCCCCTGTTGCAGGGCGCAGCCTCTAGGCGCGCAGGCTTCAGTCAGGCTCAGCAGTTGTGGCGCACGGGCTCAGTTGCTCCGCGGCATGTGGGATCTTCCCGGACCAGGGCTCAAACCCGTGTCCCCTGCATTGGCAGGTGGATTCTTAACCACTGCGCCACCGGGGGAAGCCCCTGGTTGGGATTGTGGATTGCTTCTTTAGGAGAAGGTTGAGGTGCTCTGTGTATGGAAAGAAGTTAAGAGATTCTAGTTGAGTAGAAGGGAAACTGGAGAGAAGATAATGCTCAGAGCTCCCTAAACCTAGTTTTCTTTTCCTCCTAGACACGCAGCTGAGCTGCATTTCCCAGCCCTCTTCACTCCAGAGTTTGTTGAGGTCAGGTAAACTGAGTTATGGCCAGTGAGACTGCCGCTTATAGGTCTGGTTCATGACAATCTCCCGTATGATTACCCACGCTGTCTCTTCCTTTGCTGTCTAGAAGCAGAGATCTGAGATCGGTCTCTGATGCCCTAGAGCCTATGGGCTTATGGTCTATGGCTGCTTTCATGCTATAGAGTTCAGTAGTTGTGACCAACATTTCATGGCCTTCGAAGCCTGGAATATTTACTAGCTGGTTTTCTACAGAAGACCCTGTTCTAGGGAACAGCCGATCCCTGTTCAAGGGAAGGATTGAACCACTGGATAGATGGAGCCTAGCTCCTCAGTCACAACCAACACTTGGAGGAGGGCCAGTAGACCAGGCACACGCACGCTGAACTGTTACCTAAGCTAGACATAAGCTTTTGTTGTAGTCGGCCACTGAGATTGGAGAGCAGTGACATTTTCACTCACCCTATGTGACAATTATGAAGGCTGTTGTTTACCTTGCATTGGAGAGTTTAGAAGCTTCTCACTCACTGCAAGACTTTGGAACATGGCTTCTGCCATGATTCAGTTATACACCCTGGCATCCATCCATTCATTTATCCCCAAGCATTCCTTGAGTGTTTATTATGTGTCAGGCACTCTGCTAAGGATACAATGATGAATAAAAACACACTTGAACTCTGCCCTCATACAGCTTAGGGTCCAATGCAGCAGACAGTGGGAAGAAAGGGGGAGCTGCTACCCTCTTTAGACTTGACATGAGCTTTCCCAGTTCATCAGCCCATCCCACTGGGCCTGCTTCCCTCATTTACCTGCCTGGCCCAGGCAGCATTGCAACCACACGTCAGAGTGGGTGAAAGGTCAGTGTGCTGAAGCACAGTCACTGAAGGAGAAAGTAGGGCAAGCTGTAGCTGAAGACCTGGTCGAGGGACAGATGCAGAAATAATAATAATAGCAAAAACAAATTCACTCAACAAATATGGAAGGAGCCCAGCAATAACATCAGCTCTGAGCAGAGCTGTACGCTCAGATCTTAATCCAGGGTCTGCTTGCTTTCCACCCAACTGTTTTGCTCCTTGATCTGTGTTCAAGAAAGGACCAGTGGAGAGGAAGCGTGACAGGCCTGGGTTCAAATCTTGACTCTCTTTATTAGCTACATGGTTTTGGAAAAGCGACTTTTCAATCCATTGGCTGAGGAGCCTCGGGTTTGTTTGTTTGTTTGTTTGTTTGTAATTTCCCCATGCCTTTGCTCATCACACGTGAACTAAGACCTAGTAGTTTCTTGCTTCCCCTGCCCTACTGACTGCCCAGATATTGGACTTAACTTGCCTATCGACCTACCAAGTCCCGTGGATAGTCTCGGTAATCAAACCTCCCTAAGCCTTGTCTTGTAAGCCTTGGCGAATACTCTAGACTCTGCCTATTAACCCAAATCTGTGGCATCTACCTTTCTGTAATCTTTAAGCCAAAGTCCACCAAGGTTTGGCTATGACATTTTTCTTCCCAGACCTCCAGATCACCTATATTTTTTTCTATTACTTTTGCCTCTCTCCCCACCTCCACTACCAGCCAACCTCATCACTCGCTTGACCTTCCAAAAATCTCTTTCCCCTGCTCCAATTTTTTTCCTGTACATGTCAGTCTCTGTATGATTTCCCTTGGCTCTTAGGGTAAAATACACACTTCCTTACGTGGCCTTCAGGACTCTCAAGGTGTTAGCAGTTCACTTAGCAGAAGTAGCACACACTAGATATTTCAAGATTTAAAAAGTTTTCTTGAAAATGTTAAACACTGAAAAAGACTGATTTTTAAGTGTATTTCCTTTTATCATTGCACAAGGAATGTAGAAATATTAGAAATACAAATGAGCAAAAATAAAAAATATATATATTGAACTAAAGCCAAGCAAAAACCCCAAACTCCCAAGAAAAAAAATCACTATTAACATTTTGGAGTATATCCTTTTAGATTTCTACCCAAGCAAAAGTGTATATTTTTCAAAATTAGATTATAAGCCACATTCTCTTATAATCTTTGCATCATTTAATATGTTATGAAAGGTACAGTATTATTTTGAATGCCCATATATATTCCGTTGTATGTATATACTATAATTTAACTAATCCACTACTGTTGGGAATTTGGAGCGTTTCCATTTGTTGTTGAGGTTAATTTTGTGTGTTAACTTGCTTGAACCATGGGGTACCCAGATTAAAGGTTTTCTGGGTGTGTCTGTAAGAGTGTTTCCAGAGGAGATTAGCATTTGAATCCGTTGACTGAGTAGATTTCCCACCCCAGTGTGGGTGGGCATTATTTAATCCATTGAGGGACTGAATAGAACAAAAAGCAGAGGGCTTCCCTGGTGGCGCAGTGGTTGAGAATCCACCTGCCGATGCAGGAGACACGGGTTCGTGCCCTGGTCCGGGAAGATCCCACGTGCCGCGGAGCAACTGGGCCCGTGAGCCATGGCCGCTGAGCCTGCACGTCCGGAGCCTGTGCTCCGCAACGGGAGAGGCCACAACAGTGGGAGGCCCGCATACCGCAAAAAAAAAAAAAGCAGAGAATGGAGGAATTTGCCCCTTTTTCTGTCTGCCTGCTGGAGCTGAGACATCTCATTTTATTCCCTCTCGTCTTGTCTTCCCATGCCCTTGGACTGAGATTTACACCATCAGCTCCTCTGCCTCTCGGGCTTTTGGATTCTAACTTACACTGTCAGTTTTCCTGGGTCGCCAATTTCAGAGGCCAGATTGTGGGACTTCTCAGCCTCTGTAATCACATGAGCCAATTCCTCATTATATGTACAGCATATGTATATATATATATATATATATATATATATATTTATGATGATATGTACATATCATTAGAAGATATATACATACATCTTCTGGAGAAACCCTGACTAATAGAGTTGTTGCTAATGCTGTTGACATTTGCTGTCCTAAACAGGTAAATTGTCTAGTACATATATTTCTTTCCAACTTATCTGATTGTCTCCTTTAGGTGGATTCCTAGGTCTTAGAATTTCTTGGTCAAGGGGCATGAGCATTTTTAGGGCTTTGCTACACATTGCCTAACTGAACTCCAGACAATTATAAAAAATGGAACAACTCTTAAGTAGAGATATATAAAAGTGGCATCTAAACTTCTGGCCAAAGTTTCTCAAACTGAGTTTCTTATCCCATTGTCTGGTTTCCTCCAAAATGTGATCTCTTAGGATTGACATCTTGCCTGGCCAGGGATCCAGTAGGAAGAAGTCCTCCTTCTATCAGTCTTCCAGCTTTCTGACCGGGGAGCAGCCCTACTTAAAAAGTGCCCAGCTTCTCCCTAATATATCCAAGGGCTCTTGAAATATTCCCAGCTCTCTTTTGATGAGCCAGCTGTTTCCTTGAAGTGGTATGAAGTCAAAGCAGGGCTACCAGCACAGGGACACTGTGAAATCACCAAAGTTTAGACCCCAGAGCCAAAAGAGAATCCAGGAAACCATTTGGCCCAGTCCTCTGGTTTCGGGCAGATAAGATACTCAATTAGCAGAGAGTTTTAGAAGATCTAAGCTGCTTTTGGCAAGGAATGGTGTCTCTCCGGTCCTTGTGTTAAGATAAAACAGAAAGCACTCTGCAAGGAAAACAAATTGCAATTAGAATTAAAGTATTATGCCTGTGAAAGAAAGGCACACAGAGCAGTAACCACATCTACACACGACTCTTCCCTTTTCATTACTGGTTTTTAATTTGCCACCAGCACCGCATCTTTTCTGCATTAAACCGGGAGAGCAATTGCCATCAATTCCCTTAGCACGGAGTGTCCTAGCTTCTACCAAGGTGTTAAAATTTTTTTTTTTTCATATTATTTTCTCTACAAAGAATGTTTAAAAAATAAGAGAAAGCCATCCTCCTAACACCATCTTAACACATACCCTACCATTTTAAAACAACCACTTTTAGCGTCTTGGTACATTTTGGTCTTTTGGGAGTAAGACCAACCCCGCAAAACTGGTTTTAATCATAATATACCCATATGGTATTTTAGGTTGTTTCTTTCCCTTAATATTGTTTCATAACAATTTTCATGTGATTAATAATCTATAAAACTATTCTTTTTTAATGGCTGCATTTACCCAAACTTCCCAAGTTTTAATTATAAATAACGTGGCGGTAAAGACTTTTATGCATGGAGTAGTCTCCATATCTTGGATTATTTTAAGAAGGTAGATTTAGAATTTAAATGGTTTGTTCAGTGCACATGTACGGTTAAATAGTATACAATGAGGATATCTATTTCACCGTAATGCGGGGATTTTTCCAAATCTATATTAAGAAATCAAAAAGTAGAAGTGGGGCTTCCCTGGTGGCGCAGCGGTTGAGAGTCCGCCTGCCGATGCAGGGGACCCGGGTTCGTGCCCCGGTCCGGGAAGATCCCACGTGCCGCAGAGCGGCTGGGCCCATGAGTCATGGCCGCTGGGCCTGCGCGTCCGGAGCCTGTGCTCCGCAACGGGCGAGGCCACAGCAGTGAGAGGCAAGGTAGAATTGGACTGCGACTGTGAAGATGGAAGAACAGATCAACTTTCTGAGAGAGGTTTCTTATCTGTAAATAGGTGTCTTCACGGATTTTCCTTAACTGTGGTAGCCTCGGGGCTGACTTAGTCCCTTCCCATCACTTTCAGCTGATGGAAGGTAGATGTGGGCGGGGCACCATCACTATTCCTTCTTAATCCTTTTTTTTCAGGTTATGCGACATATATAACACAGTGCCTGACACTTAGTGATTAATAAGGCTTTGTCAAATGGGTGAATGAAAGAATGCATATGGAAACATTTTGAATCACTATGTTGTACACCTGAAAATAACATTATATTGTAAATCAACTATATGTCAATTTAAAAAAAAAAGAAGAAGAATGCATATGGGCTTTGAACCTGAACAGAGGGTGGTTCAAATCCTGTTTCTGCCACCTACTAGCTGTGGTATTTGTTAAACAGGTAAATTGCTGTGGAACACAATGAAGGCTGTGTCCTGGATAAATTCCAGAAGTCAGTGCCAAATCCTTTTGTAGTTCTTATGTAAAACCTTATATTAAATTCTTACGTAGAAAAAGCAATGCCCCAAACATATCTCACCATGAACTCTAAAGGCTCTGGTATGATACAATAAGAGATTCTTTATGGTAGGAAACCACTGGGGCTAAGATGATTTTTTGAAAATCAGCTTTTATTCCCTTTCATTGTTGCCAGCTCTTATAATTGCTGAACCCTTACATGCCAGATCACTTAATGACCTCATCTACTACAGCAGGCAGTAAGAATTGTGGAATGGACACCATCCTTGGTTTTTGATAAGATGAATTACCTTGGCTGGGCAAATAACCGCTGACCTGTGGTACTTCTTTCTAAGATTTCTACGGTGTCAGCACCTTCAGGCACCTAACAGGTAGAGCAAACAAAGGCAACATCTTTGATCCGACTCCATTTCAATAAGGTGAGTTTTTAATGGGCCGTGCTGTAGGCAGCAGGTTTGCGAAACCATAAATGAAAAATTATTTCTGGATTCTAAGGTTGTGATTAATGGGCCAGTGAAATAGATCTCTGAAGGTTAGTTCATCCGCCATAAGGAAGATTTTCAAAGGGAAGAAATTTCACAGACGTTTTTGGCCTTCAACCAGGAAAATGGTTTTGTTTTTGAAAAACCTAATCTTAGGAGCTCATAGGGTTGTGGAGTCAGAGTCGGGATAAAGCAGAAAGAGTATACACTTCAGAGTTCCAAACAGTGACCACTGGCGGGCTGTTTGCCCCCTCACATGGTCCTACAGATGAAGGATGCAGGAAAGGATGTTTAGAAGCCGGGGCAGAACACCGGAATGACACCCAAGTCAGGGTCAGATGGCATCCCTGGGAGGCTTGTTGGAAATAAAAGGAGTCCATTTGCCCTTCAGTTTAAGAACCCTTGTTGCTGTACTACAGCAGGGAGCTCACTTCATCTTGCTTCCCAGTCCTCTTCCTCAGACGCAGGAATGTAAGCCCCTGGATGTGGCATTCTTCTCTCTCTTCAGCATCATTCCCCCTACCGGCCTCCCCACTCCCTCCACCCCCTTTTTGTTAAGATAGGAAGAGAAGTTTGTAAGACGGTGTATCAGTCAGGATTCTCCAGAGAAGCAGAACCAGTAGGATATAATGGTACATGTCATATATAATATAAAGGAATATTAGAAATACATAATATTATTGAGAGAGAGGTTAATTTCAAGGAATTGGTTTACACAACTGTTTTGTACTTAAGATCTTTCAACTGATTGGATAAGGCTCACCCAGATTATAAAAACTAATCTCCTTTCGTTAAAGTTAACTGATTTAACCACAGGTACACAATACCTTTACAAGGCCACCTAGGTTACTTATTTATTAAATAGCTAGGTACTGCAGCCTCATTAACTTGTCGCATAAAACTGACTGTCCCAGATGGTCTTGGGAATGTATCTACATTTGAAATTGAGCTATGAGAGACACACTAAGCAGGCTAACATTCTTATTCTCAAGGTTTTTTTGTTTTCCTTCTCTTATCCCCTTCTCTTCTTTAAAGGACATGAAGCTAATAAGGTTAATTCACACCAAAATGTAATTGACTGATGCCTCCTGCTGGAATCCACCAGAGAAAGTTACATACGGAAAGACTTAAGCTTATTTAATCAAATTAGTATTGATCCATTGGGGTGACTAATGGAAGGATTTCAGCAGTGTCACTCACTGGGTCTTCCTACATTATGGGAATCTGGGATTCTTCAAAGCATCTTCATTCTCCTATAAATATTGAATACATTCACTGAGTTGCTTGAACCCAAATCAGTTTCTTCAGGCTACTCCTTAGTGGACTTTTCCCCAGACTTCAGTGTGCCAAAGAATGACCTTAAAAGATATTAAAATTGTTGAATCCAAGTCCCATTTCTAGGGATTCTGGATCAGCAAATTTGGGTGTGTCCAGGAATTTTTATTTTTTTAACAGAATTCCATCCTAGGTGACTTATCCTTTGAGAAACACTGTTCTAGGGCAAGATATAGATACTCCCTTGAGACCCAACCAAAGAAATAGTCAGGTCATGGAAGCAACCTAAATGCCCATCAACAGACAAATGGATAAAGAAGATGTGGTACATATATACAATGGAATATTACTCAGCCATAAAAAGGAACGAAATTGGGTCATTTGTAGAGACGTGGATGGACCTAGAGACTGTCACACAGAGTGAAGTAAGTCAGAAAGAGAAAAAGAAGTATTGTATATTAATGCATATATGTGGAACCTAGAGAAATGGTACAGATGAACCGGTGTGCAGGGCAGAAATAGAGACACAGATGTAGAGAACAAACGTATGGACACCAAGGGGGGAAAGTGGCTGGGGGTGGTGGTGTGATGAATTGGGAGATTAGGATTGACATGTATATACTGATGTGTATAAAATGGATAACTAATAAGAACCTGTTGTATAATAAAATAAATAAAATTAAATTAAAAAAAAAAAAGAAAGACAGGTAGACTTGAAGTTGAGAAACAATAGGTAAAATCCAAACAGATATTCTAAATATTTCTTATAATACTTTGTTTAGTCATAGGTGATAGCCTAAATAATAGATGCCTCTTGCTTCATTCGTTTTTGGCAATGCTTGTGACAGAAACAAACTGAGGAACAGCTATGGCTTATGTATGGCTTACCCATCAGTGCTGTCTTGACTCAAGCCTGCTAAAATGTAGCCAGCGGTTATTAGGCCTCCCTCCTAGGAGATGGGGTGGCCTGTCTCTCACTTCCACATCTTGTGCTTATATTGTCATTCATCCCCACCACCCCTGCGAGTTGCATTATGGAACTTGTCATTCAAAAAACTGGCTTGGCAGACACTTGACTTCTATGTCTGGGCGGGGCATAAACAGGAGAGGATGAACTGACTTACTCCTCTGTGTCCACTGCCCAATACAGTGCCAGGTATAGAATATGAGCTCAAAAACTACCAACCTCTTGTTTATATACTGTAATTCTTGGTATCTTCTCTTGTAATAGGGAAGAAACTTTGTATCCTGTTACAAGTTAATCACTAGAGAGATGTTGCCTATAAGCTTAACTTATACATAATGGCCCCATCTCTGGGAACCCTGTCTCCCAGGTAATGAACATTGAGCTAAAATACCTTTGTTTAGCTCACAGGAAATATGCTGCCCAGGCCCACCTGTGAATGGCTTCAGGAAGAAAGAAATTAACACATCTCCTCCAGAGGCAGACCCGAACCAGGAAGTATTTGACTTTACTCCCTCCCCTTTTAGTATAAAAGAAGCCTGAATTCTAACTCAGGCAAGATGGTTCTTTGGGACACAAGCCCATCATCTTCTCTGTCTGCCAGCTTTCTGAATAAAGTCACTATTCCTTGCCCAAACACCTCATCTCCTGATTTATTGGCCTGTCGTGCAGCTAGCTGTACGAGCTTGGACTCAGTAACGCTCTTACTATGGAACTAGAGAAGAATGACTTTGCTAGACTTTTTCAACTCCTAATTTTTAAAAAAAAATTTTAAAGACTATTTAATTCATTATGATATAGGTTTCTTCTTTAGCCATTTAAAAAGATTGAGGCATAATAAGCTATATAATAATGAGACAGCTATCAAAGTTAAGAATTAAAGGCAACTGTAGTCATTACCTAGATCTGTGTGGTCCCATGCAGCAGCCACTACCACCTGTGACTATCAGGTACTTGAAATGTGACTAATCCAAATTGAAGCATGATATAGGTGTAACATACCCATCAAAGATTTGGCATGAAGAAATGTGTAAATTGTCTAAATAATTTTTATGTTGATTGTATGTTGACATGGTAATATTTTAGATACATTGAGTTAGACAAATGACATTAAAATTTTAAAAAATACCAACATCTTCATATCTAGATGAGGAGGATAATGAAGGAGCATTTACTTACTGCCAGGGTAACATCTGGGAAGACCTCTGATGCCACGGCAAATGCTGGGAAGTACTCATTATATCACACCTCGTGGTGTAAATCAGTAGAAAGAAATCAGCTGCCTTCTTGCTCTTCCTAGAGCTACAAGAATTTGGGTTTAATTATTCCCGATCAATCCCTGTATGTTGAAAAGCTGTATTTACTCCAACGTTAAAATGTGAGGAGAGTTGCCTTGGGAAAAAGCATATAAATAGGCATTATTTAAAATTACATTTATCAATACGAAGAATGTGGCCTTATAAATTCCCATTTGCCTTAACTGATGTCAGTGCTTCATATTTAAGTCACACGTGTGGAGTTTTCAGACAGAGGACTCTAAGAATAAAGACATAAATTTTACCAACATTTCCCCAAGTTGGTATTTGAGGAAAGAGAATCAAGTCTATAGCTGTGAGGAATGGGACACTTTCTTCTATTTAGGAAGAGCATTGCCTCAGCAAGTCGTACCGTTCCCAACACGTCTGCTTTTCACTGGGAAGGAAAAATCTGATAGAACATTTCTGAGTTCTTTGATGAAAAATAGGTGATAGGACACATGTAGAGATTTCTCTCGGTAACAAAAGGACTCCCAGGACACACAGATGCTCAAGACAGCATATGTTCAGGGAACAGTGAGAACATTACTATTCTTCGTGATAAAAAAAGTTTCATCCTTTCTCAGACGCCAAGAAATAGTCAAATGTTTTGGGCCAATTCTAACTCCTTTTGGTCAGCCCTCTCTCACCCCTTGTGGATGCTCTTTTAGCAGCAACGTGAAAAGGAAAAAAAAAAAAAGTGTGGACTAGGATATGCGCCCTCCCTGAGGAGGGAGTGAACATACCAACAGTTCCTGCGTTAGGTGTGGCGTGAGCTGCCAAGCCTCAAATACACACATAGAGGCAAAGTTAAAGATCGAGGACACATAGGATATATGATTTCATCAAATGGTTTCACAGTCCAAGTTCTTAATTCCTGGGGTGCGGGGAAGGAACATATTTTATGAGAAACCAACTTTGTTGAATCCAGCAAACAAGTAACGTCACAGGACAGCTATAATAGTCATTTTTCTCTTTTATTAATAAGATACCACATGCTAGTCTACTACAGACTCTAATGGCCCCCAAAACTTTATTGCATTGACCAAAACAGTTTGATCATATAAAACCAACTTGGCTGTCACATATAGAGCATAACCTAAAAGGTAACCTTTCTGTTTTAGACAGATACAAGCAATTGTTACAATGGGCTCTACGGCTTTATTTAAAAATTTTTTCCTGACTGTAATAGTAACATGATGCAGAAAACATGAAAAACATTTTTTAATTATGAAGAAAAACATCTAAAAAACCAGCCATCCAGTGAAAACCATTGTTAACATTTAGGCCTAGAATAGCTTTTTCCCCACCCCCATGCATTCTTTTTTTTTTTTTTTTTTTTTTTTTTTTTGCAGTACGCGGGCCTCTCACTGCTGTGGCCTCTCCCGTTGCGGAGCACAGGCTCCGGACGCGCAGACTCAGTGGCCACGGCTCACGGGCCCAGCCGCTCCGCGGCACGTGGGATCTTCCCGGACCGGGGCACGAACCCGGGTCCCCTGCATCGGCAGGCGGATTCTCGACCGCCGCGCCCCCAGGGAAGCCCCCCATGCATTCTTAAACATATTTGGAAATACACTGTATATTAAGTTTGGGGACCTGCCTTCACTAAATATTAAAACATAAGCATTTTCCCACATTGTCATGAGAGCTTTATAAACATCATGGAATTAGAATCTTGGCAACATCTGATGTAGCTTCTCCACCTTGGATTCCATGCCCTGCACTTCCCTGGGTCCTCCTGTCCCTCCCAGACGACCAGTTCCCAATGCATCTTCTTCACGGAGTCCCCACCGACCCTTAAATGTGGGTACTCCCCCCATGTTCTCCCCTCAGGACACTGCCCGTTGCACGCCGCATCCTCGTCTTGGGCAGTGCCACCCAGTCTCATGTTTTGAGCTACCACCCGTGAGGAATCCCAAATCTATCTCCAGCCCTCACCTCTCCGCCCAGCTTGAGATTCCTACCTCTAAGGGAGGTGGCACAATCTGAGAGCAGAACTTTACCACCATCACCTCAACACCCAGCACGGCACTTAAGAAGGGAATGCACTTTGGGTGCTTGTAGCCTCCTTGAACTTAATACACCCCAATCCGAACTCACTGCCTTTCCCCCGAAACCTACTCCTTCTGAACTTTCTTATTTTCTTATCCCTTCAGTCCTATTGTCACATCACTCTGATACGGCCACCGCGTGCGACCATGAAATCACCAAGGCATAACTTCTCCCACCGCCACAAAGCGCTCCCAGACACTTAATCTCAGAGGGGTTTACCTCCGCTGCTCTGAATGATGCCCAGATTCCTATTAAAGTTACTACAGAATTAGACCCTTCTCCTTGCCCTCCTCCCTTTCTGTTTTTACTTTCTTCTCTATCTTGGTATTTATCGGAGTTTTATAAGCTTCTCTACACTGAACTGTGAACTATTTCAAAGTAGGGTCTATGTTTATTCATCTTTATATTTCTAGCAATTAGCAAGTGCGCCTTTTATTAAATGGGAACACTTAATAAATTTCATTCTCCAAACATTTTCATGAATGCAGAAGTGATTTATTATTTAAGTGCCTTACTGCTTCATGACCTGCATTCAGTAACTATTTCATTGGCTGAAAAGCAATGTTTAGAAATAAAACCCTAAACCTCAACCTAGTATAAGAGTAAAGATCTGTGAAATTTCCCAGAGGGAATACATTGTATCACTTAATAAAACTTCATGATTGTTTCAAATGATTGTTCAGTGTATAGGTGATCTGCTATATCAGTATTTCACTGTTTAGCGATGTGCAGTAAGCAAGCATTTCCTTTGATTAAAAAATAAAATCCAAAACCTCAACCAAAAAACAAGAAAGATCAAGGACACAGCGCCGTATCATGTTTCCCCCAACTGCATTTGATATCTCATATTTGTATTGCTTTTTCTTAGAATAAGTGTAAAAGTGTCTTGATCTTCACATGGCTATTCTAGGGCAGGTCCCAGTTTCGCCTTTCAGACTATGGAGGAAATAATTCTATCCCTCTTCCAATCTTCAAGCATAAAACTTGGGTCTACAGGATCCCCGGGAGTGAAAGTTTTGTGCTTCAGTCATCAGAAGTTATGCAAAGTTTACTTTGTTAAGTGATACCTAGTTATTATATACACATATATTTTTACATACAGTATTGACAATAATGTAATACTGAGGAAATGTCTTCATTAAGTATATTTTGAAACAGTGAGGTGGGATTTTCACAAATAGTACAATATCTTCTGGCTATGTTGACAGGAGAGAGTATTGTATAAAAATAGGAGCTTTTGCAATAGAAGGAGATCCAAACCAGTCCCTCAGGAATATCATAGGGGTGATTCCATGCTTAGCTATGTCATCAAGGGCCTCAGAATACCTGGAGGAGATAGGATCGGACTGTACAGAGAGGGAGTTGGCGGCCACATACCTGATGTGATGATCTGAAGGACTGCCTCACTATAGACTGTCAAAATACCTGGATTTCCACCTTCAGAGCCATACTATGGCTCAAATGTTGCATCTTAATGCAACATTTCTCCCAGGTAAAACGTCTGCACATTAATTGATCTTTTGGGGGTATTTTATTTTGATAATTATACATGTTTATATCTATTAGAAAAATGTAAGTAGCATATCAAACCTATTACTTCATTAATTTTACAACTTAGGAAGAAACTAAAGTAAAAAGAAACAGTTAATTTAGAGGAAAACATTAAATAGATAAGAAAAAAATCACAAAAGCATATGAATGAAGTGTGTAAAACACTGTTTTGGGGAAATATTTGGAAATCAATGTACCACTGGTCTATTTAAGAGTTATGGTATATTTATGAGCTAATAAATGGAGCTGTGTATCTTTTTTTTTTTTTGCGTTACGCGGGCCTCTCACTGTGCGGCCTCTCCCATTGCGGAGCACAGGCTCCGGACACGCAGGCTCAGCGGCCATGGCTCAAGGGCCCAGCTGCTCCGCGGCACGTGGGATCCTCCCGGACCAGGGCACGAACCCGTGTCCCCTGCATTGGCAGGCGGATTCTCAACCACTGCGCCACCCGGGAAGCCCGCCGTGTGTCTTAAATACAAATGATGAGGGGGGTGTGATGGGGTGTGGAATGAAGTTGGACCTTCAAGTGATAGCACTCTGATTTCCATATTTTTTGGAAAGTAAGCACTAGTCAGCACTTCAGAGGCAGTATTTTGGGGCAGTTAAGCAGAGCAGGGTCTTTGGAGTCAGGGTCTGAATTCAGACCTCACCAATTACTAGAAGTGTGACCTTGGATAAGACACTGTCTTTCTCCGAGTCTCAGTTTGCACATCTGTAAATGGAAATAATACCTCCTTCTAAGAATTACTCTAAGGATTAAATGAGATGATGAAAGTAAAGTTCTTTGCAAACTTGAAAAACAGTAAGATCTCAAAAAAAAAAAATAGTAAGATCTCAAAAATCTCAAAAATGGTTGTTTTGACATTCTTATTATCCCTCTTTTGTTTGGGCCTTTAAAACAAATTTTTAAAAATACTTTTAACTGACCTTTGTCACATCTCCACAGACTTTGGTTTGATGTGAAACATCAAGGAAAAGTAGAGTTTACTTCCAAAAGAATTCCTGATAAAATGCCTCCCTGGATGATTCAACCATGACCGTTCTCTGCTTCTTATGCATTTTAACTATTTTGGTTCTAATCCCTCAAAACCCTGCATAATCTACCTCCTTCTTTTGGAAGCCAAAATTCCAAGAAGGCTTCATGATGATCCTTTACCCATTTGAAACTCCCGTAACAGCAGACCTTGTAACTACATGACACACTCCTTGATTTTGTGGGCCATCCACTTCTGTTGGAAAGACGTTTGAAATGGAGTCTTCTGTTTCTTTAACTAGATACAGCGAGCCGATTGCGGGGGCCACAAAAGACTGGGAGAGGGCCACAAGGAGACTTTCCCGAAACAATTCTTCCTAGTGCCAAATTGATCAGGGAAAGCTTTCTAGAGCTGAATCATAACACTCATTGTTTAAACTATTAGCCTAATGTAACAGGAACCTAAACTACCAGATAACTAAGGCAAGGCTATGCTATTTTAAAAAAAATTTTTTATTTATTTATGGCTGTGTTGGGTCTTCGTTTCTGTGCGAGGGCTTTGTCTAGTTGTGGCGAGCGGGGGCCACTCTTCATCGCTGTGCGCGGGCCTCTCACTGTCGCGGCCTCTCTTGTTGTGGAGCACAGGCTCCAGACGCGCAGGCTCAGTAATTGTGGCTCACGGGCCCAGTTGCTCCGCGGCACGTGGGATCCTCCCGGACCGGGGCTCGAACCCGTGTCTCCTGCATCGGCAGGCGGATTCGCAACCGCTGCGCCACCAGGGAAGCCCAAGGCTATGCTATTTTTTTTTTTTTTTTTTTTTTTTTTTTTTTTTTTTTTTTTAAGGCTATGCTATTTTGAAACAGACTTTTACATTCCCTTCAGCGTTTTTATAATACGCTTTCAATAATAAAGATATAATCATCGTCGTGATACTGCGGATCACCACTGCCATCATGGTTTGATCAGCAGAACACCGTCTTTGTTAACAGCATGGGTTCTGGTGTGAGTCCCAGCTGTACGACTCAGTGTGTGACCTTTAGCCAGTTCTTTTTTTTTTTCGCCGTGCCACACAGCTTGCGGGGATCTTAGCTGCCTGGCCAGGGATTGAACCTGGGCCACAGTAGTGAAAGCACTGCGTCCTAACCACTGGACCGCCAGGGAATCCCTAGCCCGTTCTCCTGTTTCTCTGTTTCCCCGACTGCAGATGGGAAGCGCGCGTAAAATGCATAGCAGAGTGTCTGCGTTGTGGCCATCTGCAGGCAAAATCGGATACAAATGTCGAGGCTGATGACACACACGCACATACCAAAAGGGTGTAAAAAGGTTTATTATGATGAGGTTTTGGGGGAGAGCATGGCAGGCCTCCCAAGCTGGTCCCAAAATGTGTTAGAAGAGCAAGTGAAGGAGGCCGGGTGGGAGTTTCATTGTGGTTAGTAGGTGGGGCAGGCTGAAAGCAGGACATTTCTGGTTTGAATCTCCCTTTGATGCCAAAGGAGGGAGCCCTGGCTTTCTTATTCCCCCCAGATGTGGGGCACAGGGAGGATAAAGCTTAAAAGCTGTCAGCAGTAAAACATCAAAAAGAAATGCATCAGAGCAAGTGGCCGATAAATGATATCCGTTATTGTGTTTCCCTTCCATTAGTCCCTTAAGTTCTCCTGACATGATCAAGGAGTTTGGACCTAATCGTGTGACAAACCACATAGACAGTGCATATAGATTTGCTCAATAATAAAAAGTTCTTTCACTTAAACCTCACCTGGCTATACTACAGGTTCTTGTGTTCCTGGGTGCCTTTTTTGACAAATAAAGCAACACCCTGAATGTGTTCATGTTGTCCCCAAAAGACCAAATCAATGAGTGCTTCATTAGCAATAGAAAATGACTTAAGAGTAGTGAAGAAAAGTTTCTGTCTCCCTGTCTTTCTGTGGGTATACGATTGTGTATGTGTTTGTATGACTGTATGTCTGTGTGCATATGATACATAATAATAAATACACAGTCATTGATTGTAACATTCGTATCAGTATATTGAAATAATTTTGTACATTTTTACCCACGCCTTTGAGATGGTTAAAAATGTATTAACCTCAGGAATACAGGAATATGAGTGATAGGTGTGCTATAACTTTTAGATTTAATAGTTTTGCATCAAAATAGCTGTGATGGGCTTCCCTGGTGGCGCAGTGGTTGAGAGTCCGCCTGCCGATGCAGGGGACACGGGTTCGTGCCCCGGTCCGGGAAGAATTCCACATGCCGCGGAGCGGCTGGGCCCGTGAGCCATGGCCACTGAGACTGAGCGTCCGGAGCCTGTGCTCCGCAACGGGAGAAGCCACAGCAGTGAGGGGCCTGCGTACCGCAAAAATAAATAAATAAATAAATAAATAAAATAGCTGTGATAAGTGAAAAGTCAAGGAGAGGGTTAGTGTTATGTTTTGTGTACTGTATCAGTTTTATTGCAGCATGATTTACATACAATAAAATGTAATAATTTTAGGTGTACAATATGATGAATTCTGATAAATGTATAGTCACGTAACTACCATAAACAATCATGATATTTCCATCACCCTAAAAAGTTCTCTTCTGATCCCTGTGGCCAGTCTCATGGCCAGAACACGTAGCAATCAACCACTGATCTGATTTCTATGACTGTAGTTTTACCTTTTCCAGAATTTTATATAAATGAAATCATACAGTATGGTGTCTGGATCTTTGTAGTAGTTTGCTATTGCTGCTGTAACAAATTAGCACGACGAGCAGCTTACAATAACACAAGTTCACTATCTCAAGTTCTCTGGGGCTGAGGTCCAGGTATGGCATGGGTCGACTGGGTTCTCTGCTTAGATTTCACAAGGCCAAAATCATAAGGCAGTGCCGTGCTCCTAACTGGAGGCTCTGTAAAATGACCTGCTTCCAAGCTCATTCAGGTTGTTGGCAGAAGTCAGTCCCTTGCAGCTGTGGGACTGAGGTTTTCCCCGCTGGCTGTCAGCTGGGGCCCTCCTTAGCTCCTGGAGACCTTTCTCCGGTGGTTGTGCATGGCCTCTCAGAACCAGCAAAACACATCAAATCCTTCTCACACTTGGAATCTTTTGGACTCTTCCCTTTCTAGCTGCTTCTCTATGACTCCAGCTGGAGAAGTTCTGTGCTTTTAAGGGCTCATGTGATTAGACTGGATCCACCTGGATAATCCAGGATAATTTCCTTATGTTAAATCCTTAACCTTAATGACATCTGCAAAATCCCTTTTGATATTTAATGTAACACACTCATAGAGTCCAGGGATTAGGGCGTGGACAACTTTTGCAGGGCATTCTACCTACCATACTGCTTTCACTGAATATGCTTTTAAGGTTCATCTATGCTATTGGATGTATTAGCAGTTCATTCATTTTTTTGCTGAGTAGTATGCCATTGTAAAGATATACCCCAATTTGTTTATTCATTATTAGTTGATGGCCATTTGGGCTGTTTCCAGTTTTTGTCCAAAATTAATGAAGTTGCTACAAGACATTTGAATACAAGTCTTTGTGTGAATATATATTTTAATTTCTCTTGTGTAAAAATGTTTAACTTTAGAAAAAAATGCCAAATTATTTTCCAAAATTCCTGTACCACTTTGCATATCCACCAGCAATATATGAGAATTCTAGCTGCTCCACATCCTCAGCAATAGTTAGTATTGTCAGTTTAAAAAATATATATAGTTTCTCACATGGGTGTGGAGTGGTATTTCATTGCAGTTTCAATGACCTAGTGGCTCATGACGTTGGACATCTTTTCATGCATTTATTTGACTTTGATGAAGTCTCTGTAAATTTTTTTGCCCATTTAAAAAAATTGGCTTGTCTTTTTGAGCTATGAGAGTTCTTTATGTATTCTGTACACACAAGCTTTATCAGATATGTATTTGGCAAACATTTTTCTCATAATCTGTGACTTGCCTTTTCATTTTCATAACAGTGTGTTTTGAAGAGCAAAATATTCTAATTTTGATGAAGTTCAACTTATTTTTCTTTTATTGTTGGTGCTGTTTAAGAAATCTTTGTCTAACCCAAGGTCACCAAGATTTTTCTCCTGTTTTATTTAGAAATACTAGACTTTTAGCTCTGACTTATAGTTCTATGATCCAGTTTGACTTAATTTTTGAATATGATATGAGATAAGGAGGTTATGTTTTTTTCTTTTTCTTTCTTTCCTTTTTTTTTTTTTAAACATGTGTAAAAATTATTCTAGCATCAAGTGTTGTAAAGATTATCCCTTTCCCTGACACCTCTGGTGAAAATCAGTTGGCCATGTATCTATGAGTCCATTTCTGGACTCTCTTTTCTGTTTTGAGTTATGTCTATCATTATGCCAAGCCTAATTGCTTTCATCATGATAGCTGTCTATAATACTTTTATAGTATGTCCTCCAATTTTCTTCTTCCAAAATTGTTTTGTTTATTCTAGTGTCTCTGAATTTTTATACAAATTTCAGAGTCAGCCCATCAATTTCTACCAAAAAAAAAAAAAAAAGTTGGGATTTTGCTGGAGATTATACTGAATCTATAAATGCTTTTGGGGGAAATTGACTTCTTAATACTGAGCCTTTAGATTGATGAGTTTTGTATACACCTCTGTTAAGCCTTTTTAGATTTCTCTGAGCAATGCTTTGAAACTTTTAATGTAGCAGTCCTGTAAACTTTTTGTCAAATTTATCCCTGAGTGTTTCATATTTTTAAACTATCGTAAATGGCTTTGTTTCTTAATTTCAATTTTTTAAGCCAACATTACCTTGATTGAATTAACACTTCAGTTTCTGTTTCTTAATTTGTAAATTGGGAATGTCATGTCCATTTTGCAAGGTTAACATGAAGATCAATGAAAATGTACCTAGAAGTCAAAAATTATTACGGGATAGGTGATCTAGAAAAGTCATCTCATTTAGGCCATAAGACAACACTTTAGGTAGATACTTGTGAGTCAAATGGTAATCCCCAAAAAGAAATGTCCACATCTTAATACCTGGCACCTTTGAAAGTAATCTTATTTAGGAAAAGTGGGTTTGTAGATGAAATTAAGGATCTTATGATGATAGCGTCTTGGCTAATCTAAGTGTACCCTAAACCCAATGACAAGCGTCCTTATAAGAGAAACATCAGGAGAGACAGAGAGGGAGCAAGAGAGAGAGAGAGAAAAGTGAAGGCCACGTGAAGTTCATATGAAGACAAAGGCAGATAATGGAGTTTTGCAACCACAAGCCAAGAAATACCCAGGACCACAAGAGGCTGGAATAGGTCATATATAAGTCCACAACTAACATACTCAACAGTGAAAAGCTGAAAGCATTTCCTCTAAGATCAGAATAAGACAAGGATGCCCACTCTTGCCATTTTTATTCAAATAGTATTGGAAGTCCTAGCCATAACGATCAGACAAGAAATAAAAGGAATCCAAATTGGAAAAGAAGAAGTTAAACTGTCACTGTTTGCAGATGACATGATACTATATGTAGAAAATCCTCAAGACAATACCTAAAAACTACTAGAGGTCATCAATGAATTCAGCAAAGTTGTAGGTTATAAAATGAATATACAGAAATCTGTGGCATTTCTATACACTAACAACAAACTATCAGAAAGAGTTATTAAGGAAACAATCCCATTTATCATTGCATCAAAAAAAATACCTATGAATAAATCTAACTAAGGAGGTAAAAAACCTATACTCAGATAACTATAAGATGCTGATGAAAGAAATTGAAGACAACACAAACAGATGGAAAGATATACCATGTTCATGATTTGGAAGAAGTAATATTGTTACAGTGACCATACTACCCAAGGCAATCTAAAGATTCAATGCAATCTGTATTAAAATACCAACAGTATTTTTCACAGAACTAGAACAAATAATTCTAAAATTCGTATGGAAAATAAAAGACTCTAACAGTCAAAGTAATCTTGAGAAAGAAGAACAGAGCTGCAGATATCACACTTCCATACTTCAGACTGTACTACAAAGCTACAGTAATCAGAGCAGTATGGTACTGGCACAAAAACAGACACATAGATTAATGGAACAAAATAGAGAGCCCAGAAATAAACTCACTCACTCATGGTCAATTAATCCATGACAAAGGCAAGATGGGGAAAAGACAGTCTCTTCAATTAGTGGTTTTGGGAAAACTGAACAGCCACATGTAGAACAATGAGATCAGAACATTCTCTCAAACCCTCTAACCATATACAAAAATAAACTCAAAATGGATTAAAGGCGTAAATGTAAGACCTGAAATCATAAAACTCCTAGAAGAGAACATAGGCAGAACACTCTATGACATAAATCATAGCAATACTTTTTTGCATCTGTCTCTTAAGGCAAAGGAAACAAAAGCAAAAATAAACAAATAAGACCTAATTACATTTTAAAGCTTTTTCACAGCAAAGGAAACCATCAACAAAATGAAAAGAAAACCTGAAAAGGAGAAAATATTTGCAAATGATATGACAGATCAGTTGTTAATATCCAAAAAATATAAATAGCTCATACAAATCAGCATCAAAGTAACAAACAACCCAATTAAAAAATGGGCCAGGGGCTTCCCTGGTGGCACAGTGGTTGAGAATCTGCCTGCCAATGCAGGGGACACAGGTTCAATCCCTGATCTGGGATGCTCCCACATGCTGTGGAGCAACGAAGCCCGTGTGCCACAACTACTGAACCTGTGCTCTAGAGCCCATGAGCCACAACTACTGAGCCCATGTGCCACAACTACTGAAGTCCACATGCCTAGAACCTGTGCTCCATAAAGAGAGAAGCCACTGCAATGAGAAGCCCATGCACTGCAACAAAGAGCAGACCCCGCTCGCTGCAACGAGAGAAAACCCACATGCAGCAAGGAAGACCCAACACAGCCAAAAATAAATAAATTTATTTAAAAAAAAAAAAAAGCCAAAGACCTGAATAGACATTTTCCCAAAGAAGACATACAGATGGCCAACAGGCCCAATGAAAGAATGCTCAGCATCACTAATCATCAGAGAAATGCAAATCAAAATCACAATGAGATATTACTTCACACCTATGAGAATGGCTATCATCAAAAAGACTACAAACAACAAATGTGAGCATAGATGTGGAAAAATGAGAACCCTTGTACACTGTTGGTGGGAATGTAAATCAGTGCAACCACTATGGAAAACAGTATGGAGGTTCTTCAAAGAACTAAAAATAGAACTACCGTATGTTCCAGAAATTCCATTCCTGGGTATATATTCAAAGTAAACCAAACACTAATTCAAAAAGATATATGCACTCCAATGTTCATAGCAGCATTATTTATAATAGCCAAGATATGGAAGCAACCTAAGTGTCCATCAACAGATGAATGGATAAAGAATATGTGGTGTGTACACACACACACACACACACACACACACACACAATGGAATACTACTTAGCCAAAAAAAGAATGGAAATTTGCCATTTGCAACAACATGGATGGATCTGGAGAGGATTATGCTTAGTGAAATAAGTCAGACAGAAGAAGACAGATATTGTATGTTATCACTTTTATGTGGAATCCCAAAAATAAAACAAATGGATGAATATTAAAAAAACAGAAACAGACTCACAGATATAGGAAATAAACTAGTGGTTACCAGTGGGGAGACAGAAGTGGGGAGGCAAAATAGAGGTAGGGTGTTAAGGGGTACAAACTGCTATGTATAAAATAAATAAGTTTCATGGATATGTTGTACAGCACAGAGAATATAGCTAGTATTTTATAATAACTTTAAATGAAGTATAATCTATAAAGATGTTGAGTTACTAATGTTGTACATCTGAAACTAATATATTATAAATCAACCATACCTCAATAAAAAAAAAATGAAAAGGGAGACATAATACAAATACAGGAAGATTTTTAAAACTTAGTGGAAATGGATAAGTGTCTTTAAAAAGTAAACTATCAAAATGTACTTTAAGAAATAAAAAAGAAAATCAATAACTTTCACCAAAAAAAAAACCCCTCTCCTGTGTAAATACTATTATCTCCATTTTACAGGTAATGAAACTGGGTGCCAGAGAGATTAAGTAACTTGTTCAAGTTTCCATGGCCATCAATCAAACAAAACTATTGTGTTTAATCACTGCATTATACCCCATCTGATGCGTGCTGGGTTTGTGGTCATCACAGAAGAAGTAAAAGATACTGGTCTTTCATAGGATGCTTAGAATGTTTAAAACACCATTCCTGAAACTATAGGAACTGGGTTTATGGCACAAAAAGGCACTGAAACTTCCTAATTATCCAAAGCTTTATTATCCAATTGTCTCTTGATTTTCTCTTTCCACTTGGAGAGTTTTTTTCTTTTGTTTTCATTGTTATTTAACATCTTTCTATGCTATAGCAGAGATGAAACTTAGTTTTGTTTCTTGTACAAAGAGCTAGATGGAAGAAAAGGAAGATTTCCCAGGATGAAATTTATTTATCTTGTTAAGCAAAAGAGATTAAGTCATCATAATCATGTTAGAATAGGTAACTAGATATAACTTCATATTAAAGCAACCCCTCTGGAAGTCCTTGCCACTGGACAGGTTAATGAAAGTGACATGGAACAGGTTTCTCTTGCTACATCAGTGAAAAACTATAGCCCCTTAAATAGTTTACAGGATAGACTTCATTTTTATTGTCTTGTGTTTTTTGAAAAACAGCATTATTGAAGTATAATTACATACAACACACTACATCTATTTAAGATGTAAAGTTTGATACATTTTGACACATGTAAACACCTGTGGAACCATTAGCACAGTCAAGACTAATCAACGTATCCATCCCATCACCATCAAAAGTTTCTTCCTACTCCTTTTCTAGTCCCGCCCTCCTACCCTTCCCTGTACTCCCCTTTCCCCCAAACACTCACTGATCTGCTTTCTGACACTATGGATTCATTCGTATATTTTGGAAATTAATACACATGAATATGTATATTATATATATTCTCGGGGGTGGTGGTGGAGGTTTATTCATGTTGTTGCATGTATCAATAGTTTATTACTTTTTGTTGCAGTGTAGTGCCCCAGTGCATGACTGTACCATAACTTGTTCATCCATTTCCCTTTTCATGGACTCTGTGGTCTTTTCAGCTTTGGGCTATTACAAATAAAGCTGCTATGAACAATTATGTACAAGTGGGCAGAATGCTCTCTCTAAGAATGTCCTCTCATTTCAGAATGGACACATGCTTTCATGTCTCTTGGATAAATACCTGAGAGTAGAAGAGCTAACTCATATGATAGGTGTCTGCTTAATTTTTAAACTGCTCTGCAAAGTGGTTGTACAATTTTACATTCCCATCAGCAGTCTCTGAGAGTTTCAGTTATTCCACATCCCCACCAATAGTTTATATGGTCAAACCTCTTAGTTTAAGCTATTTGAAAAGGTGTAGGACTAATAATGAACATGATTTCATGTACTTATCTGCCTTATATGTTAAGTGCATCTGTTTCAAATCTGTGCAACTCTTTTGTTCAGTTTTTAATCTGATTGTGTGTTTTCTTACTGTTGAGTCTTGACAGTGCTTTATGTATTCTGGTTACAAGTCCTTCGTTAGATGTTAGACCCCACAAAGATGCCCATGTCTCAATCCCCAGCACCTGTGAACATATTACCTCCTATGGCAAAAAGGACTTTGCTGATGTGATTAAGGTTAAGGACCTTGAGACAGGGAGCTTACCCTGCATTATCTGGGGGACCCCCAGGTACTGTTTCCTCTAATCTTTTCAGGTGGTTCTTTCCCCAGCTTTGGTTGGTTCCCTCACATGCATTCATGCAGTCTCTGGAGTTTTCTCTCTGCCCCATTTCTCTCTTCTCTGTTTCTCTGTCTTATGAACTCTAACCATCTTGATGTACCTGGACCCTCAACTCCATCTCCTCAGCTCAGAGAGTGCCAGGCTCCACAGACATGGGCTTGCACTTCCTGCCCTGCAACCTGGAATTTCTCTTAAATCAGTAAACCAAGGCAGTTGCAAGGCCCACCTTTTTGTTTTCTGTGCCTCAATGACCATCTCTAGTATTTTGAAAAATCACTGTTTCATATATTTTGTCTGGCTTTTTGGTTGTTTCAAGCAGGAGGGAAATTTGATCCCTTTTTCTTCATTTTGGCCAACAGTAGAAATCCAGTTTCTAGTGTTTCAAAGGTACAGTGTCACAGCAGAACTGCAGCATACTTCAAAGTGTGTATATTTACCTTATTAGTCCAGAATAACAAAGAGGTACCTAAGATAAGTATGTAAACCCCAGCAATTATGTCTTATTCACTGTTGCATACTTAAGCGTCTATCACAGTTTCTGGCCCATAGCACATAGTAACTGCTTAATAAATATTTTAAAAATTAACCATGATCAAAGTAAAGTGAAAAGATATTGTAGGAACACTGTATTCAGATGTTGCCTCACTGACTTTTGAATTCTCTTTTTGTATATGCTTGACTGTTAGTCTTTCTTACAGAGCCAGGCTTTCTCCATGTATCAGGGAAGATATTTCCAAGCAGCTATATTTGCACATCCTTCCAGTTATATGACTCTAGAGATAGGACCCCTTCTCCTTCAGTTCCAAAGGGAAAAGTCCTAGGGAAGAACCATAAGCAGCCCAGATTGGATCATATGCCCACCCATTTGCCAAGGGAGAGCAGAAAACTGTGTTATTTTTTTTAACAAAGCACTTTTCATATTAAAATATATGTCATTTACAAAAATTGTAGAAATGCTAGACAAGTAGAAAAAAGAGAATATAAGTATCTCATCATCTGTAGAGAGACAGTATTAAACTTTTAAAACATTCCTTTTGGGAATTCCCTGGCAGTCCAGTGGTTGGACTCCACGTTCTCACTGCTGAGGGCCTAGGGTCAATCCCTGGTGGGGGAACTAAGATCCCACAAATCGCAGGTCGTGGCCTAAATCAATCAATCAAACATTTCCTTCCTTTTTACAGATAATTTTTTTGGAAAGTGGGGGAGGGTCAGCATGTTATTTAATATGTCATTTCAGTTTCTGCTTCTGAATGCTTGGTTTCATTCTTTCTGAGGAAGGTTAGATGGAATTGGAGACCAGTTAGACCCTATAATTTACCTGTAAACACCATAAGTCTATGCTTTAGTTAAACACTAGAAAATAAGGAAAGAGGAGAGGAACAAGTCAACCTCTGCCTGTACTGAGAAATGCTGTCTCTTTAAGAAACTCACAAACTATTTTGTTCCCATTGCCAGTCTTGACTCACCTGCATTGAGAAACACCTGTATACCTTCAAGGGTCATCTCTTTTGAACACTTGTACACATTAAGATTTGCCTTTAGGGACTCCAAAGTTCTGGGTCAAAAGTTAAGTTGAAAAGGAGAGTCTCAGCAAATCACCTCTAGCAATTCTCAAATGGCACACACCTTACGATAGGGTTTTCAAACAAACTCCCCATTTCATCTGGATGAGCCATCCACCAATGTTTATTGAATATCTACTTTGGGCATAAGACTCTACAGGCTGCTTTGGGCACCATAAAGAAAATGGATATGTGATTCTCACTCTTAAAAAGGAAACCAGCCATGCAGCTGGTGAGGCAGGTAAAATTGATTTAGCGGCTTTACTGTGAGTGTACTCGTGGAGACAGGTGCTAGGATTTTAAAGCCACACATCCCAGTCTGACTGGCACAAGGTCTCTCCCCCCAGGGCTGTTCCTAGAACATAAAGTACCTCTTAACAGAGGAGATGGAAATCTCATCCAAACCCCTCCAGGTGGGGCTTTACAAAAATATGTCCCCTTTTGACTGACCAATTAGAAAAAGGTGCCCCTCTGGTTGGACTCAATAGCAAAATGTGCCCCTTCTCCTAGAACCCTGGGCGGAGCAGAGGGGAGGCTGGAATTTGGACACTGCCTGTTCTCCAGTGGTACAATCTACCTGAGGAACCTGCAGTTCCTTATTCTTTGCCCCTTACCTTTTTAAATAATAAGCAGTCCTGATTCTTTGAGCCAGGCAAATAAGGGACCCTCTTGGAGCTGTAGAACTCTGTTACCTTAAGTTCTTACTGTGACTTCTTGTTAACCCCTTGGATTTCCTTCAGATTCCCCAGCCTTGGTGCTGTGCTTATTATTTCAAGAGAGATGGGTACCTCTTCTCTTTCCACACGCTGTTGGATATGATGGCAGAAGATCTAAAGGGCTTGTCATAAGCATTCCTAGGCAGCTGGAGTAGTTTTTGCCAATACATGCATTTCAATGCTATGACTTATGGGCAAAGACAAGAGGCTTAGAGTATCTTTGAGCAAATACACAATCCTCCAGTGACCCCTCTGGCAATACATCAGAGGGTCCGCAGTATAGCTCCAGGCAACAAACTGAGGCCAGCCAGAATTGATGGAGGGGAGTCTCTGCTGTGCTCAGCTTTTAAAAATACCTGCACTACAGTGCAGCACAACTGGCTTCTGCTTGAGTGCATGTGATGACTCCAAACTGGACCTGATTGTTATTCAGGCCGGGCAGTCCTCAGGAGTGCTTTGGGGAGATCACTATTGTCTGCAAAACTTTCTTTTGAGTCAGGGTTGTCTCAAGGGTGTTACAAGGGTGTTCCCATAACTGATTCCAAATAAATGAAAGCTTAGTTCTAAGAACATTCAGCCTTTTGGCAAGCCTTGTTATAAATTACCTGGGATTTGTCAAGACTATTAATTTTACTAAATTTGTATCTTGAAAATAAATATTGTTTTGTAGTGTTATCATCTTTAGTTAGGAAATATTGGGGTTCCTGGCCTCCTTCAGGTCTGGTATTCAACAGCTCTTTGGAAAGCATGAGATTTTCCCCTCTTTCATCTATACTTGTTTACTCTACTCAACCTTCACTAAATAAATAAAAATCTCACCAAATGAGAAAGATAATTTAGGCTCCTAAAAAGAGGATTATGTTGTCTGTTGCTGCAGTATTTGTACTGGTGGGAAGTTGGAGGTAACCTCAGGATCTACTGCTGGTTAGTGAATCCGCACCAAAGAATACTGTGCAGGGGTTAGAAGCAATGACTTACGTGTACATGTAGCAACATGAATGGGCCTAAACCACATACTACTTCATGGAAAAATGAAAAGCAGCATCATGTATCATCAAAAAGTCTACAGATAATAAATGCTGGAGAAAAAGGAACCCTCCTACACTGCTGGTTGGCATGTAAATTGGTGCAGCCACTATGGAGAACAGTATGGAGATTCCTTAAAAAACTAAAAATAGAACTATCATATGATCCTGAAATCCCACTCCTGGGCATATATTGGAAAAAAAAACATAATTCAAAAAGATACATGTACCCCAATGTTCATTACAGCAGTATTTATAATAGCAAAGACATGGATGCAACCTAAATGTCCATCAACAGATGAATGGATAAAGAAGATGTGGTATATACACATAATGGAATATTACTCAGCCATAAAAAAGAATGAAATAATGCCATTTGCAGCAACATGGATGGACCTAGAGATTGTCATACTAAGTGAAGTAAGCCAGAGAGAGAAAGACAAATACCATATGATATCGCTTATATGTGGAATCTAAAAAAAAAAAAAAAAAAAAATGAACTTATATCAAAAACAGAAATAGACCCACAGACATAGAAAACAAACCAATGGTTACCAAAGGGGAAAGGGGTTTGGGTTTAATACATACACATTACTATATATAAAATAGATAACCTATATCTATATATATAGATAGATATAGATAGATAGATAGATATCTATATCTATCTATCTATCTATATCTATATATATCTATCTATATCTATCTATATATAGATAGATAACCTATATATATAATAGATAACCTACTGTACCCGCACAGGGAACTATACTCAATATTTTATAACAACCTATAAGGGAAAAGAATCTAAAAAAGAATATATATATATATATTAAGTAATATATATATAACTGAATCACTTTGTTGTACACCTGAAACTAACACAACATTGTAAGTCAACTATACGTCAGTAAAACTATAAAAATTTAAAAAAAGAAAAGCAGAGGCATATGTAGCACAATAACACATAAATTAAAAATATGTGCATACAAGACAACAATACCTATAATTCAAAAATACACACAATAAAAAAGGTAATACCCCACAGACATTAAGAGGTATGCCTATGAGGACAGGAAAGGAAAGGAATAGGGAATGAGAAAGAGAGGATAAATAGCATAAGAGTAGGACTTGGCATTGACCAAAGACTAGCTCAACCTTCTGTTCTTAATGATCAAGAACCATGACAATGTGATTTCTACTTTTCTCCCCTAGAGAGTTTCAGAAGAATAAGTTGGGATTCCATGAATCTGTATTTAACAAGCATTATCTTTATGTCTTCTGATCAGAAAAGAATGTGAAACATTGTTCTAATGTCTAGAGCAATCATTGGCGCACAGGATGAGAGCCTCTTATGAAAGGTGAAAATGCTGTAAGGGACAGGGACCCAAGGGAGAGAAGGGAGATATTTTAGTGCACTGGAACATTTGGGGAAGGTGTCAGTCAGGTGCTGGGAGGTCTAATGTTCTTTGTAGGATGCATAGTATGGAGAATTAGAAAGGGGATATGTTGGCATTCTAGAAAAGAGTATTGAGCCAAGTTTCAGAAGTGGGCTGTACAGAATGAGGCATTTAACATGAAGGGTGCATTTTGGATTGGCGTGAAGAAGACAGGTGAACAAGATGGCCGAGGAAAGATTATGAAGGACTTTGGAAGCCAAGGGGGAGGTTTAGACTGAGCCCAGAAGAACAACAGAACTTAGAGGTCATGTAGAAGAAAGAAATCCAAGAAAGGAGTTTGAGGAAGCATAGCCAGAGATAGCAGGAAAATGCAAAGGAAGGAATTTCAAGAAGGAATTTCAATAGTGGGTCGACTATTTGGAATGCTGCTGAAATGTTAAGTAGAAGGACTAGAAGGTCTCCGTCAGGCCCAAGAGCATGAAGGTCATTGGAGACGCAGTAAGAACAGTTGTGCTGAAGCAGTAAAGACAGGGAGGAGGGGATGGAGATGAGTGAGGCTTTGCTCTTGGCAGAGCCCTGAGGAAGTCGCCCAGTGCAGAACCCGCTATTCGGTGTGTCCTTCTCTGAAGCACCACTGCCCTCAAAGGAAGTAGGACAGGTCTCCAGAGTTCATCCTCACGAGAGAAGTGAATTGAGGCAGAGTGACAGGGAACCGGGGCTGGAGAGAGGCTGACTTGCACGGAGGGCACATGGTAGGAGCAGCACCGTTGCCTAATGGATCCTGAACCTCGGGGCCAGCAAAGTAGTAGGCGGTAGGGAGGCTGGGCCTCTCTGGAGGCAATGTTCTCCAGTGTAGGCCCTGTGGCAGAGACTGCTCGCTATCCTGTTAAAATCCATTCCATCTTTTCTTGCTGGACATACAACTAAACTACCTTTCAGCCTCTTTCAGCCGGTTGTGGTCAATGGGAATGGGAGTTCTTGGGCAACGCTTGCCTCATTTGCTTAGGAGAAAACTCCTAGCCCTGGATGTCCACCTTTACACCCTTCACGCTGCCTGAGATGGCGATGACTAGATTGACTTTGGAAGCCAGATGTTGACGATGGCAGCTCCACTGTGAGCCCGGGCCTCTGGATAATTGCACAGAGCAAAGGTGCCCAGGAGGTCTCATGGTCACCTTGACATTGTTACGTAGGAGAGAAATAAACTTCTTTGTTCTTAAAGTCACATTGTTGAGTCCCTTATTACAGCAGCTTAGCTTGTTATGCTCATAGAAAATTGGCACCCAGCACATGGTGAGTGTGGTACCACCAAGACAAAGAAGTAAAATTCTGTTGCATAATCTTAACAGGCAGGTTGCAGGTGGTCAGAACATAGATATCGCATTATTCTGTTTATACACTATATGTAATTTAAACATTTAAATATTTTAAGCAGGAGATTTGTTTCTTATCAAGGCCTAATCAAAACTGAAGTTCTCTTATGTTAATAATGTACTTACTAATATATGTATACAATTTGAAATGGACCATGCAGTGTTTTGCTTTTTAATTTGATATTCATATGTCATGACCATGAAAATACACTATTCAGGTCATTTGCTGCAGAAATCATAACTGCCTGATAGTACCAACTGCTGTTCCACTGGATCTACCACTGCATTCACCAGCCAATGAGTGAGCATGGCAGGGGTGCTCAGGGTATCCAGGCACCCCATTCTGGGAAAGTCAAGACTCCTGCAGTGGGTGACAGTGGCTTGAGGATGCCCCATCAGCCCGGACAAAACTTCTCTGGAACTACACTGCAGTCCAAGGCTCTTCTTCCCTTCTCTTCCCTCTTTTCAATTCTCTTCCCTTCCCTTCCCTCCATCTCCTTCCTACCCTCTCTCCTTCCACAGATATCAGACCTGCATCACGGTCTGAAGGCTCTCCCTGCCTTCTCCTGCTCCCTCCCCAATAAATCTCATGTACATCTAATCTCACCATAGCATTTGCTTCCCAGTGGACCTGAACTAAGGCAAGTGATCATGGGAGTGGTCCAAAAAAGACCACCTTTTGGTGGAGATGGAGGTTTCAATCTCCATTTAAGATGGAGATTTGGGGCTGGTTTACTCACTGCCCAGCAGGCAAAGAGGATATCATCCCAAATGACAGGTGGGGCACCCTGGCCCAGGGTGGAGGCTCAATCGTTAAAGATGTTAGTGGTGATGACCTGGGGAGATGTTCCAGTGTAGGGAGACAAATATGCAGGGCAATGATTCAGACAGGCGTGGAATCCGACAGAGCGTAGCATACAAGCAAGAGGCGCTCTTCACAGGGAAAGATGTGAGGGCGGGCCCATGATCCACTAGTCTGTGCATACCATCATCCAAAAGCAGCCAGCCTTACGGAACACTGGAATAACCTTTTCAAGTTATTCAATGCCAGCTCTAAGACAATACTCTGGAAGCGTTAGGTACCATTCTCCAGGATATAACATATGTATTTAATCAAAGAGCTGTGCTCTGTCCCCACTAGGAAGAAGACATGGTCCTAGAAACCGAGGGGTGGAAGCATAATGACCTTACCATTATTCCCAATGACCCACTTGGAATTTTTTCTTTCTCATCCCCACAATTCTGGGCTCTGCGAGGTTGGAAGATCCTAAAAGAGACCACTCTTGGAATTCCACTCTTGCAGGGGACACAGGAAGGTCCTACTGAGCTACAAACTTTGACCACCCTGAGTGCCCTTTGTACTCCTTTGACTAGGGACTGGCCGGTGATAGGTCAGCTGGCAGGTAATTGACCCCAGCGAGGAGGAGAGGAAGGCTGCTCTCCTACACGCTTACCCTTTGGTAACTGATCAGATATGTGCAGCAAACCTAGTCTGGGAAAGGTATGATTGCCAAGAGTTCAGACACCTCTGGAATGAAGCTTTGGATGATCACTATCAGGTAAGCCACAAATATCTGCTGAGGTGACAGTGGAGAGGGAGGGGCATTTGGAAAGGGACAGTAGAGCAGGTTGAGGATGAGCCCCGTTACAGCCCTGAGCCCCCTACAGTGATGGAGGCTGTAGTTCATCTCACTAGCCCATCACGTCTGTGTTTGCCCCAGAAAGAAAGGCTCATGGAAACCCTGGAGGAAATTCTTTCTGAACCTGCACGGAGAAGTAGATCTGTGTAGCACAAGGGGTGACGGTGGCAGTCTGAGAATTTTGCTGCAGGGAGCATCAATGATGGACACCCCAGCTCCCGCCCCTCTGGACTCAGCACTATGTTTGTTCTGAGGCAACACTTGACGGCAGACCATTCACAGCCAATGACTGAGCACAGCAAGCCCTAATATGGACTAATTCTGGTGAGATATGGGACTCTTCCAATGGGCCTCTCCGCTTAAGGGCTCCTCATCGGCCTGGCTGAACCTCCTTGGAACTGCACTGAAGTCTGAGAATCTTTCTATCTTCCTTCCTTCCCTCTCTTCTCCCAGAACTACATCACAATCCAAGGCTCTCCCCTCCTTCTCCTGCTCCCCCACCCCCAAATAAATCTTTTCACATCTACCTGGCATCTGTTTCTCAGGGGACCTTAACTACGCACAATGGAATAAAACTGATCAGAATTCCTATCTTTGTAAGCGATGCCACAAACTAGACAACTATGTGAAGCTGTACAATTTATGCATCCCATCTTCCTGACACATCTGGTCTTGTGGCAGATCTAGAAGTTACAGGTGAAAATTGCCACTACCCTGGTAAAATGGCCTGAAGATGTAAGTATTCCAGTGATGAAACAGTCTCTCATATTCATGATAGTCAACGTGCCTATTGTAAAATTAATTTGATTATATATTGTAAAAGTAAAACGCAATTATAGCCCAACATATTATGGTAGCAATTTTAAAATACATTAAAAATTCTCTTATGTATGCCTTAATTTCTGATTATTTACACTTTCTAGAAATATTGATCATGCCAAAATACAAATATGATGGGAAGTACCCTAGAGAAAACCCAAAATAATTATTTTATTATTCTCATATAAATATCATAGCAAGACTAAAATCTTTGGTAATCAAAATCACATGGAGAAAGAAAAGTAACACAATAGACAAGAAAATATAAGTAATGAAAATGACAACAAAAAAGATAAAGATGGGGCTTCCGTGGTGGCACAGTGGTTGAGAGTCCGCCTGCCGATGCAGGGGACACGGGTTCGAGCCTCGGTCCGGGAAGATCCCACGTGCCTTGGAGCGGCTGGGCCCGTGAGCCATGGCTGCTGTGCCTGCGCGTCCGGAGCCTGTGCTCTGCAACGGGAGAGGCCACAACAGTGAGAGGCCTGCGTACCTGAAAAAAAAAAGAAAAAAAACAATTTCTTAGTTAACAGGGAACGCGCAAAGATCAGCAACAGCTTTATTTTGTTGAGAACCATGATCTTTCAATTTGGTGATATAGCGATTAGTTAATCAATAGTGAATGAAATTATTAGAGACACTCCCCCCCAAAAAAAAAAATCAAGATCCCAATAATATTTGTAGACAGTCATATAGGACATAAAATGAACAAAAGGAATGCTTCTCAAACAGGTATTTGAAAAAATTTTAGAAGTGATAAAACTGTTGTGAGATCCTGGCTTACTCCAAGACTAAAAATTAAATGTTTTGTTTTGTTCACAAACGTTTTTCAACAATATGGATATACTTACATATGACACATTTTTCTGACTGAATGTTATATTGAGAGGCCCCTCAAAAGTCATTTGGGTTCCACAGAGCAGAAGAAAGCAAGTTCACCTGGATTGCACAGAAATCAAATAAAGATGTACTGAACAGCTGAACAGACCAGGAAGAATAGCCAGTTTTATAAAAAGAGTAGTTGTGGTTATTTAATTTTAAGTGAAAGAAGTTTGCCTTTCAGACATCACGAAGTAACTTTGAACAATGGAAATTTCATGCACTACATTAAACAAATTGCTAAACTCGATCCTTTTTCCCCATGGTCACATGGAAACGTCAAAAATTAAGAACTCGAGTGATCTATTTATCCAAAATAATTTATGGAGAATTAGTAAAAACAGTGTGGAAACATGTACAAAATAAAACAGCAAATTCAATAAATTAACCAGACAACAGATACTATTCCATTCTTGTAGATGCCACAACAGATGTGACAAATACCAATCAGATGGTAATTGTGTGACACAATTACGATGGGAAACCCTAAAAACTATTTTAAATCTTTTTTGCCAACTGAAAATCATCTTTCTGTTATTTTATTCAACAAGGTAGAATTCTGGACGATTATAACCCGCCGTTGAACAACAGCCATTGTCAGTCTTAGGACAACAATTCTATTAAGCACGACTTAAAACATTAATATGTTTGCATATATGTCGTGTAAGGCTCATTCCTTTCACATCATTTGTGTTTTGCAAAGTTATGTCTTTCCCATTTGCCCCAAAGATGGACTTTTAAATATGTAGGCTGTTATGGAACTGTGTCCCACCCCCCAAATTCATATGTTGAGCCCCTAACCCACAGAATGAAGCTGTATTTGGAAATAGGGTCTTAAAAGAGGTGATTAAGTTAAAATGAGACTGTTAGGGTGGGCCCTAATCCAACTGACTAACGTCTGTATAAGAAGAAGCAATTAGGACACACACACACACAGAGGACACACGAGGACACAAGGAGAAGACAAGGAAGGAGAGAGCTCTCATCAGAAACCATCTCTGCCAACACCTTGATCTTGGACTCCAATACTGTGAGAAAATAAATTCTGTTGTTTCAGCTACCTAGTCTGTGGTATTTTGTTATGGCACCCCTAACAAACTAATGTAAAGGCTAACCTGGATTTTTCTTTAAAGAAACTAAATGTAATCATATGGTCTATCTCCTATAGGGTTGTTCAAGTCTTGCATTTTAAGGATAACCTATATTTTCAAAGATTTGGAAGAGAAACCTATATCCAAGTCCATTTTCCTTTTTGAAAAACGTTTATTCAAAAAATTGATACAGCCAATTATGCCATTTTAATTGCAATTTGTATAGACATTGGGAACATTCAAAACGCTTGATTTTGACATATACGAAGGGTATTTTCTTTTGTCATCTATAAATTTATATATTTAACAACAGAAGTAAAACTCATTTAAAATTACTAGAATCTTAAAGTGATAAAGATGATTGATGAAATCAATAGGAACTATTTTGACATAAAGCAAATTGCAACCCAAAATTTTTCAGGTCATACCAAAAACCATAATTCAAACGCGGGCCTCTCACCGCTGTGGCCTTTCCCATTGCGGAGCACAGGTTCCGGACGCGCAGGCCCAGCGGCCATGGCTCACGGGCCCAGCCGCTCCACCGCACGTGGGATCCTCCCGGACCGGGGCACGAACCAGCGTCCCCTGCATCGGCAGGCGGACTCTCAACCACTGCGCCACCAGGGAAGCCCTCCCTGCCCATTTTTAAACAAGGTTGTTGGCGGGGGGTGGGGTGGGGCATTGAATTGGATGAGTTCTTTAAATATTTTGGATATTAACCTCTTATCAGACTTTTTCCAAAGAAGACATACAGGTGGCCAACAGGCACATGAAAAGATGTTCAACATCATCAATTATTAGGGAAATGCAAATCAAACCCACAATGAGATATCACCTCATGCTGGTTACAATGGCTATTATCAAAAAGGCAAGGCATAACAAGTGCTGGCAAGGATGTGGAGAAAAGGGCATCTTCATACACCATTGGTGGGAATGTAACTTGGTGCAGCCACTATGAAAGACGGTATGGAGATTTCTCAAAAAATTAAGAATAGAACTACCATATGATCCAGCTATCCCACTTCTGGGTATTTATCCAAAGAATATGAAAACACTAATTCAAAAAGAGATATGTACCTCTATGTTCATTGCAGCATTACTTACAATAGCCAAAATATGGAAGCAACCAAAGTGCCCATTAACAGATGAATGGATAAAGAAGATATAATATATGTAATATATACTATATATTATATATGCACACACAATGGAATATTACTCAGCCACAAAAAAGAATGCAATCTTGCTATTTGCAACAACATATATAGCTCTTGAGGGTGTTAGGCTAAGTGAAATAAGTCAGACAGAGAAAGACAAATGCCATATGATTTCACTTATGCATGGAATATAAAAAACGAACAAAGTAAATGAACAAACCAAACAAAAAACAGGCACACAGATACAGAGAACAGAGTAGTGGTTACCAGAGGGTAAGGGGTAGGGTGTGGCGAAGGCCCAAATGGGTAAAGGGGATCAACTGTATGGTGACAGGTGGAAACTAAATTTTTGGTGGTGAGTACACTGTAGTTTATACAGAAGTAGAAATATAATGTTGTACGCATGAAACTTACATAATGTTATAAAACTGTTACCTCAATAAAAGATAAATTTTAAAAAATAGAAGTTTTTTTTAAAGAAAGTAAAATAGATTCATTTCAAATGGAAATAATGAATAGGTTATTTGATTGTTTGGTAACAATTAATGAAGATAATGATACATAAAAATACATGGGAAAAATACAAATTCCTGCTGATTTAACAAAATTCTGATATCATCCAAGATACTAATATAAAATTCATATTGCTCTGCCTAGACAAGTACATCACTTTTCAGTGACAAACTACCTACTGAGTGTTGTCAATTCAAAGATTATTTAAAATTTGCCCTGCAGTAGAAATCTTGAAATGCTCTGATGTCTTATGGCCCATACATGAAAGAAACTGGATTGAGGTTTTCCCAAATTAGTCAACAATAAAAATAGATGAGACAGTGTTGATAATGAAAAGATGAATAAAATCCACATACACTTAGAAATTAAAAACAGTGACGAAGTGAGAGAGTGGCAGGGACATATATACACTACCAAATGTAAATTAGATAGCTAGTGGGAAGCTGCCGCATAGCACAGGGAGATCACCTCTGTGCTTTGTGACCACCTAGAGGGGTGGGATAGGGAGGGTGGGAGGGAGGGTGACACAAGAGGGAAGAGTTATGGGAACATATGTATATGTATAACTGATTCACTTTGTTGTAAAGGAGAAACTAACACACTATTGTAAAACAGTTATACTCCAATAAAGATGTTTAAAAAAAAAAGAAATTAAAAACAGACTATTAAATCCTAGTTCAAATATCAAAATTAAATTTTAAAACACTTAGAAATGAATAAAACAAACACAACTTGCAGAGTGAGGTAAAAATGACCCTTCAAATGAGGGAGTGTTGTAGAAAAGAAGAGTGATTGAAAATGAATGTGTTAAATGTCCAACTAACAAGTTAGAAAAAACAGGATAAGCCTGCAGGAAGGAGATAATAATGATAAGAGCAGAAATGAACAAATTAGAAAACAATTACAAATGAGAAAATCAATAAAACAAAAGTTGGTTCTTTAAAAATATTTATTAAAAGGTCAACCTCTTCTAAAATAGAGCAAGGGAGAGAAAGAGAAGGCGTGCCCAAGTGATCAATACTAACATTGAAAAGATTGTATCTCTGTTGTATGCATGGTTATAATATTAAAAGTACTATGAACGAGCTTATATTAATATAAACTTGAAAATAAAGACAAAATGCAGAAATCCTTAAAAAAATATATCTCAAAAACTGACTCAAAATAAGTATGTACCTATTATATATGCAATAGGCAAGTTTTACCAAACTTTATGAAATAAATAATTCTAGTCTCATACAAACTTAGACAGAAATGTAAAATGGGGGAAAACTTAGGAATGCATTCTATCTGGCATTTTAACTTTGATACTAAAACTAGAAAAGAATGGTATAAGAAAATTATAGTTCAATCTAACTTGGGAACATGATGCAAAATTTTTAAATAAAACATCAGCAAACTGAAGCTAGCGTGTACAGAAAAACAAAATATAGCATGACCAAGTTGTATGTTTATCCCAAGAATGCAAGAGTGCTTTAATATTATAAAATCTATGTATGTCAGTTACCACATAAAATATATTAAAGGAAAAAAACCATGTGTGATCATTTCAACAGATGTAGAATAAAAATTGTATAACAGTATCACTCATTTTTATTGAAATCCCTATCAGATTAGAAACAGAAGAGAATTTTCTCACACTAATAAAGGATAACTACCAAAATTTTGTATAAACTATCAGTGTAAGTGGGAAACATTGAAAATATTCCCTTTAAAATCAGGAACAACACAAAAAGTTCCACTGCTATTCAACATTGTGCTAGAAAACCAAGCCAGTACAATAAATCAAGAGAAAAAAATGGGATACAAGGAATGGAAAGAAAGGAAGAAAAACAGTCATTTTTCACAGATGCTATACAGACATAGAAAACCCAAAAGAATCTATAGATAAATTATTGGAATTATGAGTTTGATGAGGTAGCTGGCCAAAAGATCAACACAAGAAAATCAATTGCATTTATATATACCAGCCCACAAAGAGCAAATGGACTCTAAATACCCATTTACCATGGCAACAACAAGAACCAAAAATACTTAAGAACAAATCTCACTCCAAAAAATGTTTACAATCCTTATGGATAAACTATAAAATGTTATTGAACGACATTAAAGAACTAAAAAAATAAGATCCCATATTCATGAACAGGAAGATTCAAGTATTCTAAATATGTAAATATGCCCCCAAGTTGATCTATAGTTTCCATTTTTAGCACAATTAAAATCCCTATATTGCTTTTGGTGGAACTTGATGATCTGATTCTAAAATGCATACAGAAGAACAACATGCTAGGAATCATCAATACTTCTGATGAAGAGGAATGAGGTGGATGTACTTGCCCACCAGATACTAAGACATCATCAAACTTTAATAATTAACACAGTAATGTCTTGGTGCAAGAATAGACCAATTGACCAGTGGAACAGAATAGAGGGTTCAAAAACAGGACATCTGCTACATGGAAGAGGTTCTAAAGCAGTTCTGTGGGGAGAAGATGTGACTGTCAGTAAACACGTTATTTGGTTATCTGTAAGTAAGGCTGGTCATCTATAAATAAAGTTAGATGCCTACTGTCTTTGTCTGCTAGGGCTGCCACAAAAAAATACCACAGACTGGGTGGCTTAAACCACAGAAATATGTTTTCTCACAATTTGGAGTCCAAGATCAAGGGGTCAGCCAGTTTGGTTTCTGATGAGACGTGCCCCCCCACTTGGCTTGTAAGTGTCACCTTGTCCCTGTGTCCTCACATGGCCTTTCTTCTGTGTGTGCATGCTCTCCTGGTGTCCCTTCCTCATCTTATAAGGACACCAGTCGTATTGGATTAGGGCCCCACCCTTATGACCTCATTTAACCTTAATTACCTCCTGAAAGGCCCCATCTCCAACACAGTCACATGGTGTGGCAGGGAAGGCATTAGGGCTTCAACATATGAATTTGGAGGGGACACAATTCAGTCCATAACACCTTCTATGTACCATTAGAAAGAAAAATCTGTTCCAGATTGACTGAGGACTTAAATGTGAAAAACAAAACTTATTAAAAGTGAACATAGGTGTGAAGTAACAGTTTTCAGACATTGGACATCAGGCGACACAGGTCCACCATCCCTGAGAAAATGGGAATTAACAAAGTAAGCCCTGGAACTGTCCCAATTTAGTGCCTAAAGAAAGTTTCCAGGTCACAGTGCAGGAAGGAAGAACCCAAACAGAGCTCCTAGAGTTAAGGAGACAGCGTTGAGGATTGAGGGAGGCCAAGGCAGCTGGGATTTATGGGTAGAGTGCCAGAAAGATGGCTGCAAAGAGAGCTCTGGAGATGCACAGAGGTTTCGCCTTGAACATTCAGCTGATTATTGATCAGCTCATGCATGTGCTGAGAACCAGGGAAAGAATACCAGAAAGGAGCAGTTGGAATAATTCCCGAGATCACACAGGGCAAATGCAGCCCAAATGGAAAAATCTCGTACTACACAGAATAACAGAGTACTCAGAAAGGTACTGCTTCAGTAATGGGGCTAAATTAACCATAGACTAAAGGCTGCTTTGGTCCCACCTAGACAAGCTTAAACACAAGCTTTGAAAAGACAAAACTATTTCCAAGTAGCTTAACTGCATCCCAGAATAAAGTTCAGGACTACTTAAAGGAATATAAAGATATAATATATCCGGCTTGCACAATATGAAATTCACAATGTCTGGCATCTAATAGCAAATTTCAAGGCATGCAAAGAAGAAAAATATGCCAAAGAAGAAGGAAAATATGATCTATAGTGAGAAGAAAAACCAATTAATAAAAACAGATCCAATGAAATGAAATACAGAATTAGTGGATAAGGATGTTAAAACAGCTATCATAATATACTCCAAATATTCTAGAAAGTAGAGGAAATCATGAGATGTTAAGAAAAGACATGAAAGAGATTTTTTGGAAAGACCCAAATAAAACTGCTACAGATGAAAAATACAAAATCTGAGATGAAAAATACACTGGATGGGATTTTAAAAGAATAGACATATTTTAAGAAAAGTTTAGGGGCTTCCCTGGTGGCGCAGTGGTTGAGAATCCGCCTGCCGATGCAGGGGACACAGGTTCGTGCCCCGGTCCGGGAAGATCCCACATGCCACAGAGCGGCTGGGCCCGTGAGCCATGGCCGCTGAGCCTGCGCGTCCGGAGCCTGTGCTTCACAACGGGAGAGGCCACAACAGTGAGAGGCCTGCATATCACACACACACACACACACAAAAAAAAAAAAGTTTAGTAAATTTGAAGACATGGCAATAAAAACTATCCAAAATGCAACACAGAGAGAAAAAAGGCAAAAAACAAAAACAAACATACAAAAAAAACCCACAGAACATCACAGGTGTGTGACAATATGTAATTAGAGTCTTGCAGGAGAGGAGAGAGGAAGGAAAGGGGACCATCAACAGGAATTGAAGAAATAATGGCTGAAATTATCCCAGATTTCATGAACTATATCAAAAAATTATTCCAAATTTAATCCAAATACCTTCAATTTAAGGAGCTCATTGTGTCCATGAATGAATGAATGGATAAAGAAAATGTGATGTATTAATATAGTGGAATATTATTCAGCCATGAAGAAGAAAGAAATCCTGCCATTTGTGACAACATGGACAACACTTGAGGATATTATGCTAAGTGAAATAAGACAGAGAAAGACAAATACTGCACGGTATCACTTGTATGTGGAATCTAAAAGAAGCCAAAAAAAAAAAAAAACCCAAAAAAGAAAAATGAACTCACAAATATAGAAAATAGATTGGTGGAGGTGCGTAGCGGGCAGAATGGGTGAAGGTAGTCAAAAGGTACAAAGCCTTGTTTGTTTTAGAAGCACAATATAGATATTTCAAAATTTAAGTCCTGGTAATATAATGTATAGCACAGTGACTATAGTTAATAATACTGTATTGTATATTTGAAAGTTGCTAAGAGTAAATCTTAAAAGTTCTCATCATAAGAAAAAAAATTTGTAATTATGTGTGGTGATGGATGGTAACTAGACTTATTGTGATGATCATTTTGCAATATATACAAATATTGAATCATGTTGTACACCTGCAACTAGTATAATGTTATCTGTCAATTATATCTTAATATTTAAAAAAGGAAAAATTCAGCAAAGGTTCCAGTGGGTTCTTTCTTGAAACCCTTCAAGACAATCATTAGAAACTGCAAACACAGAGAACCTGATTTTTTTTATGCATTCATAAAAAGACAGCAGTTCATAGTTAACTGAGGGCGGGAATATACAGAAGATTGGAGATGGTGGTGTTTCCTACTTCTTCAGGATAGACTGCAGGTGACTTAATTCCAGATCATTGATGATTTTAGACTTGGAACAACTCCCAGCCATAATTTTATCTGTGTCCTCTGGTTACACATACAAGAACTGAGAACCGAGGCGTTAACCAAGTTAAATGACTTGTCCAAGGTGATGTAAAATGTTAGTTACAGAATTGCCACTAGCATTTAAGTTCCTTGATTCGCAGTCCTGAGTACTTTCCAGTAAGCCAGAGAAAAAATCTTTTTCTTTTTTGTTTTTCTCACTAAATCCCGGTACCCAGGCAAACCATAGGGTACTCCCAATAAACAAACAAATATTTTTGACTGAAATACTTTCAGAGACGAGCCATGAAAAGGTGAATATGTTTGGGGGTAAAGAATAGTTTAACTGGAGTGTGAGGTTGATTGAGGAGACATGAGGGAGAAGACATAGCGCGGTTCTCAGTGCATGTTCTGGGGACCTGGGGCACTTTCATAGGGTCTGTGAGGTCAAAGCTATTCCCCATTCATACTGACATGTTATTTCCCTTCCCACTCTGCTTCTCTCTAAGTATACAGTAGAATTTTCCAGGGGCTACATGACCTGTGATATCACAACAGATTGAATGCAGAAGCAGATAGGAGAATACAGCTGCCTTCTATTAAGTCAGACACTCGAGAGAGTTACAAAAATGTGAAACAATGCCGCTTTTCTCACTATTTTTTTCATAAAATGTGTTATGTTAACATTATGTTAACATGTTTGTTACTATTATTTTTACATATATAAGTAAATATTTTAAAATTTTTTCAGTCTTAACTTCCAATAACAATAAATAGTGACAGATGTAGCCCGTGTAAATGAGAGCTCTTTGGGGTCTTCAAGAATTTTTAAGAGTGAAAAGGGATCCTAAAACAAAAAAGCTTGAGAATCACTGTTATACAGGATTTCTAAAACTACGTTGAAGAATTTGTCTTTCATTCACAGGCAGTGGCTTTCACTGAAGGGTTTTGAACAGGGAAGTACAAGGTTAGAGTCAGGCTTTGGGGAAGACTTATCTGACTTATCTGTGGGTAGATGGACGATAAAGGGGGGGGGGTGAAGATAAAACAATCAGGAGGCCATAAAGATGCAGTTGAGAAGCAGTGAGATGGTGGGATTAGGTAGAAGAAGCAGGCAAAGGGATATAGCAGTAGGATTCATGAGCGAGACAACTGATGGGTCGCCAGGGGCACCGGAGAGGAAAATGACCAATGTGTCCCCTAGTTGACCAAGACAGTGGTGGTGCCATTAACAGAAGTAAGGAAGTGGGGAAGAGGCTGTGTTTTTAGGTGGTGTGAGTTTTAAGCTCTGACACTTTAGCCCTGGGGCAAAATTGTGAATCTGACAAGCAGAGAGCTGGAAATGTGGAACGGGTATTTTTTTTTTTTTTTTTTTTTTGCGGTACGCGGGCCTCTCACTGCCGTGGCCCCTCCCGTTGCGGAGCACAGGCTCCGGACGCGCAGGCTCAGCGGCCACGGCTCACGGGCCCAGCCGCTCCGCGGCACGTGGGATCCTCCCGGACCGGGGCACGAACCCGCGTCCCCTGCATCGGCAGGCGGACTCCCAACCACTGCGCCACCAGGGAAGCCCTGGAACTGGTATTTGAGAGAGGTCAGTTCACGTTGGACATGTGGAGTTGAGTGGTGTTTGACATTATGAAGACATTCCCCAGGGAGACGCTGGGAGAGACAGAGATCGGGGGCAAAAGACCCAGAGGGGCAACAATAAGGTGAGGGAAGCTCGGATCGTAAAGGCATTGGAAGAACTTGGATTTCGCAGTGTCTCAGAAGCCAGGAAGGGAGTGCTTCCAAAAGAGAGTAAATGGCGCCCAGAAGGCTATAGGTTGGGGGCCTAAGGGAATTTCTCTGATTTAAGAGATGTCTCTGGAAATTTGAAAGGTAATTTTATCGGAGTGGTGGATGTGAGTCAGATCACAAGAGGATGCGTGTGGGCTGAGAAAGTCTAAAAAGAAGTTTAGCAGCAAGAGAGCAGAGTGAGAGAAGATGGTAGCCCACTCAGAGAATGGAGAAACTCTCTGAGGATGAAGATATTCAGAGAAAGAGCAGAGATCCCAGATAAGCTCACTCTTCGGAGTCGGAAAGCAGTCTAAAAAAGAGGAAAGGTATTGATTCGTGTCTAGAAAATGAGTGGCTAGGATGGGAAAAAAAAAAAAAAAAGAATGCGAGACAGTGTCAAAGGCAGCAGAAATCTAGGGATTCTATTCCTGCCAACAACAAAAACAAAACACAAAAAGCATCTAGGTAGAGAAAAACTTCTGGAGCTTTTACAGTAGTAAACTTTCAAGAGCAGTTTCCTCTGAAAAGTGGGACTTAGAGAGATTTTATTTTTGCATATTCTTCTGTACAGTTGGAAAGCTTTCAATTTTTAAATTATAAGTTTGTATTTCTTTTATAATTAAAAATATTCATACTTTGTAACAATCGGTGTCAAGGTCACAATTTTAAACACTCTGTCCCTCAAGAATAGGAAGGAAAAGAAGGTAGCTCTCACTTATTTCTCTAAATTTATACTTTAGAATTTCAAATGTGCATAAACTTTTTTTTTTTTTTTTTTTTTTGCGGTACGCGGGCCTCTCACTGTTGTGGCCTCTCCCGCTGCGGAGCACAGGCTCCGGACGCGTGGGCTCAGCGGCCACGGCTCACGGGCCCCAGCAGCTCCGCAGCATGTGGGATCTTCCCGGACCAGGGCATGAACCCGTGTCCCCTGCATCGGCAGGCGGACTCTCAACCACTGCGCCACCAGGGAAGCCCCATAAACTTTTATAATTAAAATTTTTAGGACTTTCAAAATATTGTCACAAAGAGGAAAAACAAATAGTTGGTGTTGCATTCTATGATGTTCAGTGTTTAGTACCAGACACAAGGCTATAAAGTGCCTGCACTTGGAGTGTAAAGAGATGGGACATAATGCAAAATAGCTAAGTTCTAATCCAGTGTACAAAATACAAATGTCATGGCTCAAGTTATAAGGCCATTGGAACTGATAAGAAAAAAGTCATTTGACGCTTTCAAGAGCAGTTTCAGTGGGCTACTGAGGACACTGTGTTTCAGAAGTTAGGGAAAGACTGAGTGATAGTAAAAAGAAGTCATCAAGGGTAAACCACACATCTGAAATCACTGCTGGGAAAACAAGCACTTTAAAGTGACGTGGTTAGGAATGCGTGCTTTAGAGCCATAATGCTTGGGTATGAATCCTGGCTCCATCTCTTCACGTTGTATAGTCTTGGACAAAGCGCTTAACCTTAAACAGGGATGATTGTAGCATTTGCTACATAACGTTTCATGAGAATTAAGGATGATGCTGCATGGAAAACATTTAGCCAGGTGCCTGGTGTATGGTCAGCATTCAATAAATATTAGTTATTTTTATTTGTCAAGTTGCATTTATACCTGTTATATTATAAAATATAAATGTAGTAAACCTGGGCCTCTAAGAATTCAATTAATATTTACAGTCTACTCCTAATTGTTTATGCTAATGGTAAAATAATATAACATGAAAATAAAACTTCATTACCAATAAATGCTCTTGAGAACACAATACCTGCAGATATGCCACAAAATGAATGAGATATAATCCTTGCCTTAAATGCTAATTGGCAAACAAAATAGAAAAAGATATGTAACCATGTAGGTCCAATGCCGTGTTCCAAATATGTGATTTGGACCAAGGTGGTTCTGGAGTTTGAAGGTTAGAGAAATTATTCAGGACAGAAAGAATTAGGAAAGATATTGCAGAGATAAGATTTGAATGGATTTGAAGATTAGGTAGGACTTAAGTTAAGTCAGGAGAGGAAAGGGCATCCTGGAGAGGGAAACTGCGATGAGCAGGGTCTAGAAACAAAAAATGTGCCTCATCTAAATGAATGCGGTGTCCTGGATCATATACTGGGACAGCCGGAGGACATTAGCAGGAAAACTGGTATTTAGTTAAGAGTAACATATTGATGTTGTTTTCTTAATTTGGAAAAATGGACCATGATAATGTAAGGTGTTAACATTAAGCGAAACTAGGTGAGGAGTATAGTCGTTCATCAGTATCCCAGGGAGATTGGTTCCAGAACACCTGTGGATGCCAAAATCTGCATATGCTCAAGTTCCTTTTATAAAATGATGTAATATTTGCACATAACATGTGCACATCCTCCCATATACTTTAAATCATTTCTAGGTTACTTGTAATATCTCATCTAATGGAAGTACTATGTACCTAGCTGCCAGCTTGTGACAAATTCAAGTTTTGCTTTTGGGAAGTTTTTGGAATTTTTTAAAAAATATTTCCATCCACGGGTGGTTGAATCTACGTTTGCAGAACCCCCAGATTCAATGCGCGAACCATATTATAGGAACTCTCTCTACCATCTCTGCAGCTTTTCTGTAAATCTAAAATTATTCCAAATGAAAGTTTATCTTTCAAAATGAGTTCGTGAAACCATGAGTAAACAAATATAACCGAAGCACAGAATTCTGTTAGGAAAATAGTGGAGAATTAAGATGAATGGGTGGGAAAGGGGCCAAATCGTAGAAGACATTGCATGTCCAGCTAGAGATTTTGGACTTGGATTCTGCGGTCCATGTAATGTCACTGAATGTAGGAGGATGGTGAGGTGTTTGAAGGAGAAAGGAACAGAGCAGAGCCTTGAAATGGGTGTTCTGTCCCCAGAGAGGCTTGAATGTTATCATTCGTTTGTGCTTGTTCAACACCAGGCTCCCTGAAAAGCAATTCAAATAACACAGTAACATTCTCCCTATCATATTTTCCTCAGTTATTAAAATGCTAATGCTGGGTTAAAGGGAACCAGAGAGCACAGAACCTTTCAGAGTCCATGGAGCAAACTCTGAATTAAATGGAACCAGAACACATAGAACCTTCTGGAGTCCATGGAACAAACTCTGAATTAAATGGAAACAGAACACATAGAACCTTCTGGAGTCCACTGAGCAAACTCTGAATTAAATGGAACCAGAACACATAGAACCTTCTGGAGTCCACTGAGCAAACTCTGAATTAAATGGAACCAGAACACATAGAACCTTCTGGAGTCCACTGAGCAAACTCTGAATTAAATGGAACCAGAACACATAGAACCTTCTGGAGTCCATGGAACAAACTCTGAATTAAACAGAACCAGAACTCACCGGGAGGCTCCAGGCTCAAAGAACCTTCAGGAGTCCACCATGCATCTTTCCCCCGTCAGGCTTGGCACTCAGGTTGGTCACCGCCGTTGTGCTGAGCCGTGCTCGCCCGTCTCGCAGCCTGGCTGACCCCTCCTGCAGCCCTGGGGCTGCTGACTCTGCACTGTTCTGCGTTGCTGCGCCTCACTGCAGTGGGGGCAGGAGCCGAATCCTCCTCCTCACCGTGGACCACGTGCTGGCATGACCTGGATCTTGTTAAAGTACCGAATCCTAGCCTTCCGCAGTGGATGGTTAGAGAATCTGCATCTGACAAGGTTTCTCAATAATCTGTAGCTACATAACCAATCACTCTAGACGGTAGGTGCTAAAAACAGTAAACATTTATGATCTCACGCCCTTTCTTGTTTTTTTCTTTTCTTTTTTTATCGAAGTAGAGTTGATTTACAGTGCTGTGCCTATCTCTGCTGTATGGCAAATGACTCAGTTATACACACATACAGAAATTCTTTTTTTTACTCTTCTTTTCCATTGTGGTTTATCCCAGGATATTGAATATAGCTGCCTGTGCTCTACAGTAGGACCTTGTCGTTTACCTGTCCTATATGTACGAGTTTACATCTGCTAACCCGCCACCCCCAGTCCTTCCTTCCCGCACCGCCCACCCCTCCACACTGTTTCTGAGGGTCGGGGAGCAGCTTCACTGGAAGGCTCCGGCTCAGTCTTTCCTAATGCTGCAGTAAGACTTGGCCAAGGCCTGCCTGGGGCCGGAGGGCCCACTCACTGCCTGGCCAGTTAATGCTGATGTGGCCAGAGGTGACAGCTCCTCGTCCTGGGGCCTCTCCCCACCAGGGGACAACTCGAGCGTCCTAACAACATGGCAGCTGGGGTCCCAACAGCAGGTGGTCCAGGAGAAGCAGGAGGGAGTCCCCAGTGCCTCCAAAGTCACCTGTGTTGTTACACAGGCTGGCCTCACTCAGACTGGGGGGGACAACTGAGGCCCTGACTGCCAACGGGCAGGCTCACTGGTACCGTCGTGAGGCTGCCCGCCATGCCCGTTACAGCTGGGGAAGCACTAGCTTCTCCCCGAGCTCACAGCCCTGATGCACGGGGCCTGGGAAGGTTTCTGAGATTGGTTGGTGTTGGTGGCACGGGGCCTCCTTCAGGGCAGTGGGCTGCTCGCTCCGGCCAGTCCTGGAAAGGCCTCGCTGGTCCCCTGCTGCAGACGCCCGTCGGATGAACGCACCGCAGCTCACTGACCCGCTGACACTTGGGGCTATTTGAACACCGTGGTGCCTCGTGAGCGCCACTGCCTTGCCAAGGAGTCGAAGCGACTCCCCTCCCACCAGCATCTCCATTCCTCCACGTGCCATCAGCACTTGGTTTTGTCCAATTTCTATTTTTTACCCCTTTGGCGGGTGTGAAATGGATCTCCTGGTTTTCATGTGAATTTCCAAGGTTACTAATAAAGGCTTATCAGCCACTTAGATTTCCGTTGCCTGAAATGCCCATTTTTCTGCTACACTGTTTCTTTCTTGACCATTGGTGTCCTTTGTATATTTTGGATATTAATCCTATGCAGTTACATGTGTTAGAAAAAAATTCTAATACTTGGTAAAACTACCAGATGCTGGGGGAGATGCAAATGGCTGATTAACTCTCCCCCAATGAGCATTCAAGCCCTGAATGAGGATTACTTGGCTTCACTCAATCGCCATAGTCCTGGAGCAGACTTTTCTTTATGAAAAATTAGTATTGGAATGAGGTGCTACTTCTACTCCATAGCCAAGAACAGTCCCATGGAGGTTATTGCTTCATTGTGGAGATGGATTTAAAATACCCTCAAAGTTATGAAAATGTAAGCAAACAGGCAATCCTTGCCAGGGAAAGTTTGGGTGTAGGTGTAGGTGTGGTTATGTAAAATAGGTGTGTATTCATTGCTTAGCAACATCTGCCTTTCTCCTTTAGGTGCAAAGGGGAGATCCCTTGTTGGGATGTGCTGAGGTGATCCCATGCAGGGGGAGCGAACCAGGCACCGCAGGGAAGACTTATTCCAGCACCTCAGGGGGCTGGCAGTGGGCTCTTCTCCAGCGTGGTCCACCTGCCACTGTTCTAAGCATTAGGGGGAAATGGCTGAGCGTGGAGTGTGATCTAAAAGACAGGTGTCGGGCTTCCCTGGTGGCGCAGTGCTTGAGAGTCCGCCTGCCGATGCAGGGGACACGGGTTCGTGCCCCGATCCGGGAAGATCCCACATGCCGCGGAGCGGTTGGGCCCGTGAGCCATGGCCGCTGAGCCTGCGCGTCCGGAGCCTGTGCCGCACAACGGGAGAGGCCACAACAGTGAGAGGCCCGCATACCGCAAAACAAACAAACAAACAAACAAACAAACAAAAAAAACACAGGTGTCCTCAGAGCTCAGGGCGACGCTGCTGGGGTGATGGGAAGAAAAGAGCTGAATCAATAGGAGTATCTTAGCAACCATGAACAAATTTCCTACCATCAGAATGTGCAGGGCCACCTGTAATCTCGCGTGGCGGAGTCCCAAGCCACGGCATTAGTGAACTGGTCACGCGTCCTGGTTTCCTCTCTCTTCCTGGCTTCTTGCGGTAGCACCGATCTTCTTTGAACTAAGTCCCTAGTATTCCCGCCCAAGGAGGGTGTGGTTGGGGGAGGGCTTGGGGAATAAGAGGACCTCCCGTCACTGAGGGCAGGCAGGTGGGTGCTTGAGCAATAACACTGAATAAATAAAAGCGAGGTGTTTGTACTCCAAGCTAGTAGCTGTGGATCATTCCAGATACACCGTTGACATGGATTTTAACCAAGTGAGTCATTTCCCTTACGGTCTTTCTCTAAATTTCTTAAATGTATTCCCGCAACACCTGCAGTTAAGCCCAATGTTTCTGGGAATATAAGAAGCAAAGCACACAGCCTATCTCTGAGAAAAAATGGACCCAGAGGGTAATAGTGAGCGCTTTGAGAAAGGAAATCTGCACGTGCTAGTCTGGTTCTTTATGCTTCTTCCTTACGTCCCAGCATGCTGCCTGTTTGAAGCCATCTCACAAGGACATTTGCAGGATCTGCTACGTTGGCCATTCCACAAAAGCAAGAGTTCTGCTTTGCTTATTGACCTATAAGAGGGACAGGTAGAAGCTCAGTAAATATGTATTGAACAAACAAATGAATCTAGTGAGCTAAGGGGCATGAAAGAAGTATCTAAACACTACTATGTACGATTGGAGATGGGTGAGGGTTAATTTCTGTCCATTGGAAACACTGCTAGGGAGGAAGAAGTTTCCTCAGGGAGGACTGGTGAAAGGAAGGAACAGATTCATACAAACGCACTGGGGAGAAAGCTTGTGTGATGCGGGGCTTCAGTCTGTGTCCCTCAGAGCTAAATTGAGCCAGAGAACATTTGTTTACTGAGGAGTATCCCTACCAAGAGGAAATAGAGAGCTTCAAAGAAGGGGAAGTAAATCTCAATACCCTTGGCCTGATGCCAGATATTCCAGCACATTAAAGATGACACACAAAGGAGACAACACCTTAAGACCTATTCCAGACTGTGTATTTTCCTCCCTTTGTGGGTTAGCCGGCGTTGAGTAATGTGTGTCCAGGAAGTAATAGAGAATGTGGGGAAAGATGTTTTCTGCTGTTCTCTCTGTCATTCTAGGAGCCACACTGTGAGGCTTGAGGTCTAAGTCATGTTGTGATGTCTAGACTATGTGAGAAGAAATGGGACGATGGTAAGATGTAACTTATCCAAGGATGCTAGTGGCTGAACGTGTTCACGTGTACTAATGGTTTGATTTCCCCCCAGAGTGACTGAAAAGGTCAGGGTAGCCTCTACTTACTGGGAAAGAAGAATATTTTATCTTTGATTTTTTAAAAAAATGTGTCACTTTGTTAGGAAACTCTATTGTTGCAGGTTTCCTGGGACCATGCTTTTTTCGTTATGCTAATGTAGAAAATGATCTAGTAAATCATCTGTGTCTTGCTACTTGTAGCATGGGAAGAGTTTTGAAAAATGTAGAATTTTGAAAAAGCGAAAGGTTTCTGTGGCCTGAAAAGCTTATACCTAATTCAGACAAAAGGGCTTTCTGCAAAAGTTAGAATTTCAAAAGCATGACAGTTTGAAAGACTGAAACAGCTACAGGTTCCAGAAATCTTGAGTGTTAAAACAAACACATTTAGAAAACTTACTCATGCGGGGCTGGGTTCTCATTACTGTAAAAGTAGAGGTAAGACAGTGGACAACAAAGTTTACAATTTATATGCATTTCCTTGTTAGCGAAAGGACCATTTAAATGTGTGAAAAGCAATTTTGCCAAAAGAATAAACTGGTAGTGAGATCGTTTTACACAATTAGCATTATTGACATTTAGGAAACTTAAGTTGACTTGAGTCAACTAAATGATCACACGTGTATTTGTCATATTTTTCAGTTTTGATTCTGCATATTGTTTTATTAATAAATGTTTCACCATAAATAGTATATTGATCATTTAACAACAGAGACTTATTGAGTTTTCTTTCTGAATTTAAAGTAACACTTGGGAAATTACTTCATTTACAAATGTGTATTGTGTACCGGTCATGTGGCAGATCCTGTAGTAGGTCTTTCTAACATGTTGCTGAATAACACGCAGGCACTGCCTTGTTAGCAGCTCATAATCTAGCGAGGAGATGCTCACACAAAGATAATTCACAAAACAGGTGACACTGAGCTCTTATCAAGTGCCAGACAGCAATATACATAATCTCACAATCTTACCGTGGAGGGCCTATTAATCCATTTTATAGATGAAGCAAAGAGCATGAGTTTCTTTTTTTTTTTTTTTTTTTTGCGGTACGCGGGCCTCTCACTGCTGTGGCCTCTCCCGTTGCGGAGCACAGGCTCCGGGCGCGCAGGCTCAGCGGCCACTGCTCACGGGCCCAGCCGCTCCGCGGCATGTGGGATCTTCCCCGACCGGGGCACGAACCCGCGTCCCCTGCGTCGGCAGGCGGATTCTCAACCACTGCACCACCAGGGAAGCCCAAGAGCATGAGTTTCTGACCCAAATTCACATGGCTAATGTGGCTCCAGAGCCCTTGAAGCTTTCCTCTGCTTCCGTGTAGTATATACAGTGATGGGCATGCAAATGACAGACACACACACAGTATTATAAAAACACAGAAGTAGGGCTTTTGACTGGGGTGGCGGTAACAATGAGCGAAAGCGTCCTGGAGGAAGCCAGGCCAGAAGGAAGCCCTAAAAGACTAATGAGCATTAGGTTGATGGTTGAGACGAAGCAGGCAGGAACCAGATCACGGAGAGCCCTGTGTACCTTCCCATGGAGCCTGGGCTTTTCACTGTATTCGGGGAGATTCTACTGAAAGGTTTTAAGCTGGGAAACAACATGGCCAGACTTATGTTTCAGATACATGTTTTCTGATAGCTTTCCACAGCAGCGCATCTCAAACTTCAGCACATGCATGAGCATCACCCGGGGGACTTTTTTTTTTTTTTTTTTTTTTTTTTTTTTTTGCGGTACGCGGGCCTCTCACCGTTGTGGCCTCTCCCGTTGCGGAGCACACGCTCCGGACGCGCAGGCCCAGCGGCCACGGCTCACGGGCCCAGCGGCTCCGCGGCACGTGGGATCTTCCCGGACCGGGGCACGAACCCACGTCTGCTGCATCGGCAGGCGGACGCTCAACCACCGCGCCACCAGGGGAGCCCACCCTGAGGACTTTTAAAACAGATGTCCGGGGACTTCCCTGGCAGTCCAGTGGTTAGGACTTCGCCTTCCAATGCAGGGGGTGTGCACGTGTCTCACGGACAAAAAACCAAAATATAAAACAGAAGAAATATTGTAAATTAAGTACTTTGAAAATGGTCCACATCAAAAAAATCTTTAAAAATAAAATAAAATAAAACAGATGGCTGGGCCACATTCCCTGAGTTTGTCATCAGGTAGGCTTGGTGTGAGGCCTGAGAACTTGCATTCCTAGCAAGTTCTGGGTGATGCTGCCGTGGCTCCTGGCACCACACGTTGAGGCCACCACTACTGTTACAGAAGATGTATTTGAAGGGGGCAAGGCTGGAGACCACTCGGAAGACTAATATCAGCAATTTGGGAAGCGCTTTAAAAGGAACATCTAAAGCAAACTCTAGAACTAAAGTATAAGCTCTATGAGAGCAGGAATTTTGTCTGTCTTATTTAATTCTGCATTTCCACCACCTAGATTAGGTGTAGCACATAGTAAGTGCTCAATAAACATTCACCGAATGAATAAGTGAATAATAGATTCAAGAAATACTCAGGAGATAACATCGACATTACCTGATGATGTAGACGTGAGATAGAAAAAAGACTGAGTTCCAGGTTTCTGGCTTGGATAACTTTCAGTGATACCATGAATAGTGGTAGATACTACAGGATGAAGGGCAGCTTTGGGGTAGAGATGGTGATTGGTTTTGGATATATTGCGTTTGGAGAATGTGTGAGAGTCCCAGGAGAATAAAATCATTCGACAGTTGGATATGAGAATCTAAAGCCCAGAGCATGAGAGTTCTGGGCCAGAGATACCAGTTTGGATTCTAAACTGGAATCCAAGTGGATAGGTGGTAGTTAGAGCCAGGATAGGGCCAGGAGTTTGCTGAATAAAATTGCTCAGGGGGAGTAGGTAGAGTGAGAAGAGCCGTGAGATAAGAGTGAAGCACCATGTTTTACGGAACAGGTAAAGAAGAAGGAGGACAAAGGAAATGGTCAGAGAGGTAGGAGAGAGCAGGGGGAGTGCACTGTCATGGGAATCAGGGTTTTTTTGTTTGTTTGTTTGCGTTTCGCGGGCCTCTTCACTGTTGTGGCCTCTCTCCCGTTGCGGAGCACAGACTCCGGACGCGCAGGCTCAGCGGCCGTGGCTCACGGGCCCAGCCGCTCCGCGGCATGTGGGATCTTCCTGGACCGGGGGCACGAACCCGTGTCCCCTGCATCGGCAGGCGGACTCTCAACCACTGCACCACCAGGGAAGCCCTCAGGGTGTTTTATTGTTTGTTTGTTTTACTTTTTATTATCTAAAATTTCAAACATAAAAAAAAGAGTAGAAAGAATAACAGTGATTTCCCATAGAGCCATCAACAACGGTCAGCTCATGGCCAATCTTTTTTTACTTACATCTCCACCCGCTCCCTCCTGCCAACTAAATCGTATTGTTTTCTAAATGAATAATAGACATCTTATTGGTCATTAGCAAGTATTTCAGTATACATCTCTAAAAGATAAGACCTCTTTTGAAAAATAGCACAATAATATCATTATCTCACTGAAGGAAATCAACAATTCCATAATATCATCAAATTTTCAGTCAATATCCAAAATTTCCCAATTGTCTTATCATTTTTTTGTTTTGTTTTACATTTTTTCTTTTTGATTGATGCAGGGCCAAATAAGGTCCAAACAATGCAACTAGTTGACATGTCTCTTAGCTCCCTTTTAACCTACAAGTTTTCACCCTACCCCCTTACTCTTTTTCTTGGCTACTTATTTATTGAAAAAAACTGGGTCCTGCAGAATTTTCCACATTCTGGATTTTGCAGATTCTACTTTATTTCCTGTGTATTCATAATTTAGATCTAGAGATGAGGCTTGAATGATTTAAGTTCCATTTTTTGTCAAGAATAGCTTCACAGGAGATATTGTGCACTTCTGGTTATCTCTCTTTTTGTGATATAGCAATCATTGATGGTCACAATCTACACACATAATTTTATTAGAAATTACAATATTCTGATTCTATCATTCTTTTTCCTTTATTCCTCTTTTCATTTATTAATTGAAATACTTTTATAGGGAGAAACTTTCCCATATCAACAATTCGTTTACCCATGGTAAAGTTATACAAGAAAGGCAGGATAATTGCTACATCCTTTCTTTGTATTAACCATTTTAAAATATAATAAGTTGGTTTCCTAGCGTTTAAAAAGGAATATTTCAAAGTATTATCATAAAGTCATTTATTTAAATTTTTGTTTCAGTGTATTGCAATTATTATAAATGTACAAATTGTCCCATTTTAAGCCCATAGGATCTTTAAAAATTTGGTTCCTAGGGCTTCCCTGGTGGCGCAGTGGTTGAGAATCCGCCTGCCGATGCAGGGGATACGGGTTCGTGCCCCGGTCCGGGAAGATCCCACATGCCGCGGAGCGGCTGGGCCCGTGAGCCATGGCCGCTGAGCCTGCGCATCCGGAGCCTGTGCCCCGCAACGGGAGAGGCCACAACAGTGAGAGGCCCGCATACCACAAAAAAAAAAAAAAAAAAAAAAATTTGGTTCCTGAATTTTTTGAGATAACTCCAGTAGCATTTGCTCACTCTTGCCTTCTGGTATGACAAGATGTTCCATAGTCATTTCATGCATTTGTTGTTCCAGATCTGCATTTCCTTATTTCTCCAAAAAGTTCTATTTTCTTTTAATGGGGAATGGTATTTAGAGACCACAATCTGGATGATGAAGGTGCTCATTGCTACTGCATTGGTAATTGTTTCTAGGATTTTTTTCCTCAAAAGAGCCAGGAATATGTATTTTTAGACAAAATTCATCATGAGTTCATACTGATATTCCCAATTCCAAACTAAGATTAAGCATTTTTAGTTAAATTAGTATTTGTATGTTTTTTTCTATCATATATTTTATATATTTCAGAATCACATATTTTATAATTTCAGAATAAAAATGCCCAATATTATTACTAATAACAAGACTCCTGAAAATAGTTTAAGATTTTGTTTAGTTCTTTTTGTCCTTAAATTATATCCCAGTAGGGATTTATAGTTAAACTACTGTTTTGTTTTGTTTTTGTCATTTGAAATAATTCACCTCTGTGTGTTTATGTCACAGTTTTGATTTATACTTAGGTTCATTTGTCTCATTTTTATTTTAATTTTCATTGATTCTTTTTAAAAAATTACTTTTGCTTTATAACTAGGTAAAACATTTCCATGGCTCCAAAACCAAATTCATAAATAGGGTATTTTCAGAGAAAACTAATTTATATCCCTGTTTTTACCACCTTATTCTTTCTCTCCCTTATATGTAACTTAAAGAAAAAACAACAACCATACTTTTGGTTTATCCTTGCAGTATTGCTTTGTTATGAGCAAATATCTATAAATATATATTCATAGCTCTCTACTTTCTTGAAATAGATATAACATACTGTACATAATATTCTCCACCTTACTATTTATTTACTTATTTATTTTTAAATTTTATTATTTTTTTGGCCACACCGTGTGGCATGCAGAATCTTACTTTCTCGACCAAGGATTGAGCCCATGCCCTCTGCAGTGGAAGTGCAGAATCCTAACCACTGGACCACCAGGGAATTCCCTCCACCTTACTTTTTCACTTAACCAGATATCCTGAAGATTACCCCATGTAGCATATAAAAAATAGTCCTGATTCCTTATTTCAGCTCCAAAGTATTCCATTACGTTAATTCAACTAGTCCTTGAGGAACAGATATTTGGGTTGTTTCTGATCTTTTACAAAGCCAAAGTTTTTGAGAATGAAGGAATGACTAGTTGTGTCCAACGAATCTGAGCCATCCAATAGAAGATATTAAAGTATTCACTAGATTTGGCAATACAAAGATCAATGAAATCTTAACCAGGGCTAAGATGTATACACACAACCTACCCAGCAGCATGCAGAACCTAGCTTAGCAAGGATAGTTTCAATGTCATGGTGCAAACTGAAATCAGATTATAGTGGGTCACTGGGTGAATGTGAGAAAAGGAGACAACAGGAAGTATAAACTACTCTTCGAGGAAGTTGGACAAGAAGGGACACAGAAGTGTAACTAGATAAGTATTTGGGAACAAGAGGGATTTTATTTAGGGGGCTCTATTTTATATGTTTATGAATGTTTGTGCAAATGTGTTTGTAGAATAGAAGATATCACAGCATGTTTATTGTTTGGGGAAGGAGCCATAAAGAGAAAGAGTTCAAACGAGAGGAAAAGAAGGTGTTGATTGCAGAGAGATGTTGTAATTCTTCATTTTTGAAGAGAAGACTCTTAAGGTTGTTGGAAGTATGGTTAGAAAATATAACATGTAACAAGCATCTTTTAAAAAATACATTTCCTGAAATTTATAGGAACTCAAGTCACCATGAAAAGGCAACTTTCACTGGCCTCATCCTTGTCCCCTTGAAGCTTACAGTATAAGAGGCATTTATCCTTATTACAGCATTCTATCCTTTTTGGTCCATCACTACCACTACTGCCTAGTCCAAGCCACCATCTTCTCTTGGGACCACTATAGTAGCCCCCAGACTGGCCTACGTGCTTTCACTTGTGAACTTTCTGTGGTTCCCACTTTGCTACAGAGAAGCCAGGAAAATATAACTCAGATCCTGCCTCTCCCCTGCTTTAAACCATTCAATGACTCCTTATGGCAGTTAGAAAAGACTCCAAAGTCCTTATGAGGGTTTGCAAATGCTGATCTGTAACTTCTTCAGCCTCCTTCTCATTGTTCATAACTTGGCTCAAAGGCACCTTCTCTGGCTGCCCTACCTAAAACAGAGCACTGCCTACTCCTTAAAGCCACTGTCTGTCACAGCACCCTGTTTGATTGTCCTCATAGCCTAAATGATCCCATCTTCACTTATCTTGTGTTCCTTAGTTCATTGTCTCCCCAATTAAAATATGTGCCAACTGAAAGGAAAACTTCTTGTTCCCTGTAGTAAACCCGGTGCCTTAAACAATGCCCAGCACACAGTAGACACTCAATATACATTTGGTAACTGTATTAATATTGTTCTTTGACTTTTGGAAGAACCTGCTATAGTAATCTTCACATCCTTTTACCTCTTGTTTTCCCTCCTTTCATTTTACACAAAGCATTTCAATTTAACAGTTATGACTTTGGGGGATAAATACAACTGCAGAAAATTTGAAACGGACAAAATTTGGGTTTAAACTCCTTAACAACAAAATGCAAATTTCAGGAGCTTTATATAGGCAAAGTGGAGTATCCCTGAGTTAACTGGAAAAAAACCTGATCACGCTGTCTCAAGTGGAAAAGTGCAACATTAGCCTTTCTTTTGAAAGATGAGATAACTCAGTGTATATGCTGATGCAGAGTGCAAGAATCCTTTAGGAAACCAGAAGAAGGGTATTTTTTGTGAGGGAGCGACCCCTTCTATCCAGTTGTACAAATAAATTGCAGCCTGTGGCTGTCCCACTATGCTAGCTCCTAAGACTGTTTAATTTGGAGGTAAAGTATTAGCAAGACAATTGGCCACAGATCTATGGCTAAATATTCCAAACTACTTTATAGATAATAAAGATGGTGTTTTGAATTCCATCTGCCTGACTTTGGGGTTTGGTTATTATTTGTCTCCATACTCAGGAGGCAAAGGAAGTGTTATTTGTCAACCATCCTCCAAAAACCCCTGAACAGACAGTGGCTCAAATGTGGTTGATTCAGTTGGATACCCAAGCCTTAGAGATAGATCACTACTGATCATTGTTTTTATTTTCAAATAAGATTCTTCATCATAACCTCTACAGTCAGATGACATTAGCTAAAGCAAATCATAAAAAGCAAGATTTTTAAAAGAAAAATCTCTTGTACAAGAAAAAGCTTTACTATGTTTATACAATGGACTCTAAAGGTGATAAAACAACACTAAAAATTCCAGTCATAAAAGATATCATCCAAAGAAATAAAAAGTTAAAGGAAAGTTTAATGCAAAATTTCAAAGGCTTCTCTTTGTCAGTCTTGTTAGTTTATCACAAGAAAAAGATAAAGAAAAATCTAAAGGTACTTTTGGCAACTCAAACTCAATTTATATGTGACTTTGTTTCTGGTTTTCACTTCTAAATACTCTAAGTTGTATTTTGGAGGTGAAACCCCTTAGATGGGGTCATGTTCACAAGCCCTTGAGATTTACTTTTCAGCTTCTGGTTCAACTCCTGAAATCACTCTTCTTATTTTATCCCTCCAGAGGGAAGGCACTCTTTGTCCCTTCAGTGCTGTGTTTTCAAGTGTCTGGTTGTGTTCAAAAGAAAAGCAAAACCAAACCAAACCAAATCCTACCAAGGAGTCTCCTTCTTAAGAGTGAAAAGCTATCAATTCCTCCTTATAATCAGGAGAAGAAAATGTTCCACTGTACACTTTTTCCAGGAATACATTTTGGAAGAAGAAATTATTTTAAAGAAAATTTTTTTATATCTCAGGAAAGTTATACCTTAACTTAGAAAAGCTGGTCAGTCATAGCAACAGCTTGAGATGACGATTGCCTCAAATACAAAATGCAGGGGCTGTTTCTGCACATGTATGAGTCTTACCAGAACAGAATATTTTTACATAAAACTTTTTCAAGTGCCAGGACAGAAATTTGACTGTTTTATGACATCCCTAGCTTAATACTGACGAACAACTTTTACAGTCTCTGGGAAAATACTAAAACCCAATACAAATGGATACGCCTAACATCTCTACAGAACAAAAAGAGGGAGATTGTTAATATACCAAGTACTTCAAAAGATTACCTGCCTAAGTGTTCGTAAGCCTCAACCATTATGGTCAGAGATAAATGAAAAGTGTAGTAAGTTAGATGAAAAGCCTTCTATAGCATGGTCTTCTAGCTACTCATCCAATATTCAGTGGTATGGTATATGTCTAACAACTGGCTCTAGAAAAAAAAAAGGAAAGCCTAAACTTTTTGGTGTTTGCCAATTTTTGTGCTGTAAATGCTCCCATTGTGACAAATTTCAGGCTACCAATGTGTTTAACAACCACCTTATAAAAAAAACCCCTGAAAATTTAACCATGGGCTCTCACAAAGCCAGAGTGAGCCATTTGGAGCACATCACTGCATTCCTCCTCCTCTTCATCACTAGCAGAAATTCCATTTTGTTGTACCGGCAATTTTCTATGATTAAAAAGAAAAGAAAGGCATTTCCTAGTCATTCTTGCAAATAGGCCATAAGACAGCATGTGCTGATGAGAAGTAGGCACATGTCATGGTGGGAGTGGCACTAGTGATGTGTTCCTTAAAGGAGCTTCAGACTCAGCTCATCCTTTTTACCCTTACGTTTTCTTTTTCCTGGCTGGAATGCATACATGATGACTGGAGCTGCAGCAGCCATTTTATGATCAACAATTAGGGAGAGAGGACAAGGAACTCACAGAGATCTTGGCCCTGACATCTTTGACGTGCCTTACCACCTCTGGAGTTCTTATTTCTGATCTTTTTTAAAATAAGAAATAAAATATATTCCTATACTGTTTAAACCACTGTCATTTAGGTTTTGTGTCAAAGGCAGCAAAAGCCAGCCTTTCACCTTGGGCAAACTCACCAATAGATGCAGACCTAGTAAAGAGAAATTGCTACCAGAAGCAAAACTGTTTAAAATATTTTTTTTCCTGGAAATCACCGTCATCAAAACTTTTAAAAACTGACTAATCATGGCTTCCCTGGTGGCGCAGTGGATAAGAATCTGCCTGCCAATGCAAGGAACATGGGTTCGAGCCCTGGCTCAGGAAGATCCCACATGCCACCGAGCAACTAAGCCCATGCACCACAACTACTGAGCCTGTGCTCAAAAGCCTGCAAGCCACAACTACTGAGCCCATGTGCCACAACTACTGAAGCCTGTGCACCTAGAGCCTGTGCTCCACTACAAGGGAAGCCACCGCAATGAGAAGCCCGTGAACCTCAACAAAGAGTAGCCCCTGCTCACCACGAGAGAAAGCCCACATGCAGCAGTGAAGACCCAACACAGCCAAAAATAAAAACAAACAAATAAATAAATTTATATTTTTTAAAAAAACACTGACCAATCTACGAAATATTTTGTTGGAATGAGTCTACCTAAAATACTTGACTCTAGAGGCAGAAATTGCATTCTCAGCACAGCACTATGAACCACCAGTGAAGAGAATTTTGGCCACTGTTACTGAACACATGCAATGTACCAGATACTGTGCTAAGCACAGTAGAGGCATCGGCATACTTGCTGTGTAACCTTGAGCAACTCAACATCCTGGTGCTTCATCTCATTTATAAGATGGAGATAACATAATAGTTATATAATAGAGGGGTTTTGAAAAATAAAAGAGTTTGGGCTTCCCTGGTGGCGCAGTGGTTGAGAGTCCGCCTGCCGATGCAGGGGATACGGGTTCGTGCCCTGGTCCGGGAGGATCCCACATGCCGCGGAGCAGCTGGGCCCGTGAGCCATGGCTGCTGGGCCTGCGCGTCCGGAGCCTGTGCTCCGCAACGGGAGAGGCCACAACAGTGAGAGGCCCGCATACCGCAAAAAAAAATAAAATAAAATAAAAGAGTTAATAGTATATATGTAAGGTGCTCAAAACAATGCCTGGCAAATAGGAAACACTACGAGTTAGTTATTATTACCATGATTATTATTCCCCACAAACCCTATTGGTTTGGCACTGTTACTACCAGCAGATGAGGGTAAGAGCATCTATCTCATAGGGAGGTTCTGAAGCTATGAGACGATTCCTCTCAAGTGTTTAGCATTGTGCCAGGTAAATACTCAGTAAACTCTGGCTATTATGAGTTCGATACAGAACAGCAGTCAGTTGAGGCCCTTTAGTGAGATCTGTGTCACTAATTTAGTGAAATATTGTGTCAGTGTGGAGAAAAAATTAGCTTTTTTTGTGGGAGAGAAGGCTAGTATTATTCATCCATCCCTATAATGTACTTATGGTGCCTTGTGATATATAATTAATATGTCAAAGGATGAGTGATATTTGACATGCAATAGATAAAAACCAAGTATATGGGGCATGGCAAGAGCTAAGGAACAGAGAAGGCCTCGGGATGGGGCTTTGGTGTAGAGAAGAGAGAACTCTGGCCCAGGAGACATGGAGTTGGACCTGATTCTGCCGTTTACTCGTTTTTTGGCCTTGGGCAAATTACTTAACTTTTCATTTCCTTCATTTGTTAAAATGAGAATTCTGAGTTCTATACATCATCTACCCCGACTTTAAAAAGTAATTTTGTTTGTTTCTTTAATATCTAAGAGATGATGTTGGACCTTAAAGAATAGGTCAAGGCTTCCCTGGTGGCGCAGTGGTTGGGAGTCCGCCTGCCGATGCAGGGGACGCGGGTTCGTGCCCCGGTCCGGGAGGATCCCACGTGCCGCGGAGCAGCTGGGCCCGTGAGCCATGGCCGCTGAGCCTGCGCTTCCGGAGCCTGTGCTCCACAACGGGAGAGGCCACAACAGTGAGAGGCCCGCGTACCGCAAAAAAAAAAAAAAAAAAAAAGAATAGGTCACATTTTGAAAACTGGAGCTTCTGGTTCATACACCAAAGTATGAACGCAGGATATACTCTTTAGATGGTTTGGGGGAATACCATTGCAAATTTGCCCACGTCTGTGTGAGAGTATGAGTGAGACCAGGCAGGAAATGTGAGTCAGGGTCATACCGTGAGAACCTTGGGTACCAGGCCTTGAAGTTAGAAGTTTATTGGGAGGCACTGCTAAGCCATTGAACTTTTCTCAGCAGGGGAATGACATGCTCAAACCACTCCCCTTGGGAGATTATTTCAGCAACGAGAATGATATAAGGGTTACCTGAGGCATGGAGGACGGTTGCGGGACCACCTTAGAGGTCTAGGCATGAGATCAAAGTAACTAGGAGCATGGGAAAGGAAGGACACGAGAGGGTTTCAAGAGGGAAGTGAATATCTCATGGAAGGGATGAACCTGTGGAAATTCTCCCGTATGATTTAATTGGCAAGGAGTAGATGTGACAGTTCAGCAGTTTAGTGCAGAGCCATTCATTCCTGGAAGAAACTGGGGGTCTGGACATTTGTTAGGTGAATTTGGAAACAGTTTGCTTTTTTTTTTTTTTTTTTGATACGCGGGCCTCTCACTGTTGTGGCCTCTCCCGTTGCGGAGCACAGGCTCCAGACGCGCAGGCTCAGTGGCCATGGCTCACGGGCCCAGCCGCTCCGCGGCATGTGGGATCTTCCCGGACCGGGGCACGAACCCGTATTCCCTGCATCAGCAGGCGGATTCTCAACCACTGCGCCACCAGGGAAGCCCTGGAAACAGTTTGAATGGTAGGTAGTAAGCTCACAAAATTTGGGATCAGCCTTGTTAATAATGGTTGAATGAATAGAGGTCAGATAAGCAAAAAGAATGCTGTCGATTTATTACAGTTTAGGAGTTCAGCAGCCTGAATATTCACTGTGAGTTTTGGGGAGTAACAACATTGAAGTTCTATGTGGCAGGAAAATGGAGGAGGGGACAGTCCTCCAAGGCTTGTGTCTACATGCTGCAAATACTACCTGACCCTGACTGGAAATGTGGTCTCAGAGAATAATTCTAAGCAAGGATTATAGAATGCCCCACAGACTTAAGAAACTGTTGACATTCATCTAAAATTCTACTGTCACCATGATATTTACCATCAAATGTTCGCATAGAACTTTTACATAGTATACAGACTGTTCTGAAGCTCTTAGAAAGAAGGCTAACAACTTCTTGCAAATTCTTAGAATCATAATTAGATCTGAAAGTTAGACTTGAGAGTGAGGATAATAATGAGAAAGAACCATTACTGTGAAGTATGCTCTACTTTAAGAAAGACACCAGGGCTTCCCTGGGGGCGCAGTGGTGGAGAGTCCGCCTGCCGATGCAGGGGACGCGGGTTGGTGCCCCGGTCCGGGAGGATCCCACATGCCGCAGAGCGGCTGGGCCCGTGAGCCATGGCCGCTGAGCCTGTGCATCCGGAGCCTGTGCTCCGCAACTGGAGAGGCCACAACAGTGAGAGGCCCGCATACCGCAAAAAAAAAAAAAAGACACCAATTGAAATTTTCACAGCTGTTCTATTAGAGATTTATTCCTTCAGCAAATATTTGCGTGTCTACTGTGATAGGTCTGTGCAAACTTTGGGGATGTAGTGGGAAACAAAGTAGATAGAGCTCCCACCTACACACAACTTAGAAGGCTGATGGGGTCTTCCCACGAATAGTCAACAACATGCCTAAGTACGTCTATAATTACAAACAGTTCAAAGTTCTCTGGAGGAAAGAGTGTGATGAGAGAATAAAGGGATTTCAACATCAAAAATATATAATTCCCCCCACCACAGTTACCACAGGAACACACCCCCTTTTTTTTGCCTCCTGCCTTGTTTTTTCTTTCTAGTTTTAATGAGATGTAATTGACATCCAACACTGTATAAGTTTCAGACATACAGCATAATGACTTGACCTACATACGTCATGAAATGATGACCACGATAAGTTTAGTGAACATCCCTCCTCTCACCTAGATACAAAATAAAAGGAGTATCCCTTTTTAATGTGAAGAATACCACACCAGTGATCCTTGGCAGGCTTGTTCCGGGGAAGCTAATTCACTTAAATTCATTTAAGGAGCTGATACACAAACTCTACCTTGCATTTATTTTTCTGAGTAGAACCAACTCTTAAAACAAGTTTTTGGGGCTTCCCTGGTGGCGCAGTGGTTGAGAATCCGCCTGCCGATGCAGGAGACACGGGTTCGTGCCCTGGTCCGGGAAGATCCCACATGCCGCGGAGCAACTAAGCCCGTGAGCCATGGCCGCTAGGCCTGCGCGTCCGGAGCCTGTGCTCCGCAACGGGAGAGGCCACAACAGTGAGAGGCCCGCGTACCACAAAAAAAAAAAAAAAAAAAGAAAATTTGCAGCCGATTGTAAGGACTCACCTTATTGTAAATGATTAGTAGTTGATTTGGGGCAGGGGGAGACAAACTGCTTAAATAGCATAATTAATTTGCTTTCAGTCCCTCGATATCTCCTTTTCTCTGAGGATCCTGTCCTCCTCCCTAGCTCAGCCCATCCATTTTCTCTGATCACACTGCTAGATCTTGGCATTATCCCACACTGTCCCAGCTCCATGATTTTAATCTCCAGCATTCCATTCTCAGACTGTTCTCCAGCTTTTGGGGGGTGGTTCCCTGCTCCAGCAATTCTTGGATTCCCCTCCTCCCTTTATCCCTTTGATCTTCTCATCTTTCCATAATCATCACACTCTCCCGTGTCCTCACCTCTCTGCTTATCACAGTTCCCCAGAGTTACTCCCCTGCCTACACCCTCTGCTCTCTGACCCTCTTTCCCTCCATCACACCCACCTGCCAAACCCCAGCTCTGCCCCTCTAGGCTGACCGAGGCTGGAGGAAAAGCCACAGCCATGCTGACTGGCCTTGCTTTAAATCCATGACCACTAACCTCAAATGGGCACTTAATAGTGCTGCCGGGCAATCCTACCACATTTCCATGGTTCATTTGCTCTCAAACTCTCCCAGAAGATAACTGTTTCATATGTGCTCCTCTCTTTTCCAACCTGCAGCATCTCTTCCACCCTCACCATTTCTCTGGAAGTAGGGTCCGTGGCTATTTCACCAAGAAAAGAGAAGCAGAAAGAAGAGAAGGTCCCTGTGTTCCCAGCTCTGCAGCCACCAGCCCTCGTGCATCTGGGCCCACACACTGCCTTCCTTTCTGTGCTAGCTTCTCCCTGCTTCAGAGCTCTGGTCCTCGGCTCTTCTGTGAAAGGGGGAAGAAGACTCACCCTCAGGGTCTTTGCAGTTGGCAACCCTCCCTGCAGATCATGTGATACGTTCCCTCTTCCTCTAGGACCTCTTGTCAGTAAGGTTTTCCCTACCCGCATGGACACAGCAGCCGCCCCCATCGCCCATCCCTATTACCCTTTGGCTTCCATCCCATGTACAGCCACCTGGCATATTTGTGTATTTATTCATTATTTGTTCCCCCTGAGGGATTTGTATCTGTTTGCACCATATCCCTTGTGACTTGAACAGTGCTAGACTGATTCATTCACTCATTCCTTTATTCAACAGGTACCAGACTCTGCTCCAGGCACTGAGGGTACAGCAATGCACAGAACAGACCAAAAAATCCTGCTGTTTTGGTGAAGGAAGTACTTAGGTAGTGATAAGCGAAACATGCACACCAGGCCGGGAAAGAGGACATAAAATGTGTGTATTGGGGCGGGATATGGTGGGCTGGGGGCGTGGGGGTGAGATTTTAGATAGAATGGCCAGGGTGGGCCTCGTTGAGCAAGGAATGTTTGAGTGAAGACCCGAGGGAGGTGAGGGAGAGGCCCATGAGGGCATCTGCGCAAAGGGCTTTCCAGGGAGGAAACTGCACAGGTCCTGAGGTGGGAGTGTGCCCCAGTGGTCCCAGGACTTGGGAGGAGGCCACAGAGACTTGAGGAAAGAGCAAGGGAGAAAGTAGACCAGGTCAGAGTGGGAAAGAAAGACGGGAAGGAAAGCTCATGTAGGGTCTTGTACACGTCGTGAGAACTTCTATTTTGAGTGAAATGGAGAACCAAGGGAGGATTTTTTTGGATACAATGATATTAGTATGCAACCCACATTCAAGTTTTCACAACTGTCCCAATAATGTCCTTTTGAAAACAGTCCAATTTTCTATTACCATTGAAAGAAATAACTGGCGTGAGTGGTAAAATCAAATTTCACAGCATGTGTAGTAATTATCATTTGGGGCTACTAGGCTGCACTGGGAAAGGTCGTCTATAGATTTAAAAAAATGAACAGTTCTACGTCTTTTTATAGCTTTTCCCCCAATCCAGAATCCAAACAAGGATTAGTTGTCATGTCTTTTTTTTTAAAAACTGCTTTATTGAAATGAAATTCACATGTCATACAATTTGCCCACAAAGTGTACAATTCGGTGGGTTTTAGTATATCCACAGAGTTGGGCAACCATCACCACCAACGAATTTTAGAACATTTTTGTCACCCCCAAAAGAAACCCCATAACCTTTAGCTATCACCACCCCCCACCCCCAGCCTTTCCAATTCCCCCAAACAAAGGCAACCACCATTCTCCTTTCTGTCTCTATAGGTTTGCCTATTCTGGATATTTTGTATAAATGGAAGTTTACAACTTGTGGTCTTTGGTGTCTGGCTTCTTTCACTTAGCATAGTGTTTTCAAGTTTCATCCATGTAGCATGTGTCAGTACTTCATTCCTTTTTATGACTGAATAATGTTCCATTGTATGGATATAGCACATTCTATTTATCAAAGGAGGGTTTGAGCAGAGAAGAGATCTGATGGGAGTGGCGTGTAAGGAGACTCACTCCAACTGCTGTTTTGAGGAGTAGAGAATAACTATATCAGAAGTTGATTTTTTGGGAAAATAAGATGAGGCCCAAGAATTGACCTGTAAGTGCTCAAATCGTTTAATGAAGAAATTAGCAGAAATATTCTGACCTATATATAAACAGTATTTTATGTGTTTGGGGGGACTTGTTGCATTTCCTTAAAATAATTAAACATGGAATGCAGAAATTTAAAAATAGTTAATAAATAAGAATTTTATTTTATTTATTTATTTATTTATTTATTTTTTTGTGTGTGTGATACGCGGGCCTCTCACTGTTGTGGCCTCTCCCGTTGCGGAGCACAGGCTCCGGACGCGCAGGCTCAGCGGCCATGGCTCACGGGCCCAGCCGCTCCGCGGCATGTGGGATCCTCCCGGACCGGGGCACGAACCCGCGTCCCCTGCATCGGCAGGCGGATTCTCAACCACTGCGCCACCAGGGAAGCCCTAAATAAGAATTTTAAATGGAATGTGCACGTGTAAAAGTAAATGAACAATTGGAAAGTGCCATTAATTGGATTTAAAAAAAAATATTGCTGGTAATGGTTCTTTTGGTACATGTGAAATTTATTCCTCAGAATAATTATTCGCCTCTAAACATAACTCAACATTATGGTAATTATCCAAGATTTCATGCCAGCTTCCAGAGAGCTGGTCAAAAGAGAAAAATGAAATCTTATAAAAAAATATTTTCAATGTCTACACAGATCACGTATCTGGGAGCTAGTTCGTTTTTATTTTGGGAAGTTGGTGTCATCTAAAAGATGGTAGAAACTGGATCAAAAAAATTTGAAGTTCTACTGTGGCATCTGTCATTATTTGGAGCAGCGAGGTAACCAACTGGAATCATTAGATCCCGAATTGGTATAAAACACACGTGTTGATTCAGGGTTTGTTACAAGCACATGCAATAGTTACTAGGTTATCCATTGTGGGGTACGTGCAACTTCTGGGGCTTGCAAATCGTTGAGTAGTAAGCAAGGGGCAATGAAACTAGACATAAAAAGGCGAGGCTCGAAAGGTAATTGTCAAAACGCACTCCACGTTTATAAAGCGGTTGGGTGGGCCCGGTGGACATGTTCAAGGAACATTTCAAAAAAATAAACATTGAACGCGGAACTTCACCCGCAGGTAAGGTACCGAGACCGCTCCCCCGGGACTAAAGGAGGCAGGGGCTGTGGTGTTTTCTCCTTGGAACCAGCGGGGCGTGGGGCTGGAGGCGCGGGAGGCGGCGCGGGCCCCTCGCTCGCTCCAGCGGGGCCGGGAATTTGGAGAGGATCCCTGGTCGCGCAGCCACGGCGAGAGCGGCGGCGCGCGCAAGTGCGCGTGTGAGCGAGCTAAAGAGCAGGCGGGCGGGCGAGTGCGCCGGGTATTGGCAGCTGAGGAGTGGAGGCTGGGCGGCTCCGACTCCCTGACGCCAGCGCGACCAGATCAATCCAGGCTCCGGGAGCGAGCGAGCGAGTGTGCGAGCGAGCGGGCGGGCGGGCGGAGGAAGGAGAGGCCGAGCCGCTGAGCCCGGGCCGAGGCGTGGGGAGGGACCCTGCGAGCGCAGCTCCCGGCCGGCCGGACCGGGGTCGCGGGGGACCCCGCTCGCCCGGCCAACTCGTGCGCCCTCGTGGACAGGCGCGCAGCCAACCCGGTAAAACGAAACAGACCCGAACCCAACTTTCCTCTCCGTCGCGTCCCCGCCCTCCCCTCGGCGCCCCGGGCTTCCCAGCGCCGTGGCCGCTGCCGCCACGACCGCGCGCGGGGCCGGCGGCGCGGTCTGCGGCGGGGAAGGGGCTCTTCCCCGCGTGGGGCGGACCGGGGATTCCCCCCCCATGATGGCGCCTCCCGGCCGCTCGGAGGAGCAAGCCTGCCACCTCCTCCTCTCCTCGCGCCTGGCCAGCCGGGCAAGGCTCGGGCCCGTGTGCCCCCCGCGTCTTTGTTGGGTCTGCGGTGGGGAAGCCGCGTTGGTCGGTCCCCGGCCCTGCCCGCGGCTGGCCCTCCGCCGCCACCCTCCTCCTCCGCCCGCCGCCCGCTTCCCTTTCCCTTCCTGCAGCCGAGCCTGGGCCGTCGGCGCGGCCCGCGGGCCCATTGTGTCCCGCGCCGGCCCGGGCGACCCCTGCGGGAGTCGGAGGGCGGCCGCCGGCGCTGCCCCCTCCGCTGAGCGGGGCTGTTGTAAGGGGGACACCCGGTGCCCGGGGTCCCTCTGCGTTCGGGGCGGGCTCCTTCCTGTGCCCCCCACCAGCGTCTTGGGGGTCGAGGTCAAGGAAAGTTCGCAGTGAAATTCCCTCTCATTTATTCAAAGGTTTGGCGGCGGCGGCGCGCGTTATTTATTTATTTATTTTTTCTCTCTTCCGCCTACACCCCCGGGAGTCTCCGAGTGTCGTCTCATTCCTTTCCCTTTCCCGGATTCGATTGCCTCACTGCATGTGTATTTGTGAGTTCGCTGTGCAGCAACTGCTCATTTACTCTGCTCTCGGTCTTTGTTAGTGTTTCTCGGGGTTGTTTCTGCAGGAAGGTGGGGGGTGGGTGGGTGTGAGAGAGACAGACGTGGGCTTGTTTTTCTAGTTGCTTAATATATATGAAGGCTTCCAGGGAGAGCGTTTCACTGATGTACTTTGGGAAGGGAGGGGGAACAAATGCCTGCCGGATCTTACAACTACCGTAGCTGCGGCTTTTGTTTATTTTGCGGCGCAGACGATGTTTCAGTGCACTTGCAAGATCCCCAGCCGGGCGCTTCCCTTCTGAAAATCGAGGCGCGTCTCCGAACCCTCTCCCGAGAAAACATCGTTGTCGTGAGTGCTGTGACAGCCGGCCTCTTTCTTTTCCCTGAGGTTCTCTAGCCGTTGTAGCTGAAATTTCAGAGTAGGTGGAATGATACAGAAGTTGCCTGATCTCTGTATGTGCTTCTCCTACTGAAACTCCTAGCAAGCAGCTCAATCGCAAAATGCCTTTATTTCAGAACGTTTCTCGCTTGCGTTACCTGTCGTGGATAACATGCCTGCATTCAGTAGCACAATGAGAAAACTGTTCTCTGCCCATGTTGATTTTTCATCCTGTTTCTCATTACCACTTGACGCTTTATTGGAGGTAGCTGAGCTGTATTGGAACCACGATTTAAAAAGAATCGGGGCAGAATCAATGTGCACTGCCCCAGGATTTTCAATTAGTATAAATATTTTGCATCAGTGTTAATTCTGATGGAGGTGCCAGGCCTAAATATGCTGTAACTGATTTAAATGTTTGTCCTCTTCTCTCTCTCCCTCTTTCCCATTTGCAGTTATTTGATATTTCTGTGCAGGTGGTGTACATTTGTGTAATATTGCAGTTCTTAGGAAACTGTAACCAGGGTCGTGGGAGATGATTTTCTAGAGGTTGGCGATGTCTGAGCCTCTGGAGGATCCAGGCAGGATCAGGTTTCTTCTGAGGGTAGGGATTTGTCCTTGCTTTAGTTTTGACCCCTCCAAGCATAGGTATGTAACCAAATACATTTTTCCTTTTTGCAGTATCCTTTGGTTTTATACCCTTGAAGAGCTGATGATCTTTGCATTTTAGAGAAATGACAGTTTTTAGGCAATTTAAAATATTAACTTCTTACACCTCTTGGAATTTAATTTTTTTTTCTACTAAGTTCATTAAAGCACTAAGAGGAAGTAAGTCTCATTTTTCCAAATACATTTATTAGTTGGAAACTAAATTGCAGTTTGTAATTTTGATTTCTAGTAATTCTGGGTGTAGTAACTTGGTTAGAGTGGAAAAAGAATAAACTTGGGTGTAATTAGATGAGTATATTTAAGCTGCAGTCGCCTACATAATCAAGGCCAAGTTGTGTGTGTATAAAAGATCTCATTTGTGTAGTCTTACAGGCTAATGGAAGCATCATTGCGGCTTTATAAATAATGTAAGTTGTGTATAATGTGGAGTCTCCAGAGACGGCAGAGAAAGCATCATTACCAGCCTTTTCAACCTGCTTGAGATCTTAAATTGATTTACAGCACTGAACTGGTGCAAAATGATACATCAGGATGACATGGGGTCAGCCTGTAAAAGTCTATGATGTCAGCCTATTAGTTCAGTCATCATAATTAAACCATATTACAGGGGCAGCTAAGCAGGAGTCTGGCGTTATCCTTCAGATATGGGTGGTACATGGATTTTGTTTATAGTGGAAAGGCCAAACTGGCAAGGAACGCTAATGTTTCTGAAAAGGGGAAAGGCTTACAGAACTCTGAATTTCTGAAAAAATTGAAGCTAGATTAAGGGATGTTCAGTCTGCATTGTCTAAGTAGCTTTCCATTTGGTAGTGGAGAAACAGATGCTTTGAGGGTGCCGATAAGGACCTTTGCAGCACTGATCCATGCACTGAATCATGCTTTATGTGAGCTTGAATTTAACTTGGCCTTAGGGACCTTGTAAAATATCAGAGGACCACATATTTCACATCTCTGATCCTTTTATTAACACTGAGTTGCACTGTATTGATGCAAACGCTGATACGTTATTTCTTTAATCATATTTACGAGGTCTCCACTGGAAACAGATATTTGAATTGAACATATAAACAATTCAGGAAAAGAAGATTCTTATTTTTTGCTTAAATTTCTGGCAATCCTTATTCAATTTATGGGTCATCTAGTGCTGTGCTGTCCAATTAGGTAGCCATAACCATGTGTGGGTATTTAAGTTGAAATTAATTAAAATTAAAATAAAAATTCATCTCAGTAGCACTAGCCACAGTTCACGTGCTCAGTAGCTAGTGTGGAGAATGTATACATAGAACATTCCCATCATCACAGAAGGTTCTGTTGGACAGTGCTGCTCTAGACCTTTCTCCTCTCCTCATCCTCATTTTCTACTCACCTTTCAGCTGCTTTTCTACTTGTTACCTCTGTGGATGAGTTTGTGAGGTGGAAGGGAGAAAGAAATGTCAGTTAATTTTGCTACTTCCTAGTTGCTCTTGTTAAAATAAAAGAGTTTGGAAGTGACAGTTGAAGCTGCTACATAAAATGAGGTTGACTTTTCTGTCAATCATATTTATCTTTGGTGTCATGGCTTCTAATTTGATTTAGAGCTTTGGGTAGGAGAAATAATTGTAGCTGATTTTTTTTCTGAGTTTTTACTGTGTCCTTGTCTGAAATACTCATATCTCATTTAAGCATCGAAACTTCCCTAAGTACTGTTGTTGTCACGTTTTACAGGTAAGGAAACTGAGTTCTGAGTGATTCATTGTCTTGCCTCAGGCTACATAACTAGTGATTATATTCTTAGCCATGAAGTGAACAAGGCAAGCTCACTCCAGAGCCTCACTTTTCTAAAAAATTAATTAATTTTTGGCTGTGTTGGGTCTTTGTTGCTGCACACGGGCTTTTTCTAGTTGTGCCGAGCAGGGGCTACTCTTCATCGCGGTGCGCAGGCTTCTCATCGCGTCGCTTCTCTTGTTGCAGAGCACGGGCTCTAAGCGTATGGGCTTCAGTAGTCACGGTGCGTGGGCTCGGTAGTTGTGGCTCATGGGCTCTAGAGCTCAGGCTCAGTAGTTGTGGTGCAGGGGCTTAGTTGCTCTGCGGCATGTGGGATCTTCCCAGACCTGGTCTCGAACCCATGTTCCCTGCATTGGCAGGTGGATTCTTAACCACTGCACCACCAGGGAAGCCCCCTCACTTTTAAATATATATATCTATCTAGAATACCTGAATAATCATTGTTCTGCTGGGCTTTATTATTCTGGTATAGACATGACTTTACTTTTATTTTTTAGTCTTTTAGACAACTTTGCCTTCTATTGTGCTTTTCTGGGCCATCTTCTGTTGTCTTCCTCTAAGTGCTTAAGAAAGGAAACATAATGTTAACACCTCTCTAAGCAGAACATAATTGGAAGACTAAATCTGACATGAAAGTAATGCATTTCAAAGCCAAATTGGTTTTATCTCTGCTTTTCTGGATAATTCCTGTCACTCTCCCCTTGCTTTTTTCTTGTATAATCACAAGCTGATGGTACTAAAAAAGATAGTTGTAGTAGTTCAGTTTACAGTTTATCTCATTAAAATTAGTCTTCTTTAGCTGGTAAACACTGCACCTTGAGATGCAAATAGTTCATTGCAAATTCCTTGGAATTTTTTTTTCTTTTTTTACATTTATGTCTATTTTTGTATAGTCTTACAGTTCAGTCATTTTTATTTTTATTTTTTTTGGTCAGGGCTATTTAAGAATTTGATGAAACCCTGGTGGACCCCCTATCATGCTCCCATCCTCTAATCCAGAAATGCTTGTATGTCCTGCTAAGCTTGTGTGTGCACAGAAGTACCCAAATTTCAGCTGAAGGACGTCCATGGGACTGCCTTGCCAAGTGCGTTCATAAACACTGATTTGTAATTTCCTTTACAAAGAATAGAGATACTGAGTGTTAAAAGCTACTTTGATGTTCCTATCAATTTGAGCAATCCGAGGCCCAGGGAAGATAGTGGCCTTGCCTGAAGTCACCCATCCAGTGATTGGAGGAGGGAGAGCCTGCACCTGGATCACTGTCATTGTCAAGTTCCCATTTGTTTGCTTTTTCCTTCCTCACTCGCTGTGCTCCTGGGCCTTTGGTCTGAGCATATCCAGTGTTAGTTGGGGAGGGGAGGAAAGAAGAATTTTTTGGCAAGATATTAACTTTTTGTACCCAACATTGTTTGAGCTGAGTATGAATCAAGTCTGACAACCTCAGAGAGATGTTTTTTACAGATTAAAATTGATTTTTTAAAAAAAATTTTAGAGATGGAAAAGAAACGCCTTATGCCTGATTTAGTCAATGGGACCTTACTAGAAAATGGTAGATCCGAGATTCTGCGAAGTTCAAATTAAATCAGGCAAGTCTGCTGTACAAATCTCCTGTTTTGGCTCTCAAAAACAAATCATATTCCTCACCAAAAGTCAGAGATTGGGGTATTTAGGGAAGGAGTTAGAAGGTACTAGGGAGAGAATTGGAGAGTTCTAAGGAGAAAAGGAATAATTTAAATATAAAAATTTAGAAATGAAATATAAAGTTATAAAGTGACATTGAGGCTGATGAAGTGTTCTGTGTAATTGTACTTCTGTATGTGGTTTTTCTTTTCTTTTTTAAAAACTTACTATTCCCGGTTTATTATGAAAGGATACAACTCAGGAACGGCCAGATGGAAGAGATGCACGGGGCAAGGTGTGGGGGAAGGGCGCCGTGAGCTCCATGCCCCCTCCAGGCGCCGTACCCGCATAGCACCTTGATGTGTTCACCAGCCTGGAGGCTCTGGTCTTAATTTTTGGTACCAAGATTAGCAGGAAGTGCTTTGGTAACAAACAGAGGCATCTGCATTTTGCCTCGAATTGAAATCTCTTGACTCTTTATCCCCCTTTTCTGCTATTACGGTCATATTGCAACTATTTAGGCTAATCTGGTGACCTGTCATCTGATTTGCTGCAAAAATACCTGAAGTATTTTTAATACTTCTGGAGTTACTGCCTTTAAAAAAAAAAAAAAAGCTAAGTTGCATGAATGTGCTTGCTTAAAATCTAAGTCAGAATCTTCACTGTGGTGTTCGTTATTAAAATAATGTCAGTTTTAGAGATGTAGTACTAGTCCTAGGCAAAAAAGTAACATTTACAGCTATTGCTGGCTGACTTGCAGAAATGAGCAGCCCCGTAGAACATTCATGTGCATAAGGAGGAAAGCTGTCTTTCAGATGGGAAAAGCCAATCTTTCAAAAACAGTTCAACTTCAATGACTGCATCGGGTTTTTAGGCTGATACTGGGAATTGCAGTATTTGAGCAGTTTAATCTAACATCTTTGTGATTTTTAAAAAATTAATTTATTACTTTATTTTTGGCTGCGTTGGGTCTTTGTTGCTGCGCGCGGGCTTTCTGTAGCTGTGATGAGCGGGGGCTCCTCTTCGTTGCAGTGGCTTCTCTTGTTGGTGGAGCACGGGCTCTAGGCACGCGGGCTTCAGTAGCTGTGGCATGCAGACTCAGTAGTTGTGGCGCATGGGCTTAGTTGCTCCGCGGCATGTGGGATCTTCCCGGATGAGGGCTCAAACCCGTGTCCCCTGCATTGGCAGGCGGATTCTTAACCACTGCGCCACCAGGGAAGCCCTGTGATTTTTTTAAATTAGCTAAAATCAGAACTTCAGAGAACATTCCCTCTTGAAGATAAAGCATTAAACTTTCTAAGGTTTGAGGGAATCCATACCTGGCAATTCTCCCAAATCTCTCTGCTTGGTTCCTAGTATTCACATAGGAGCCTTATATAGAACCCAGGTCTGTGGTTGGTGGATTGATTTCTTAACTAATTTCCTTGAGACAAACATGCCTGGATTTCAAGGAACACATACAACATACACAGCAGTTACTTATGCATCTATATGCTTTTGAGCTCACGATGAAAATAAATTGTTCACTATGTCATGTTTGCGAAAAGGAGGATAGAGGGGTCTACTTTTGATTCAAAAATATATTTATACGTGTAATTTTTTAATACTTTGTTTGTAGTTTCCCCTTAATTTTAGGGCAGCTGTACTATATTTTTTCCTACAATTCCAGATAGTTAGGGTATAGTTACTCAAACTATTCATTCATTTTCCTCTCCGCGTCTATCTTTTGTGGTTTCTTTGTGGTGTGCTTATGCAAAGTGGAAGTATTTCAGACCTTTATAGTTTTTTTTCTTTCAGTTTCGAATACCACAAGAAGAAAAGGGAACTAATTATCTTTCAAGTATTATAATTAGGCATTAAATTAAGTCATTATTTAGTTAGCTAAATGCAAGATCTTTTGTTTAGATTGAAGGAAAACATGTCTTTAATGGAGGAGAGGGGTATTAAATATCTCCTTATTTGATAATTTTGATGCAGTGTGGTAATGAGCATATGCTTCGCTTAGTGAATCTGTTAGTTCAGAGTGGCTCAGTAATTAGTGAGGAGACCCACAAAAATGAAAAATTAAATGCAACATCACAAGAGTTGTTGCAGGGTAATATAGGGGTAGGTTGTACAGACAGTTCACATGAGGCCCACTGTGATGTGCAAGGACGTGTGGGTTTGCACAGGGAGAAGGAAGAGACATGTGGGCAGAGTAGTGGCGTGGAAGACTCAAGGGAACCAGGAGCGTTAGGAGCAGCGCCATCCGATAGAACTTCCTGCAGTGATGGAAATGTGCTGTATCTGTGCTGTCCAGCACTATAGCCACTAGCGGCTGTTGTGCATATAAAATGTGCCTAGTGCAACTGAGGAGTGCATTTTAAATTTTCATTAATTTATGTTTAAATAGCCACCTGTTTAACAATGAGCTATCACATGGGACAGCACAGATCTGGCGGCCAGCCTGCAGCTCTGACTGACCACAGAGGGTATTCCTGATGGGGTCCTGTATGGTGAGCTGGGAGAGGTGTTTGGAAAGGTTAAGTTGAGGAGGGTTTGAGGACCTCAGCGTGCCAGAATAAGGAAGCACTGGGAAGCCACAGAAAGTGTTTGAACTTGCAGTTTGGGTTGGAGAGGGTAGAGTCCATATGCCAGGAGATTGATAAGTTGGAGATCCATAACTAAGCTAAAGCCTAGGGGAGGGCTTGGAGCTTTACGGAGATGCCAAGTAGTGATCTGTTGGGAATGATGGTGGAACGTCCGGGAATGGATGGGTATTTGGAGAGGATCATGAACAGAGCAACAGAGAGCTGGTGGGTTGAATCTTCCATTGATGCCCACAATTAGGAAGTGGTAGAAAGGAGAGGCGTGTTTGAAGTAGATAAAAGAAGGAACTGGAAGAAAGGTGTGGGGTCAGAGGAGAAGTTAAACCAGGAAGCCAAGGGAAGAGAGATTCCAGAAGAAGGTTCAAAGGGGGACATGTTGTATGGTTCAGGTTGAAGGAGAGAAGGTCAGGGTAATCAAGTGAATGCAGCTGAGATGAAGAGACTGAGTATATTAAGAAATGAGAAACAGAGTCTTCTATGTCCTCGAGTGACTTATATTTCAAAATTGATGAGACGACTTCTTATTTGAAGGTTGAGGGAAAGAAGTTAATGGACAGAAAGCAATCAGAGATGATGGAGTTAGTGATCTGGAAGGCAGGTGACAAAACATTAGTCATGGTAAGGAGGGAGATTGTCTGAGAAGGAAGCAAGATGGGGTCCCGGAGAGGAAAGCAGATGGCACAGAGCTCATGTCAGCTTGCACTGGTTTTCCCAGTAGTGTCGGAGGCAAGTCAGTCCCTTCATTGGGATGGTGAGACGGGAGAATCAGAAAATGATACTGGAAGTTTAAGAATAATGGAGAAGTTTTGGAAGAACCATTGTAGGTGATGTGCCAGGAAATCTATGGTGAATTCAGAGGCTGAACATTCGGAGGAAGCCTGGGGTGAGGTTTGATGTGGCTGTAGAGTAGACTAGTAATTGCTTTTTAGTGTAACTTGGTGGCCTGAAAGTAAGATTGGAGAGAAATGTTGGCAGAGATGATTCTGGCTGAGGGATAGAAAATAGACTAAGAAATGAGGTTCTAGAGTCAGGTTGCCTGGGTTTAAGTCCCAGCCCCCAGCACTGACTTGCTTTTTTATAACTTTGGGAAAGCTGCCATTAACTTTTTTTTTTTTTCTAATTTTTTAAAAATTGAAGTATAGTTGATTTACAATGTTGTGACCATTAACTTTTGAACCTCACTTTCCTCATCTGAAAAATAGAGATAATAGTATCAGCCTCAGGATTGATAGAAAGAGGAGGTGAGTTATCCTTCCGTATTTCATGTAAGATGCTGTTAATTGTAAGATGTTATTTCACATACTACTGAGGAAAAAACCATCATTTAGGCACAACATACCACTGACTGTAAATTTCCTGGTTAGGAGAGGGTACATCTTGCAGTCATGGAGTACAGAATACATAAAGGACTTAGCCTAGGACCTGGCACATAATAAGCATTTGGAAAATGTTAGCTATTTAATATTTGTAAGAGAGTCAATGTGATTGTAGAGTCTAGAATGTTAATGAGAGCAATATCGAATCCAATGTAGATAAGGGGTTACAAGTTATAAGGAGTCTAATGGATTAAATGAACTGAGAAGGGTTAAGCAGTGGGAATCCCAATAATGAAATTGTGGAATATCAAGTTTGGGAATTTGTAGATGGAGCGTTTCCCTGACAATGCCAGCTAAAGGTTTTTAAGAAAAGTATAGTAATTGAACTGAGAGAAGAATGCCCTTTAATGATTTTAAAAAGCTTTTAAAGTTTCCCAGAGCTTTTAAAAGTAAGTATTGTGACTTTATCTATGGATTTTTCTTATACTATTTATTAGTGTTAAAAAAATTTTTTTTTTCATCAGAGAATACACACTCAGTGAAGAAAGATTCTGGTGTGGATTCTTTTTTTTTTTTTTTTTTTTTTTGTGGTACGGGGGCCTCTCACTGTTGTGGCCTCTCCCATTGCGGAGCGCAGGCTCCGGACGCGCAGGCCCAGCGGCCATGGCTCACGGGCCCAGCCGCTCCGCGGCACGTGGGATCCTCCCAGACCAGGGCACGAACCCGCGTCCCCTGCATCGGCAGGCGGACTCTCAACCACTGCACCACCAGGGAAGCCCCTGGTGTGGATTCTTGTCATAGTGTCAGAAGGAAAGGGGGAGATGGATTCTCGATTGTCATTGATTCAGTGAATTGTCATTTTCAAGAGATGGGGTACGGGGGCAGGGGTGGTACTAATAGCTGCCTGTAGAGCCTCTTTAGTTTTTGTTTTTGTTTTTGGCCACGCTGTGTGGCATGCAAGATCTTAGTTCCCTGACCAGGGATCGAGCCGTGCCCCCTCCGTTGGGAGTGTGGAGTCTTAACCACTGGACCACCAGGGAAGTCCCTGTAGAGCTCTTTTAAACATGGCTCTGAAGGCAGAAACCATAAAGGAAGAATTTATATATTTGACAACATTTATGTGACCAAACACACACTCTTGAATGACCACACACAAAAATACAACCTTTCAAATTTGCAGCAATTTACTCTTCTTGTAAAAAACTTTTTAAATCAATAGGAAATTCCACCCCTACAGAAAAATTGGTACATGGACCTGGAGAGTATCATACTAGGTGAAGTCAGGCCGACAAAGACAAGTATCCTATGATATCACTTATATGTGGAATCTAAAAACATGATACAATGAACTTATTTACAAAAGACTCACAGATGTAGAAAACAAATTTATGGTCACCAAGGGGGAAAGCGGGGGAGGAATTTGGGATTAACAGATACTACTCTATGTAAAATAGATAAACTACAAGGATCTACTGTATGGCACAGGGAACTGTACTTAATATCTTGGAATAACCTATAATAGAAAAGAATCTGAAAAAGAATATGTATGTGTGTGTATACATACACCTGAAATGTAAATCAAGTATGCTTCAATTTTTAAAAAAATAAATGAAATTCTGGGCTCCTAAAAAGAATTGGTAAAGGACAGGAACAATTCACAAACGAATGAAATGCAAACTACTGTTAGACATGAACTGTTCTGCCCTGTCCTGGATGAGACTCTTCACTGGAATGGGGACGATGTCTTCTCTTTTACTTTATTGTATCATGCTTTGTGGACCAGGAAGGATCAGTCTGGGGAAACCGGGCTTTTCTCACTGAAGGAAAGGAAGCCAAAATTTCCCTGCCTCTTAAGAGAAGCTGGGGTCACAAGAAGGTACACAATGAATGTAAGCTGGAGTTATAAGAGACAGGCCATCTCCATCCCATTTCCTTTATGTGGCCCCACTACCCGCATGACATTGGGCTAGGAGTCTCCTCAGTGGAATGTGAGGTGTTCCCAGCACTTTAGGGCCTCTCAGTTTATGCAGGTTCTCCTAGCTGCCGTGGTCAGTGAACCTTAAGGATACCAGTGCTCCATAGAGCACATCGAAATGGGCCTCTTTCTCTCCCACCTGAGTTGCAGTGTTAGATTTGATTTGTAGTGGCATTTTCTTATTCATATGAGAAACAGTGATGGTCTTAGAACATGGTTTGGCTTATTGAGCTAGACTGGTTCATATGGTATTGAAATAAGAAGTTCTCCCACATAGTAAAATCTCTTATAAAGTGAAGAAAATTTAAAGTTAGGCCATTAGCATTTGATTTCCCAGATTGTCTCTTAAGGGTAATAGTTAAGGTCGAGGGCGTTAAGAATGGCTTCTCATGTGCTGCCCGTAAGGTGGTTATTGGTAGGGTCCTTACCTAACTGAAGTACACTCAGTCTTAACTCGGCCTTGATATTTTACCTGGCCACTCAACAGAAGAGGAGTCATCAGCATCTTCTGACCCACCATCTCCTCTCTCTTAAGTGATCTGCAAATATTTCAGAGTTGAGGGGAAAAAAGGCTTTTGAATTTCACCCACAGGCTTACCACCAATTTCAGCCACAGGCCAGTTACCCCCGCGTCTTCTTTCTTAAGTCCTTTCAGAGGATGGTACCTGGGAGTAGGGGGCCGGAACTGGTGTGCATTGGTCAGAGCCGTCCTTCAAACTCTTTAAGCAAAGTTGGGGAGGGAGGATGAATGCCAGCAACACGAGTCTTAATTTTATCAAAATGGGTCTTTAATTTTATGGGTAGCTTTGTGTGAAAGGGAGTGGTAATGCTACAGTGAGTGTTGCTTTAGGAATTACACCTTTAGGCCTGTGACAGCTCAGCACAGCTGCCTGTACATAGCTTGCCATCCCATCTGTTATGGCTTCCTGTTTTGCTTTGTGTCCGTTGCTGGCTTTGCAGTCTGCATAATTAATAACAACCTCTTTATTTTCCCAGTGTTCGTGTTTGTGTGCTCAGGACTTCTATTCAGTTTGTTCAAGCTCGAGAGAACGAGGGAACGTTTGATTGGTTTCAAATGGCCTTCTGTTAAACTGTGAGCAAAATTAATTTGACTATCCTTGAAATGATTGGCATCCAAGCTGTATTTATAGCATTTATTTGCATGGAAACACTGAAGAGTTCTGTCTTGTCACACTGTGCAGGCTGAGATGTTGATCTGTATTCCAGGAAAGCCTCCTTTAAAATTGGTGCATCCTCACTGAGCAGTTCTGCTTTTTGTTGAGCCAGTATTAATCAATTCAGCAAATGTTTCATGCATGCAGTGCTGGGCTCTGTTTCAGGGAGGGAGAAGAAACATCTAAGTCAGTTTTTGCTGTTCAGAAGCAGTCTTACTGGTAAGAGGAGACTGTGATTATACGAAAAGCTAAATAACAAGCCATCGTTATTCATGTTGTAGCGTCTTATTTTGAGTGTATTTCTTCAGTAATTGGGATAGCCTTTCAGAATCAAGGGATTAGGAAAGAAATCTGATGTAGTTGGTAGAGCTCCTGTGCCATGCCCACCTCCAGCTTATTGGATGCTTTCAGCAAGTTTTTGAGCATCTCTACGGATACTTCTGTTCATAGTGTCTCTTTACAGAGCTTGATAAAGTTGGGATAAGGGGTCATAAATGTAGGATTTGCAATGAGATTGTAACTTTGGGGAAAAATACGAACCTGCTTGTCAAATGTATCTTCTGTTTTAATAGCTTTTATTACGGTTATCTTATTCATTCTTTAGACTGAGTTCCTTGAGGGTATGTGGACAGTATCTTTACGATCTTCACGTTAGCACAGTGGTTCTCACTTTGCACATCAGAATCCTGTGAATGACAACCACCGCAAAAATGCCAGGGCCTGCCCCGGGGGCGGGGGGGGGTGGTCTGATTCTAGGGTTGTGGTTGGGGAGCTTTTAAAGAAGCACCACAGGTGAGTCTAATGTACAACAGCATTGAGAACTGTCGGCTTGACACATAGTAGTGATGAGTGAATTTTTCCATTTTGATGTGTTTAAAAACACGTCGGGAAATAGGACCTGTGGTATGTTGTAGGTCTGTTGTGAATATGAACTATGTCTTTGATACCCAGCAGCACTTGGTGCCGGGTGATAGCTGTTCTAGGTGCTCCAGACGACCCAGGTAGTTCTGAGGGTTAACTTCTGCTCCCCCTTTTTTAATTTGAGAGGAGATAGAAAGAAAGGACATGTGTGTTTGAGAGCTTTTGCTTTTCCCTACTTGAAGGAATCAGCAATTCCTTGTGTCCTAGAGTCTAGAAGTAGAGCTGATAAATAAAGCTGTTGTGACCTGGGGCACCAAGAGCACACAGAGAAAAGGAGAGAAGAGTGTTAGCAAAGGTTATCTGGCGGAGTCTGGAGGAATGTTTGGGTGTCACAGCTGGGGGGAAGGCAGGGCTGTTTCTGCCAGCAAGGATGCTGCCAAATGTCCTGTAATGCTGAGGCTGAGAAACCCTGGAATAGGGGACAAGGAAGGGGACTAGGAGGCAGATAGGGTACCGAAGTGGTAGTGTCACAGATGGCTGTTTCTGCCACGCCCGTATGCTGTTTGCTGTGTTAGCCCCTCTCCCAGATCCTCTAGAGTCAAGAGCACTGTTCTTTGCCCTTATCTGTAGATAGGATTGTGACTGCCAGCTGTGTATGAGCCGTTAAAAGTGAATGTTTTAATATTTTACCTATAATAACATGATACTTGAAAGAGTCCTTCAGTTATTTTCCATCTCTACAGTTGCTTGAACGGGACAGTATTAATTCACACACAAAAAAGTGAGCCGGTAATTTTTGTTCTGTTTTGCTTATGTTTTCAGTAAAGGATACTAAGAACGATCAGTAAAACTGGAAAAAAAAAACATTAAAAAAATAAATCCAGTAAAGCAATCAATCAGTCCATCTCCGAGAGAACCAGAATAAAAGGAGAATTTCCAATCTTAACAAAGACTATCAACTAAAATCTTACTTTTTAAACTGCTGTTTCTTACAGCATCATTTATAAAGGAGGAGTTTGAGGCAGCACAAGTGTCTCCCTTTTAGGAATGGATAAGAAAATACAGTCTATACGTCTTTTTTTTTAAAAAACCGCTACACAGTAACTGGTAAAAATAAACTAGATTTTTAAAAAAGAACAATCAGTGGGAATGTAAAGAAAATGGCATTTCTTAAAAGGAGTTTAATTTTAATATTCCACAGCCTCATCATAAGAAAAGAGTATTAAGAGTTGAACACATACATGGGCTGTTGGTGTGAGGTAATGGTGCCAATTTCCTTGTCTTTGTTCAGTTATAGCTTATAACTACTTATCCCTATTCTAGGCTGTTTAGATGAAAATGAATTTAATTTTGTCATCACTGCCCTGATAAAACTCTTGGTTTTTTCATGTTCTAGGAAAGTGGCAAGATGCCAAGAAGGAAAGCAACACGAAAACAAAAATAAGTTGGGGAGAGAAGGAACCAGGGGGGATTAAAGTGAAACCATAAGCACATCCTTGCTTGTTAGTCCCTCTGCTTTATGCATGAGACAAAGGAAGAGGTTATTTAGGAGAAGCAGGGTGGTAGAGGGGTTGCCTTGGCAAGCCCTTAACCTTTCTGCACCTCGGTTTCATCATCTCTAAAATAGTCTCTACATCATAGGATTCCCATAAGGATTAAAGAGAGTGAATAGGTATAAAGTGCTCAGGACAGTGTTTGGTGTTTCATTGTGGCTGTATTGGTGATAGTGGTGATGATGACGACATGAGAATGATTTTTTATTCCCTCTGAATACTTGAGCTGTGTTGGAAACTGACAGAGACCATGGATACACTCTTGTGTGATGTCTCCCATAGAGCCACCTGCATGACAGCCCTCTCTCCCTTTGAAGTAGGTGGTGATGAGGCTGAGAGTTTATGGAGTCCTCAAGCTGGGATGTTTCAGACGTTCTGTAAAGACGGTTGCCAATAGAATGAATTTCCAGAGGAGGATAGAGTGATTTATGTGACGAAATATGTTTTTAAGTTTTTATAACATCATAAAACCATTATAGTTAAGTCTCTGTCATCCACGTATAGATTTTCCACAGCAATATTTGAATCTTGAGCAGGCATTTCTTTAGAATTTACTACATTCTCAGAGTATATAATAGTTTTATGGTTAGTGTAAGCAACATGTGGTAAGGAATTAAAAGCGTTCTTTGATCAAAGCATAATACCTATTTGAAAAGCAATGGTTACGTTTTATTAAGGTGCTTTGCCTTCTCCATTCTGTGGTTCATCCCCACTGATGCAGGTGGTTGATAGTCAGCGGAACTGGTTTGGATTTCCACATCAGGGTAGGCAACACAAAGCCCAAGATGCACAGGAGAGGTAGTTGTGGTAAAGAAATGGCACAGGTTTTTGGCCACTGTCTGTTAGATAAACAGCCTGAACATGTCCTGTGACTCTTATCACAGTCAACCTGATAATATGGTTCTTCAACCCCCCGCCCCCCATAACAATGAGCAGGGTGATGCTGGGAACTGTTTCATACCCATTTTCTTCCTACCGCACCTTTATGTTGGGGATAAGCACTTAAAGTACTGTTCAGTTGAATAGTGAATTGGTGGAGACTAACGCCTCTTAGTAGTTGAACGTACAAAGGAGGAGAACTTGTGTTCTGAAGCCTTCTAAGAGCACTCTGTTATTAGGTTTTTCCATCTCGATTGGTCAGTAACCCACTGAGGGGAGGTTAATGGATAGAACTGGACTGAACGAGTGATCTGAGGCAGAAGAGATCTAGATTGATGGCGCTGGTCTCACCTAATTCTGTAGGTGATGCTTGCTTGTATCCACGGCATTGTTTCCCTCACCCAGTGAAAGACGGAGCATCTGCTGCTTTTCGCTCTAAATTGGAGGGAGATCTTACTGTTCTGGAAAAGGGCTGCTGCTCTTTGTTCAATTTCTCCTCTGAGGTGGCCAAGCGAATGTAAGTCCAGCTTAGTTTTTGGCAGATTGAAAACAGGATGTCATTGATCATGGAGGAGAGTGAATTCTGGCTGATCTCAATGTTTGTTTCGGTGGTTATGTAAACTTTGATTTTGAGAAGTTATTTTATTCTTCCAGATAACAGATTTACATACTGGAAAAGGGACAGGACCAAACTGCTCTTGAGATATTTGAGTAATACAAAACATTTCTTTGGTAAGAAATTCATGCCCTGAAAAATTGGAAGGAGATTTGAATTGTTAATGGAAAGGGGACTAGGAACTAGAACGGAAAGGAAACTGACTTTTTGTTATAATATGCCATTTTGTAAAATTGAATTTTTTGATCATGTGGCTGAATTGTATAATAAAAAACTACATTCCCACCCATATCATATTCACCCAGAATTAGGTCATACTCCCAACCCCATGTATCGGAATACATTTCTCTGAAAACCCTAGTTCAGTGATAATTCCATTCTGTGCAGAGACACTTTCTATTATTTTTTCTTCGTAAAACAATAAATCTTGTCACCTGTTGGTCATAATACTGTCTCCTGGAGCTGTGTAGAATAAATCTCTTACCTACTTGCAGTTTTTATTTGTTTTTATTGTTAGAGTCTTAAAATTGAAAACCGTAATTGGTTGTAAATAAAAACGGTCTGCTTTCCTGAACTCCCCTCCTGCCAGCTCACTCCTAAAGGTAACCACTTGTTCAGATTTGTTTATTTCCTTCCTGGCTTTTAAAGGTGTGCGTATATTATACATGTGCAGGTTTCGGTTCTGTTTGTGTTTTTAAAATGGGATTGTACCGTGTGTATGGTTCTCTAGCTTTTCTTAACTGAACAATTACAGTATGGTTTTCTTTCCATGTTAGACACGGAAGACTGTCCTTCCCTCCGCCCCCTTTTTTTTGACAGTTACATCATTGTCGGATGTACTATAATTTATTTAATCATTCCATTATTGTTGGATACCTGGGTTATGTGGAACATGAATGATCTTGAACACAGATCAAACGCATCTGAGGATGCTGCTTCCCTGGTAGCTGTTTCTGCGGCTGTTTTCTCTCATCACCCTCATACCTCAGGGCCTGCTGGAGGTAGGGGCCTCCTAATTGTCTCCTTCAGACCATTCTTCCACCATCCTCCATAAAAACACCCACCTTTGACTATCCTGTCAGGTTATACCACACTTCCCCTCCTTGTTCACTTACTGCCTCACTCCTCCTCCTCCACCCCAATTCCTACCGGATTTTAGTGTCTCTAGTCCCTTCCTGCTGCTCCTATGATCATTCTTGTCTACTTCTCCAGTGACCTTTGACCCCAGCTCAGGGACTCCGTCTCATCGGCCCATAATATGGGATTTTGCACTTCTAAAAATTAAACAGATTTCACCAACTGTATGGTTAATTATTTTCCTCATTTACTTAAGCAATAAAGTGTATTTGTTCAGAGCCGTACCTTCAGAGTACGCAGTAGCTGGGATCTGACCACTTCTGCTGGGCTGATCCAAACCTTTAGCATCTTGAACTGTGTAACAACTGCTATAGCTTCGTAACTGGTCTCTTTACCCCTTCTTACTACTATCACTCGTCCTCCTCCTGCTTCCATGCTTTCGGACCGTTCTCAGCCCAGCCATACCATAGTCAGCCTGCTAAGCTAGAAGGCAGATCACGCTGGCATTTCTGCTCCCAGCCGGCAGCCGTTCTCGTCTCATCGGAGGGAAAGCTACAGAATCCTTGGGGCGTTCCTGTCTGTCTGCTCCGACCCCCCCACCCCCACCCCTTGCTCTCTCCATCCCAGTCACATTGGACTCCTTGCTGCCCCTGGGACATCTCAGGCATATTCTTGCCTCTTGGCCTCTGCCGTTGCTCCCTGCGAACTGCTTCCCTAGATATCCACGTGGCTCCATCCCTCACCTTTTCAGGCTTCTGTCAGAATATCACCTCCTCAGTGAGGCCTTCCCTGACCACTAGAATGTAGGTCCCATGAAGGCATGATCTTTTTGAAAAAGAGAAAAAGCTGTTTCTGTCTCTTGTTCAGTGCTTAGAATAGTGACTGGCATATTGTGGGTGTTTGTCGAATGAGTTGAATGACTGTAGTGGTTATCAGCCTTTCTTTTTATCATTTTCTTTCCTTTTTTTGTACAAAGTTAGAACTTCACTGGACAGACAGAAGCTAGGACACAAACTTCGTTTTGTATAAACAAAATATTAGAATTAGCTTATTGTGAACCAGCTCTGTAAATATGTTACATTTTTCAGCATGTTATAATTTTCAAATCAACTTCACATATTCCTATTTAAGGCTGATACCAGCCCAGTGGGGTAGGTGGTGAAATCAAAATTTCATGGAAGAGCAAATTGAGGCTCAGAGAGGTGTTTTGTTCAAAGAGCAGCTAGCTGCTAAGTGGAAAGCTGCTCTTCAGACCTATCTTTTTTCATTCCAAGTGAAGGGCTCCTGCTTTCTCATTTAGAAGCATCTCAAAATGACAGAAACATCGTGGGGGTCTTATTTGAAAGCCTGGAGACTGTGCCCTGATTTCTTACTCCAGATTTCGCCTGCCTTTTGTTTCCATTTGGAAAGCACATAAAATAAATGGTTCACTTTAAAATTCCTGACAATGACAGAGCAACAAGTTTTATTTCTCTCACCTGTGGAGGAAGTGGCCTCCACCCAGTTTTACTGAATTAGGAGGGAAGTGATTTTTTCAAGTGATAAAAAGAAAGAAAATTCCATGCTCTTCCCAGAGGAGGAGTTCAACAATTGGGAGAATGGCGTGAGACCATATGTTGGTTTGTAAAAGGATATAACTTGTAAAGATGTTTCCTTTGATGCCTGTGATGAATATGGATGTGTTTCCCTTCTAGAGGGTCCTGATTAAATTATTCAGTTAAGCACGGAGCTGGAGGATCTAAATATAGGGAGAGGGTTCAGGCTGTCCTGCCTTGTGGGTGTCAGCTCACCCCTACAGATGTGCATGTTTGTTGTCATAAATAACACCTGCCAGGAGAAATGTTCCAAAAAATGAAATACAGCAGACTATTTTTCTTTTTTAAATAAAAGGGACAGTTTTATTCCATCCTTCGGCCTATTCCATTTTCATTTGTGAATTTGGCGTTTGAATTACTGATTTTTTTTTTTTTCTTAACCTGATTCATAGACTTTAGTATCTGTTCTGGTTTCAAGCGTAAATCTACCGCTTACTAGAATATGATCTTGAAAAAGTTACTTAACCTCTGATCCTTAGGTTTATTACTGAAATTGAGAGAATGCTATACATCTTGAAATATTGCTATAAGAAGTCAATACGATCGTGTTTGTAAAAACGACCAATATAATCCTTGCATAAGGTAATAGTTCAATTAAAATAATTTCTTTCATTTGTTAATGATTGAATCATTCCTAACTGGAGGCTTGTGGGAATTTACCGCGTGTAGCATGCTTTGCAGTCATTAAAATTGCTATACTACGATAACAATGACTCAAAGCGAAGAGTCTTTTTCTGACAGACAGCTACTGTATACTTTTTCCGCTTACAGTCTGTCCAGTTAAATTTGCAAATGTCCCTGCTCTGCAGTTTCCAGTGGTTGAGGAGTAAGCTCTTGCGAGCCAAATGAGTCTGTACAGTTTTTGAGTTGAGGTGACTGCAGATGGGATTTATCAGAGTGAGGCCTTTAGGACCTGGATATCTTGAAAGGCCACCACGTGCTGAAGGACAGCTTTCCACTACAAGCATGAATTCGAGAACAGGGATTCAGGGGGGGATTAAGGAATGTTATACAACTTTTAGAGAAGTGGTAAGGAGATGTAGAAATAAGCCAAGCTTGTTTGTTGAAGTTGAGGACAGCAAGAAAACTTTTAAGTGTCTCCAGTCTACTTTAAACAAGTCATCGTCTAGTGAAACAAAACAGAACTGACACATGTTATTCTATAAGGGAAGCTCTGTGACTAAGAAAAATTGACCAGGTGCCCTGTCAGCAGCCTGAATTCGTCAGGATGGAAGGACTTGTGTATGCAGAGTAGAACCAGAAAGAGTTCTTGTCTTGAAGGATTTTCTAACACAATGAACATATATTAAATAGCATACTTGGTGCAACTAGACGCATAAACTATGGCCCTGTCCTTAGAGACGCATCTAAGTGTGACGTCCCTAAATTCCTTGCTTCGTTGTCATCAAGGGGATGCTGCTGTTGGTTGAAATGTCACTGCTCACGGTGAACTTCCAAGTGGTAGGTGGTAAGCTCTTCTTTTTGATTCCAAAGATTCCTACTCACTTAACACTGTTGAGGGGACCACATCACGGCAGCCCTTGCTAGCATGTCCCTCAGGTCACACCTGAGAGACTGGTAGACCGGCTGTTAGTGCCTGTGTTTTAAAGGCACCGGTACCTGCATGACTTCATTATGAAAAATAGCTTTCAAGAGCTGGTCCTCTCTTCCACCTTCACCCCCTAGTTTCTCCAGATTTGGAAAATTAACCTCTGAAAACAATTTTTTAATGAAAAAGAGGCAAACTAGCTATTCTGTGTCATGAAACTGACATTTAGAAAGTTGGGAAATGTTTGGAAGTAACCAAAACAAGGCTTTATAGTAAGAGGCTCAGGAAAGTGAAGTCTGCCTTCTGGACGTTTGTGACAGCAGGACTTTGCTGTAAGACCAGCAGAATTCTGTGATCGCCAGTGGATTTTTTTTTTTTTTTTTGTAAAAAGTATTATTTAAAAAATGTTTTTTTAATTTTTTCTTTATTCTTTTTCAAATTCCTTTCCCATTTAGGTTATTACAGAATATTGAGCACAGTTCCCTCTGCAATACAGTAGGTCCTTGTTGGTTATCCATTTTAAACACTGCAGTGTGTACATGTCAATCCCAGACTCCCAATCTGTCCCTACCCTCCAGTGGATCTTCGTATCGCTTTCTTGTGTAGGGACTTGGTTTAAATATATTTTCTTTTTCTGAGGACTCAATCAGAGTAGAGTTCCTGTTAGCCCAACTTCTCAGCAAAGAAGTAGGTAGTTTAAAAAGCGCTTTCAAGTCTGTAAAAGAACTGGAGAGAGGTTTGATTCATCCTCACTTTCTTCTTGTTCTAGGATTTTGTTTTCCCCTTTATTTTGGTTAGTGGTGAGCTTTATTTAGCTACATTTGACCCGTTTGAAATTGAGAAATGTTGAGTGAAGGTCCAGGGCTAACTGCTAGTTTAAAACAGGAAAAGGAAATGCAGAGGGACTTCACCTGTTTTCTCCTTCAAGACAAGTATGTCAAAGCCAAATGAGTTCCTAATTGGAGTAACCAGGGAAAAGAAACATTTGAACAGGTTATTTGTTGAAACGGACATCACAGAATCACAGATCCACAGACCTCTGTCCTTGCTTTGGGATATTTTCTGAGACTGAAATAGCTGGAGAAAAACCATCTCCGTTTTTATTTTCATTGTGATGGCATTATACTTGTGTAGCAAATTTTAACTCTTTTTTTTCCGTTTGCCTTAAGGGTAGATAAAGGTGTATCATTTTCTTTGAGGAGCTGTAGGATCAGTAATTGATGGTGCTTTATTAGGAACTGTTTGGAGTTGGTACTGCTCTGGTTGTGTCCTGTATGTCCAGAGTACTGTCTCTACCTGTCCTCATTACTGGTTTCCCTGGGTACCGTTCACAGGGTTGGTTCTCCAGCTGGAAGCCTTCCTACTCAGCCAGTATGTGGGGTGTCTGTGGTTCTACTTTTAAGTAATAAGTATTTTAGCTTTATCAAAAGTTCGGTAGTTCCCAGTTCTTCAGGACTTTGGATTAATTCTGTAGCCTAATTTTATTTAGGCCTAATGAATATGGTTATGGTTTTCACCCCCCAACCCTGCCTTTTTTGTGAATTCTCCATCATACTCTTACCAGCAAAGCTCATTGCAGTTCTTGGCTTAATGATGGGTTGCTCTTTGTTTTAAAATATGTGCTGGTATTGAGTCTCTGGAATATTTCTTTTCAGCCTTCATCTTTTTAAGCAATTTTAACCTTAATGTATAGTGTGTGTCTGTGATTCTGTGGTTCCTGTGAGTGTCAGGAATGTTTGAGTGTCTTTTTTTATCCTCCTTGGGAATCATGATCTGTTTTGATGATTCTGCTTTTGGTTAAGAGTATACATATGGTTGATGTGGGTACCTGAATGAAATGAAGTACGTTAAAAAAAAAATAGTCCATTTTGGAGTAATGAAAAGTTACATTACAGATCCCCTGGTATGTTAACTTTCTGACTCTTTGATGTTTTAATTTATCTAAGCTGGGGGAGGCAAGAGTTCTCATCAGGCCTTGAATCCTATCTGAAATCGGATGTTAGGCTAGATGACACATACCTTTCCACAGAACTAATTAATATTGCCACCAGTCACTTTATACAACACACCTCTGATGTACTTTACATCTCCATGGCATTCTGGTGAGGTATTTGGTGAAATAATTTAGCTACAACTACCGAACTACAGAAATCATGTAGTTTGCTTGTGATTTCTCTAAAGCCGCACAGTAGCTCTTCTTCAGGAACTAGAGTCTTACTTTTTCTGTTTCTTCACAGGATCTTCTGTTTAAGAAGAGCTAGTGGTATAAGTCAGGAAATACGCATACAGTTTATTTAGTTACTTGGAAATACTTGTTTCCCCCGCAAAATGGATCAGGCATTTTTTTACAGAAAGATAATTTTTGTAAAGTTTTCGTTTTTCTTAAGTAACACATCCAACGGTTAAACAGTTCCACAGCGAAGTTAATCAATACCTGTGCGTTTAGTTCCTTGATTCTTTTGATCTTTATGCCTTGATGTTTTACCATTAGAGTTAAGACAGTAATGAACCAAAGAACAAGAAGTCGGGGGTGGGGGAGAGTTGCTTGCTTCATTGACAGTAGACCATTTATCTACTTTTTTTAAGGTACTAGCGGGGCATCTTTGATGTTTTTCCCCCCAGTCACTTTTTTGGAGCCTGTATTTCATGCTGATTTTATTATTCATTATTCCCTCATTATTCCCTCAGTATTTAAAGGAATCAGTGGTTTTGTCTAGTTCACTGAATTGCGTGCCAGTGCAGGAACTGTAACAGCACTGGTCTGAAGCTGTAGAGGGCGGCTGGCCATTGTCTGTCTCCCCTCCTTCTCCGCCTCCTGTTAAAGGTACTTGGTTTGTAGCACATTCCCCTCACCCCCAGGCCTTTTTATTGTGCTTCAGATACAAATTAGAATAATTTCCTTTTAAAACTTTCAGTGGTAATCTGGGATCTGAGGTGTTGCATGGCAGAATGTATTTTGTTGATATTCACACAGCTGGATAATTATGTTTCTTTGCTAGATGGAGAAAATGCCGTTGTTGTGCAATTGGCTAATGAGGTTTCCTTTCAGTATAGAACGAGTTTCACAGCAGTTAAAGGAATTTTACAACTTCTTCCTTTTTTCCTTGTAACATTAAGGAATACCACATAAGTTGCAGAATTCAATGGCCATGTCGAAAGGAGCATTATAAGAGTATTTTTCTCATTTGGTTCTGGCATTCCTAATAGAAATGCTTCCCGTGGGCGAGACTCCATAGGGAAAGGGCCTGACTTTAGAACCCTATTTTAAACTGCATTTTTATTACTTCCAAAATCGGGTCACATTGTAAGTGCAACCTGATTTATAAGTAGACTTTGTATGTGGCTTGAGTTAATGAATTGAGGTTTTGTTTTGTTTTTTGTGTGTAATTTGCAAATATTTGTGTATAGAGGCTTTTAAAAAATTTGCAAGTAACAGTTTTTTATTAAAGAATGTATGAAAAGTTTTAACAAGTAGGGGAGAGAGAGAGAGAGAGAGAGATTATTACCCTTCTAGACCCAGCCACCATTACATGCTTTGGTTTATTTACATAGTTGTTCATGCTATGCATACCGTTATTTTGGTATATTTACATAGTTGTTCATGCTGTATATACCATTTTACATTCTGCTTAAGGTTTTTTCCCAGTTATTTTTATGAACATAATTTTGAAAGGGTTACATAATATTCTATTGAGTGGATTATACTACATCTTACTTATTTTCCAACTTTTAGATATTTCTTTTTTTCCTTATAATAAAGAATGCACTAATGAAAATCATTTTGCAAAAACGTTTTTACCTTTCCAGTGCAGAGTGTTTCCTTAGAGTAAATTTCTAGAAGTGAAGTTGCCGGAACAAAGATCTCCCTATTTTTTAAGGCTTCTAGGGGCTTCTTTAATGCTTTTGCTTCTTTGTCAGTGTGAAACGTTTGTATTTGGAGAAGAGGGAAGGAAATCTCTGTTTGCTGACTCATGTTTTTGTTTTGCACTTTAAACTGATAACGCCACTTAGCTTTTGACATAAACTAAAGCAGGAAGTACCAAAAGGTGCAGAAAAAGAATGAGTTGCCTTGCCAAGGCCATAGTGTCATGGACATGTTTGAGTTCCTGATGGGAGGTAGGTTACTTGTTTGACTTGAATATTAAAAATAAATGCTTAACTCAAGTAGGCAAAAATCCGTCATCAGCCTGTATTTTGTTTCATATGCACATTTATATGCAAGAGTTTGTGATCTTGTCATTTTAATGTTTTTAGTGGCATCAAACCCCCCAACTGGCCCTGTGGTGTTTGGAGACCGTAGGGTTTTTTTTTTCATTTTTCATTCCCTGTGTGGAGAAGCCTTTTGTATTGAGGATGTCACCTTAGCTGTCTTTCTAAAACATAAATCTGATCCCACTGATGCCCTGATTTAAAGCCTTCCATTTGTCCACAGGATAAGATGTATGACAGGCCTTTCACAGTCTTGCCCTGCCTTTATCAGCCTTGTATCGTCTACAACAACCTTGAACCCTAGCATTTCTCTGATGTTGGTGAGAATGAGCAATTTAGAAAAGTGGTTTAAAAGTTGAGGCTCTAGAGCCAGACAACATAGGTTCACTCTGGCCCCGCCGCTTACACCTGTGCGCATAAAACCTCGGACAAGTTGCTTAACTTTTCTATTGTGTATTTCACTTTCCTTACCTGTAAAATGAGGAAAATAGGAGTGTTCACTAAAGAGGGTTTGTCACAAAGGTGAAACTAGTTCGTAGATATAAAGTGCTTGGAACAGTGTCTATCAAGTAACGGTCACTCAGAATATTAGCTCTGTTGTTTTGCAAAATTCTCATCCGTTAATGCTTGTTTGATAGTTCTTCTTTGGGAAAACTTCCTGAAATCCCTGGAATTAACTCTTCTCTCCTTTTCTGCTTTTATACGTTATCGTTTATACCTGTCGTAGAGCTTTTGCACACAGTGTTATTGTTGGTTCATGGTGGGCAAATGCATGGTACATGGGTCACCTTTTCTATTCCTGCACTCAGGGTTCACCTTGCTACAGTCCTCTGTCATTGCTTCCTGCTGAGGTCTGCACTTGACCCAGGACTCCACAGTACAGTCCCTTAGCTTGGCATGCAGGGGGACCAATTTGCTTCAGGAGAGTTCACTGTTTACACACTGGCTTTTCAGGATGGAGACAGCTTCCATCCTCTGTGGATACCGTAGGTACTTAGCAGGCACTCAGTGCAGCATTGCTGAATGAATGTCACTTTGAGCAGTTAAAGCAAAGGTCTGCAACGGTGGTCCTTAATCTCCCCAACTCCCCCCATGCTTACCTTCTATAACAAACCCATCAGTGCTAGAGTATGAAACAGCCCCAGGTGATTTTGATATAAACTCACCCCCTATTTGAAAACCATTGACCAAAATATAAAAAAGCAGTTTTTGGAGTCAAAGAAAAGGACATAGAGAATAAGAAGAAATGTATTCCTTTTATAAATTGTTGCTAGAGGACAAGGAAAAGAAGTTGTCTTTCTTGTTCTTTGGCACAATTAACCTTTAGTAAAAGTAAATGATCATTTCAGGAGGTACACTCTGACTTTGATGGTAGCATAGTTTTGTTTTCTCTTTTTCTGTTCAATGAAAATAACGCCAGCTTCAAAACACTGGTAAAACTCTTTACAAAAGGAAACAACTGACCCACTACAGCCTGTTGAATAAGTAAAGCTCCACACTTGGCCTTCTGATTCCTTCATGGAGCTAAATCATTCATCAAACATTTATTGAGCCTCTGATATGTGCCAGCTACAGGGCTAGGTTCCAAAGCTAGGAAGACAGTAAGATAGAATTCCTGAGTCATTTTCCTCTAGTGAGGAAGTAGCTATAGACATGCACAGCTGTATGTCTGTACCACAAAGTAGCTATAGACATGCACAGTTTGCTATGAGAGCTGTTCATAATTATTATCCCTGGGCTTCCCTGGTGGCGCAGTGGTTGAGAGTCTGCCTGCCAATGCAGGGGACATGGGTTCGTGCCCCGGTCCGGGAGGATCCCACATGCCGCGGAGCGGCTGGGCCCGTGAGCCGTGGCCGCTGAGCCTGTGCGTCCGGAGCCTGTGCTCCTCAACGGGAGAGGCCACAGCAGTGAGAGGCCCACGTACCACAAAACAAATAAACAAACAAACATAATTATTATCCCTTTGAGTTCTGAGGATCAGTAATGATTTCCCCCTTTTATTCCTGTTATTGGTAATTTGTGCCTTCTCTTTTATTGATTTATAGGTTTTTTTAGAGGACTATCTGATTTTATTCATATTTTCAAAGAGCCAACTTTGATTTTATAGGTTCTCTCTATTTTGTATATATATATTTAATTTTTGCTCATTTCCTTTTACTGTCTTCAGGTTTAATTAGCTGTTCCTTTTTTTTTCTTTTGATAGATACATAGAAAATTAGTTTTCAGCTTTTTCTCTTTTCTAATATATGCATTTAAGACAACACATTTGGGCTTCCCTGGTGGCGCAGTGGTTGAGAATCCGCCTGCGGATGCAGGGGACACGGGTTCGTTCCCCGGTCCGGGAAGATCCCACATGCCGCGGAGCAGCTGGGCCCGTGAGCCATGGCTGCTGAGCCTGCGCGTCCAGAGCCTGTGCTCCGCAAAGGGAGAGGCCACAAAAGTGAGAGGTCCGCATACCACCGAAAAAAAAAAAAAAAAGACAACACATTTCCTGCTAAGCATGGATTGAGCTACATCTTACAAGTTTTGATGTGTCACATTCTTATAATCATTCAGTTTAAAATATTTTCTAATTTCTCCTGTAGTTTCTTTTTTGACCCATGCATTATTTAAAAGTGTAATTATTTTCAATAACAATACTTTTGGCATTTATTCTTAGTTATACTATGATCAAAGGATATATTCGGTATGGTTTTATTCCTTTGATACGTGTTGAGATTTGCTTAATGGCTCATTATATGGTCAATTTGGATAAGTATTCCATGTGTTTTTGAAAGTATTACGTATGTTACAGTTGTTGGGTACATACATGAATTGGGTCAAGTTTTTAAACATGTTGTTAATCTTCTATATCTGTTGATTTCTGTTTGCTTGTTTAGTCATTTACTGTGTTAATCTCCCACTAAGATTGTTAGTCATTTTAATTCTGTCAGTTTCTGCTTTATGTGTTTTAAAACTGTGATTACTTGGATAAAAAATTGGGATTGTGATGTATTTGTGGTGGATCAACTCTTTTAACATTATGAAATGTCCCTCTTTTATCCCTGGTGATGATTCTTACTTTACAGCTTCTTTTGCCTGATATGATAGCTGTGTGAGCTTTTTTGGTTAGAATATGCATAGTATATTTCTTTCCATATTTTTTTTCCTTCAGTCGTTCTCTGTCTTTATATTTGACGATGTGTGTCTCTTGTAAGTACAGTATAGTTAAGTGGTGTCCCCACCCCTACTCCCGTCTTTTGCTTGGCAAATTTAGTCTCTTGATATTTAAGTAATTCTTGAGACTTTTTGAGGATTAGCTGCGAATCTTACTGTTTTCTATTTGTCCCATCTGTTATGTGCTCTTTTTTCCTTTTTCTTAAGTTTTTTTGGATTAAGCATATTTAAAAAAATAATTCCGTATTTTTAACTCCTCTATTACCTTTTTATGGTTTTTAAATTCTTTCAGTTGTTGCTTTATTATGACATGAATTCATAACATATCAACAATACTTTAATGCTTTACCACAACCTGGGTAATACAAGGACCTTAGAAATCTGACTTCATTTACCCCTTCTGCTTTTTTTTGTTACGCATGTTAATTCTGTATTTTAAACACCACAAGACATTCCTATAATTGTTCTGTAAAGTCAGTACCCTTTTGGAGCTCTTCGTTCTTTCCTGCAGTTTCTTGCTTTTCCCTTGTGCCTTAAAATTCCTGCTGGAAGCCAGTTCTCTCAGATTTTGTTTGTTGGAGAGCATATTTATTTCACAGTCATTTTGAATGCTTTTTCTCCACTAAGTATAGAATTCTGAGTTTCCAGCTTTTTATTTGTAGGCTAAAGATGTCATTTCACTGTCATCTGGTTTCCATTGTTTCTGTTGAAATGTCAGCTGTCAGCCTTATTGTACTCATTTTGAAAGTATTGTGTCTTTTTAAAGATTTTTGTGGTAGGTTTTCAGCAATTACACTGTGATATGACACATTAAAACTTGTGGATACCTTTCTCCTTCTTTGGATTTGTAGGCCTTCATGAATCTGTGGCTAGACATCTGTTTTCACTTTTGGAAAATCTTTGGCCAGTATCTACAAATATTTCCTCTCTCACAGTTTTTCTCTCCTCTTTTCCCATCATCTTGTTCCAGTCTAGTATTAAGATGATTCTATTAGGATGATTCTAGCCTGTGTTTCAGTGTTTGTAAACATTGGTCCATTTCAGTTTTGCCCTTGCACACTAGGACATACCTCTTCAGGGGTCTCAACTGAAAGCCTGGTATGTTTACCAGGCCCTCAACTCCATTTTTCTTTTTTTGGTCTCCTCAGCACTATGAGACTACTGAAATCTCTGTTGGGTTCTTTAGCCTCCTTCTGCTTGGCTACTCACAGCACAGGCATTAGCAAATAAATGCCTTGAGAAGAAAAGCAATGAAGAGTGTTCAGCTTATTACTTCATTGCTTTTCACATCTCTCCAGCATCTCGGCCCCTCATGTCCTGCGTACTTTGGTTGCTCTTTGATACCTTTAAAAAGTTGGGATTTTTTTCCCCCTGGTTTGTTCATTTGTATTTTATTCAGCTTTTATAGTTATTCTGGGGAGGAGGTTTGGTTTGATACCTGCTGCTGAATCTTAGCCAGACTTGGTACAAAGTTATCATCTTTAATCTTTTTCACTGTTTGTGTTTTTATCTGGTGGAGAGTAACTAGAAAGTTTAAATGAGACAACTTGACAAAAGTATTTGGTACAGTACATGTTCAAGTGCTTCATTCCTTTCATATCAATAAAAAGCAAATTTGAAAAAGTAGGGGATAACTTCCTACCTTACTTGCCTGATAGCCCATAGGCATAAGCTTGTTTACTGGTTTACTGAATAAATACCCTAAAATGTTGCTACATTTATATAGTGTAAATATAACTATCTTTTTTATAGTGTAAGACATACTTGAGGAACAAACCAAAATAGATGTTAAGACTATTGCTTTTTTTTTTTTTTTTTTTTTTTTTTTGCGGTACACGGGCCTCTCACTGTTGTGGCCTCTCCCTTTGCGGAGCACAGGCTCCGGACGCGCAGGCTCAGCGGCCATGGCTCACGGGCCCAGCCGCTCCGCGGCATGTGGGATCCTCCCAGACCGGGGCATGAACCCGTGTCCCCTGCATCGGCAGGTGGACTCTCAACCACTGCGCCACCAGGGAAGCCCAAGACTATTGCATTTTTTTTTTTCCTTTTGCTTTCAGTTTTTGTTGATTGAGGTGTATTTTGAAATATATATCTTAGAGCCTAGAAATGAATCTAAATATAAAACATCACAATATTTGTTGAGGACTTGAACATTTTTTGCACTAAGGGGTCTGTTGCTTCCATCTCAGAACTCGTGTAAACAGTAACATACTCTTTTTTAAAGCTGCATCTCAGTTTATTCATCTATAAAGTGGAAATGATGGTATTACCTAGTTGAAAGAATTATTTAAAGGATTAAATACTGTGTTAGTCTGCTTGGGCTGCCATAACAAAATACCAGTGACCGAGTGGCTTAAACAGTAGAAATGTATTTCTCACAGTTCTGGAGGCTGGGAAGTCCAAGATGAAGGCTCCAGCCAGTTTGGTTTCTGGTGAGGGCTCTCTTCCAGGCTTGCAGACAGCTACCTTCTCTCTATGAAGAAGGCCTTTCCTCAGTGGGTGCACATGTAGGGAGGGAGAGGGAAATCTCTCCCTTCTTCTTATAAGGCCACCAATCCAATTAGATCAGGGCCCCATCCTCATGATCTCATTTAATGTTAATTACTTCCTTAGAGGCCCCATCTCCAAATACAGTCACACTGGGGGTGAGGGCTTCAACATGAGTTTTAGGGGGGGACGTAATTCAGCCCATAGCATACTGTAATACATAAAAGTGCTTAAAATAGTATCTGGCCCGTGGCAATTGTTTAATAAATTGTGATTGTGTGCTAGAGATGATTTTAAACATGTGTTTCCCTTTTTTCTTTTCTAGGTGCTGACTTTGGGTTACTTTTGGAAACACTAGGAATGGTGATTTCTGCTTTTCAGGACCTCAGCACGAAGAAGCTAAGGAGAATCCTATGTAAATAAAGTGAAACCTCTTCTGCTGTCCTTTCACATTTGGGGACATCTTTCTTTCTCCATCCACAAGGAGTGTACGTGGTGCCATCATGAACGTGACAAGTTTGTTTTCCTTCACAAGTCCAGCTGTGAAGAGACTTCTTGGGTGGAAACAGGGTGATGAAGAAGAAAAATGGGCAGAGAAAGCTGTTGATGCTTTGGTGAAAAAACTGAAGAAAAAGAAAGGTGCCATGGAGGAACTGGAAAAGGCCTTGAGCTGTCCGGGGCAGCCCAGTAACTGTGTCACCATTCCCCGCTCCCTGGACGGCAGGCTGCAAGTTTCCCACCGGAAGGGGCTGCCTCATGTTATTTACTGCCGTGTGTGGCGCTGGCCCGACCTTCAGAGCCACCATGAACTAAAACCACTGGAATGCTGTGAGTTTCCTTTTGGTTCCAAGCAGAAGGAGGTGTGCATCAATCCCTACCACTATAAGCGAGTAGAAAGCCCTGGTAAGTGAGTCTTTTGTGTTGATGCGTTTAGCAGATTTGTACTGTTTCTCAAAATCATTCCTTTCCATGTTTTTAGTTGTAATTTTTAAATATTAGGGGAAAAGGTACGTTTGTCCGTCCTTGAATTTGTCATACGTTCTAACAGCGTAGTCTCTAGTTAACCTTATTTCTTAGGAGCAGGGCTGTGAAAACTGTTATCCCGCCACTAATACCTCTAACTTGTAATAAATTGTTTTCTTTCTAAATTTATTCTTTATGTTTCCCTTTGGCTCTGTGCATTTCTCTAGACAAATTTAGCTATGATTTTATTGTGAGGGAAGAAAATCAGGAAAGGAAGGAAGCATGGCGTTGCTGTCTACCTACTTGAGGGCAGTTGCCAGTGACTTGAATCACTTTATCCTTAAAAATAGCAATTTTTATCATCTCAGTGGAATTTTGCTATGGCATATTCCCTGTAGAGGATATGAAGGAATTATGTTCTGCTGTGGAATCATTTGATACTATTACTTTATAAGATATTCTTAGTTTTTACATATATGACCTTGGCCGGTGGGCAGGGGAGAAGCACAGTAAAGGATATACTTTAAAATTTACTTGGTTTTGCCCTCAAATTAGAGTCCACATTCTAGACATCAATTGGAAAGTGATCAGGCAATCTCAAGACCTCAAATATCTCATTGTCAGATTGGAACCAATTTTGTTGATGGATTAGTTATTAATAGCTGGTGGTTACCAAGGGTTCCCAAATGAGGCTGTGCATTAGGTTCACGTGGCTCCCCACCCCAGAAATTCTGATTCTGGCATAGCCTAGTAATCCGTGTTTTTAACAAGTACTCCAGGTGGGGCTGATGGGAGCTATTGGATTGGTGTTTGGGAACTACTAAGCTAGATCCTGTAATAACATGGCTCTCAAATAAAAGGCATTCTGGTTTCTTATGGAATATTTAAGGAGAGTTTAAGGACTAGGAAATAATATAATAAACATCTTTGTATCCACCACCCAGTGGCCCTCAGTAACTACTGTCCTGAATTTGATGGTTAAATTTGAAGTTCATCATTCCCATGCGTGCTTTTACACAGCAGTTCTGTATGTGTTTGAATCCTTGACGGTATGTACTGTCAATTTCGTATATTTAAAGGTATTATGTAATGATATTGGAGTATCCTTCTACAATTTGCTATATTCATTCAACATCATTGATTTGTGATTTCTGTATTACACACTTTAGGATTACCTTGTCAAGGCCTGTGAAAAATCCTCTGGAGATTTTATTGGAATTGGATTTTATAAAAATTTCAATCAATTTTTCATTGATTTCATTTGGGGAAGGATTGACATAGTTCTCCTCTTGAGCGCAGTATTTTTCTAAATTTATTTAGGTATCTTAAGTTTCTTCCATAAAGTTCTTGCACATCTTTTCTTAGATTTATTTCTAGGTAACTGGGTTTTATTGTATCCTTTTAAAAGTTACATCTTGTTACAGTTGTTCAGGACTAGGACTATACTTGCTTTTTTCCAGCCATCTTGCTGAATTCTCCTTGTTCTAATCTAGACATTCTTTACTGCTTGTCACACGCACTGTGACTTAAATTTTAGTGTGTAATATGTACAAACAGGATTGCCTAGGTACTTGGGTTTTAGATCCCCATAGTAACTTTAAGAGGTACACTGGGAAGTTTCTAATCCCACTTCACAAACAGTAAAACTGAGGTCCCTATAAATTAAGTGACCTGTGTGTCAGACAGCCAAGGTTCAGTATTGAGAAAACACTGGATACATTTTCTCCGGCCACCCCTTCCTCCACTCTGCTCCGTTTCTCCGTTTCATCTTACGCTGCAGCAGCTGGGGACCAGTGCACTACAGAGAGTGTCCTTTGAAGACGCGCGCTATGGCCATGTAATCTTCCTGCTTCCCATTGCTCTTACACACAGCTCTGTGTTCTGGTCTTCACCTACCTCGCCAGCTTCTTTTCCCACCTTCCATGCTTCTTGTCCTTGAATCATATGGGGACACTCAGTGCACTCTTCCTCTATACCTCGTTTCTCCTCCCTCTTTGCCTAGTTCACTCTTCTTTATCCTTCAGGCCTAAGCTTAATGGAGGCCAACTTTGCTGAGAAGCCTTTGTTGATACCTCCTCCCCCTCCCCCCGCATCCCCTCCCCAGGCCTGTCTGTGTTTCCCATAGCAATTTGAATTTCTTCCTGATGTTCTTCACACTTATATTTACCATCGTTAATCTTCCTTGCAGGATAGTAAATCAAGCTCCATGATGGCAAGAACCATGTTTATTATTATCATCTCTACCTTTAGTAGTGAGCATGGTTAAATACATTTTTGCTGTTAAATGATTAAATGTTTAAATGATTAAATGTTTAAATGATTAAATGTTAAATACATTTTTGCTGTTTTAGTTTCTCTGTATGGTCTTTTTGTTTGTTTGTTTAGAGATGAGCTTTCAATTTATGTCCTCCAACCATCATCTTCTCTTTTGTGTTCATTTCATTGCCGTTACTGTCTGACATAAGGTGGAAAGGCTTTTTTTAAAAGTTAATGCTGAGGTGATTTTGTTGCTCTTAATAATTTACATGTAAAAGGCTTGATAGGGAGGAGGTGGGAAACCAGCTAAAACAGGGCATTGTGAGACTCCACCAGTATCGTTCCACCCTCCCCTTTAGCCAGGAATCTGGTGAGCCGTGCACGGGCCAGTTCTCAAAAACCCTGAGGCCGGGCTTCCCTGGTGGCGCAGTGGTTGAGAATCCGCCTGCCCATGCAGGGGACACGGGTTCGTGCCCCGGTCCGGGAAGATCCCACATGCCGCGGAGCGACTGGGCCCGTGAGCCATGGCCGCTGAGCCTGCGCGTCCGGAGCCTGTGCTCCGCAAAGGGAGAGGCCACAACAGTGAGAGGCCCGCGTACCGCAAAAACAAACAAACAAAAAAAACCGTGAGGCCAATATCTGTTGAGTTTGAACATATCAGGATTTTCCTTATATTTTTTATATTGTGAAGTGAAAATATGGTGGGAATAAGAGTAACTGGACTTCTTCCAGAGACCACCGTGAAACAGCCCCTGCACCTCATGGGAGAAGCCCCTCTAAATCAAAGTGCAGTGGGGCCTCAGCCGCTCACGATCCCAGAGTTAAGTAGGCATTTTCCCTCTATAATGCAGCATGGAGCACACCTGGTTATTGTTTCCGTGAAATAGGAAAAGAGGGGTCTGGAAGTGTAAGCTGTGGACACGCAGCTCAACACTGAATTACTTTGAACTCTGTAACTATTTTACCTCAGATAAAGTGTTTCAAAGAGCAGTTTAAGCGTAAGATAGTCAGGTCTCCCAAACTTGTTATTTTCTGCCAAGGCCCCTTTTGGGATCTCTAGAGAAAACTTCAGCAGAAATTGGGAGTCTCTGGATTTAGAGCAGTGGTTTTCAGAGTGTGTGGTCCTCAGACTAGCAGCATCAGCATCACCTGGGAACTTGGTAGAAACGAATATTTTTAGATCCTTCCACAGACCTGCTGAATCAAACTCTGGGGATGGAGCCAGCAATCTGTTTTGACAAACTCTCCAGGTGATTCTGATTCAGGCTAAAGTGTGAGAACCACTGCTTTAAGGTATCCAGGCAGGTCAAGTCCAGCTGACAAGATGAAGTCTCTTATTGAAAAGAGATGCTAAGGAATTACAGTTTGAAATCCTTCATCATTTTGAACTTTGCATCTTGTTAGCATCTTGTTAGGGGTATTAAACTGACTTGCTCTTTCCAGAATTTCCCTTCCTGCTGATATTCATTAAGATTAGCATTCTTTTTTTGTTGTTGTTGTTACCTGGGCCTCTCACTGTTATGGCCTCTCCCATTGCGGAGCACAGGCTCAGTGGCCATGGCTCACGGGCCCAGCTGCTCTGCGGCATGTGGGATCCTCCCGGACTGGGGCACGAACCCGTGTCCCCTGCATCGGCAGGCGGACTCTCAACCGCTGCGCCATCAGGGAAGCCCAAGATTAGCATTCTGATACAATGTGATAAAGGTGTCTTAAAGGGAGTGGAGGAGTGAGGGGAGAAGGGAATGCTTTGTTGTTTGGCCCAGTGGAAGTTTTATAGTTGTTCTTTGGGGGTATCTTTTACTACCTCTGTTTCTTTGACCAAAAATAATTTTAATGGATTTAAGTAAACGTAGTTTTTCTTTAACCTGTGCCATTAATTTTGTTATAAATAAAAGAGTCTAAACATTGTGGTGGGGAAAAAACCGAAAGTTACAGAAACACTTTGCAACAACTTGTGTTCCTCATGGGCAGTGACAGGAGAGAGTGTGAGAGGGTCGAACCTTCCTTTTGGTGAAAGGTACTAAGTTCCTTGGCCATTTCTGAAAAATGCATCTTTGGGAAAGTAGAAAGTGGTAAGAATTTCTTTTTCTGCAAGTGTGTGGATGGTTATAGGAAAGAGGAAGTTGTGCAGTTTCTGAAGACTGTGCCCCTGCTAATGATGTAACAGGTGACTGTTTACTTGGACTTTTGGTAGCCTTTAGAGTCCAGGCTACTTATTAGTGGTTGGGTTAAATAGCGGTCTTCTTTTTCTTTACCAAAGCAAATGCTGACAGGGTAAAGTCAGTCATCTCAATGTGGTATGAGAAGGCTATTCAGTTGCTCTCTGCTGCCATTAAAATGTCTTCATGGAGACTTCCTGTCATTTGGCCTTTTTTGTTTTTTAATGTTTTTCACATGGTTCCTGAGAATTATCTTCTGTACTTTGAACTTCATCCACTTGCAAGGCCGTATTGATCCTGAGCTTGAAGTTCCGAGATTTCAGTTCGATCTTTAAAGTAACACCCTGCTGTTCACTTCCTGGTGCTTCCATTTTCAGCAGCATGGCTCCCAGATGTTTAAAATACACCTAAAATTCTCTTCACCTGTTGACCGAATGCAAGTTTTGCCCCTTTGGCTGCCTCAGTCACCAGGTAATTCCTGGCTTGGTAAATTTTACCTTAAGAAGAAGGCCTTAAAATCATAGAAATGGAGAATGCGTTGGTGGTTGCTGGGGGCAGGAGGGGAGTGGGTGTGGCTATAAAAGGGCAACATGGGGGAGGGACCCTGGGGTTGATGGAAGCATTCTGTATCTTGACTGTATCGGTGTCAGTGTCGTGATTGTGATGACGTTCTATAGTTTGGCAGGATGTTACCATTTGAGGAAACTGGGTAAGAGGGTAAGCAGGATTTCTGTGTTACTTCTTACAGCTGCATGTGAATCTGCCATTATTTGAATTTTTTAAATGGTGATTCCTTGAAAAAGCAGCTCGTTGACTCAGTCACATCGAGTGCTTTTCCTCAACAACTATTGTGTTCTGGCATTTAGCAGAGGTGCTCTGTGAGTGCTTTAACATTGTCACACAGAATATTAGACAGACATATACTCAAGGATCAAGATTTAATAAAATTAATATTTAAAAAATTAAAATCAAAAAATTTTAATGTTTCTTCATGTTGTGAATGTGTTTTTACATGAGCCAAGGATGACAAAAACCTCTATCTAATTAAAGTGCCTTTTTTTTTTTTTTAAGTCTTTGTATTAGTACATCCATTTGGAGGATGGTGATGGGGGGGGCGTATTGACTTTTCCTTCAAGTTTATCTGAGTGGCTGTATCTAGGAGTCTGGTGACTGAAGCTGTAAACCAGATACCAAGATATGATGGTGATGAGTGTTTTGAAGATTTAGGATTAATTAGCAACAATATCAACTATAAAAATTAAAATAAAGCATTATGACCTGTATATTATAGTCAGAGTTCTCCAGAGAAACAGAACCAATAGGATAGATCAATCGATTGATCTCTCTGTATATACATACACACACATATATAGAGATCTTATATATTATATACATATATATTACATACATAGGTCCTATATATTTAATAGGATCCTATTAAATTTAAATTAATTTATTAATTATCCTATTAATAAGTCTACTATTGGGACTTCCCTGGCGGTCCAGTGGTTAGGACTCGGCTCTTTCCCAGATGAGGGCCCGGGTTCAATCTCTGGTCAGGGAACTAAGATCCCATAAGCCTCACAGCCCAGCCAAAAAAAAAAAAAAAAAAAAGTTTTTATAAAAAGTCTATTATATATTATAGATTTATTATGGGAGCCGGCTCATATGAGTATGGAGGCCGAGAGGTCCTATGATCTGCTGTCTGCAAGCTGTAAAACCAGGAAGTCTGATAGTGGAAATCCCAGTCTTAGTCCAAAGGCCTGGGAACCAGGAGCACCATATCCAAGGGCAGAAGAAGATGGGTGATCCAGCCTTTTTGCTCTGTTCATGTGCTCAGCAATTGGGTGATGTCCAGTTACAGTGGGGAGGGTGATCTTCCTTACTCAGTCTACCAATTCCAATGCTTATCTCCTCTGGAGACACCCTCACAGACACAACCAGAAATACTGTTTTACCAGCTCCCTGAGCATCCCTCAACCCAGTCAGGTTGACACATAAAATTAACCATCACACCCTGTGTTCATTATCTACATCTAAATTCCTCTTCACTCAAACATCTGGGGCCCATGTACAACTCCTCAGGAACTGGGTCTGCCAGAGAAAGATGGGCATGTGAGTACAGCACAGTGTGCTAAATTGAATGATAGAAGTGTGGACGGAAGATGCAGCCAACTCTTACCAGCCTGAGCGTGGCCATGGAAAAGCTCACTGGACTCCAGCGCATCTGGACATTGTGGTCCAGCCTGTGCGGTGGTTCAGTCATATAAGTATATAGTATATTTCATCGTACAAAGGATTTAAATTGGTTTATAAGAAGACTTACAGTAAAGAAGAAAGTATAACTAATAAGGTAGGCCAGGGAGAACCAATTCAAAAGGTAGGTCAAGACTAAGAGGAAAATTAGCACGTATGCGTCCCATGACTCGCTATGATACAGATGTACTGCTGTGCCTAGTTACTTTAAGTTTGTGATCCTAGCCTGGATGGTTCTCTGCTACTTTTGGTGTGGGAGAGAGATGTGTATGACATTGAAAAGAAGGAAGAAGGCTTTGAAAGCTGTAAAAGGTAGTTCAGAACATTTGTGCCTGAAGGTGGGTAGTGGGTAGAGCCACTGAGGCAGTTTGCAGAGACTTCCTGCAGGAGGGATCCTTGGGGCGAGGGCAGTGTCTCCTGACTTTGCAGTTGCTTTTCCATAGTCCACTCAGGGCCCCGTTCTCCTGTCCGTGTGGAAGTTTTGTTTTGCAAGAGCATTTGGTTACTACTTTTGCTTCTGTCCGAGTTCAGGGGACAGCCAAGTGGACGTGGAGTTTAGATGTTGAACTTATTTCCCAAATATTATCGTTGGCATTTGGCTTGTGTTTGATAATTTCATCACCGTCATCTCAAATATTATTAGAAACAGATGAAGTAATGTAATCATGTGTGGGATTTTATACCCAGATCTCTTAGTGGATTCCATTTTCTCAAATCCAAGGCAAAATGTGAAGTTTATTATTTCCAATCTTTTTTTTCCCCGAGCAACTGTTCCTAGTGCATGATTTGGGCAACTGGTTTTGTGTTATTTATTAATTGATGAACACATGGTAAGTTTTAGCAGTTACTATATGTTACTTTTACATAAATTGTAAAAGTACATAAATTTCATAAGTTGAAGCAGACGTGGAGACCATAATTCTGTGATTTGTTTCTGGGTAGCATTTTTCTATTGCCAGGTCTACTCCAATCTGAAATTTTAAGACCATACTCCATAGATTATACAGAGTATCTTGCTCATACTTTTGCTTTCCTGACCATTATCCTCCACTTCATTCCTTTTCTATCTCTGCAACATTAGGTGGGCAAGAGAAGATATTTTCAGACCTTTTGGATTCACTTAAAGTTCAGCACTCTTCTCTCTACCCCGGCTAGTTTATAGGGCTGAAGGAACACTAGCCGGCTGGCAGCTGTTAAAAACGAAGCACACACACACACACACACACACACACAACCATGGCCGGTGAAAAAGCAGTTTTGAAAACCACAGAAAAACATTTGTCCTCATAAAGTAGTTTACTGATTGCAAATCAGTAATGTTTCAAATCAAAAGGGAAAAAGCCTGGCTAATAACTTCCAAGACTAGCTTTGGGTGAAATAATATGGAGACCTGTGAGTACTGCTTTTTGGCATTGTATCCCCACGTGTGGAAAGTCCTCAAACAGTGATGTCTTGTCGGTCTGGGAATGTTCTGTGTGATTGTGGTGAGGAGCCACAGTTGACTTCCCCCCGGGGTTGTTAGTGCCCTAGGCTCTTGACAGACAGGGAAAGTGAGAGAAAAGGAGGGGAAGTTGGCTTCGGTAACGATCTCAGACTGATTTTCTCGGTTTTACTTTCAGCCTCCTTGGTACTTGGCTGTTCAAAGGCTCAAGGAAAAGCCTGGGCATTTCTTTCCCGAAATGTATGTCCCACCCCTTGTCTTTTTCCACTTTGAGATGCAAATGTTCATTTGAAAGACCCGGCATCGTGCCTAATAATCATGAATTAGCCAAATCGTCAGACCTCTGCCCTGTTATTTGGAAAAAGGAGATTTGTTTGGGGAGGAGATGGGGCAACAAAGAGTGGATATTTATTTCTTTTAAAGAGCAGAGCTTGGGGACTTCGGGCAGCTGGAGGCTACCCTGAGCACCGTGTTAAAAATCGCAGAGGGCCTGGAGAAGGGGAGGACTAAAAAAACCCCAAATGCTGTTAATTTGCTAGCTTGGCTGGAGATTCGTTGCTCTCCGATACTGGTCTCAGGACTACTTTGAAAGGCTGCAGACTTGCTTCCCCTGCGTTTAGTCTGGTCTGGGCTTCCACTGTGTCAACAGCAGCTCTTCCCCGTGGGTGGGAGATGGGGAGGTGACGCTGAACTTGCCACTTACCCATTTCACTTACCTAATTACCAGTGCCTCAGCTGGACTTCTCCATTCCCATGACCTTTAGCACCGAAGCCTGCCCGTAACACTCCATCCCGTCTGCTCTTCCTAAAACTGCAATGCAGGGGGTCCCCAACCCCTGAGCCTTGAACCGGGGTCCGGGGCCTGTTAGGAACCGGGCCGCGCGGCAGGAGGGGAGTGGCGGACGGGCGGGCGAGCGAGGCTTCATCTGCCCCGTCGCCCCCCACTGCTCTCATTACGGGGGTTGGGATGCCCCCAACCCCCGTCCATGGAAGAGCTGTCTTCCACAAAACTGGTCCCTGGTGCCAGAAGGGCTGGGGACAGCTGTGCTGCGAGCCACATGGGTTGTATAACTAGAAGTAACGGTAACCTCCCCGAGAAAAGAATGAGAATCTGGAAACAGAGACTATGTTTAAAGAAAGAGATTTAGGTCCACAAAGGACTGTTTGGCACTTTTTCCCCTGGTTCTTTAAATGGTCATTTTTATACTCTGGCATTTTAGCAGACCTTACAATGGAAGATGAGGTTTACATTCTACTGCATCACTATGTCAGTTCTAAAACAGCTCTCCGAGATGCTGCTGTTCTTAGTTCCCCGCTCTCACATGAAACAAGCCATTTCCTGTCTAAGCCAGAGTGTCTGGCTTACGTTAGTCATATGTCACCTGACCACCTCCCACTTGCTCCTGTATGGGATCTTCAGTCAGAATAAGGCAAAAGGAGAGCCTATGATTTTTTTGAAAAATATAAATTTATTTATATATTTATTTTTGGCTGCCTTGGGTCTTCGTTGCTGCACGCAGGCTTTCTCTAGTTGCGGCGAGCGGGGGCCTACTCTTTGTTGCGGTGCGCGGGCTTCTCATTGTGCTGGCTTCTCTTGTTGCGGAGCACAGGCTCTAGAGTGTGCAGACTTCAGTAGTTGCGGTGCAGGGGCTCAGTAGTCGTGGCTCGCGGGCTCTAGAGCGCAGGCTCAGTAGTTGTGGTGCACAGGCTTAGTTGCTCCGCGGCATGTGGGATCTTCCTGGACCAGGGCTCGAACCCGTGTCCCCTTCATTGGCAGGCAGATTCTTAACCACTGCACCACCAGAGAAGCCCCAGCCTATAATTTTTTGAGTGGTATTTGGGCAGCTGTTTGTAAACTGAAAGTAAACATATATATGACAACAGAGTGGAGTTCCTTTGTGTGTTTTTTCCTGTATGTTTCCCTATAAATTCCTGACAGTTAGTTACATCTGACCAGCTCTGTAGCAGATTCAGCAGTATTTTTTGTGGCAGTACCCTTTCCTTGAGCATCTAAAAAGTGTCTCCAGGGTATGGTGGTGTACCGGGACAGGTATTTAATTACGATGGTCAAGTTAGGAAACAGTTGTGGATAAACGCTTTTGAAACATCACACTTAACAGCTTTTAAATAGGAAAAAGAACAGCTGATTTTAAAATGAGTTATTTTTAAAAGAGAAAACTGGTGGGAGCGTGTCACAGGGACACAGAGGTCAGCTTGAAGGGGCTGCTTCTGGCTAAATCAGACAATTTGATCAACAGGATATTTAAGGGCAGAAGTGAATTATCTGCCACTGGGGGATGAAAACAGGGATCCGTGGTGATAGTACTCATTCTACTCTTGCTTACAGTAGGATGCTGGTTGCCGGCTGGTACGTGTGGAGTGGAGTTCTTCAGGAAAATCAGCACAAATGGGGACTGTTAAAGGAGATACTTCTCTGTAGCTGTAAGGTTAAAATATGGTGGGGTGGAAACTCAGGTGAGAAGGCCTGGACTAAAATTTTGGCACTTGGTATATTTGACCTTGGGCCAGTTGCTTGTCCTCTTTGAACTTGTGTTTGCTAACCTGTGAAATGGGGAGCGATGGTATTTACCTTCCAAGGTCGTGCTGAGGCTTACATTAAATAATGCACATGAAAAGGCTTTATGCGTTCTGGAAACATAATGTGGCTGAAACAGTGCAACAAAGAGCATAACTTTTGTGCACATCTTCTTTAGAATAAAAACAAAATTTGTAATGTTAAGTTTTCACTAAACAGACCTTCAGAAAACTGTAATACAGTTGACCCGTGAACTACTCGGAGGTTAGAGGCACAAACCCTCTATGCAGTGGAAAATCCATGTGTAATTGTATAGTCAGACCTCCATATCCGTGGTTCTGCATGTAGTACATATTTAGTGGGAAGAAATCCGTGTATATGGATCTGTGCAGTTCAAACCCGTGTTATTCAAGGGTCAATTTTTACAGTATTAATAATAGTAACAATAGAAATTAAAATGGCTACTTTTTACGCTTACTGTGTGCCAGGCACTGTGCTTATGGATTCACGTGTATTCTCATTTCATCCTGACTGAGCTGTGAAAGGTAGAGGTACCCACCGACAGGGCCACTTAGCTGCAGTTTACGTAAGTTGTCACATGGCTTGTAAGGGGAGAGGCGGGATTCAAATTGAAGTCTAAATGCAAAGTCCATGCTGCTACCCACCACACCGCTGCTTCTCAAAAGAAGTCGTTGCCTCCACCCACCCTGATCAGTTTTCTCTCTCTGAGAAAGGGGGAAAGGTATCCAAAATTTTCAGTGGTACAGCATTTGATCTGAAATACATATGTGCAACAGCTGCTTGAATTTGGGGTTGCTAATGGTAAATTGAGAGTCCACACCTGTGCTTCAGATGCTTCTGGAAGCTTTATTTGTGTTTATTTCCCATTGGTCAATCTTCATCATTAGATAATAAGTGTCTGTTTCCTAGAATATATTTGAACTCCGAGAGAGAAGTAATTACATTCAGCTGCAATTAGAAATGAAGCCAGGCTGCTTGGTTTGGCACCTGGGGATGGCCATTTCCATATCAATAGCGTCTGATAGATGATTAGGCGTGCTAGGCCGAAGGTCGACCAGAGCCCAGGAACTTGCTAAAACTAACCTGCGCCACATTGAGAGACACCTGCCTCCCTCCACTGTTTCCTGGTTGTATGCTTGTCGGCAAGTCACTTAATCTCTACCTCGGTATCCACCCTAGGTCAGAGTTGTTATGAGGATTAGATGAGTGAACATTTGGTACAGCCCTTGGGATATGTAAGCACAATGTAAATGTTAAATGAAAAGGAAATCTGGGAGAAGTACTACTCTTCCCATTTTACTAGTAAGAAGTTCAGTGTAAAGAATAAATTCCCTGTTAATCATCTAGTAAATAACTGAACTAGACTTCTATCCAGAAGTCCAAAACTAAAGCCGGCCTCTAACTGTTCCTAAGCTTCCAGTGTGCCTTATGAAGGACTTTTTCCTCTCCTGGTATTTTTAGCTGACACCCTGAAGTGTTTCTACCTCTAACAAATTATGAAGTCTCTAATAATAGAACATCTTCCTTCTGTGGTAGTTAAGCAAATAAGTATCTGGCAAAGGAAAAGAACCTGGGGTAAGGATGGGAAGAGGAGCCAGCGTTTGAGAGGCTGCCACATGCCACCTGCCAGAGCTTGGTCACTGGCCCTGCAAGGAGACAAAGGCCTGTGCCGTCTGATCCGTGCAGCCAGGACCCTGGGCTTCCTGATCCAGGGCCAGTGCTTTTTCCTTGGCACCAAGACACCTGACCAGAAAAACTGGACACGTTGTGAATTTTCTTGTCAACTTAGTATCATAAGGCCATGCTGGTCTTTTCTGTATCATTCTAATTTAATCTGTATACCTGAGAATTGGGACTGATGCTGTGTGGAGTTCTAGAGGTGAAAGGGATGATTTCTAGACATCTGACTTAAGGGGAGAAAATTGCAGTTCAAGCTCCACAGCTAGTTAGAGACGTAGACAGGGCCAGAGGCCTGGGGCTGTGTTGCCCACAAATATGGTAACCCCTCATCTTCGCCACCCAGGCTGTATTCATCCAGACTCCGGGAGGCCTGATTTATTGTGTCTGGGATGAGGTACAGGAATCTGCCTTTAAACAAGTGTTTTGCTAATTCACCAAGGACTATACTTTGAGCAAGACTGATCTTTATTAATCAGGTTATAATAAGCAATCTAAGAATAGTAATATAATTCACAAACATACATTAATTGAAAAAGCACTTATTAGGGATCTATTATATGCCAGGCACTGGATGATACAGAAGAAAGAAAACTCAATTCTGCCCCCAAGGGGCTTATGGTCTGGGTGAGGTAAAGTCAAATTAGCAATAAAATGTTACAGATGCCATGATGATCTAAGCCACAATATGGCACAAAGAAAAGAGGAATTCATTTCTCCTGGAGGTGAGTAGAAAAACCAAGAAAGATACCATAAAGGAGATGACAGAACTGAGATTAGAAGGGTGTACCTTCGGGTGGCTGCTGAAGAGTGGGGTGACAGGGCAGTTACCCCAAAAGACAGGTTGGACCCTGAATCTGCACTAGATCGTGGAGTCTTAAAGGACGTACTGTGGGCACGTAACCTCTCAGATGAGATGTATTTCAAAGGAATCACCCATGGTGTACCAAAAAAGAGAGAATCCCCAGCCTGGAATTATCTAGGAAGTTGGGTTCTCAGAAGTTGATTTCAATTCTGGCTCTTTTTAAGTCAATTTCATGTTGTTTTGCAGATACTTTTATTGAATACAGTTCATTTCTCTGTTTATATTTAAATTGTGTTCACATATTCATCTTCTGTTCATGTATTTGTACTCAAGAGTAATTGATATATTCCTAGAAAACAAATACTACAAAGTTGCTATCGTTAGGCAAAATCATCTTAACTTTTCAAAAGAGTTCCCTCAAAAAACTAAACAGAATAATGGAAAGAGAATTTTAAATCCACAATCTCTTTACAGTTTGGCAGTACTGAGTAACATAGTCTGGTGGCTATTATGTACAGACCTTGATTCAAACCCTGGCCCTCCACTTAGCAGCTGTGTGACCTTGGACGTGTCATGGAGCTGGACTGAGCCTGCTTCCTCATCTGTGAGGGTTCAGGGCTCTGTTATAAACTCTGTGTGGGCAGGGACAGTGGCTGTCCCACTGACGTCTGCACCTGCCATGTCCCACCCAGAGCCTGGCCCTGAGATCAGTATTCGATGAGCCTGTATGTAGTGCCCAGTGAACAGTATCTAATATTACTTCAAACCCTCCCTTCTGCTGCCTGACAGCTAGTAAGCACGCAAAAAGATAAAGGGCCACCACTCAGGGATTTGGGGCTATATTTGCATTAAAATTTCACCTTGATTAAAGGTTATGAGAATCTTTTTTTCAGTATAGTTTCCCTGACATATCCTGAGGTTAGGAATTTTATTTCATAAATGCATATACTATTAACTTTTAAGTAGTCTTACCCTCTCCTCCACTCTCTCCTGGAAACGCTTCTATTTAGAAGGTCATGAACACACACCATATTTAGGGACATCTGTCTAGTATAGATATTATACTGGGCACAGCTGCTCTGGCAGCTTGGCTGCCGTCCCCCTTTTCCCTCCCCGCGCCCCCCCCCCCCCCCCCGCCACCTGTTTTCAAATGAGAATTGTGGCCGCTGGACCAGCTCTCAGGCTGTTCTCCCATTAGCCCTGGGCCACCTTCCTGCTCTTGGGTGACCTCACTGGCTGTTCTGAGACCCAGGTGAGATGTGGCCTGACACCTGTGCACTGCGATGCTCCAGATGTCCACGAGCGGCAGCGGCAGACTCACACGGTTTAGGGCAAGGAGGGCCCTCGGAATTCAGACCCCCTTGCTCTGCAGAGTGAGGAAATTGAGACCTTGGGAAGTTAAGTGACTTGCTCAAAGTCACAGAACTAATAATTACCATAGCTAGGCTAGAACTCAGGCGTCTCGACTGTTACCTCAATTCATGTTCCAGGTCTTCGGAACTAAAGGACATTTATGTACCACTGGGTCACAGCCAGCTTATTTGCCATTATGTCTGTGTGGACAAACACAGGCAACAGCCTGGCAGCTTTGTTGTCAGAACGCTCTTGTGTGTTAGTAAAAAAATAAATAAATCTCATCCACGAGCATTTGGCAGGTCACAACCTCGTCAGCCTTAGTCTGGTCACTAGACTACTTTACACTGTTGACTTGGTGATAGAATTTCAAACAATACTTCAAAATCTTGAAGATGTTCACAAATCTGGAGGGTGTACAGGAATACTTTTCACAACTCAGCCCCTCTCTGCAGTGTTAGCTGTTTCTTTTTCATTCCTTTTCCTTCTGCCCTGGTAACACAGAAAAGCTGGGTTCAGTAGCAGAATCACAAATGTCTTCTGAAACTCGCTTCCTGAAATGAGAATACCTCCTGAAACTTTCTTAGTTTGGTTTCCCTATTGACTGGAAAAGGGATATTATTTATTTATTTATTTGTTTGCAGTACGCGGGCCTCTCACCGCCGTGGCCTCTCCCCGTTGCGGAGCACAGGCTCCGGACGCGCAGGCTCAGCGGCCATGGCTCACGGGCCCAGCCGCTCCGCGGCACGTGGGATCTTCCCCGACCGGGACACGAACCCGCGTCCCCTGCATCGGCAGGCTGACTCTCAACCACTGTGCCACCAGGGAAGCCTTATTTTTTTTTTTAATTATTTTTTAACTAAAAGAGACACATAAATACTTTGAAAAGCAGAGATATACATCACTAAGAAAAGGCAGATATCTGACCTTTTTCCTCCTGGGAGGTCAGGAAAAGAGGGGAAGAAAGCTCCCTCCTTTTAAAGACATACAGCGATTATGAGAGATTTTCAAGTAGGTGGAGGGAGGAGCCTTGTCCTCACCCCCTACTAGAACACACCTGAAGAGGTGGTGTGCAACCGGCTCAGGTTTTTTTCTGTGTGTAAAGAAAGTGTTTTAACACTGAGTCCCTCTCTCAAAGGAGATTCTTGTAATTCAAATTAACCAGTAGGAGCAGCCCTTAAAGGGATGCCGCAAACTTCTCTCAAGTTGCCAAGTAGGAGTAACCTTCTCAGTTGCCGAGGAAAAGGGTCCCCAGAAACGTCAGTGCTCCCATATTTCTGTTTTCCGTAAAATGGAATAGACTGAAACATGGAAAGAAATATTAAGAGGAAGGCATTCCTCACCCTCTCTCCCTTCCTATTTCTGACCTGAGTCAAGCATAGAGTTTGCAAATCCTACTTCTTTCAGCTGGGTAATCAACCTCTCACCCAAGAAATAAGAATTGCACATAGGGGGACTTCCCTGGTGGCTCAGTGGTTAAGAATCTGTCTGCCAATGCAGGGGACGGTTCCAGCTCTGGCCCAGGAAGATCCCACATGCCGTGGAGCAACTAAGCCTGTGCACCACAACTACTGAGCCTGCCCTCTAGAGCCCGTGAGCCACAACTGCTGGACCCACGTGCTGCAACTCCTGAAGCCTGCGTGCCTAGAGCCCGTGCTCCACAACGAAGAGTAGCCCCCACTCACCACAACTAGAGAAGTCCCGTGCACAGCAACAAAGACCCAACACAGACCAAAAAAAAAAAAAAAAATTGCACATAGGTTTACTTACACATAGATCATTGGTCTGTATGTTTATTCTTTCCTTTTCCCCCAGTAGAAAGCATACCTTAATATTGAAATATTGCTGAAATGAAAGGAACAAGGACTGGGGATGGGGGGTGGGGAAGACAGCTCGGAGGGAAGTACACTGTCCTTTAGGATTCCACAGAGGCGAGGTGCCTGGGCCTTGTTGTTTTAGAGCAATTTGTGTATATAGGCCTAACCCTGCCTAGCTAGCTCCCCCCCGCCCCATCTCTTCTCTTCCACATTAATACTTCTTTCTAGGACTAGCAGCTGTTCCACACCCCAGAACCATATCATTCCTCTCCTTAATTTAATCAGTAATTGTTTATAGTTTGGATGACCATAAAACTTAGTGTCTAAACCAGAACACTTTTGTGAGTGACAGGGTCACCTATTAATAATTCCATTGGACAACAGGTACAGACTGGGATTGTCCCAGGCAAGCCAGGATATACAGATACTCTACTTATAATCTTCAGCACAAATCAGTTTTGATAATGATTCATCTCTTAGCATCATCAGGAAGTTAGAAGTGTCTCATAACTGAACTTACTCAACTGGACTGGAGTTTTCTCCTTTCGATTGAGCGGACCTTTAATTTGTCCAGAAACACTTCTAGACTTTATTCTACTCACCCATCCCTTAAACAGACTATATCAGACATAATTTAGCATTCTTGGAAGTTAGTAATCGAGACAGCAGAACCTCAGTGGTTGAGAGTTGCTCATTGCCTTTGTTTGAATCTCAACTCTTGCCCCTTTCTCTGTGACCTTAGGTAAGTTATCCCTCTAGAACTCTTATTTGCAAAGTGTGATAATGTGATCGGTACGGTTCCAGGCTTAAAGTAAATATTGGTGGTAATCTGAATTTTGTAGATTCTGGTGATCACCTGAAAACCAATTTGATGAACATCTCCTTGCTTCTGCATAAATGCTCTTAGTTCTAGAGTCTAGCTTTATATCTTTTTTTTTTTTTTTTTTTTCCCTGCGGTACGCGGGCCTCTCACTGTTGTAGCCTCTCCCGTTGTGGAGCACAGGCTCGGGACGCACAGGCTCAGCGGCCATGGCTCACGGGCCCAGCCGCTCCGCGGCATGTGGGATCTTCCCGGACCGGGGCACGAACCCGTGTCCCCTGCATCGGCAGGCGGATTCTCAACCACTGCGCCACCAGGGAAGCCCTAGCTTTATATCTTATCTGCCTCCCTCCTTGCTGTGACCAGTCACTTTTCGCTGTAATTTTCTGAGAAATTAGTAACTTGTTAGAATTGTGACGCTGAGTAAATAGGAAATCCACACATTCAAACCACCTCAGCACAGTGTCCCACACCAGCTACCCAAAGCCATAGGTAACATGGCAAGCACATCTTCCTGGAGGATCAGTTTTACTGGATTGTAAATTATTTAAGATATCACTTTTATATTTGATAAATAGTGAAGAGCAGAGTGTAAAATGTGTATGAGTTGGTTAAGATAAATCAACATGTCGTTGTAATTTCAGTTCCAGTGGTGCTGCTGGGACTCTGGGTGAATTCACTCTCCTCTGTCACTGATGCTTACCTTCCTTGGTGGAGAATGTTGAGAAATACTGGGAAAATGTCTTTCAGAAACATCCTACGGGTAATTTGAGAGGGTTTGAAGCACTGGTTGCTGCTAATGTTAGAGGGTTAAGTCGAACTTTAGGTAAATTTGACAGAAATGGCTTCTTCCAGGAGTGTATAGGAGGATACCCATTTATTTTTTTGCGTTGCAGTTCTGCCTATTAACTTTGAACAGCCCATAGAAGACGTATGTCTTAAAGATTATCACCTCCTTCAGCGTGAGACTTCCTTGCAGCTCTTTCCTTTTGGTATCTTCAGTTGGTTTTCCCTGTAGGACCTGGTGTATCTGTGATAGCAAACTGGAATTCCTTTCCTGAATGGGGATTCTGAATTGGGAGATGTACATCTTATATATAGCCCCAGAAGAAGAGGTGGTAGGATAAAACTGTTTTAATTGGGGATGTAGTACTGTTGAGAGCTCAGAATAATTGTTTGCAAACCTTGAAGATGGGATTGGGAAAGGAATAGATAATAGAAAATTTTACCTATTTTTTTAGATTAGCAAAAGACAATTTTAAATTGCCTCTTCACATTCATTTTTTGAACAGCTTTATTGAGGATTAATTGGCTTAGAATATATTGCACATGTTTAAAATGTACAATATGATTAATTTTGACATACATGTGAAAGAATCACCACAAGATAATGAACATACTCATCACCCACAAAAGTGTACTCCTGCACCTTTTCAGTCTCTACCCCCAGCCCCCACTCTCAGCCCCAGGCCACTACTGACCTGCCTTCTGTCACTATACATTGGTTTGCATCTTCTAGATTTTGTTTGCATGGGATCATACAACGTACACTCTTTTTCTGTCTGCCTTCTCTCAGCATATTATTTTGAGACCGTTGCATGTTGTTGTGTGAATCAATGTTTCATTCCTTTTTATTACTGAGTAGTATTCCATTGTATGGATGTACCATATTTGTTTATTTGTGTGTTGATGGACATTTGGTTTGTTTCCAGTTTTTGGCTATCACAAATAAAATATACATGTCTTTGTAGATACATGTTTTCATTTCTCTTGGGTAAATACCTAGAAGTAGAATGGCTGGGTCATATATATGGTAAGTGCATGTTCAACTTTACAAGAAACTGCCAAAATATTGTCCAAATTGGTTGTGCCATTTTACATTCCAGCCAACAATGTGTGAGAAAATCCCTGCTGCCATTACTTGATATGGTTAAGCCTTTTAATTAAAAAATTTTATTGTGGTAAAATACACATAATAATACTTATCATTTTAACCATTTATAAGTGTACAATTTCATGGCATTAAATACATTCACAGTGTTGTGCAACCATTACCACTATTCATATCCAAAACTTTCTCATCATCCCCAACAAAAACTTGGTTCCCATTAAACAATAACTGCATCTTTTCCCTTTCCCCCAGCCCCTGGTAACCTCTATTCTACTTTTTGTCCGTGAATTTTTCTATTCTAAGTCCCTCATATAAGTAGGATATTTTTCCTTCTGTGTTTGATTTACTTCACTAAGCATAATACTTTTAAGAATTTCTTTGATGAAGGTTATGTGTTCACATCTTTTACCTAATTTTTAATTGGATTATTTGGATTTTTATTAATGAGTATGAGAGTTCATTATATATTCAGGACACAAGTCCTTTATCAGATATGTGATTGCAAATATTTCCTTTGAGTCTATGGCTTCAATGTGTTAAGTGTAAGACAATACTTCAAAATAAATATCCTTAAACAAACATTTGTGGGGAAAATATCAGAAATTCAGAAACTAAATACAGAAATGGATAAAAAATTGGAAGAAAATCAAGGAGAATTGATGGAATTCAGTAAATAAATTTAAAAGAAAAACATTTCATAAATAAAGAATAAATTTCAATGTGGCAAAGAACAGTAGATTTGTATTAAAATGTAGTAAGGTTCATTGAAGAAAGGCAGGAAGAAAACTAAAGGAGTGAATAAGAAATTTAAAATGAGATAAAAAGGGTCTAAGAGAAAGTGAATGGAAAGGACAACAAAGAAGATCCAAAATATGTATAACTGGAGCTCCAAAGTACCCAGAGCCAGTAGAACAGGGCTAATATTTAAAACTTTCCAGAAGTTAGAGAAGACCTAAAGCTACGTATTGAAAGAATTTAGCTTACACTTGGGAAAATTCACCTAAAATGATCGATCAACTTTGAGACATATCCTAGTAAAACTATTAGACTTTAAAGATAAAGGAAAGTCCTCAGAGCTTCCAGGTAAAAAGAGCTCATTACTTGTAAAGGCAATAAAGTAAAGCTAAAATCAAACTTCTCAAAAGTGCCATCTAGAAATAGGCAACAGTGAAAAAGCATTTCAAGAAACAAGGAAATCAAGGACAAACCAAGCTCTCCTTCAGGCATCAGGGCTATAGAAAGTTTTAAATGTGCAAGAAGTCAGGGAATACTGTAACAATGAGCTTGCTCTTCCTGAGGCATCTGCTGGGGTCATTTTATTCAACTAAGATATGACTGGGGAAAGTTTGGCAGAAGGACAGGTGGTGAGCATTTAATATATTCAGTCATAGAGATAAGGCTAAAATAAGTGTAGTGATATGGATGAAAGAATAGTATATCAACTTTAGATATTCTGACAAAGTAGAAAGAGTACAACTGTAAAAATGGAATAGAAGAATAGGGAAAGGGGGAAAGTAAAAAAAAAAAAAAGTAAAATAAGATAATTGATTGTATAGGTAGATAGATGAGAATTAAAAGGTACCATTTAAAAATGACCAACTAGACAGTATGAGGTTGAACAAGGAAAAAAACAGATGGAAGACCTTAAAAGATACAAATAGAAAAATAACCGTAGCACAGCAATATAAAACTATCTTTAGAGTTTCCTTTAAAAAAAATCAAAGACAAATAATTACATCACATAGAGAAATATATTAAATATAATATTACATAACTCTAATAAAAAAATAACATGACAGAGTTGAGACCAAACATCAGTCATATCAATAAATGTAAGTGGGCAAGAATTCCCTGGTGGTCCAGTGGTTAGGACTCCATGCTCTCACTGCTGAGGGCCTGGGTTCAATCCCTGGTCAGGGAACTAAGATCCCACAGGCCGTGTGGCATGGCCAAAAATAAAAGTTGGTTCATAAAGCAAAACTTTATGCTGTATTCAGAAGACCCATCCACCCCCCCCCCCCAAAGTGATTAAAAAGCTAAAAAATCAAGGAATTGGCAAAGGTATATCAGGTACTTTCCCCTTAAACAGCAGGAAATGGGGGATTGTGATTCTAATATCACACAAAATAGAATTCAGAAGACCAAAAAGCACTGACACAGAGAACACTTTAAAGTCAACATATATGCACCAAACATCACAGCAACCTCCTATATAAAGCAGGATATGGCCGGGAAAACGAATAGAAGCACACCAATAATGGGAACTTTAATACACCAGTCTAAATACAAGACAGGTCATGTGGGAAAAAAAGTAAGTAATCATAGCAGCCAGAGGTTGGGAAACTGCCCACAGGCCAAGTCAAGTCTGTTACTTGTTTTTGTAAATAAAGCTTTCTAACACACAGACACATCCACTTGTTTACATATTGTCTATGGCTTTCTTACTACAACAGCAGAGTTGAATAGTTGTGACCGAGGCCCTGTAGTGCACAAAACCTCAAATGTTTACTCTCCGATCCTTTCCAAAAGAAGTTCACTGACCGCCCCTGCCCCCATGCTGGAGACCTAAGCAACATTATTAATTAGGTAGTTTTTACGGAAAAGTATTAAGCACTGCATCCTAATAATAGAAAATATACCTTCTTCTCAAGTGTGCAAGGAACACTCACAAAAATGTATAATATTGTAGGTCACAAAGAAAATATCAAGTCCCATAAGTTAGAAATACGACAGTCAGCATTCTTATCACAATGTCATAAACTTAGAAATTTGAAACAAATAAGCTCTTCTCTCTGGGAATTTTTAAACTTTTCTATTAAATGACCTATTGGCAAATGAGAAAATATAAATTACATAATTTCTGGAAAATAATGATCAAACAACTACGTATTAGAATCTGGGATGCATTTAAACCAGTGATCAGAGAAAAATTCAGTGTTGAACACCTATATCAGTAAAAATGAAAGAATAAAAATAAATTTTAAATTCCCAATCAAAAGGCTAGGAAAAGAACATTCAAGTAAGCCAAAGAAAAAAGTATGAGGAAAAAGATAATAAAGATAAAAGCAAAAAATAATGAAATATTAAAAAAAAAAAACCCAACAGATCAAGTCAACCAATCCAAATCCTGGTTTGGAAAAAAAAAAAAAAAAAAAAACCCCAAGGGTCAATTTAATAAAGGAAGAAAAAGGTGTTGCAAGAAGAAAGCACAAATATAAAATAAGAAATAAGAGGGAAATAGATATTGATAAAGAGAATACAAAATTTTACTGTAAGGTTACTTAGCATACCTTTTTGCAAGTAAATTTAAAAACCTAGGTGAAATGGATAATTTTCTAGAAGAAAGTATAATTTACCAAAATTATTCTCAGTAGACATAGGAAGCTTACATTTATTTACAGAGGATAAATAGAGAAAGTTTTAAGGAACTACTCCACAGGAAAGCAGCAATCCCAGAGAGTTGAAGAGAGGGAGTCTGCCAAACATTTAGAGTCTGTTTAGAAACATAAACTGAGCACACAAACATTTATGAAGCAAGTGTAACAGTGACATGACAACCTGCTAAAGATAGCACACAAAGAAATCACACAGATCATTATAGTTTATGAATACTAATATAAAGATCTGAAATAAAATATTAGTTATAAGACTCTAATGCCCCACATTAAGAAAATAATACAGCATCACCAAGCAGGTCTTATGCCAGAATGCAGGGATAATTTACCATATTAATAAGTATAAGAAGAAAAATCATAATATCTTTAGAAATGTTGAACAATCTTCTGACAAAAATTCAACACCTATTCCTAGTAAAAACACTCAACTATAGGAATGGATGGATACTTCCTTAACATAATTTATATATGTCAGTCCTAAAGTCAGCATCTTGCTTAATGGGGAAACACTGGAGGCATTCTCACCAAGGTCAAGAATAAGTCATGGAAATTCACTATCTCCATTACTTTTTAACATTGTATTGGCACTTCTAGCCAGTGCAATCAGACAAGAGAAAACAATTCAAAAGGGAAAAGTAAAACTAGTTGGAGACATGATCATTTGCTGGAGAACTAACTCTATTATGAGTCAATGATAAAAATAACTCAGACAACAAAAGAATTCAGCCAAGTAGTAATATATAAAATAGCATGGAAATATCAGTAACCATATATATAAATAATTACCAGATAGAAGATATAATGGAATAGAAAACTCCATTTAAAATAGCAATGGAAAAGATAAAATACTTAATTTTATAAGAAATGTTTAAAACCTAATGCAGTGTTATAGATTGAATTATGTCCCCCGCAAAAAGTATCTGTTGAAGCCCTAATCATTAAGTATAATACCTAAGAATGTGACTGTTTGGAAGTAGGGTTTTTTGAAAGTTAAAATGAGGCCATTGGGCTGGACCCTAAACTGACTGGTGTCTTTATAAGAAGAGGAGATTAGGACATACAGAGGAACACCAGGGAAGTAAGCTGTGGGAGAACACAGCAAGAAAGTGGCCATCTGCAAACCAAGAAGAGAGGCCTCAGGAGAAACCAACCTGCCAACACCTTGGTCTCAGATTTCTAGCCACCAGAAATTTTAGTAAATAAATTTCTGTTGTTTAAGTCCCCCAGTTCTGTGGTACTTTGTTATGGGCAGGCCTGGCAAATTAATACAGACAGTAGCTATGGGGAAGTTCTGAAAGATGCAAAAGTAGAGTTGACAGACCTTCCTAGTTCTTGAATAGAATATTTTAACATCATCAATATATTCTTACTAAATTAATGTTTAAATATAATGTGATCCCAATAAAGGTACCAATAATCTTTTTTTCTGGAGGTCGACAAGGTGATAACCAAAGTTCATATGGAAAAGTCAGCATATGAGTAAAACACTGAAAAGGAAGAACTGTGAGAGGGGACTAGCCCTACAGATATTAGCATGTACTATAAAATCTCTATAATTAAAACAGAGTGATACTGGGGCACGGACTAGAATGGAATGGGATGGAATATCTAAAGATAGACCCTAACATACATGGACATTTATGAGAAAGGTGGTATCTCCAACCACTAGGACAGGGGTGGGCTTTTTTTTTTTTTTTTTTTTTTGGCATCACCGCGTGTCTTGGAGCATCGTAGTTCTCCTGCCAGGGATCGAACCCACGACCCCTGCAATGGAAGCATGGAGTCTTAACCACTGGGCCACCAGGGAATTCCACAGAGTTGGGCTTTTTAATTAATGGTACTGGGGCAGCTGGCTAACCATTTGGAAAAAGATGAAGTTAGATCTATTCCTCATACTATAGATAAACTGAACTCCAAATGGATTAGAGATCTAAGTAAAATATGAAACTTTATACGCACTGGAAGAATGCGTGGATGAATTCCTGCTTACAGTCTGGGTGTAGAAGAAGGCTTTTTCTCACTCCAAATCCATATGCAATAAAAGAAAACATTGATAAATTTGACTACCAAAAAATAAACTTGCACATAAGCAGAGCCAAAAGACAAATTGACAGATTGTGATATTTGTAACATAATATATCATGGGCTAATATCATATATATATATGAAAAATGGGCAAAAGGCACAAGCAGACAACTCACCAAAAAAAGGTGAAAATGTGTCTTCTGAAATACATGAAAAGATGATCAACTTTCACTGTAATAGAAATGTAAATTGAAATTACAACACAATACCTACCATTTTCCACCCATCAGATTGTCAAAAAAAATTTTTTTTAAACCTGTCAGAATAGTCTGTTCAGGAGACTTTGAGGGAATAGTCACTCTCTTTTGTCACTGGTAGCAATGCAAAATGGTACAACCCCTATGTAGGGATATTTGATAATAACAAAATTATACCTGCATTTACCCTTTTACCCAGTATTTCCACTTCTAGGAATTTACCCTGAAGATACACCTTTAACAATACTGCAATATATGCCTGGAGTTATTCATTGCAATATAGTATGTAATGGTAGAATATTGTAAACTACCTAAATGCACAGACATTGGAGATTGGTTGAATAAACTGTGGTGCTATTAGCTGTAAAACAAATAAGGTCAATCTCAGCAAACTAATATGAAGTTAATTCTAAGATATAGTTGAAAAAGCTAAGTGCAAAGGCTGTATAGGAGGCTTCCTTTCTTTTTAGTAATAAAGATGAAATAAGAAAGCAAACATTTATCTGCTTAATTTCTTCAAGAAGAAACACAGAAAGAATAAAACAAAAAAATGAAATTGATTATCCTCTGAGGAGGGTAGATGGGCTGACTGATAAATAAATTGTAATATATACATATGATGAGATGCTACACACATTGGATGAATCAATCACACAGACATAATGTTGAACTTAAGAAGCCAGACACACGAGTATATGCAATTTCATTTATACAAAGATTTCTGCCTTTTATTATATGTGTTTGATATCTCAATGCCTTTTTTAAGTTCATTGAAATATACCTGTATCTATATCAGCAAGCAGCAAAATCATCTTATCTTAATAATCAAATGTGAGAAAGAGGTATCGATCTCGTCAAGGTCATCTATAGAGTGCTGCTTTGTTGTAGTTGGTGGCTCACATCCCAGGTCATGTACAAAAGCCGATTGATCTCACCTGTGGTGTACACTAAGGGCAGCCCGGTGCTTTAGAGCCAGACCACTGCACACCACGCAACAGTTACGCAGGAACACGTGCGCATAGGATCAGCCGGAGGCACAGAAATACGTTGCCTTCGGCTGCCGCTTGTCACCTGCAGTCAGTGGGAAGAAGTAAATTCCCAGTTCTAAAGCTCTGTTAGGCAATAAGAGTCGCTAAAACAGGGGGTGTGGGTGGGAGAGAGAGGGGGAGAGAGAAGAGAGAGAATTGTTTTAAGTCGCTGTCTGGTGCTGTAGTTGGCGGGAGGGGTTTAGCAGCCAGTATTTTCCACCTTTTAAGGGTATGGATCAGAATGGAGGCTGTAGCTAGATGACCATAAAAGGCAAACTGGGAAGCGGTAATTCAAGCTGCAACAGTTGAAAGAAAAAGAAAAGTGTTTGATTGCGTAGGTAATTTAAAGATATTGCACTATTTCAGAGCATGTGTTTATTTTGGAATATAGATTTCTCTTGGTGTTGGGGGAGCCTTTGTGACTGTTGGGAACTTTGTTGACAACAAAGCAAAGTGGTTTACATTTCAAATGACTACTGAAAGGTAGGAGGTATTAGGCCTTCTTTTCCCTTCCCCCCACCTTTTTCCTCCTTGGGTTTTTTTAGGGGGGGCATTGGGTTTTTTGGAGTGTAATTGACTTACAACGTTGGGTTAGTTTCAGGCATACAGCAAAGTAATTCTGATATATATATGTATGTATTCTTTTTCCACTATAGGTAGGAATCATGCTTTTGATGACTTGATTTGGACAGATTCCATCACTGTGTGAAAAAGGAAATACATTTATTCTACTAAAAAGATTTGTTTCTAAGGGATCAAATAGTAGGGGAATCAGCAAATCTTATTGCTACAGGATTATGGAGAAATTTACGATATAGCACATGAGAACTTTTAATACCTTCAAAAACTTTTTTTTTTTCCTTAAACAGTTTTCAGCTCATAAATTAGTGATAATCCAAGCATTAAGAGTACTTTTTCCTGTAGAAATGGTATCAGTCATGGATAGATTCCCTGGAAAGCCCTCAAAAATCTACTTAATTCCTAATGCCACTAAATATGGTTTCTTTGGGAAAATGTATTCTGACGCCTTAACTCCCAACAACAATAACAGATTTTAAATCTCCTCCTCTCTCCTCCCATGTAGTTTACCAGGTGGGTTGTTTCTCTCCTTCCAGCCAAGGCCACAGGAACAGTAGGGATTCCAAGGACCTTTATTATGGGGAGGAGCCATCTGGTGACCCTGGCTAGAAGCTTAGGATCTAACCCCAGTTACGGCTCTGGAAGCCAGCCTGCCCTTCCCTTTATCATTGCCTTTGTGTAGTGGCTTTGCCTCTGGAGGTTTCTGGAGGTTGAGGACCATGCTAATTATTAACTCCTTAGGTTCCTAACATACGGAGCTTTTAGGAATGGCTTAAGTTGTTTTATTTCCTTCTCTACTGGTATGTATGTGTGTTTTTTGGCCTTTGTACCTTGAGTATTCATTCAGTTAGCAAAATGTGGATTGTATGACCTGTTTCTTCCTTTGCCTATCAGGTAGTGATAAGGATTACTGAGAAGTGGGTAAATACATTAAGATCCTTAGAGGAAAAATGTTCATAAAGTGTGACTGCTAGGACACAACATAAAGTCTGTCCCACAACAAATCATATTTTATCTAATTAAGTGTCTTCATTGGCATTTGGATTTTATACAGCTCACTGTATTTACCCTCTCAACTTTACTTACTACAGTTCCTTTGGTTTCAAGTGAGTTAATGTGTCCATTTAAAGCATTTGTGGTGAATAACTCATAGCATTCAATAAATATTATTAACTCTTAAATGTGAAATCTTATCAGCCAGGGATGTAAACTGGAATTGTCAGTGGCGATATATGTTCCTAGTTGTGCTTTGGTTTTTAGTGAATGAAAAAATTAAGAATAAGGGAACTGTAACATTTTTAACCTAAAAGAATGTATTTTGCAGACTTTTCCTTGGGTAGTTTGTCAATGCTGCAGGTCTCAGGCATAGGCCATCAGTGATTCTAAGGAGACCGTAGTTTTTACTGCATTTATACCTGAGTGAAAAATGTCTTTTCATTTGAATGGTGCTTTTGAGTTGGCAGCATGACAGTGTTCGAATAATTTGTTGTTACTTACAGATTATGTTTCAACTTTATTGTGTTTTATTGTGACATTATTAACCATTTTCATCCTTCTCATTTTTGTCCCTCTTTTCTTTTCTTTCCCTTTTTCCAGTTCTTCCTCCAGTACTGGTTCCAAGACACAGTGAATATAATCCTCAGCACAGCCTCTTAGCTCAGTTCCGGAACTTAGGACAAAATGAGCCTCACATGCCACTCAACGCCACTTTCCCGGATTCTTTCCAGCAACCCAGCAGCCATCCGTTTCCTCACTCTCCCAGTAGCAGTTACCCAAACTCTCCTGGCAGCAGCAGTAGCACCTACCCTCACTCTCCGACCAGCTCAGACCCAGGAAGCCCCTTTCAGATGCCAGGTAGGTTGCAGTGTTGAGTGATGCTCTGTGGTCAGATCCAAATTGTCATCACAGTGTTAAGGCAAAGCTGGGTTCCCTGGAATGGAGAGAGCTTTCCAGCCCTGGTACGTGGCACTGCACCTCTAGAACTCAGGATGCAACTTTGAAAGGGGACCTCAAGCCAAGTAAGCCAGTGTTTTATTTGTCTGGCACAGATGCTTGAATACATTTTCATTTTTGATTTTTGAAAGGTTTTAAAACAGCTTCATCCTTCTGGGAGCGGCATAGTTGTTCCAGCCTTTGCGCTTGATAAAAGAAAGAGGAAAAAAATAGCGTGCTGCACACATTTGCTGTTCCCCTGCAAGGAAAAAACCCTGTTGTAAGTGCAGCCTCAGAAAAGATATTTCCTGGGGGATCACACCCCACCACACAACTTAATTAAATTCATTTAAGTGGTGATGTAATCCCAAGAAACATACACTTTAACAACAAAAGACTTGCATCAGGAGTACTGGAAACCATCTGCTTGTTTAACAAAGACAAAAGAACCATTATCCTTCTTTTTTAGACTTCTCTGGTGGTGTAATGTTTGTCGAATTAAATGATTAATTAGGACATTATATTTTTCGAGTTACAGGTTCATAAGCGAGCACCTCAAAAAATGATTAGTGCCCAGTTTCTCGCCAGCAGACCTCACAAAGGATATGCCAAGCAAAGATACACTTGACATCTATTAGCATTGCAGGAAGGGAAAATGAGTGGGCAAGCGTGTTTAATGTATCACTTGAAATGTTTCTGGGCAGATTTGAATTCGGCAGCAGAGCTGGTGTGTCCTCAAAAATTGAAAAGTGGTCCACACGTGATATTCCTATCTTTTATTTATATATTTATTGCTTTTTTACATTTTTAGCCTATTATTTTGCACTGTTTGTTTTTCAGTCGAAAACGGTTTAAGATGAGGGTGAGGGATAGACTTGTTTCAAAATCAAACTAGTATCATCTGGTAATCTGCTACCCACTGCACTCCCTCCTGGACCTGCTGGGTTTGAGGAACAGGTTAGTGGCAAGGAGATTGTTTCGGAAGGCTGTGGAGCAGTGGCAGACCCAGGGTGTCCCCAAGAGTGGAAAAAAACTGAAGATTATTGCTTGAATTTACACCTTGTCCCCGGCTGTCAGGGATTAAGGCACAGGCCAAGTAGGGGAAATATGGAGCAGAGAAGGCTGAAGGGGTGGGAGGAGGACGTTGTGGGGAGAGCAGAGCATCACCCAGAGTATCTGGGGTGCCTCCCAGGGACGCTGATGCCTTGAGGCCTTGATGAAGTTTTCACCAGCTTGTTTGCACAAGTGGTATTGGATTTGGTCTCAGAGGAGGCTCTTTGTCTTCATTCCTGGCTGGAAGTAAAGCAGAGGCAGTGTTACAGCTGCAGGGAAGAAGCTGAATTTTAAAAAGCTGGAGAAAGGGTGGAAAATACATCCAGATCAGGTCCCCATAGTCCTGTCTTTGTGCTCTGAGGCCTGGCTTGTTAGCACCTGGACGGTAGAAGTGGCCAGGTGGTGATTCAGCTGGAAAGTCAGTCTGGGAAATCTCTTGAGAAACTCTGAAAGAGCAGTGTTCGCTTTTTCTATTTGATGGTTGCCCTGAGTACCTCTCCAAGCTATTGGTGGTTCTTTAAGGTGAAACTTTGTTCCCTGCTCTGCTGTACGTGCTAAGTGGTACGAGGTGAGCTCACCATAGCCCATGAGGAACTTGTTTTTCCATCACAGGAAAAACAGGAACTTGTTTGCCTCTTATTTGCCAGTTAGCTGTGAGCTTTCCAGGAGAAACATGTATGCAAATTGTGAAATAGAAGATAGTTGTGACAAACGGATTTCTTTCCTATTATTCTGCTACTAGGGATTTTGAAACTCGTGATTATTATTTTTTTTAATATGGGTACAGAAGACTTTTAAAAAATTTTTATTGGGGCAGAGTTGATCTACAACATTGTTAGTTTCAGGTGTACAGCAAAGTGAATCTGTTATATATTTACGTGGGTAGGGAGAAGGTAGTCCTAGCAGATTTCTTGAAGTCATGGGAAATTCACAGTTGGAGTCAGTAAGTTGGCTGTAATGAAACTCAGTTGGTAAATCCCTAAGAGCCGCTCCATAGATTTAATGCAAGAGACCCTGAAGCTCCTTTTCTTAAGAAGTCCTGTGTAGGTTTCGAAGGTTTTCCCTCCACCAGGGAAATGATGAAATGCAGAGGCCCTTTTAAAGTGGGTTGGGTGAAAGCATGTTTAGATGCCCTTCTGATTGTTTTTAAATGGCATGATCCTCGGTAGGTGGACAACTTCTAGAACTGGCATATGGTGCTTTTGTCCCACTGAATCTTCACTACAATTGTATGAGATTATTTATTGCGTAAGATGGTAGTAATTTTCAAAAAGTGTACACCAAGTCCAGCGCCTGTAGCATCTAATCTTCCGATGGGGAGGTTGAAATGGCAACTTAATCTCTTAAGAATTTCGGCACCGAAGAGAATATACGTTTTAAGCACGTGTGTTTACTAAAGCTTTTTTTTCCCAATTTTGTAGCCGATACACCTCCACCTGCTTATCTGCCTCCTGAAGATCCCATAACCCAGGATGGCTCTCAGCCCATGGACACAAATATGATGGCGCCTTCACTGCCCTCAGAAATCAACAGAGGAGGTAAAATGAATTCCTGCTTATTCCCTTTCAGAGTCTGAAGTTTATCTGTCCAAGTGTTGCTTTCTCTCACAGATTTTTATTAGTCTTTAAAAAGATAGCTATTTGAAAAAGATGGAGCACTTCTAGAAAGAGAAGCTCAATAGAAAGAATTCTTTGGATTACAGATAAGCCTTTTATATGAAGAACAGGCACACTGATTTAACTAATGAAGGCCTGGGTATAATTGTGCAGTCATCTGTTTATAACTTCAATACTCAATACTTTTGAATTGGTGATAAAAGAGTATTTTTAAGTGAAAGACAAAGGATGTTGAGGGAGAAAAAAGAACGTAAAACTAGAGTTTTCACTGGTGATTTCCAAAATTTAAAGTTCATATAACAAGGTTTTCCAAAAGGTTCTTTGGTCATTGGGATAGATATTCATAAGCCCCATCTATTTTCTAGGCCTCATCTAATGTATAGCTGCAGCTGAAACAAACTAATAGCTTTTGTTCCCTTCTTGCTCTATTTATTTGTTTCTTACCTTGTTACAAGAAGGGGGGATGGGAGGCACGTGTATTTCCTATCCTTACCCTGAGGAGCTGACTTCTTTTCTTCTCTGGTAGAGGGGGTGGGTCTTTGTGATCCCTGGCAGTGTCTGAGAGGAGGATGCCATCATTCTGCCAGGTCTGCAGAGGCTTAAGCGAGCAGGGAACTCGGGTAAATAAGCATTGGGAGAATCCCTGAGCATCTGTAAGAAGTCATGACCACACATTGAATGAAACTGTCCCCAGGTAACCTCCCCTGGAGGAAAGTGCTTCACTGGCCCACTCAGCAGCAGCAGAGATGGATCATTCCATTTGTATTCATTTAATGCAAATTGAAGTTAAAATGCCATTTCATTACTAGGTATGTCTTACCTCATTCTTATCACTTTTTTAGTAAAGGTCCGGAGATACCTCAGACTTTGTCACAGTTGTTGATATTTTTTAACTTCTTAAAAGTTGTGGATGAACTCAAAGAACCTTCCTTCAGTGTGCAATGTAATAAATTGGAATTTACACCTTTTTAACCTGTAAACATTTCTTACATCTTTTTTATTGGCTATGTATGTCATCCTTTTTATTAGCTCTGTATTTTGATAATCTCTAGAATATACTCTCAAACATAAAATTATGAGTTGACAAAGATTTTGGTTGGGGAAAATAACTCCCGTCTCACACATCTTTGGGATGTGTATTTGGGGGACAGAATAGCAGGAGAGAATAGGCGCAGCACGTGAAAAGTTATAAGCCTGTGGACCTGCAGCCATGGTGGCTAAGCCCAAAATGTCTGATTTCAGGAAATAGACCTTTAATTTGCTTTAAAATTTTTCCTTTAAATGGCTTAAAATTCTTTCCCCATTAGACTAAATTTACACTTAATATTTTCATGAGGACGGGCTATTGGCCTTGTGGTTGTTATACTTTGGTGGTTTGCCTGGAGCAGGGGTCAGCAGACTGCAGCCCACAGGCCACTTCAGCCTGCTGCCTGTTTTTGTAAATAAAGCTTTATTGGGACACAGCTGTGTTCATTCATTACCTATTATCTGTGGCTGCTTTTGCACAGCTAGGGCACAGTTGAATAGGGGCCACAGAGACCACGTGGCCCCCAAGACCTTTCTGGCCTTTTACAGAAAAAAAATTGTCAGCCTCCAACCTGGATGAATAGTCCTGTGAGCAATCCTGATAGGTGATGAAAGCCCTCTCTTGGACTTCCCTGATGGTCCAGTAGTTAAGACTCCGAGCTTCCAATGCACGGGGTGCGCGTTTGATCTGTGGTCGGGGAAGTTCTGCATGCCGTGCGGCACAGCCGGGGAAAAAAAAAAAAGCCTTCTCTTAATGATGTTGCAGTCCTCTTTAAGATTTGGCACCTGTAAATCACTAAAACTTTGCTCTTTGAAATACAGCTTATTGACATGGGATAACACTTAGCAAACAGGGAGGATGGTGTATGTTTTTGTGTTCAGCTTACCCGCTTAAGTGTATAAAGCAGTTACTGTATGTGTGGATTTTCTTAATGATCATTTTCCTTATTTTCTTTACCAAATTCTACAGTAAAGCTCATTTTAATATTCCTGGAGGTTGATGTTAAGAACACAGAGGTCATTCTCCCTTAACAGGGTTTGTGCTTCCAATGTGGATTTTCTCTTTTTTTTTTTTTTAAATATTGTACACTTAAGTCTTCATAAACCTCAGATGGTTACATATTGGCATACTAGATATATATGGTTTGTATTCCTGGAATTGCTAAAGCAGTGGTATAAGAGGTTTTACTACAGAAGGAACTTATCTTTAGAACTTTTTAGCTGCAAATGTTTAGAAGCATGTTCTGTTTGGAGATTTGTTAGTCTTAAGAGATTTGACTTAACAAGCTGCATCCTGTCAGTAAAGTTGGGTAATTTCCATTGTTGGCCCATTCTGGGAATGGAGAGACAAAACACACCTGCTCTGCATGACTTAAAGCAAATATAAGGAAGTTAGCATGAAATCTGGATGAGAGAGATATGATTCATCCTGTAAGAATGGCCAGCTGGCAGGATTTCTTCCTGAGCTTGAGGACTGGAGCAAAGCTGTAGCTGTGAGAGTTATTGGCAACCGAATGTGAAGTAAGGTAACTTCTTATCAATAATTAGAAACTGATTTTCATTGCTTTGAAAAGGCGTCGGCATACTGAGGCATTGTCCAAAGTAATTCCTCTTTGTGCCAGCACCTTTGGCATATTTCCTGTCCTCTATTGTTCTCTCCGCACTTGTTTATCCACTTGCCACTTGTTGCCTTTCTTTAGATGGTGAGCCAGGGTCAGTGGTGGGGTCATTTCCATTTTGGTGAATTACAGGGCGTTCAGCACATGCTGCTCGTCTGCTCGCTTATTAGCCAGTGTCTTGGTTATCTGATAGCCATTGGAGAAAATATCTTCCAGTGAAAGGTGAATGTCGCACTTAGCAAGGAGTAACTGCTTCGGAGATCAGAGATAAACTCTATACGTTACAATAGCAGCGGCTTTTTCACATCTTCATTCCAGGACGCTGAACCAACTTCACGACAGTTTCAGTTTTTGAGAGCCCAGGGCACTCGCCGTGGTTGACTCTAAGCTTTTCTTTCTTAAAGATGTTCAAGCAGTTGCTTACGAGGAACCAAAACACTGGTGCTCTATTGTCTACTACGAGCTCAATAATCGTGTAGGTGAAGCTTTCCATGCCTCCTCCACGAGCGTGCTGGTGGATGGTTTCACCGATCCTTCCAACAACAAGAACCGTTTCTGCCTTGGGCTGCTCTCCAACGTCAACCGGAATTCCACTATCGAAAACACTAGGCGACATATCGGGAAAGGTGAGTTTTCACTGGAACCTCCCTCAGATGTTTGTCTGTCGTGTCCCTCTTTCCCCAGAGCTTACCAGTCGTTCCTGGAGTCAATACCAGGTGATATGCACTTGCCGCTACGGTTTGTAAATATTTTTTCAATTTTTATTATCAGGAAGTTCTTCATTTTCCAGTTAGCGATTTTTGCGGTCTCCTGACTCATAATAATTATAGCTGGAATAGTGATTTGCTATCTGGGGACACCATTCTATCACGTGTTTTGCCGAAGAATGAAATAGCTGTTAAAAAATTCTTTACAACCTAAAACTAAAAGCAAAAAGCAAATGAAAACAAGTAAACTGAATGTATTTCAAATGAATACCATGACCCACTGGGGGGAAAAAAAAAAGAACGAACTCAAAATAACTTATGAATATATAGTATTTGGCTATAGAACCTCAGCCCGAGCCAGGTAAGGTAGAGCGGCTGCAAACAAATCCTGAACTCTTTTTAGTAGACTTGATTACTTAGTGGCAGTATGAAGGAGACAGTTACGAAATTTTAAGATGTATTATAATATTAAGCAAATGACTAAATGTGTGGTTGTTGGGGAAACCTGGGTTTTCACTGTGGAATAAGAAGAGACATACAAGTGTGGAGGAGGGTAAAAAATAAACCCTGTGGAGGTATCAGTGTGAGATCGTGATTTTAATAATGTGTATATGCATGTTTATGTACTCCTGTACACGTGTATGTATGCACGTGTATGAAGGCATATGTAGATGTGTCTCTGCCTGCATATAATTTCTGATCTGTCTGCTGAGAGGGCCAAGAGGCAAAGATACCCAGTTAATAAGCACATACAGTGCTTAGACCATCGTCTCTTAACTCCATGGCCGCTAAGAGGAACCAGGGCTTTTGGAGAAAGGGCTGACTCCAAGGCTGGGACAGGTAGACACAAGATGAGCCAAAACATTCTGTTATGTCCAAAAGTAAGCAAATACTTATGCACATGATGGAGGCATTTCCCAGGAGCCAATTTGGAGGGGCTTCCACTGGCCAACTCTGGGACCATGGTTTGAGCACCAAAATAATTAAATACAGTCGTGAGGGGTTTTTTTGGTTTTTTTTGTTTTTGCATTACACGGGGCTCTCACTGTTGTGGCCTCTCCCGTTGCGGAGCACAGGCTCCGGAAGCGCAGGCTCAGCGGCCGTGGCTCACGGGCCCAGCCGCTCCGCGGCATGTGGGATCCTCCCGGACCGGGGCATGAACCCGTGTCCCCTGCATTGGCAGGCGGACTCAACCACTGCACCACCAGGGAAGCCCATAGTCGTGAGTTTTAAACCACTGGAAAACCATAGTAATTCATAAGTCCATGCCGATAATAGATAAATAAATGAATGGGGAAGGCTGACTGGTAAATGTGCAGAGTGAGTTGGTGGAGTTAGAAAGTCCCCATTTTGCAGCCATCAGGCAAGAATAGTCAGTGATGCTAAATATAGAGAGAATTTTTTATGAGAATCAGGGTATTTTCATGGTCTTTAAGTATCTCCTCCCAGGCTGCCTATTACTGACATGGGAGAATAAAAATCAGTAACTATTTAGTGGAGAAGTTGGACAACATCTTGACTTGGCGATGAGAATGATCACCGCCAGCGAGAGGCAGATGGGAGGCCGTGAGCCTCCAGCTGTGGTGCTCTGGGGAGGGGGTAGCGCCACCTACACAGAAACCCAGCTGAGCATGCAGGTCCGAATCGGATCTCAGAGCGCCTTCAGACAGACCCCGGGCACAGAGGGTGAGAAGGGACTGTATTCTTCCAAAATACTGAAAGACAAAGGTGTGAGAATGTTCCACATTAAAATGGCTAAAGAAACATGACAGCTCTATGTAATAATCTGCCCCTGCACATGATCCTGCAGCAGACAGGGGAAAAATACTACAAAGGGCATTGTTGGGGTCAGCAGAAAGAATTGGAATATGAGTGGTAGATAAGATAAAAGTATTACATCAGTGTTAAATGCAGTGGCATTGCTGATTATGTTGTGGCTTGTAAGAGAAGACCCCTATTCTCAGGAAATACACATTTAAGTATGTAGGGGTAAAGGACCATGATGAAATGGTTCAGGGAGAAATTATATATGTATCTTATGTTTATAGATAGAGATATCTATCCACCTAAAACAATCCTGTGTCCGAATGTATACACGTATTTACGTGTGTGTATATGAGGGTGTGTGTGGAAGAATAGAGAGGACAGAGATACCCATGATGAAGCATGTGGAGTGAACTGTCCCAACAGGTGAATCTGGAGAATGGTTGTGCGGCGTGTTCTTTGTTCTGTTTTTCTTTGTTGTTTGTTCTGTTTCTGTAAGTTGTGAAATTATTTCCAGAGTACAGGTTTTTTAAATGACCTACTATGAAATTTAGACCAAATTAAAAGGTTATTCAGTAGGTGCTTAAAAGACATTTGAGATGAAGTTTAACATTGAATCCTGGAAACAAAAACAACAACTCTTAAAACAGGAACTGATAGATAATTCCTTAGTATGCTTAAGGAAAAAAAATAAGCCTAAACTGCACATCTAATGATGAAATGTCAGAACTCAGGTTCATATCGTATGGGTATCTTTCCTGTGGTCTGTAAACCCCTGAAATTGTATATAAACACAATTTTGCATACATTTAGGACAGAGGGACATAGTTTTCATTATATTCTAAAGTTGACCATTATTATTCCAACGTAGTAAAAAGCCATTGTACTCTGGAACATTTTTATTAACAATTAGGAAGAAAATAAGGATTCTGGGAATGATGTTATTTCAGATTGTTCCAGATGCCTCAACTCTGTTTTTAGAAATTATATATCAGTTTTCTTTAATCTGGCAATAACCAGTTAGAAAATATAATGGAGAGGAAAATTACATTCTCAGTAGCAACAGAATGCATAAATAATCTGAACCAGCAATATATGAGAATTATGTAAAGAAAACCAAATTTCACTGAGAGCGAAAGAAAATTTGAATAATAAATAGGTAGTCTGTGTTCCTTAAAGAAAAGACTTAATATTATGAGAACATTTTAAGGATATTCATTCTTCCTAATTTAATTCATAGTTTAAACAATCCATGTCAGAATCAAAATGTTTTGTTTTTTGAAAGTTGGAAGATGTATTCTGCATATTACCCAGAAGGATAAATAAGTGAAAATAGCTAAATTTTTCAATGGAAGAGTAAAGAAAAAATTCTCAAGGTGAGGATTAATGAAAGATTATGAAACTACAATTAAATCGGTGTATAGACAAAACAATAGAATAAAGTAAACTCAGACTATACTGTATTTAAAAATTTAATGTATGATAAGTGAAGCATAACAAATTAGTAGAGTCTTCCAGTGGTCCTGCAATAACAAAGTTAGCTTTGGGGGGAGGCTGGGGGTAGAAACCCTGACCTCATTCAACATATGCAAATGGATTAATGAGTTGAACTATTTTTTAAGGCAAGCTAATGAAAAGCTTGAAGTACATATATTGATCAAGAGTGGCAGAGATTTGGACTTCCCTGGTGACGCAGTGGTTGGGAGTCCTCCTGCCAATGCTGGAGACACGGGTTCGATCCTTGGTCCGGGAGGATCCCGCGTGCTGCGGAGCGGCTGAGTCCGCCTGCCATAACTACTCCGCAGTAAGCCCATGCACCGCAATGAAGAGTGGCCCCCACTCTCCGCAACTGGAGAAAAGCCCACGCGCCACAGTGAAGACCCAACACAGACAAAAATTAAATAAATTTTTTAAAAAAACATGAGATAGACTGGAAAATGCTTTAAAAAAAAAAAGAGTGGCAGAGATTTTCTAAGCATAAAAACAACAGAAAGATTGCAAGAGATTTGTCTACTTAAAGATTTCAAACTTCTGTAGGTTAAAGAAAAACAATACCGTGAACAAAATTAAAAGATGAAGGACTAACGGGGAAACAAATAAGAAATAAATTATTTATATCTTTCCTATATGCACAGCTCATTAAAAATATAATAAAAATACTAGAACCCCAGAGGAATAGATAAATAAGAAGTATGAACAGTAAATCCATAAGAGAAACACAGATGGCTAGTAAACAGAGGAGAGCGTATTAAGGCTCATGTGCAAATTAAAACAATATTGTTTTCCAGCTATAAATTAGGGGAATTTTGTTGTTGTTTTAAACTAAGACTCAGTAGTGGCGCAGGTGAAGTGAGGAAGACACTCATCTGCTGCTGGAGAGAGTGTATATTGATACAGGCGCTCTGGCAAAGTGGATCAAGAGCCTTTGATCCAATGACTTAACTTCCAGGAATTGCTCCTAACGATATTATCAAAAATTATGCTGAGACATTCATCATGGCATTGTTATCATAGCAGAAAATTAGTATCAACAGAATGGTCCAATAATGGGAGAATCCTTTAAATAAATTGTTGTAGTCATTCAATGGTGGAGATATGTTAAATGTTTGCAAAAAAAGTTTAATGATACTCAAGACCGAATATGATGTGTATTCACAGTTACTGCCTCTGGGCCACTAAAGGAATGATGTTTTCTGCTTCTTTATATTTTGCTTTACTTTCTAAATTTTCTAAAATGAAAATTCCTTATTTTTATAATCAGGAAAAAAGTAGCAAACACACACACCCTTAAATTGTTTTCTCTACATCAGACAGAAAAATGGGCTTCTGCTCCAGCGGCTATTTAATTGTTACAGCGGTCTTAGCCATTGTGTATACATATCAACACAGCACTTAGTATTTTTTTTTCATTTTTCTATAATACTTTAGTTCACTCAAATCATGACAGCCCTGTAGACACAGCCAGCAGCTCGACTTGCATTTTTTTCCTTCTTTCTTTATTTAATATCTTTATGGGAGTATAATCGCTTTCCACTGTTGTGTTAGTTTCTGCTGTACAACAAAGTGAATCAGCTGTACATATACATATATCCCCATATCCCCCCCCTCCCTCTTGCGTCTCCCTTCTGCCCTCCCTATCCCACCCCTCTAGGTGGTCACAAAACACCTAGCTGATTTCCCTGTGCTATTAATGCAGCTGCTTCCCACTAGCTATCCACCCTACGTTTGGTAGTGTATATATGTCAGTGCCACTCTCTCACTTCGTCCCAGCTTACCCTTCCCCCCACTGTGTCCTCAGGTCCGTTCTCTACATCTGCATCTTTATTCCTGCCCTGCCCCTAGGTTTATCAGTACTGGTTTTTGGGGATTCCATATATGAGCACATAGTATTTTGGATGAGACAATAGTTCTAGCATTGACTAAGCTTTGCCAGAGTTACCTGCAAGGTCCATCACTGAAAGCCACATGGGATATGACTCTGTTTGCTGGGTGGCCTATAATGGTGTGGGGGTTTGTCAGAGTGGTTTTTTCCCCTTTCATTTTTTTTAAAGGCTGGGTAAGATCAATTTCTGACACTCCTGGCACTCTAGGTCTCACAGGAAGAAGTTTGGAGCAGATAATAGTTGAGTGAGATCAGATTCCACACAGTATGAATTATTCTTTCTAGGTTTTTTATTTTTGCCTGGACCTTACATCTTACACTTCTCAGCAATACTTCCTCCACCTGTGGTTTTCTAATTCTTTTACTCCTCTCGATCCTCCCTTCCCCTACCCTAAAATTTTTCGAAAAGCTTAGCTGCATAATAAATACAAGAGATAACGAATATGCGTAGGATCCCATAATCAAGTTCAGCTTTATTGTGCTATGCTTTTTAAGTGAGAATTTGCTCTCAATCCATGGCCAAATAGGCATCAAATGCTTTTCAAAATGAAATTGCTGCACTCTTACTTATTTTTAAGAGATTTTGTTGTGTTATTTCCTACAACCTTCTAGACATGCATGTTGACATATGGACATTGTATTAACTAATACAGTTAACTAAGATTTTATCAATTGTTCAAGACTTGGAGAATGTCTGTTTATCGAATCAACCATGTAAATTTACATTGTGAAGCCACACGGATGCTTTTCAGCCGTGAAAAGCGATCATGACCACACTCTGTGCTTTGTCTCCCTGCAGGAGTTCATCTTTATTATGTTGGAGGCGAGGTATATGCCGAATGCCTCAGTGACAGTAGTATCTTTGTGCAAAGTCGGAACTGCAACTACCATCACGGATTTCATCCCACTACTGTTTGCAAGATCCCTAGTGGGTGTAGTTTGAAAATTTTTAACAACCAAGAATTTGCTCAGTTACTGGCACAGTCTGTGAACCATGGCTTCGAGACAGTCTATGAGCTCACAAAAATGTGTACTATTCGCATGAGCTTTGTGAAGGTAAGTGAGCTCTGATTCCTCTGGTCAGGGTTTAACACACTTCCATGTTATATGTAAATCTATATCCTCTTGATATGTGTCCATAGACACCAACTTATTATCTAGACATTTTTAACCTTTAACAAGGATGTCAACTATGAGGAAAGTATCATTGGAATATAGGAGTGTTTGTGTTAAATGTTAGTAGTAGCAGGCTTTAATAACTTTTCCTTATTCAAGTAGCACTATTTTAGCCATTGTAATACTATTAGAATATGTTATTATGTATATATATAAAGAGTATGCTTTAAATGCATGGTTGTCTTATGAGATCAGTTCTTTTTATCTTTATTTTTTTGTTTATTTATTTTTTGGCCGTGCCACATGGCTTCAGGGATCTTAGTTCCCTGACTAGGGGTTGAACCTTCGCCCTCGGCAGAGAAAACACAGAGTCCTCACCCCTGGGCCACCAGGGAATTCCCAGAGATCAGTTCTATAAACGGCACCCCTCTTTTTTTTTAATGCTATGCTTGTTAGTACTTTTAGGATGGTGACACTTGTTACTTTTGTTTCAACAATAAGCAAGTGGTCTTTTTTGTGTGTGAAAGTAAAAGTTCATCACGCTGGGATTTATTTTTGATTGGTCAGTTTTTTAGTGGTTCCAGGAAAGCTTATGATTTTCTGTTTTGGTTTTTTTTTTTCCAAACAACAATAATTTATGCTCAGGTACATATGGGTGAGCAAGGGATGCACTGATCTAGTAGCATTGCCACTGGGGGTGGCTCTGTCCCATATGACACTCATCCTTTTTCTTTTTAATACATCTTTATTAGAGTATAACTGTTTTACAATGTTGTGTTAGTTTCTGCTGTACAACAAAGTGAATCAGCTATACGTATACATCTATCCCCATATCCCCTCCCTCTTGCGTCTTCCCCCCTCCCACCCTCCCTATCCCACCCCTCTAGGTGGTCACAGAGCCCCGAGCTGACCTCCCTGTGCTATGCAGCCACTTCTCACTAGCCATCTGTTTTACATTTGGTAGTGTGTATATGGCAAGGCTACTCTCACTACATCCCAGCCTCCCCTTCCCCCGATTTTCTTATATTCAAGAGTTAATAAGGCCCTTGCCTCAGTGCTAGGATTGTGCTGTGAGGTTCGAGGAGGGTGAAGGTTACAGACATTGCTCACAAGAACTGATCTCTTTCTTGCCTCTTCTTCTGCCTCTGAGAAATAAAAAGTTTTAAGATGCCATCGAAATGGAAAAAAGAAACTCATATGTCTGATTAAATTTATGAGTCAGAAACTTATTCTAGTGGCTGACTGACTTGGCTCTGAATCCTCAAAGATAGATTTTCCTCCTCTGTTACTCGGAGAAACAAAACTAATTATATATTTGGGCGAGGCAGTCACCTTTCATATCCTCTCTTCAGAAGCTCACAGAACTTGTTGTTAAACCTGTTCTGTGATGTATTTATTACAGAGGGTAACTTTGGAACCTTACTTTGTTAATCATCCTTTATGTCAAAGATATCTTTCCCTGAATATCATTTTTTCCCTACTTCTTTGAGTCACATTAGCAGATTTTCAGTGTGTTTTCTTAGTGTTTGTTTTCTTGAAACACAATTCAACAGTTTCTTATAGCTGAGTCCGGAACCTTTTTAGTATTGAAGGAGGTTTTTTTTTTTTACGTTTTAAAGAGGTTTACCTATATGCTATGTACCTATGAGACTACAAAGAGCTTTCTCAGCCATTATTAATGTGCACTGTTTAATTTTTGACTTAGCATTTTGACTGAAATGAATTTTAAAATGAGGACAGTGACTTGCCAGCATTGTTTGTGTTTGTTGTTTTTATTGATACGGAGGAAAGAAGACCTCTTGAGAGTCAGGAGATCCAGGTCCTAGTTCCGTATGTGTGTGATTAAGGCCCAGGGATTCCTTCCCGATCAGCACGTTCATTATCTTTAAAATAGGTGGCTGCAGTTGGGGAACTGTGGTGATCATTACTGAGGTCCCTTGATAAATCTATTGTTAGCGAAGGACCACCCTAGGAGAATTTATGACTCTAATGCTCCAATTGGCTTTCTCCTCAAACTTATTTCTTACGGATTACCCAGTCAATTTTAATGATTTTACTTTTACACATTTTTAATTATTGACTTTCACACAAGTAAAAACCACCGTTACGCTGATTAAAAGTGTTTCTAATGCAAAGATATGCATTAAAAATGTATTAGATTTCATTTATTCAGCGAACATTTTTAGCACCATTCCAGAGAATTAATACAAAGATGAAAAAGCACCTAAAGTCTCTAAGCATCAAGATGCTGATGGCCCAGTCTGTGTTTAATTATAAAATAAAGTGGTAAGTATTGGAATGAAGGCTTATGCAGGCTGTAATGGACATAGCTAGGAAGCTGGATTTGGAGAGCTAAACATCTTATTTCACACCCCCTGCTGACATGATAGAGGGCAGCTGCTTTATTATACATGAGCAACAAAAAATTTGCACATGGTACAGCATTGTTCTTTATTATCATAAGGACTGCATACTCTGCCCTCTCACACTTAGCATCTTAGAATCTTAGAGAAAGGATATAGAACGTTTTACTAATATCAGTAGCCAACTTTGTACTGTTTTTTAAAGATGATCATTTTTGGACTTTAATATAAAACACACACTTTATAAATTATCTGCACAGTAAACGCTGCATATCTGAAAAATCCAGGTCATTTCAGCTGAACAAGTGTTTCTAGAGCCGCTGCTTTGTGCCAGTCACTGTGCTGGATGTTTGGGATCAAAGGTAAATGAGACCTGGCCTCTGCCTTCAAAGAACTTACTATCTAATGTAGGAAACATGCACGTAAATCTTTTGATTAAACTTAGCAGTTTGTTGATATATGTACAAATGCATGGATGTTTATACATATGCAGTTCATGTATCACAACTTCCTCCTGAATGTTCTGATACTCAGATACATTTCTTGAAATTCCTGGGGTAGGTAGGTCACAGAGAGAAATAGAACCTGGCCTTGTCTGACATCCCTCAGGAAACAAGGCTTTATCAGGACCTTGTGTGCCGTCGCCCACCATACCAGTGAGGTTTTGATCTTTGCAATGGCAAAACCATTTTTCTCTTTTGTACAGGGACTTGCTTCTGTCAGCTTTCAAGTCCTAATTCAGTAATCCTGAAGATGCCTGGCAAGCTGCCCTCTTGTACAAATGATTCAAGGCCATGGCTAGGTGTTACTAATTGATTCAAGACAGTGGTTAGGTGTTACTAACATTTTTTGGATACTTACGGTGCTCCTGCCAGTTTTGCTTAGAGATTGAAAGGTCAAGCTCTGTGTTTGTAGAGACTTCAGTGGCTCACTAGGAAGAAACAGAATGTCAGTTTGTCTTACATACCTTTTTCCTTATTTTCTTGATGATGAAATGAGAATTTAACAGCATCTGTCCCAATAGTATCGGTGAGATAATGGGCAAGAAAAATGAAAGTTAGAAAGTGTCTTTATTACAACAGCCTTACAATGTAGTTTAAGACTTTCATTCCCCAAGACCAGTACTTCTTAATCTGGAATCCATGTACGGACGTTGGGAGCTGTGAAATTGCCTGCCAAATCACGTGTGCACATTTGTGCATGTTTGTCTTGTGGAGAGAACCAGGTCTTTAATCGGAGTGTCTGATTATGTGAGCTCTTTTTACTTCGTAAGTTTAACCACTGAGCCAAACAAGTTAAATGACCTCCAATGTTGTTTCTAGGGTTGGGGAGCAGAATACCACCGCCAGGATGTTACTAGCACCCCCTGCTGGATTGAGATCCATCTGCATGGCCCCCTCCAGTGGCTGGATAAAGTTCTTACCCAGATGGGTTCACCTCATAATCCTATTTCATCTGTGTCTTAAAACGGCCTCGGGCTTCTGCCTCTTGAAAACTATTGAGCCTTGCATGTACTTGAAGGATGGATGAGTCAGACACCATCTGAACTGACAAAGGAGCCTTGATAATACTTGACCTCTGTGACCAACTGTTGGATTCAGAAATTTAAAAACCTGGGTAACATACTGTTGATATCAAGAACCTGTTTAGTTTACATTGTAACATTCTATTGTAAAATCAACTAAAATGCATACTTTTAGCAGGACTTCGTGTATAGTTAAAGGAGAGATGGCCCAGCCAGGGACAAATCATCTATTGGAAAAACGGTCCTAAGAGATTCTATTGTGTTTGGCACTTTAAGGCCATCGTTTGGCAGAAGCTGAGCATTGATAGTCTTTCTGACGTGTGTTTTTATCAGGTTTAGAGCCCATGTGGAGTCTTCTCGCCTGGGTTTTCATAATATTTTAAAACTATTTGTTTAGTAATGGTTTTTGTTTGTTCGTTTTTTTAAGTAAAGGTTAATCTTGGTGATATACATAGTAATCTTTCTAAAACTGTATGCTGACCATAATGCCGTCAGAATAATGTTAGGCATATGCTCTTTGCTAAATATGTGTGTACAGAATATTTGGAAGTTAAGAATTGATTAGACTAGTGGATTTAGGAGTATTGGGGGGCGGGGGGAGAGGGAAATGACAAATGTAGAATATACTGTAAAAATTCAGTTTGTTGGTTTAAAGAAACAAACTGATGTCTGAACTTTGCTGTGTTTCAATTTTTTTAGAGATTTTATCCTACCTTTTTTTGTTTTCCATCTTCTGTCCCATCCTCTCCGAAAAACAGTTATGCAGCTGGTTAATTCATATAACTGTGAGAGCAAATGAATAATTCCTGCTATTCTGAAACTGACTGCCTGTATGTTTCAGTACCAATTGTATGGAGTGCTTGAATGTAATAAGGAGTTTTTATGGAGTTTACAACCCAGAAATAGGCTTTAATTTTCAAGTGAATTGTTTGCCAAACCTAGTAACTCTTAAATATTTGGAGGATTTAAGGAACCATCTCAGTTTAAATCCATTTCAGACTTTTTAAGTTTTTTTGTACTATGTTTGGTTTTATTTTTCTTCTGCTAATCTTTTATATTCACTTAACGCTCTCGTACATTGAGGACTTTTATTCCAAAACTAGTGGGTTTTCTCTACTGGAAATTTTAAATAAACCTGTCATTATTGCTTACTTTGATTACAAATTTGTTGTTTCCTTTCTTCACGCACAAGATTTTAAGATTAATAAAGTTCACCACTCTCTTGAGGGATTTTTCTCAAATATTCTTTGCCAAACATATCAAACCAGATGACTGAAAACCTAAATTGCAGAGACAGGGAGACTGAATCACGAAAAGAGCAGAGTCACTTTAAATCAGGAAAGAAAAGACATACGGAACTTGAAAAATTAAGAAAAAGCTAACTTGCGTAACCTGGAATTCCAGACCTAAACGTACAAGCTTTCTCGTGTGAGCAGCCATTATTGGTGGATGCCTCCCAGTCCACCAAAAGTCCCAGTTTCTCAACTTCAGATGAGGATGCAAGGGTGAATGTGAAAGGCTGTAACATCGGAGGAAGAAGGGGAGCTAAAACTGCAGCGAGACAGGATGCTCGCTTCTGCCATCTACTTGTGCCGACTCGGATGAGCCCATCCTCCCTCTCTGAGCCCCACCTCACCCCCAAAATGGAGTTTGCCCACGAAGGACACAGATTTGGGGAGACTCACATTCTTCCGCGGCCAGAGAGATGCCCCTGTTTCTCCTGTACATTTTCATACCTCTTTCCCAGAGGTATCCCCCCAGTTTCTATCCCCCAAACTGTGACCAAGCAGAAATTTCTGCTGCATCTTGCTGCCTCCGAAAGCATCATGGTGTAAGTGTAGAAAGCCCTGAATGGAAGACCTCCGTTATAGCACACAGTCACGCTTTGCTAGGGCATTTCACTTCTGTGAACCTCTGTGTCCTCCTCTGTCAAATGGAGATAATGTCGTTGTGTCCTCATCACAGGTTGAGGGGAGGATCTATTGGAAGAAAAATGTGTTTGAATATACCTGGCAAACATAACTGCCGTGCAGGTATGGGGTCACTCTTCTTTGACCCCCCCCCCGTACTCAGTTTTCTCACTTACCTGCTGTCGTTCCTGGCACAGGTGATCTGGATACACAATGGTGATTGGTGAGCTGTAATAAAAGGAGATTAATAAAACTATCAGGCTTCAGCAACGAAGTGTAACTGGAAATTGTCTAAGAATAAAGAGCTCAGGTCAGGATTTCTCACCTTGTTCCCAGTGGACAGCTATTTTTTGCTTTCCCCAAGTTCCTGGGGCTGCCTGCTAGGACAATTATGCAAGGGGTTAATTGGTGTAGCTATGCCGGCAGCCAGCTTGGAGAGCTACCAGGTGAGACCCCCAGATTCTCCAGGAGATTGAAACGCACTGGGTCCACGACGCTAGGAGCTGGACAGTGTGGTCCTCGTACAACTGCAATTATTTGTATTTTTGTTGAAATCCTAGCTAGGACTGTTGTCATCAGCCATAGGAGGCTTTGAAGTCTCCTGGAAGTTTTTAATGAAAGGAATGAAAAAGTCAAAGCAACCATTTGTTTGGATTACTAGAAAAAATTTAAGCTAGTTCAAACAAACAAAAAAGGCAATGTGAACTGTTTCCTAGTAGACATGTTTTCTGAGAAGTGGAGGGCCCTGAAGCCACTGCTTCACCCCACGTCTTCATAGAATCAGACCTCCAGCAAGTTTCTGAACTTTTCTGCACCTATTTCCTCATCTGTTAAAAACAGGCAGTGGGACTTCCCTGGTGGCTCAGTGGTTAAGAATCTGCCTGCTAATGCAGGGGACATGGGTTCGAGCCCTGAGCCGGGGAGATCCCACATGCCGCGGAGCAACTAAGCCCGTGCACCACAGCCACTGAGCCTGCGCTCTAGAGCCCGCGAGCCACAACTCCTGAAGCCCGTGAGCCTAGAGCCCACGCTCTGCGACAAGAGAAGCCACCGCAATGAGAAGCCCGTGCACCGCGACGAAGAGTAGCCCCCGCTCACCGCAGCTAGAGAAAAGCCCGCGTGCAGCAACAAAGACCCAACACAGCCCCAAATAAATAAATAAATGGTGGCTGGAGAGAGGATGTGAGGAAGGCTGTGTTAGAGCAAAGAGCTGTCGCACGCCTGTGAGACGATGTGAGCCTCTTCAGTGAGGTCATCCACCCCAAGAGGATAAGGCTGGGCTGAGGAAGAGTGGAAAGGCCACGGCACGTGCTGAACAGAGGACTCAACCAGCAATAAGCTCGAGCCCTGGGAGAGCATCACTGGCAAAGCTGAGGTGGGGGTCATGGCCTGGAAGTCGATCCCGTCTTCACGGTTCCATAAAGGCTCTGGAATCGGGGGCAGGATTAGAGAAAATGACTGCGGCAAAACTCCCAGAGTTGATTATTGACAAGGCAGTCCTGGGGAAACTCAAGGGGACTAATGACCATCATTGGAGTGGTGGCCTAGGTGGTCCCGGCTAAGAAGCAATTAAGAGCTTGGACTAGGTAACGAGTGTTTTTGCCCATCTTTGTATCACCAGATAGTGCTTAACCTGTGATAGGTGCTCCGTAAAAAATGAATGAATGAATGATACGGGCTAACAGCATATGGATACTGAGGTCATTTAGGGTGATGGAGGAGACAGTGTAGGTAGGGGCTTACAGTGGAATTAGGGCAAGGGACCCCCAGAACTACTGTAGTGAGAAAAAAGAATCCAGAAGAACATCAGTCTTCAAGGGAAGACAAATGGGAAAGAAAGCCAGAGAGACTTAGGAGCGTCTATCGATTCATCCCAGGATCTGAGAAGGGAGCAAAGTGAAAGGTGAAAAGCTTCCTTCTCCCCAGTGCTTGGCATATTTCACACACACAAATTTAGGTCATCTGTGTCTTTTCAAGATTCCCTGTGCCTGAGGTTTTGGAAAGGATTTCTGAAGAATGTCTTGCTCGGTTCATAGGGTTCGTGATACAGTTAAATAAAATAGGAACTCAAGAGAGAGGAAACAGGTGTGGGGAGGAGTGAAGTTGATGAAGCTCCGGGGATAGAATTCTGGGCTCCTGGGAGAATTATTTCTTGTATTTCAGGTTATAGACCAGTTGCTTCCCCAGATGAGACGATGTCAACGATAATGGGCGGAATAAGAGCAGGGTCAGCAAGCGGAATGAATGGGAGGCAGTAGGACGGACACAATAGCAGGACAGATCAGATGGTGATCCTAGCTGCTCTAGAATGTGAGGGCAGTCTCCCCCACTTCCCAAAGCGCACCAGATTTCCAGCAGGCGAAAGAAGAGTCCAGTAGAAGAGCTGCTCGCCCACTGCCAGCTCTAGGGACCATGGGTGTGGCAACTTCAGGTAATTTCTGGGCTGATACAATACCAGCTGAATCATTTAGAGCAGTAGGTTTTTCTTAAAAGAATATGTTTCGTGTATTGCCTGCATTGCGTCTACAGTGTTTTCTTACACTAGCAGAACTTATATTAAAAAGAAATAATTTGCCCAAGCCTCGCAAGTTATTGTACTAGATTGAGATTTCACTGCTAGGTTTCCCCCAACATAGTAGATGAGCTGTTAGCCTCCATGTCAGTTGACTTACTTGTTCCATATACATTTCTTATTTTTTTCTGGGAGAAGTGGAATTGGAAAAATTGTAGGCAGTTTACTGAAAAGTCCATTTTTATTGAGTCTGGTGACTCTTATCATTCTTAAGTGGTTTTCAAGGTAGTGGTCCCCAAAGAGGGTGCTGTAGGGAATCCTGAGGGCCGCAGTTTCCAAGCAGTGGAACTGAAAACCTCTTGGGCAGGTCTGGAAGCTCGGTGCTGGCAACTGAGAGGCCATAATCCACTTCAGTTGAAACGTAACATGATATTTAACAGGCAGGGCTGTATCATATTTAAAAGGTAGGGACTGACTTCTCTAAGGAAGACTTCGTGAAAAGCTGACAATGTGTAAATTCCCCCCTTGATCGGAAAACCAAACAAATCCAAGTAACACAGTTCAGCTCCCTTTATCCCTTAAACATAGAGTAAGTTTTAAAAAGGAGAAAAAAGAGAGAAGAAAAAAATGGAAATTGAGCTGCTGTTACCCTTTAGGACTAGATACCCTTTGAGAACCTGAGGAAGAAAATGTTCTCCTTTCCCTGGGTCTTGGGTCAGAGTCGCCTCCACCTTATTTCCATCCCATGTGGATGTGACTGCTGAGTCAGGGCACCTGAGTTATAGGGACCTGTTTTAATGCCTGCTCCATCACTTGCGAGCTGTGTCATTTCAGGCAAGTGAATTAATGTCTGAGCCTCAGTCTCACTGTCTGTAAAATGGGAAAATAAGAGCCGTGTTCTCACAGGTTGTGTGATTCACACTGAATGCCTGGTGCAGAGCCAGGCATGCTGTGAATGCTTAGTAGTGGCTTGGTGGCATTGGTGATGCTGACCCAGTGGGCTTCATAAATGCAGTGGGCCTCTCAATAAAGGGGGGTGGTAGGCTCTTCGGTACCTCTGGGAGTTGGTAGATGACCTGAAACCCGCAAGAATTTTTCAAATCCCCATAACAATAATAAACATTCTAGTAAAGAAAAATGCAGTGGGTTCTGGCAAAGGAAAAAAAAGAAAGAAATGCCCAGTGTGTAGCATAACTAATGTTAATAAAACATAAATCTTGTCCATTTTCCCCTGATTCCTCCAACAAGAATCCCATCTGTGGAGTCTTTGTTTTGTTTTGTTTTTCTGCATTTTTTTTTCTTTTTTTTTTTAATTGAATGAAAGATTCTTTAAATTCTATAGTGCTTCACAATTTTCAAAAGTTTCACACACATGATTTCATATAATCCCATAACGACCCCCTTTTCTCCTGCACCCCTATGTTGCCTCTCCCCCCTCCCCACTGGTAACCACTAGTTTGTTCTCTGTATCTATGAATCTGCTTCTTTTTTGATTGATTCACTAGTTTGTTGTATTTTTTAGATTCCAAATGAGTGATATCCATCTGTGGATTCTTGACTGAAGAAGCTTGAGGTGACTATATTGAAAGTTTTCTCCTATTTGCTAAATACTTGTGCTGTCGAGGTGCTTATAAATACTGATTTTCATTGACATCACTCCCTACGTCACCCCTAATTTAGAGACTGACTCCTTGGTAGGACATCTCTTAGCCTGGTGACTTCTAATTCTAAAAATATTTCTTATTCCTGGTTCCATTTCTACTTGAATGTTTGCCACACCTGATCTCAGACCTGTAACTTTCACCACCAGTCTTAGGGTGCTGCTAACCTCAGAGGGTTCAAGCCACTCTTCCGTGCTTGCTTTCACCCAGATTCTACTCCGTCTGCTGAAAGAACGCGCCACTGGGAATTCTCATCCTACGTACATTCTCAGCCTTTGCCACAACTTCGGCCATTGTCCTTCTGTGTAGTGCCACATTCCAGATTCTTGTTTATCCCTTTGTAGGCAAGGATTTATTTTGGTAGTGTAATTTTGTCTCCGCTGGTGTGGACATGGAAGGCTCCTGTTCTACTTCTGGAAGGGTATGATTCCTAACTGGGTGAACTGGCAGCCACTCTGCCCTGGGTGTCTGCCTAAGTACACAGCAGATTCTACCCCTACCAGTCATCAGATATTAATAGCTCACTTGTATCTAGTAAAAATCCATTAACTCAGGGCCCTACCAATTTTCCTACCCCACCCCTTGCTTGCCTAAATATATTGAGAAACTTCAATTAACATAGGTCCTTTTGAGAGGAAGGAGACAAGATAAACCAATTTAACCTTGATAGGATACGTAATTCTACTTAAGCATAAGGCATTAAAGGTAACACCGTCTCTGAAGCTAATCCCCGTAGGACGCTAAAACGCTTTAAAATTTGAGCCCTTGAGAAGCCCGTCCCGATGGGGTGTGACATTGATCTATGTTTAAAATGGGTGGAGGGTTTCTATATATATATATTCCAGCCTCTAGCTTCTGTTTGGGGGGAGACTGGGTGCAGGAGGAAGTGAGGGAGAGAGAAAGGCTTTGGGTCAGAGAGTTGCATCCTGATCCTGGCCCCGGGGCTCCCTTCGTGGTGACCTCTGTGAAGTTCTCCAGGTCCTCTGAGGCCAGATTTTCTCTCTGTAAAGTGGGAAACAAACTCTTCAGGGATGTTGTAAACATTAGGAACGATTGTGTAAAGTGCTGCTTGCCATACCTGTCACCTGAATTGATGCCCAATAAGCAGTAGTTGCCATTATTATGTTTGGTTGAGCCCGCGGGGTGATTTATTTTTTAATTTATTTAGGTTTGTTTGAAAATTCACAGTAACTGCCTTCAAATTCAACAATATTAATGTTGTATGGTATGAAAATTGTATATACATCTCAATAAAGGTACAAAAAAGAAAGATTTTTTAAATTTACACAAGGGGATCTATCAAATTCCCTTAGAAAACGTTCAAGTGATTTTTCTTTAATAAAGTTATTTATTTGGCTGCGTTGGGTCTTCGTCGCTGCGCGCGGGCTTTCCCTAGTTGCGGCGAGCGGGGGCTACTCTTCTTTGCGGTGCGCAGACTTCTCATTGTGGTGGCCTCTCTTGTTGCGGAGCACGGACTCTAGGCACATGGGCTTCCGTAGTTGTGGCACACAGGCTCAGCGGTTGTGGCGCATGGGCTTAGTTGCTCCGCGGCATGTGGCATCTTCCCGGACCAGGGCTCGAACCCGTGTCCCCTGCGTTGGCAGGCGGATTCTTAACCACTGCGCCACCAGGGAAGCCCGCAAGTGATTTTTAAACCAAAAACTCTCAGGGCCTATTCTGTAGGTGACCAGTAAATATTGATTAAAGGACTTCATTTGTAGCTTTTCATGAGAACAGGAGCCCAAGTTGTCCCTTATGTATCCTGCCCTTAATGCAAACACTAATTGCTACTTTTATGATACAAAAGTAGTAGTTTGTTATAAACTGCTTTTTAAAATTATTCCTTTAGCATGAATTAGTCATTGGTGGATGACACCAGTCTGAGCTTAAGAGTAAAAATTTTGGACTAGTTATATTCATCCATTGAGGGATGAGATGAGGGTCCTTGGATATGAAGCACAAATTATTTCCCAATGCATGGAGTATGGTTGTCATAACAACCTTATAACAAAATAACCAATAACTGACATGGGCCACGTAGGAGGGGTCTTACTCTTCTCATGAGAAAAATTGTGGATGAGGTCCATTAATTTACGGACCACCCACAAACTCAGGGCTGGAATTTCGGTTTTAACATCACTTTTGTTTCCTAGGAGAATCAGATAGCTTTTGTCTTCTTAATATGTTTTTAAATTTAAAAAACAGTTAAAGTGGAAAAAAACCCATGTTATCTGGGAACTTCATTTTACAGCAGGAGGAAGGGCAATATAAAATATATTTTTTTCAGGAGGCATTGGGTCTCGAGTTTGAGAGCCAATGTCCTGCATGCACTGGCTTCTGCTTACCTCTCCCACCTCACTTTATCCCGCCCCAATCCAAATCCTCAAACGCACCTTCCTTCCCCCAGCTCCTCTGCACCAGCCCCTCCCTCTTGCGCGAACACTCCCTGCTGCAGCGCTTCCTCCCTGCTGGTTGCAGGATGGCGCCTCCTTGAGTTTTACTTCCAGGGTCCTTGCTGACCTCTCTGGCAGGCGTGGCCCCGAGGCACTCGCTGTCACGCCGCCTACTTGAATTCTCTTTAGCCCTTGTCACCACCTGATTAGGGACCTTTTCTGTCTATGCCACAGTGTATCTATCCTCCGTGCCTTGAACATTGCCTGGGATATGGTAGGGGCCCAGTAAATATTTGTGGAATGAAAGAATGAATAAGATAAGGCAAGGTAAAGCATCTTGTTGGTGATATATAAAGAGCTAAAACTCTAAGGTTTTGCATTATGAAATAAAATATTAAGACACTTGAACCCATGCTGTGGCAAGGATGGCACCCATGCTCACCCTTTCAGAGACTGCAAATTAGTGCTGACTGAAAGGGATGTTCACAATATTTTGCAAGCTCTTATTTTCCGACTAGGTGTGGTGTTTTAGTGAAACTATTATATATTTGTGGGCATGTGTGCAGGGCATGAAAGCTCAGAAAAGTGAGATCTTGTTCAAACTGGGGTTAAAACAAAATGATAATGGATGAACATGAGGTCAGATGACTCCCAGCAAACTGTTACTAACAAGCAAATTATCAGCATCAATAATTGGAGTATAAGCATCGGGCTTAGGTGAGTAAAAATCTATCCAGAGAGTATGCAAAGAGAGATGTGCGTGAAGGGTGGTAATTAACTTGCCTCCAGCCTCCCTCGCCTCCAACCCATCCTCTACACCCTCTTTCTAAAATACCAATGTTACCTCTCTACGCTGACGGAAATGCTCCGGTAAGCCCTTATTGCCGCAGATGACGTGCATAATCATGAACCCAATAAAAGTGCCACTGTTTGCAGAGCAGGCAAAGACCCTTCATAGTCTGGCTCCTCTCATCCCCTTGTATGTCCCCACACAGGCCCTAAGCTCCAGTCACACTGGAAAACCTGTCATCCTCACTCATGACAGTGGCTTGCTCTCACACAGCCCCTCCCTGAGAGGCCCTTCTGCTGCCTGGAAAATCCGAACTCATCATCAAGAAATACTGAGGCATCGCCTCTTCTGTGTAGCCTCCCTGATGTCCGTCTCAGGCAGTGTTGGCTGCCCCTCTCTTATTCTCCCATTGCTCTACCCTCAACAGACCCCCATTTTAAGTGCTATTGGATACCTCCATTTTTTTTCCCCACACAAACTTTGGAGGCACTTTAAAATTTCATTTACATTTCTCCTCCAGGTCAGAATGCAAATTTTGTAATACAGTTACTGAGCTGTGTTTGAGCTTTTAAAATTGCAGTTTCATAGGCTCTTGGTTCCTAAAATTGTGATGACTTGCTTTATTTATACATGAGCCAAGCTCTTTAACTCTTTTAAAGGGACTATGAATTTTATTACTTTGTTTTCTCTGTTGGAAATGACCATGAGAAGTTCCCAGGAAAATTCTTGTCTTGACTCCATTTTTATGCTTTTAGAAAGAGGAACATCATGGCTCTTTGGCTGGGGATGGTAAAAAAAAAAAAAGAGGTTCTGTGTTTCTGTTCCTCATGGAATGGGACCCTCTTTAGAATTACTGCCCTGGTGCAATTGCTGTCAAAAGCGACAAGAATGGTCTTTCGTCACATGCTGGTTTTCTTGGCTTTTTTTGGTTTTTTAAATTGAAGTATAGTTGATTCACAATGTTGTTTAATTTCTGCTGTACAGCAAAGTGATTTGGTCATACATCCATACATATACGTGGATATATATATTCTTTTTAAATATTCTTTTACATTATGTTTTATCATAGGATATCGAATAGCTCTCTGTGCTATACTGTAAGACCTTGTTGTTCATCCATTCTCTATATAATAGCTTACATCTGCTAATCCCAACCTCCCACTCCATCCCTCCCCCAACCCCGTTTCCCTTGGCTTTTAAATAGTACTAAAGAACAGGAGTTCTTCCCAGGTTGCACAACTGCTTGTGGTGATTCTACTGAAAACTTGGAATTATTGCTAAAATAGTCTCACTCAGAGGGCTCAAATCAATCAAGGGAGGGAGAGAGAGAGAGGGAGAAGAAGCTCCCAGGTGCAGAGAGCTCAATGAGATATGTCACTAACATTCTGAAACACCTGTCCTCTCTCTCTAGGGATCCCTAAAAATGACTAGATGTTTCGGAAGAAGGAAGGCCAGAAAGGAAATGACAGGAACCTTATGGAAATGTGGAGATATAAAGTTAGCATCACATATGTAGGAGGGACAGCTGCGTGTACATTGCAAATACTGAACAGAATGGAGTAGAACAGGAGGGGGGCCCTGGAAGCCCAGGCCAAGGGCAAAGCCACCCGAGGCAGGAGAGAAACAGGAGCTGAGTCCAGAGCTGACAGCAAAAAGAGGAAAAGGAGAAGACTGTTGTCTGCCCCCAACTCGCTGTTCCCCACGGTACATGCCTCACGAGCCCACCAGGCACCCACAGCCTCAAAGAGACTCAGGTGCCCACTTGCTACCCTGCTGGTTTCCAAACCCCTCTTGCAAGCTTCTTCCTCTAGCCTCGAATCAATCATTCATTCATTCATTCAGGTATGCGAGCATTTACCCAGCAAATGTTTACTGAAAATGGCTTCTGGCAAGAGTCAAGATTTCATCTAGCCTTGGAGCAGGGCTGCCGGGAAATTGCACAGAGGAAGTAAAACCTGGGACGGTTTCAAGGAGAGCCTTAATCACCTGCAGTGTGGGGTGACACGCCAATCGAATTGGGCTCACTCCCCAAATGGTCCCCTCTCCCCGGGTTCCTTCACACAGTAGTCAAGTAGTTGTTTGCTCTGAGGTAACTGTATGTGGCCTGAGAAGCCTGGAGATTGGAGACACGCCCTCTGATAATGGTTAGGGGTCAGATATGACGTTATTACCGCATCATACTTGACTTATTCTCTGGTGTTCTTCCCCATTCTCCAGGCTGGGTGTGTGCACCACCATGCTGAACCTTCACCCCCAAACACCAATCCTGGGGGGCTTCACTGAGGACACAGGCAATAGAAGACTAGGCTGTAGTCCTGGATTCCTGTTGTCAACGCTGTGATCAACAGTGCTCTCTTGTGTCTAATTTCATCTTTTTTTTTTTTTTTTTTTTTTTTTTTGCGGTACGCGGGCCTTTCACTGTTGTGGCCTCTCTCCCGTTGAGGAGCACAGGCTCCGGACGCGCAGGCCCAGCGGCCACGGCTCACGGGCCCAGCCGCTCCGCGGCACGTGGGATCCTCCCGGACCGGGGCACGAACCCGTGTCCCCTGCATCGGCAGGCGGACTCTCAACCACTGCGCCACCAGGGAAGCCCTAATTTCATCTCTTACCAACCTCACATGGCCCTTTGGTTTGAGATTCTGTTGACAGACAGAATTGTTTACATTTTTCATGAAGTTAAAATGCACATGATTAATTAACAATCAAATAGTCCAGAAGGACTCATGATTGCAAAGCAACTATCCTGGACTCTGCTCTCCCCTTTCTTGATTTTGCTGCCCAGGCTTAACCACGGTTCCATCTGTTGTTTTCTTTTGGTTGCCATCTCCGCAGCTCTAAATAATAAGCTTCTACTTCTATGTCTTGATTTATCAATTCTAGACCTCATTTATTGATTCCCTCCCGTTGAAACTGATGTAACTTAGATTGGGACTTGAACCCACGGTCTTTTAATTAGAATCACTCACCTGATGTCTGGACTTGCTGAGGCTCAGGCCCTTTTGTCGCAGTGCAGAAAGAATTCAGCAAGAGGCAAAGTGATGGATGAGAAGTGATTTATTAGAACAGGATGATTGTGAGGCTTACAAGCGGCAGGCAAGCATTGCACTGCCCCCGAGTACTTAGTGGGTTACATTTTTATAATAAAGGAAGAGAGGGGAGGAGGAGAGGACCTTCTTTGTCTTTCTTGAGTAGACATCATGCTTTCAACATCAGCTCCTCCTCCAGGTTGGGTTTTTTGTCCCTACATGGTCAGGCCAGGACTGTCACGGCACTTTGGAAAAATTATTTCAGGTCTCGGTGCAATGAGGATCTTTCACTTTGAAATGTCACCTTTCCACAAATGATTGTTTTTTTGTGTGTGCAAAGAGCATGTCCTAGGGGTCAGAGAGCATGTTTTGGAGGTCATTAACTTACTGAGCTCACTGGGCAGGATGTAGGTCTCATGCCACCATTGTTTTATTGTTTGGGGGCTTGTCTCTGCTTCTGTTGTGCGATTATTTTGTTGCTAATCAAGTTAGCTTTATTTTGTTGTTAAGCTAGCCAATCTGGCTTTGATGCTAAGTGACTTGTTCTGCTTTATGAGTCAAGCAAGCCCACATTGTTTCAGGATTTTTCCATTACTTTCTTGAGTGATCATTAATCTTACTGTGGTCTCCCAAAGCCCCCTAAAGTTCCCTCCCTATCTGCAATCCCCTAATGGCGTTTCCAAGCTATTTGATTATCCTACTGAATCCCTCTCACTAGGATAGAGGACTTAGCTAGTCTACATGGCTCCCACATCCCCTTCCTGCCTTCTCCTGTTACCGAGTCCAAGCTCGTACAGCAGACCGAGAACATGGTGGAATAGTGTCCCAAAGAACCATCTTGACCAGGTTTGGCTGCTAGTTTCTCTTATAGAGCAAAGAGAGGGGACGTGAGGAGGTAAAGTAAACAAGATGATAAGCTGTTGCAAATGTTTCCTGCCTCTGGCGGGACTCAGGAGGGGATGTGTTAATTTCTTCTTTCCTGCAGCCATGCAGGTGAGCCTGGTGAGGATGTTTCCTGTGAGCTTAAACAAAGGTATTTTAGCTTAATGCTCAGGCACGGGAGGAAGGGTTCCAGGAGATGGGCCCTTATGTATACTTTAAATTATAGGCAACATCCATTTAGCGATTAACTTGGAGCAAAAGCAATAGAATACAAAGGTTCAAGTAAAAGAAATGGATCCAATATGGAGTCAGATTTGTTCTTCCCTATTACAGTCCCAGTGTAGCAATTTCACGATTCTTGTTTCCTTCACTTTGCCCTTAACTTCTCCTCCCAGCCTTGTTACCTGCACCTCTGTTGGTAAAATGTCAAGGTTGATGGCATTTACACTGTGTTCCTTAAACAGAGTCAAGTCTCCTGTGATTTGCCCACAGGTTGATTCTACATGTTCCAAGCCAGTAAACAATGTTTACTATCATAACTAGGTAAATAGTATCCATCCAGAGCCAAGTGGTGAGCCTAGATCACCAGGCTTCCTCCAATATCACAACAACTGTGGCCCTGAATGGAAAATGTTTCTACAGTCAAGTTCAAATGGATTCTCCTTTTCTGTGTTCTACCGTGTAATCAAAGTAACAGTTAATCTTAGTTTGATTTTTACTTGGACCATAACTTTGTTTTCTTTTTAGATAATCAGAATTTTATTTTATTTTTTAATTTTTATTGGAGTATAGTTCATTTACAATGATGTGTTAGTTTCAGGTGCACAGCAAAGCCATTCAGTTATACGTATACATATATCCCTTCTTTTTCAGATTCTTTTCCCATATAGGTTAATACAGAAAATTGAGTGTAGTTCCCTGTGCTGTACAGTAGTAGACCATAACTTTCTGACGATGTGAATTTTTTTCTTGTAGTTTCTGATTCCTTTTCTTCTCTTTTATTTTGCCTACATGGGATGAGGTTTTTCATATGTCACCTTGTCTAGCCTAGAGTTCTGTTATTCAGACTCTAATCTAGGTGTTGCTCTGAAGAGATTTTGATCATTAAAGTCCCCAATTAGTTGATTCTAAGTAAGGGAGGTTAAAGTGGGTGGGGTGACGTTTCCCTCAGAGAAAAAGAATTTCTTTGGACCTATGGACAACAGTTTCAGTCTGTGCTTACGGTTTCAAGCCTGCCATGATATTTTCTTCCCGATAACCTGGCCTATAGATTTGAGACTTCTGTAACCAGCCCCCGCAATCATGTAAGCCAATTCCTTTGTAATCAGTCTATCTATCCATCTCTCTAGCTATTCATCTCTCCATCTCTGTCTATCTATCTGTCTCATCTGTTATCTGTCAATCTTCTATCATCTCAAACTGGTTCTGCTTGTCTACTTGAACCCTTCTGTTCCTTTATCACAACTTCAAAATTTACCAGTGTTTTCATCAGACTGTTTAGTCCAACAAATGCCGCATTTTCTGGAGCCTTCCCTCCTGGAGCTGTTTCCCTCCCCTTCCAATCCACAGACATCACTCTCGAGCTCCTAACAGACAGCCACTTTCTCAGGATTTCCCTTCACTGCTCTCTCAAGTTGAACTTATGTTTCCTGGATTCATATCATCCTGTCTATTGGTTTATTTCCTCAATTTGTTGGAGTTCTACTACAAGTTATTTCCTTTTAAAAAAATGAAGGTAAACTTTGAGAAAATGTTTTACATTTTGCTCTCCCCCTTGATGGACAGTTTGCGTACAGAATTCCAGGTTGAAAATAATTTCCCCCTAAAAACTTTGAAAGCACTGATAGAGTTTTTCCTTGTTATCTAGGACTGCTGGTGAGAAACTGGTGCCAGCCTGATTATCAATCTTTTTTAGATGACCTGTTATTTTTCACCACTGGAAGCCTTTGGAATCTTTTATCTTTGTTGTGCTAAATTCACAATGATAGTTCTAGGAGTTATTCAATTGATTCCATCAATTTTGCTAGGCACGTCCTAATCCCTAGAACCTGTGAATATGTTATCTTACAAGGCAAAAGGGACTCCACAGATATGATGAAGTTAAAGATCCTGAAATGGAGAGATTGTTCAGATGGGCCCAATGTAATCACAAAGGTTCTTATAAGGGAAAGAGAGTCAGAATCAGAGAAGGAGATGTGACAACGGAAGCAGAGGTGAGAGACTGCAATCTGGGTGGGCATCATCTGAACTGCTGAGAGCCTGAATACAACAAAAAGGCAGAGCAAGGGTGAATATGCTCTTTTTTCTTGAGCTGAGATATCCATCATCTCCTGCTTTTGGACACTGGTGCTCCTGGTTCTCAGATCTTCAGATTGGGACCAAATTATACCACCAACTTTCCTGGTTCTCCATCTTGCAGACAACAGATCATGGGACTTCTTGACCTTCATAATGCATGAGCCAATTCCTAGTATATATATTTTTTTATATATAAAATCTTCCTATTGTATATGTAATAGGAATATTATATATAAAATAGAAACATTTTATACATATATAGAGAGAGGAATATAGATATATAATTATGTGTGTATATGTTAACTCAGCATTAATTTTTTTAAATCATTAGCACAAATGATCACCATTCATTGAATAAGTAGTTAATTAAGCATCTATTTTGTGCCATATAATATATTAAGATCTATTTTGTGCTGGATGCTTGGGATATAAAGGTGAGCAAAAGTAGATATATTTCCTGCCCTCATAGAGTTTACACTGTTATGATCAGACAAGTAAATGTAAAATTACATCTGTGGTTAGTGCTTTGAAGGAGTGGAATGTCAATCTATGACAGTGAATGGGGGCTTGCTGACAAAGTCTGAGAGGTAGGTGAAGGTTTCTCTAAGGAACTGACTCATGAGTAGCATAATTTTCAATAAATGCCATTGTATATTTTATAAACATGTATGTATATTATTATTGCATATATAGATTTCATGAAGCATGCACTGCATGAAAGATGATAGAGTAGGAGTGAAAAGTGTTCAGCATGGGTGCTGGGAGACCTGGGAGGCCTGGGGAGTTTCAGCGTCAGCTTTGCCAACAGATGGCTGCATGGCCTTGGGAAGCTCAACTTAGCTTTCCTGGGCAGGCGTTTTTCATCTCTACAGTGAAGGAGTTGGATGAAAGGATCTATTAGGTCATTACCAGCTCTAAAAGTCTCTCAAAATTTATACATTTTCAAAGTCTTGTCTCTCTTAAGGGTCTTGATTTAAGAAATAATTCTGCTCAGGTCATGTGCATATACCCTAAGAAAGGATCATTTGTTCCAGAAATATTTGGGGGGTACTTATTATCTAATTGTGTGTCTGTGCGTGTGTGTGGCGGGGGGAGAGAGAGAGAGAGGAGAGAAAAGAGAGCGAACTAAGCACATGTGGGACTTCCCTGGTGGCACAGTGGTTGAGAGTCCGCCTGCTGATGCAGGGGACACGGGTTTGTGCCCCGGTCTGGGAAGATCCCACATGCAGCGCGTGGAGCGGCTAGTCCCGGGAGCCATGGCCGCTGAGCCTGCGCATCCGGAGCCTGTGCTTTGCAACGGGAGAGGCCACAACAGTGAGAGGCCTGCGTACCTCAAAAAAAAAAAAAAGAATCTGCCTGCCAAGGCAGGGGTTTGAGCCCTCATCCAGGAAGATCCCACATGCCACGGAGCAACTAAGCCTGTGCACCATAACTACTGAGCCTGCACTCTAGAGCCCACGAGCCACAACTACTGAGCCTGCATGCTGCAACTACTGAAGCCCGCGTGCCTAGAGCCCGTGCTCCGCAACTAGAGAAGCCACCGCAATGAGAAGCCCACGCACCGCAACGAAGAGTAGCCCCCGCTCGCCACAACTAGAGAAAGCCCGCATGTAGCAACGAAGACTCAATGTAGTCAAATATAAATAAATAAAATAAATAAATTAATTTTTTAAAAAATGACTAAACACATGTAAGATGGGTCATTTTAAGTGAAAATAGAAATATATTTCTATGTCAGCAAATACATATTTTTTGTTGTTTCTGGGAGATGCGTTCACTGAAGAACAGGGTTTCAATCAACAATTACTTTTTGGAGCAGTAATTAAGTATTCCTTTGGGACTTTTTCAATTGGGACTTTTAAAATGAATCCTGGGGCTTCCCTGGTAGCGCAGTGGTTGCGAGTCCGCCTGCCGATGCAGGGGACACGGGTTCGTGCCCTGGTCCGGGAAGATCCCATGTGCCGCGGAGCGGCTGGGCCCGTGAGCCACGGCCCCTGGGCCTGCGCGTCCGGAGCCTGTGCTCCGCGGCGGGAGAGGCCACGGCAGTGAGAGGCCCGCGTACTGCAAAAAAAAAAAAAAAAAAAAAAAAGAATCCTGGCTTCCCTTTAAATTGTGAAAGTTTCTAAAATGTTAGCATGCAACAGTGTTAACAACTGCTCTGGAAATATTATTGGAAACTGGATGGAAGCTTGTGTGTGCCTGTGTGTGTGTGTGTGTGTGTGTAGTTCATTTACTGGTAACAAAAGACCTCTTTGGGGGAAAAACAAGATCTATTTTCTAAGTTCATAGAAATACCCTTAGAAATGGCCTGCATGATTTGGAAAATTGAAAGGGGAAAGTTATACGTGATAAATGAACCAAAATAGATTTTAGAATTAGACTAGCTCTGTTTCTTGAAGTGTGTGATCTTTGATCCTTTGTTTATCAGTTTGTGCTTACTCTGGTATGTGATTAGAAATGCTTATGGTTTAGAAACAGTAATATCTCCCAGTGAATCTATTGCCTATATATTAAAAAAAAAAAAAGATATACACACCATTTTAAATTAAATTTAATTTAATGTCAAAATATCTTTGACTATGTTCATAATTTTAATTTCTACATCGGACTCAACCCTCTAGACTTCAGAGCTTCTAGTTGGTGGCTGACTTGGTCCTCAAATTGAAGGGAACTTTTTCTTTCACCAGTGGAGCGGTCCGTCTCATCAAGGATGGAGTGGGAACTCAGGTGTAGTTTAGCTGAACTCACAGGAAACGTTGCTCTACTGTGATTTCTTTGCGTGATATTGAGGCAGTGAGAAGAGGAGACATGATTGACAAGGGGAGGAGACTCACTTGGGTCACTGTAAAAAGTCAAGAGAGAAACGGCTCCTTTCACCGACATTCTTTCTTTCCCAAGAAACAGGGGTTTGCCAGCCGAATGCAGTCCTCAATCCCTTTTGATCTCCGAGGGCCTTTGAAATATGAACATAATTACAGATAGGCTTTGGGTAGCAAGTGGAAATACTTAGGTAGCACATCTTTGGAAAAGTGCTGGTGTTATCTACAGGTTTCAATTCAAAAGCCAAATTCCTTTCCCGGCAGAAGTTTTATATTTTCCCCATTTTCCTTTTTGAACTTTGCGTTTCAGTTGCTAACCACCATCTATAGTCCTGAGTGTACAACGAGTTGATGATCAGTGCATAAATAAATACACGTGAACTGCTAACAGGTGTCTCTAGAAACTATAGTCACTTTCCATGATTCATCTGAGAACTATAGTATAGGCAAAAATAGCAACATACATAACCTCGATCAGCTGTAGCTATATCCAAACAGTCAAAATGCAGCTGTGGAGGGATTAGGAAAGGTGGACGAAATCCTTTCTTTATAATTGCATTAAAATGCAACACAGAAGAGACAAAATAAGTGAATGCATTTACGTATTTCCTAAACCTACAAAGTCTGTGCCAATAGTTCAGAAATGCATTTTAATATTATGCATATATATTTATAAATATGGAATTTTTTAGCCATTAAAAATTATACTGTGGATGGATATTTATTGGAATGGGAAGAAGTTTGTGGTAGACAGTTAACTTAAAACTCAGATTTAAATAAATGTGTACAGAATGGTCTCTTTGTAATAAATAAATATGTATATATTTATAATAATAAGAGAGCTGAATTGATAACTAGGAGTTGTTAACAGTGATTACCTCTAGATGGGTGTTTCAGTTACTCTTTTTGCTGATCTGTGTTTTACAATTTTTCTTCAATAAGATTTCATTGCTTTTTCCAATAAGGAGAAAAACAGTAAACGTTACTTTAAACTTAAGATATAACAAAAAGTGTTAAGATATTTGAGAGCAATTGAGCCACTGACAGATAACCTGCAGTGATCATATAAAACAGGAGTGAGAAGCAAAGAAATAACGGTCTAAATGATTCTCTTAATTCTGACACCAGTTCCAGCATATGGGTTTTGCACCCACCGGCGAGCAATTCTCCACCACCAGCTGTGTGTGCTACAATTTCACTCAGTTCTGACGCTTATCTACCAAGAATTCCCCCAAGTTCAGGGCTCAGTCCCTCAAGACCTCCCCTCACCTCCCTTCACACTCACCCACGAGACACGAGTGCAAGTCCAGGTTGTACCCTGTGCTTCTGATTGACCAGCTGTATATTAGGGATTCCAGTGACCCCACCCCCGACCCCACTGCTTAGATTCAATTACTTTGCTAGAGCCAGTCACAGCACTCAGAGAAACATTTTAATTACTATATTACTGATTTAGTATAAAAGGGTATAACTCAGGAACCCGCCATATGGAAGAGATGCACAGGGTAAGAGACCGGGAAAGGATGCAGATCTCCATGCCCTCCAAGAGCACCACTATCCCCAAGTCTCCAAGTATGTGATTAGAAATGCTTACGGTTTAGCATTTAGCATATGGTTAGCATGAAATGCTTGCGTGTTCACCAACAGGGAGGCTCTCTGACCCTATCATTTTGAGGCCTCGTTACATAGGCAGGGATGATTAAATCATCGGCCACTGACAACTGATGCAATCTCCAGAAGTCAAGGGGTGGGCCTGAAACAGTGATATACTGCCATTTGCAGCAACGTGGATGGACCTAGAGAAGGAGGTGAAATGAGTCAGAGAAAAAACAAATACTATATGGTATCACTTACAGGTGGACCCTATAACAATAATACAAATCAATGTTTCCACAAACCAGAAACAGACTCACAGCTACAGGAAACAAACTTGTGGCTACCAAAGGGGAGAGAGAAGGTGGGGAGGGACAAATTAGGGGTATGGGATCAACAGGTGCAAACTACTATATATAACGTCAATAAAATAGGTAAGTAACAAGGATATACTGTAGGGCACAGGGAATTATACCCATTATCTCATAATAACCTATAATGGAGTATAATCTGCAAAAAAACAGAATCACTATGCTGTACACCTGAAACTAACATGATATTGTAAATCAACTGTACTTAAATGTTTTAAAAGACACCTTTATCATTCTTATCACTTAGAAGATCCCAGGGACTTTAAGAGCTCTGTGCCAGAAATGGGGAGGAAAGCCAAATATAGATTTCTGATCACAGTGTCACAATTCCTTAGGGCTAACCTCCCCCAGGGTGGGCTCCCGAGAACACACGTGCCACAAAATACCCTGTGGAAAAAATAAAGGAGGTCGACTTGAAGACCTACCACGAAGTCAGCAACATTTAAGAGAGGACTAACCTGGAGTGGGAGAGGTACAAACTATTGGGTGTAAGACGGGCTCAAGGATGTATTGTACAACACGGGGAATATAGCTAATACTTTGTAAAACTGTAAATGGAAAGTAACCTTTAAAAATTGTATAAAAATGTTAAAAACGAAAAGAAAGGACCCACCCTTCTGTCAATTCAAAAACCACTTTGGAAAGTTTTGCAAGTGGAGAAACCTGCAGCAGCAATTACTTACTGGACCACAGATACCTTTTTCCATGAAACACTTACTAGCATTCCATGGCTCACGCTAGGAGCCTGTCTTCCAGTAAAGGCCTAGGGGCATCTCCTCTTTAAGCCCCGAAGGCCTCTTGTTTCCATTACTGCAGTTGCCTAAAGAAGAAATTCCACAGCCAAAGGCTTTCAGTTGAATATGCCTAATGAGTTAAAGTGCAAAATAAACTATCAAACAAAGAGCAACAAGTGTGCTTCTGTTGCCTGACACTGCACAGAATTCTCAGTGGGGAGGAAACCAAACGTTCAGTTCCTCTTTGGACTCCAGAGGAGAGTGGATTCTCCGCAGCAAACTACCCGGGGGCTCCAACTTCCACCTCCGGGCCTTCATTCTTCAAGGCCACCTCCTCTTGGCCTTTGCCAATCAGTTCTCACTTCCTCTAGACCGCAGCGTTGATGCTTGAAAAGGCTGTAGTGGGAGTTTCCAGAGCTGACTTCCCACATGCACGGGCTGCTCTTTGGGCATTTGCTCCACGCATGACTAACCACGTGCGGTATGTTGAAATGCATTTTTATTACCGTTTTAAAATAGTAATAAGGGAATTCCCTGGTGGTCCAGTGGTCTGACTCTGTGCTCTCACTGTAGGGGCTGCGGGTTCGATCCCTGGTGGGGGAACTAAGATCCCACAAGCCGTGCAGTGTGGCAAAAAAATAAAGATCTAAAATAGTAATAAAACATTGTTTTCGCTGTGGTAAAATACACACAACATAATATTTACCATTTTAACCATTTCGAGTGTACAGCTCGGTGGTATTAAGTACATTCACTTTGTTATGCAACCATCATTCCCATCCGCTTCTAGAACTTTCCAATCACCGGACACAGAAACTCTGAACCCTTAAACACGAACTCCCCACTGCCCTCCCCCCACCCCTGCATCCCTGGTAACTTCTAGTTTACCTTCTGTCTCTAGAAATTATTCTAGGTACTTCATATAAGCGGAATCATACAATATTTGTCCTTTTGCGTCTGGCTTATTTCACTTCACATAATGTTTGCAAGGTTCATCTGAAACAAAGTAGCTTTCAGCGAATAATAATAATTATGGTATCAGGGAAAGGGAAAATACTGTTTGTAATCTTTCACCAAGGTTTCGTTAACCCTCTAAAAGAAGGAGCACGGGAGGCACAGGTTAGAGCCCACATCCAGTCAGATTCTTTTTTTTTTGGCCACACTGCAAGGCTTGCAAGATCTCAGTTCCCCAGTCAGGGATTGAACCCCGGGCCACGGAAGTGAAAGCCCAGAATCCTAACCACGAGGCCACCAGGGAACGCTCCAGATTTTTTTTATTACTCATTTCTACTGAAATAGAAAATCCTAACCATAATTACTGGTCATCAGAATTCGCAAAATTGTTCACGACCTCTGTCTGATACTTCTAAATCTACAGCTCAAACATATACCCAGAAAGTATGTTGTAGTTTCTCTCTCAGCAGTAAGTCAGTCATTAGGATAAAAAAAAAAATTTTAGGATAAAAAAACACAAAACACCACATGTAATACCTGGAACGTTCTCTGTTGCAACGTCAGAGATGATGGTAAACGGAGTAGGTCTCCACTTTGATTTCATTTGGCTCTGCAAAGTGTTTCTCCAGGCTTGGGGACAGCATCTGAATTAGTTTCTTTTATTTATCTTATTTTTAGGGATATAACACATAAGCACATCCCATAATGTCTTGGATTTCTCTGATGAATGAAAAAAATCACGTGTTAAAATCAAACTTGTTGATTAAGATATTTATACCATAGTTTGATCTTCTTAAGACATCCTGAGCACCACAATATTTAAAATGATAAAAATTTATACTCTGACATGATAGACTAAGGCTCTTAAAAACAGAATATATCATTGAAATATACTACTTGAAAAAAACTACTTAAAAAATGGCATTACTAGTGTCATGAAGAAATGCTTTTATTGCATCCCTGATTTTAAACGCTTGTTTAAACACCTTCATCTTGATAAACAGTTTACTTCTGTGTGGAAAAGAAGGCTTGTACTTAGCGCCAATTCCTTCACAAAGTATGCTTAGAAGATAAACACTTGGTGACCACAGTTTAAACGTATTAACTACTTTCACCAACTATGTTCTGGGGAGGAAGCAAGGGATAAGGATACAAGCATTTTATCCAAATAAGTAAGCACTTCCTCCTTGAATTCGTAACTGGCGCTGGCAGTATCCTTCCGGCCTACATCATGGTTCACAAAATCATTGTCAACTACATGAAAAAATCTCCTCTAGCATGGGGGTGGAGCAATAAACTAACCAGTAGGTCACAGAACACTTCCCTTTTATATATTTCTGCACATTTCTGCCAAGCATTGACTGATACTCTGGACATCTGATTCTTTCCAAACGTAGGCCAAATATCTACCAGTATGCACTCATGATAGACATGGCCCTTCTTTGCTGAATGCCATTAATATTATACGACGTTCAGGGGGCTTCCCTGGTGGTGCAGTGGTTGAGAGTCCGCCTGCCGATGCAGGGGACGCGGGTTCGTGCCCCGGTCCGGGAGGATCCCACGTGCCGCAGAGCGGCTGGGCCCGTGAGTCATGGCCTCTGAGCCTGCGAGTCCAGAGCCTCTGCTCCGCATCGGGAGAGGCCGCAACAGTACGAGGCCCGGGTACCGCAAAAAATTATACGATGTTCAACAGTCCACTTGGATTGAAATTCCCAGTAGCCAATTAAATTTGCTTCCTGAGCATAGTAATTATCATTAGCCTTATAGCTGGATTTGTAAACTTTTTAGCAATGCGTGACTTCTATATTTGTTTTTTTGTTTGTTGGTTGGTGTGTTTTGTTTTGTTTGGCGTACAACTTTGATGAATGTTTCTTTAGTTTTGGTCTCTTTTCCACCTTTAAATGACAAAATGGATCAATTTCATATTAGAAAGCATTATTTTGTGCTTGTTCAGGAAAAACTCAATTGGTTTATCAGAAAGGTCATGATACTTTGAAAGCAATGCAAAAGCCTCTGTGGCTTCTTGCCATTCTTTAACAAAGTTTTGTAAGAGACAATGTAATAGAAACTAGAGGCAAATTGATTGCTGGTCTGATAAAATCCAATCTTCACATATTCATCAAGATTCACTTGTTCTAACATATACAGCCTCACATTCAATATTTGCATTGGACTCCTGTTCACTGTTTACATTTACACTGTTGTTCTATTACATTACCGTTTTTATCACTACCTCTATATTTTACTGAACTACCTCTAAGCACGTGAATTGTCTATCATAACACACAATAAAAATGTGAAGTTAGATGTAAATAGCATTTAAATATATAAAATTTAATAGTCAAGGCAAAAGTGCACTATCAACTAACTGAATGTTAGTTGAGATGAACAAATGTTAGTGATTATTAAGCATGCAGCTAGATCCCTATCCAAATGATAAATTAATCTTAACTTTCAGATTTACAAAATGAACACGAACTAAATTGTTTCCTTGCTCTTTCCTTCTGTAGACAGCCTGGGAACACCGATGATCCACAGTCTGCCTGTGACCAGCAGTTCCCTACGGGGTGGGATTTCGGGGTGTTGGGAGGGCTGCCTGCCTTCCAGAATAGCTCATCCTCCAACTGGCCTGATATCCAAAGTCCTCAAGTCATTAGTGATTTCTCCTAGGAGCAAGACAGACGCAGCTCATAAAATTCAAGGCGATTTTTATTGAATATCATGAAGCCCACAGCATACAGGTGGGCTATAGATACAGGTGATAAATGAAACGGACACAGTCCCTGCCTTCTGGAGCTTATGATTCAGACCTGAAATAAGTAAACACATATAAATTGCAAACTACGGATTACGGTAAGTGCTGAAGGAAAAGAAGGATGAGAGAGAGAATAATAAAGGGGTGTGGGGGGGGAAGTCTAATTTAAATTGATTGTTCAAGGGCAAATGCTCTGTGAGTTATTCTCTTTGAGATCCTCGAAAAGCAGAATAATCCATGGGTACTTAGTATATGCTCTTTCTTCTAACAACATTTGCGTAGTGTAGGAGCACCTAAGAGACAACAGGCTTTCGATTATTACTATCATTGTTAGTGTTTACTATGTTCCGAGCACTGTTCTAGGCCCTGGGGTACAGTTGTGCCTGAGACAGACAAGATTTCTGTTCTCATGCGGCTTAGAGTCGAGATCCTCCTCAGAATATGAGAAGATAAAAATATAGCTAAACTCTGGAGTAAACTATTGGGTTGGCCAAAGAGTTCGTTTGGGTTTTTCCATAAGATATTATGGGAGAGCCGAACGAACTTTTTGACCAGCCCTATATTTAAAAGCTTATAAAGCATCAGTTCATCAATAATGCAAGATCACCACAGGGATAAGAGATACACCCTTGCCTGGCAACACTTGGCTCTAAGCTGGTGACTAGCGATGTAGAAGATAAAAGCCCCAAAGGGAGGTGCCGTTTCAGGTTTTAATATCATCTTACCCCTCTTCTGATTGAAATTTGGACTCAAATGGAAATTTGCCTGTGGAGAGAATTGTTGACCAATCTATGTTATATTTTTATAACCGATCAATAAATTGGCATTCTGGTCACACACATTAATCTGTAAGAGTGTGTTTAACCTGAGAGATTAGAAATCAAGTCTGTGAGGTCAAGGGCTGGCTCTGGATGGAGGGTGGAGCACTCACCCCAGGTGGTACCCCAGTACCTACCCGTCAGGGTGGCCCCAGGCTCTCTCCATGAGACCACCCGTTTTAGGGTAAGTTCTCTTTCCGATCCGCAGTTTGCATTAACCAATGATCGTGAGATATTTGGAAGACACCTCATCAACTATCCCTAGGGAGGAAATAATGATTTAGGATGTGAGATAGGAAATGGTTATTTCAAGGTTTATAATAAACCATTTTCAACAAAATTGGCTGATATTCTCAAGAACTGTCAATAGACTAGAAAATGAAGGAGCAATTGAGCTCACAACTTTTGATCCTTTTGTAAGTGTAGTTGCCTACACTTAGCAGTTGGAAGACAGGCTAACACAGACAATGGAATGCAGACATTTCTCATTTATTCCAACAAGCTGAAATAGTGCATAAGATCAAAAAAGAAACATTCAGCAGTTCAGTCTTGTCTCCCTTTCTTGTGAAATTGAAAGGAAAAAGAAATAAGCATGCTTGAATTTTGTGTAAATGGGACTAAGAATATTTGCCACAGACAGTTGATTAATCATAAGCCCAAAGCTACTCTTTCCAAGCTCAGCAGAAATACACAAAGAATTTGATAAATATTGAATTATGCTAGAAGGCAAGGGCTCATACTTTTAACATAATCTGCTTTTTATAAATTTCTTTCCTTCTCCTTGAAAGAAAAGTCCGTCACCAAATACAATTTAAAAAATACTACATAGGGGGCTTCCCTGGTGGCGCAGTAGTTGAGAGTCCGCCTGCCGATGCAGGGGACACGGGTTCGTGCCCCGGTCCGGGAAGATCCCACATGCCGCGGAGCGGCTGGGCCCGTGAGCCATGGCCGCTGTGCCTGCACGTCTGGAGCCTGTGCTCCGCAACGGGAGAGGCCACAGCAGTGAGAGGCCCGCGTACTACAAAAAAAAAAAAAAAAAAAAAAAAAAAAAAACTACATTGAATTGCTTTTCATCTCCACTTAGGGAAGAGTTTTTACTTGCTTTTATACCATCATCTTTAGCAATTTTTCTCCAAAATGAGAGGGGGGAAAAAAACTTGAAATTTCCAGAGAAATGTAGTGAAAAACAGGCTGCCTATAGAGTGATGTGGTCATGTCACATATATCACATATATTACTGTCCAGTTAAGACAATGTATTTAAAGACATCAAATTAGATTATGGTAATTATCTTGGAAATTTGATTTTTCATAACTTTCTGTAATCTAGAGAATATTTAAGCACCTGAAAACATTGATCAGTTTTTCTAAGCTTTGCACATTAGGATCACTTGGTTGGGAGAGAGGTGGACGGTGGAGAGGGTGGAGAAGGGTCAATTTTTAAATTACTGATACCCTGTTCCCCGCCCCCTGAGACTCTAGCTCCCTAGTTGATTATAATCTGACATCAAAGTTAAGAACTACTGTCCTAAGAAATAATTGTGGTAATGTAACCATCAAAATTCTATAAATTCAAAATGCATTTAAGTTTAGGTTAGGTTGCCAGATAAAATAGAGGATGCTTGGTTAAATTTGAATTTCAGATAAACAACACACACAAATACTGAACCTGGCAACCCTAATTTAGGCTTTGTGGAGTTTTTTTGTTTTTTGCTTAAAAATTCTTTGCAGTAAAGTTGTTTACCTGCTCTTAGAGCTACTTAGAAACAGACTTCTCTGATTTAAAACAAAACAAAGAAACACTGGGGAAAGGTGTTAGATGTCCTCCTTTCCTGGGTCCTAAATCAGCTCATTTCCTCTTTACATTTCCAGAGTTTTCCTTTGGTTGTGTCTTGCCTTGTGTCTGGGGTTTATAGTTGTCCTTAGCAGGGAGGGGCAGAGGGAAACAAGGCTATCTCATCATCTTGCTGAAACCAGAAGCAGAGTATGTCTCTGCTGTCATTATTAAATGTTACTTTTCATTGAAAAAAGTAAAAAAGTGCTCTTTGCATATTAAGTGAAAACATAAAACTGGGAGATAGCCACTGCTAACACTGTGTATTCCCTTCCAACCTTTAAATAACTAAATTAGATAGACGAAGATCTAGGAATCACACATTACTGGGAGATTTGATAACCGAGGCAGAAGACTCTCAAATCTGCCGTCCTTGGGAATGTAAATTGATACAGCCACTATGGAGAACAGTATGGAGTTTCCTTAAGAAACTAAAAATAGAAGTACCATATGACTCAGCAATCCGACTCCTGGGCACATACCCTGAGAAAACCATAATTCAGAAAGATACATGCACCCCAATGTTCATTGCAGCACTATTTACAATAGCCAGGACATGGAATCAACCTAAGTGTCCATCAACAGAGGAATGGATAAAGAAGGTGTGGTACATATATACAGTGGAATGTTACTTAGCCATAAAAAAGAACAAAATAATGCCATTTGCAGCAACATGGATGGACCTAGAGATTGTCATACTGAGTGAAGTAAGTCAGACACAGAAAGACAAATATCATATGATATCACTTATATGTGGAATCTAAAAAAAAGGGTACAAATGAATTTATTACAAAAGAGAAGTAGAGTCATGGATATAGAAAACAAACTTATGGTTAGCAGGGGATAAGGGGGGTTGGGATAAATTGGGGGTTGGGATAAATTGGGAGATTGGGACTGACATATACACACTATTATATGTAAAATAGATAACAAATAAGAACCTGCTGTATAGTACAGGGAACTCTACTCCATACTCTGTAATGGCCTAGATGGGAAAAGTATCTTAAAAAAGAGTGGCTATATGTATATGTACAACTGATTCACTTTGCTGTACATCTGAAACTAACACAACATTGTAAATCAACTATATTCCAATAAAAATTAAAAAAAAATATCTGCCATCTTCTCTGTTTTCTACCAGGCACCTCAAAGAGGACGAACAGTGACAACCCAGCTTCACATAATGCCTTGCTGTTGCTTCCCTTCCTAATTAACCCATTTTCCCCAGCCCATTGATCACATAATGCTTCCTTTCCCCATTTATTTGTGATGCCACCTTTATTATGTACAAATTTTTTTTTTTGTGGTACGCGGGCCTCTCGCCGTTGTGGCCTCTCCTGTTGCGGAGCACAGGCTCCGGACGCGCAGGCTCAGCGGCCATGGCTCACGGGCCCAGCCGCTCCGCGGCACGTGGGATCCTCCCGGACCGGGACACGAACCCGCGTCCCCTGCATCGGCAGGCGGACTCTCAACCACTGAGCCACCAGGGAAGTCCACAAATTTTTTTTGATATTGTGAATCACGCATTTTTTATTGTGCCTAATAACTAGTTTTGCTGTTATAAAGGAAAGTTATCAATGTTTATCAATTTGTTTTATTTTGGCTTCCTTAGTAAAGTTTCTATGTAAAAAGCTTGTCAAACTTACCAACTGCTACTCCATCTTCGGTGAGGCCTTATTCCAGCTCTAAAATCTGGTCACAGTGTGTGGAAATTTTATGACACGAAGAAATGGAGACCAATTAAGGGATTCTGCTTCCCTTTTGTTCCTCATCACATACGATCAAGCACGTTCAGACAATCCCCTTCTTGCTTCCAGTCTTCTTGTGAAGAAGCGGTTTCTTAGGACCACTGCCTTACTCATCACAAAAAGGGGTTGTGCCGACCCCTGTTACTACGTCCTCTGGGTCAGAACCTGTGTGCTCAAGGTATCCTTCAGTCTCAAGACTTTTACCACTGAAACATGTTCAGTGGTGATTTCCAAAAACAACTTTAACCTCATTCGGGCTAACCTGTATACCTAAACTCTAAGTGTTAAATTGCAAGAAGCACAATTTCTAGACAAATAAAATCTTTAACAAGAATATTTTAAACATTAAATGATCTTCTCGTGTTGCATTATGTGTAACTTATTTTCTGGGAAGGAACACACAAATCTTAGTGTGACTTAGTTAAGAATGTGTCACAGTTTATTAACCCCATGTGTTCCTGTGGGAAAGAATGAAGACTGACCTGCTGATGATAATAAGGTTTATCAAGAGTCTCAGACGATACTCTCTAACTAATAGTAGTTTTAAAATTAATTTTCTTGGTAGACAATAATACCATCAGGAAATAAAAATAGTTTGGTCACACCTTGTCAGTATTTATACCTTATAAATATAATGTAAGATAGGAAATCAAATAGATCATTGGAGAAAAACCACATGACCATCTGTTTAGATAAAAAGTAAGACATTTGATAACAGTTATCATTCATTCTTGATTATATTTTTAAAGTTATAGTAAACAAGGAATAAGATGCTTCCCTAACATGACCAAGCTGATGTAGTTTTAATAGTCAACATTAAAATATCTTTGTATTTCTGGAATAAGCCTTAAGTTTTATGTTGGCTTTCAGTATCTCTCTCATGAATTGTCAATGTGGTGAATTACAATAATTGACTTTCTAATTAAAACCAAATCTACATTCTAGGAGAACCTCCACTTGGTCTTGAATTACTGTACTTTTTATACATTGCTGTATTTGATGTTAGTTTCAATTACAATGTATGCATTTAAGTTCATGTTTCAGACCAGTCTGTAAATACACTTCTTGAAAAGTTTTTGGTAGATTTTCATATCCAAGTTATGGTAGCCTATTAAAATTAGTATGGGAGTTCTCCCTCTTTTCTATTCTCTGGGAATGTTTGTGTGAAATTGGATTTTTTTTTTTTCTGATTGTTTGCTGAAACTCACTGATGAAAACATCTGGGCTTGAAGGTTTTTTTTTAAATGGGAATATATATGACTTCTGGTTCAGTTTTTTCAATGGCTATAGGACTATTCAAGTTTTCTATTTCTTCTTGTGTAAGTTGAGGTTATATTTTTAAAGCATTCATCATTTCATTTAAATTTTCAAATCTGTTGACATAACAGATAAAATGTTCACAATACCCTCTAATTATTATGTATAGTATCTTTAACCTCCCTTATATTCTATTTTATATTATTTGTATTGATCATTTGTGCCATATCTATTTGCTTTTGATCACTCTCCTCAGAGGTTTAGAATTTTATTAATCTTTTCAAAGATCCAAATTTTGCCTTTGTTGTTTCTCTTCATTGTATGTTTGTTTTCTATTTCATTTATTTATGCTTGTCTTCTTACTATTTCCTTCTACTTTCTGTGAATTTATTTTGTTAGTATTTTCTGCCTTCTTGAGATGATGTATATAACTCATTAATCTTCACCCTTTCTTCATTTCTTATACTGAGTATTTAAGGCAGTAAATTTCCTTCTATGTATAGCTTATCTGCATCCCATCACTTTTTGTTATGTACTATTTTGAGTATTATTCACTTCAAAGTATATTCTAGTTTCCACTATAACATTTTCTCCAGTGATTTATTTTGCAAACATATGGGAATTTTCTACTACTTTCTTTCCTTTTTTTTTTGGCTGTGCTGTGTGGCTTGTGGGATCTTAGTTCCCTGACCAGGGATCAAACCTATGCCCCTGCAGTGTAAGCGTGGAGTCCTAACCCCTGGACCACTGGGAATTCCCTCTACTACTTTCTTATTGCCCTCTCAGCTTAACTGAATTGAAATGTCAGAGAAACATGACCTGTATAGTAAAAAATATTTTTATTGTGAAATATAATATAAACATAGAAAAGTACATGAAATATATGTGTACTGATTAATAAATAATAAAAAATGATGTAACTAGTCATATAGCCACTACTTAGGTCAAGAAATAGAATGCTCTCAGATTCCCAGAAGCCTTCCTCATTGCTCTTCCCAAACACAACCCACTCCAACTCCTAAAGGCAACATAATAAAGTTGTCCCTAAGTATTCACAGGGGTTTGGTTCTAGAACCCCTACACATAGCAAAATACTCAGATACTCAAGTCCTTTACATAAAATGGTGTAGTACTTGCACATTAACCTACACACATCCTCCTGTATGCTTTAAATCACCTCTAGACTACTTATAATACCTAATACAATGTAACTGCTAGGTAAATAGCTATATGGCTAATTCAAGTTTTGCTTTTTGAAACTTTCTGGAATTCTTTTTCCAAGTATTTTTGATCTGAGATTGGTTGAATCCAAGTATTGGAAATCCATGGATATGGAGGGCAGACTGTACTGACTTTTGAAAAAAATCACCTTTCTACTTTTTTTCTTAAATAGTTTTCCCACCCAAGTAATATCCATAGATTATAGTTTAATTTGCTTATTTTTGAACTTTATATAAATGAAATCATATAGCATAAAGTATTTTATATCTAGATTCTTTCACTAAATATGATGTTTTTGTGATCCATCAGTGTTGATCTGAAGCATTCATATATGGTTACAACTTTTCAGAAATGTTTTTTATTTCCCACCCCTGCTCTGGTCAGAGCCAAGGCAACTTTCCTTGCAGAAGTGGGCATGTTCACTGCTGGCTTGTCCTTCCCTTTGGTATCTTGGCTTTATGGGGTAAGGATCTCCTTTTAGATCTTCACCTTGGGTAAACCCTTGGCTTTCATTTCTTTTTCCATGCTCTACAAAGCTACTAAAGCCAAAATTTCCCTGGTTTAGCAAATGCTCCTAAGGCAAAAGCAGTTCAAGTGCTCTGCTTATAGTTCCGGGGTCCCTTCTCTATTTAGATTTTGGCCTGGAAATTTCTTATGATCCCATCAAATGCCTGTTGCTTTAAAGAACTTGCTTTTATGTGCTATTCATCATTTTAAGTCGTTCTTCCCTCCAGCTGGGAGGGTTGGTCTAAGTAATGTAGCCTTCCATATTATGGGAAATGGAGGTCTTTTATAATTAAAAAAAAAGATTATATTCAACCTGTGTTTCTATTCCCTTTCTCATTCCTAATATATTAATGTGCTTGCATGTGTGTGTTCCTTAATTAGAAATTCCCAGGGCATTTTTGTATTATTTTTCCTCCAAATGTATAACTCTTGGTCTATTTATAATTCTAATAGTTTTTATTTCACGATTCTTTAATTTCTGGTTTTACCTTTATTTCCTTTCTCATTTAAAAAAAATTCTTTCTAACTTATTGATTTGAATGCTTAGTTCATTTACTTTTCGGCTTTTAAAAAAAATTATTTATTTATTTATTTATTTTTGGCTGTGTTGGGTCTTCATTTCTGTGCGTGGGCTTTCTCTAGTTGCGGCGAGCGGGGGCCACTCTTCGTCGCGGTGCGCGGGCCTCTCACTATCGCGGCCTCTCTTGTTGCGGAGCACAAGCTCCAGATGCACTGGCTCAGTAGTTGTGGCTCACGGGCCTAGTTGCTCCGTGGCATGTGGGATCTTCCCAGACCAGGTCTCGAACCCGTGTCCCCTACATTGGCAGGCAGATTCTCAACCACTGCGCCACCAGGGAAGCCCTAGGCTTTTTAAAAAAATATTGAAAATATTTAATAATGAATTTATTTTTGAGTTCATCTTTGTATGCATCCCATTAGTTTTATTATTTCATATCTTTCTTTTGTAAAGGATCTATGTAGTTTTGATTTCATTTTTGTTCTAAGACTTGTTTGGAATAATTTCCTTCCTCAGTTTCCAAAGGATTGCTTTTTTCCTTCTTGTTTGACCATTTATTATTATTATTATTTTTAAACATGTGCTCTCTGAATCCATCTTTTTTTTTTTTTTTCTTTTTTTGGCTGCGTTGGGCCTTTGTTGCTGTGCGCTGGCTTTCTCTAGTTGTGGCAAGCAGGGGCTGCTCTTTGTTGAGGTGCACAGGCTTCTCACTGCAGTGGCTTCTTGATGTGGAGCACGGGCTTTAGGTGCACGGGCTTCAGTATTTGTGGCACGCGGGCTCAGTAGTTGTGGCTCACATGCTTAGTTGCTCCGCGGCACGTGGAATCTTCCCGGACCAGGGCTCGAACCCATGTCTCCTGTACTGGCAGGCAGATTCTTAACCACTGCCCCACTAGGAAAGTCCCTGACCATTTATTATTAATTTTTATTGTATTTTATTATTTTTAGAGAATGTGACCTGTTTAGTTTCAGATTTTAAAAAAATTTACTGAGGTTTTTGGTGGCTTAATGTATATCCATTTTAACATATATTTTATAGATCCTTGTCAAAAAGAAGTAGTGATACATCGGGTCTAACATTCAAGATATACATAATCAGATAGTTGACAGGTAGATAGATAGATACCAATCTTTAAAATTATAGTCATCTGAGCGGTTTTTTTCCTACTTGATCTGTCAGGTCATTAATTCAAATGACACAGGTATAGAATATGAATCTTCTTCGGGATAACACGTTGAAGCCTATGCTTTTCTAAATTTGAAGACATTTTCCTTTACATTACTTTAGAATACTTAATATTTTCACTAACTAATGATACTGGAAAGAGTAAAAAACATGGTTAGTGTCTGTAACAAGATTATTTTCTCTGTCAAATTTTTATTCCCTGTACCCCTTTCAAACTAAATACATATCAACTTTGCCACAGTTGAATACATGTCAACTATGGTCTTTCTGTGTCTTGTCTCTCCAGTAGGTAACGTGATGACTGTGCTTTTTCTTTATGCCTTGGATGGCCACCGTGTCCCTCTTTTCCTAGTAAACATATGTTTAGGGGAAAAACTGGGCAAGAATGGTATCTCTAACTAGTATTTTGACTTTGGAAAGTCCCTCACTCTCTTTATTTCTTCCTTAATCATTATATTGATAAAATATAGGAATAAAATAGGAATTTAATAGGAATAAAATGGTTTCTCACAGAAAATTTGAAAACAGCATCTGCAATATTAAGCAGGAAAAAAAAAAGGTACATATAATCCCATCACTCCAACGCAACCACTATTAAGTAGTTTTGCCTGTTTCCTTCTATTTTTTTCAAGAATTGTTTTTACACAATTGAGATCAATTTTGTATTCTGATTTTTCCAGTATTATATCATAGGCATTTTCCATTCTTAAAAACTATCCATCAAGCTCATGTTTAAATGCCTCGATAACATTCTACTGTTTACTAAATATTCCTTTAATGATAGAATATCATTTTCAATATCTTTGTATTGTTAATAATGCTTTGATGAATTTTTCTTCTTTTCTTTTTTTCCAGTAATACAGTGGACCTTGAATTTTCAGGTGCATCAGAAGCACCTGGAGAGCCCCTTGCCCAGAGTTACTGATTCAGTAAGTCTGGGGCGGGGCAAAGAATTCACATTTCTAATAACTTCAGGTAATGCTGATGGTGCCTGGACCACATTTTGAGAGTCACTAGAATCACTGTAATTAATAGAATGCATAAGGATTTGCTTCAATAAGTTTCTGAGAAGCAATGTTTCTTCCTTCCACAGTAGGTTATATCTTTGATATTGCAGGGAAAAAATAGTAATGCTTAACCTGGTTGGAAAAGGAAGTAGTGATGTCTATTTAAAGGTTCTCTAAAATCTTTTAGTCACTGGCTTTTGCTAACCCATTTGCACTTACTGTGGAATCTTACTGGAACAGGCATCCATTTGACCCTGGAGCTCCATCACTATACAGCTGGTCTCTTTCTTTCTTTATTATTTTTTTGGGTAAGTCCCCTGCTCTCATTTAATTCATTTCCTTTGGTGTTTTCCTTCCTGTGGGAAGTCTCTGACATCTGTCCCACATACTTCTTTATAAATACAAAGGCTCATCTTTTATCTTTTTATTTTTAACTTTCATGAGTCATTTACTCCTGCCCTTTTTATAGTTGTGATCTTTTCATTCCTTATGTTTTAAAAAGACACTTTAGACTAATTCTTTATGGCTTCTTTTAAAAAAAAATTCTTATTTTTTTAACACCTTTAATTACATTCTGTTGACATATATTTTTGGTCTGAGCCTAATGTCAAATACTAGGATCACATGGCTTCTCACTTCACTGGCACCATCATGTGGTGGAATTGTGTATCACATGGGAAAATCTGCCACATATAGTGAGACACGATGCCATATCACATCTTACATAGAGACAACACTGAAATTAGAGAGGTCATGATAAGTTGAGGGATCGGGAATAATTCTGTTAGTTTAGTAAATACACAGCAAAATGGGAGCGAATAAACACCAATGATTAAGCATGCGGATACTGGAGTCAAGGACATGAGCTAAAACCCTGGCTCAAACCACTTCTAATGATATGACCTTGTGTGCCAGGTTAATCTCCTTGAACCTCAGTTTACTCCTGAGTATGGGGATACCAGGAGCATCTATCTCACAGGGATGTTCAGAGAAGCAGTTATTATTATGATAATAGCACAATGGCCATCAAACAGTTCAATAATATCAGCTATCATTAGCTGTTAACAAACCATCACATTTGGTTTTCCTTTTACATCCAAACCCAGGATAGAAAAGAGTATCAGGAAAGAATAATTCCCCTGAGATTTTTAGAAAGTTATACCAAAATGGCATAATTATTTTTAGAATGATCAGAAGTAGCATGAAGGTAAAAGCCACAAAATGTTGATGTTGAAAAAAACATTTAAATAAAAATGCTTTTATAGAAAAAAGGAAGGGAACTTGTGAAAAAAATGTCTTCTAAACTCTACCTACAAAGTGAAATTTGAAAATTATGTCTAAATTAACCATAATTTACAGTCAAAATAAAAAATTGGCGGGGGGAGTAACTTAAAATCCTTTTTAAGGGTGGAAAAAATCTTTTAAATATTAAAAATGATTTATAGCCCCCAATCCTTTCAAAGTTCTATTAAAGAGAAATGTTTACTTTTATAAATCCTTGGAAAAGATACACTTAGGACAAACCTGGATGTTGGACATTTTTCTATTAAAAATGAATTTTAACTATTTGATGAGAAAAATAGGATGAAAAGATACTTAAGATCAGTGAGAAAAAAGTATATGCGGTATTCCGCCCCCCACCTTAAAACAATGCATCATGATTGAATAGAATGGGAAATCTTGCCAGAACCAGAATCTTTTTTTTTTTTTTTTTTTAAATAAAATTTATTTATTTATTTATTTTTGGCTGCGTTGGGTCTTCGTTGTCGCTGTTTCGCACGGGCTTTCTCTAGTTGTGGCGAGCGGGGGCTACTCTTCATTGCAGAGCACCGGCTTCTCATTGCAGTGCCTTCTCTTGTTGTGGAGCATCCTCTAGGCGCACGGGCTTCAGTAGTTGTGGGCTCATGGGCTCAGTAGTTGTGGCCCGCGGGCTCAGTAGCTGTGGCGCACGGGCTTAGTTGTTCCGCGGCATGTGGGATCTTCCGGGACTAGGGCTTGACCCCATGTCCCCTGCACTGGCAGGCGGACTCTTAACCACTGCACCCCAGGAAGTCCCCAGAACCATAATCTTACATTCAGTTTTCAAACCGCAGTTTCCTCAGTTCGTCTCATTCAATAAGTTTTTGTTATGCCATTATGCAAATGTAGTCTATGTTCATTATCTTTCTACTTATTAAATTCATCAAAAGCTGTCCGGGAACAGATTTTCTGTTTTGTCAACTACACCCACAGTCTTGTTCCCAGATTTTCCATCAGCATTTTCAGACTATGAGGGAAAGAAAGCAAGAAATGGAACACTTTTATGAATTTTAAATACGCTGTAACTGTTTCCCAGTGCGGTATCCCAGTGTGTAACAGCCGTTTGCCGCTGCTCCCAGCCTACCCAGCCAGGCTCAGGGCGGTGCCAGGTTAGCGCAGTTGGTTAGAATGTGGCATTTATATGTTCGTAATCAATTCCTATGTCATTCAAGTGCCTGTGCAAAGCAGAAAAATGTCTTCAGTGTCAACCTGAACTTCTGAGGCAAGCAGTCTTGAAAATTTATGCCTTTGATTATTGAGATTTGGGAATTTTCCAGAAATCTATTATTGACTTCTATTTTTATTTCATCGTGGACAGAGAGCAAATTTTGCATGATTTGAATCCTTATGAATGAATGGAGACGTGTTTTTCCCCAGAATGTGGTATATGTTTTGTATGCACGAATATGGTATATATCCCCATTTACTTAGATCTTTCATTTCAGCAATGTTTTGTAGTTTCAGAGCATAGCTCTTGCATACCTTTCATTGAATTTATTCCTAGGTATTTATAATACTATTATAAATGGTACATTTTAAAATTTCATATTTTAATTGCTGCTTGATAATATATAGAAATATTGATTTTCATATACTGATCTTTTATCCTATGAGCTCACTAATTTCAATTATTAATTCTAGTAGATTTAAAAGATTTTCTACATGGACAACTTATTAATCTAAAGACAATTAATTAGGTACTTCCCTAGTGGTCCAGTGGTTAAGAACCCGCCTTCCAACGCAGGGGACTCGGGTTCGATCCCTGGTGGGGGAACTAAGATCCCACATGCCGTGGGGCAACTAAGCCTGCGCGCCGTAACTACAGAGCCCATTTGCTCTGGAGCCCACGCGCTGCAACTAGAGAGAAGCCCACGTGCCATAACTAAGACCCAATGCAGCCAAAGAATAAAATAAAATAAATAAATGTAAAAAATAATATTAAACAAGACAATCTAGATAAATCTATTAATCTAAAGGCAATTAATAGTTTAAAATTAGATTTTCTATGAAGACCACTGTAAATAGAAAGTTTTACTCTTTTCTAATCTTTATACCTTCTATCATTTGTGTTAATTTTTGCCTATTGTACCATCTAGGACCTCTGATACACAGTTGAATAGAAGTGGTGAGAGCAGACATTCTCACCTTCCTAATCCTAGGGTTAACTAACCAAGTATGATAGTAGCTATTGGTCTTATAGTAGCTGTAGATATCTTCATAATATGAACTCAGTTCTAATTTCTAATTTTGTGACTGTTTCTGTCATTAAATGGAAATAAATTGTGTCAAATTGCTTTTCCTAAATTCACTGAGATGATCACATTTTTTTCCTCCTTTATTAGTGTCATTAAATTACATTGTTTGATTTGGTAAACCTTGCATGCTGGGAAAAACCCAGCCATTGTATTTTATCCTTTTTCTATATTGCTGTGTCCAATTTACTAGTGTTTTGTATAGGATTTTTGCATTTATATTCATAGATGTGATAGTGGTCTGTGATTTTTTTCTTCTAATGTCTTGGTCAGATATTTCTATCAGGGTTATGCAGTCATTATAACATTTGTTGGATAGTATTCTCTCCTCTATTTTCTCAAAGAGTTTATAAAAGATCGACATTATGTGTTCTTTAAATGTGGAAAGAACTCACCATTGAGGTCATCTGGGCCTGGAGTTTTTTTTGTTAAGTGGTTTTTAATTATGAATTCAGATTCTGTAGTAAACGTACAACTACTCAGCTTTTCTATTTATTCTTAGCCAGTTTTGGTAAAGTTTGTTCTTCAAGGAATTTGTTCATTTATTCTAACTTATATTATACTGACCTAAATTTGTTTATAATATTCCCCTTTCATGATTTGAATTAGACTTTTTCAACCTCGGTACTATTGATATTTGGGGCAAGAAAATTGCTGTGGGAGACTGTTCTGTGCATTGTAGAATGTTGAGCAGCACCCCTGGCCTCTACCCACTGCATGCTGATAGTGAGACAACCAAAAATGTCTCTAGACACTGCCAAATGTTCCTTGGGGACAAAACAGCTCTGATACAGAATCAGAGTTTTAATGTCTATAGGATCTTTAGTGATCTTTCATTCCATGTACTGGTAATTTGTCTCTTTATTTTTTGATTAATTTTGTTAAGAGTTTTGTAGGGTGAACAAAAGCAGGGTCTGCCCCAGATCTGGCCCATGGATCATTTTGCTGACCTCAACTTAAATCACTAACTCTTCTTTTCTAATAAAGGAATGAGAATGCTATAAATTTTTCTTCTAAGAATACTTCATCTGTATCCCATAAATTTTAAAATACTATGCTGTTGATGGATTATCAGCCAATTAATGGCTCTAAACAATTAGTATTATTTATCTATGGAGATAACATAAGGGCATTACTGAGTATTATTCCAACAAAATTGCTTACAAATGGATTTTTGGTTCTGTGAGAGACAAGGGATGACATTAATATAACAATCTAAGAAAATTTAGTCACATAAATATACTATCCCAACTAGCTGATAAATTGATATAAATTCTTATAATCTGGCAATATTCTTTTTGCTCTTCTAGCTAGGAAAAGCCAGTCTGCAACATCGAAAAATGTTTACCAGGATGAGAAAATTACAGTGATTTTGCAGCACCTTATCAAGTATTGATTTGGTGCCACCTGCTGGGAGGCAGAAACGGGTTTCCAGCATCCTCAAAGGGCAAGAATTATGACCTTAGAAGCTGTAAAACTTTGCCTATCGCATAAAATGAAACATAATATAGGTACCTTTGGGCCTGTAAGAAATCAATAATTCTAGAATAAATTAACTGCATGTAAAAATATGACCTATGTATAAAAATGGAAGTGTACTCTTTTCCATCTAAGAGAAATCAGATGGCATATTTGCATTTACCATGAAATGATATACAATAAAGTTCCTTAAAATGGTGAGCTTCTCAGGTACTGATTATGTATTTCTGTAAAGGTAATTCATCACTTGACTGGGGCTAGTGGAGGAGCTTAAGATCTGAAGAACCACTGCTAAGGGAAGATTAGTAAAAAAATAAAACTAAATCTAATGATAACATTGATTGTCATAGGCAGAATAGTGGTCCCTCAGAGACATCCATGCCCTAATTCTCAGTGCCCAGAGGATGAAGCCTTGTGCCCAGAGACCAGAACCAAGAGCCACAGAGGATTATTCCTAGGCCTTGAAACTTAATGGAGACTGCCAGATTGGATTTGAAATCGTATGGGCTTGGGACTCCTTTTTTCCTTCCACTCTCTCCTTTTCTTTCTTTTTTTTTTTTTTTTGCGGTATGCGGGCCTCTCACTGTTGTGGCCTCTCCCGTTGCGGAGCACAGGCTCCGGACGCGCAGGCCTAGCGGCCATGGCTCACGGGCTTAGTTGCTCCGCGGCATGTGGGATCCTCCCGGACCAGGGCACGAACCCGTGTCTCCTGCATCGGCAGGCGGATTCTCAACCACTGCGCCACCAGGGAAGCCCACACTCTCTCCCTTTCTGAATGGGAATGGTTATAACTGCTCTCCTGTCTCCTCCTCCACCATTGTATTCTGAGAGCAGAGAACTCCTTTCCTAGTCTCACGGGTCTACAATGGAAAGGGATATCTGCCCCAGCATGGATTATACTCACCTATACCTAATTTAGATTTAGATGAGACTTGGGACTTTTGAGATTTAGATGAGATGCTGTCACCGGTTGAAAATTTGAGGGACTTAGAGACTGGGTGAATCAATTTTGCATATGAACAAACGTGAATCTTTGGGAACCAGAGGGCAGACTGGGGCAGGCAGAACGGCCCCTCCCAAAAGGGACTTTGAAGATGTGGTTAAGGCTAAGAACCTTGAGATGGAGAGATGAGCTGGGTGGGCCTAATTTAATCACCCACATCCTTAAAATTCTTTGACCAATGTTACTGGCTTTGAAGATGGAAGAAAGGGGCCCCAAGCCAAGGAATGTAAGTGGCCTCTAGAATGGGGGGCGGGGAAGCAAAGCAACAGATTCTGTCCTAGAGCCTCTGGAAAGAAAGCAGTCAGCTGACATCTTGATTTTACCCCAGTGAGACATGTGTGGGACTTCAGACCTGCAGAACTTTAAGGTAATATGTTTGTGATCTTTTAAACCACTAAGTTTATGGTAATTTTTAAACAACAGTAATAGAAAATGAATCTGGTAATAACAGCTAACAGTTACTATGTTCTAGCACTACAGCACTAAATCTATCTCAGATGATAACTCTCTTAAGAAAGGAAGATAAAGCACCCTGAAATCATATTACATAATCTGGCCTTGGTTACCTCTCTGACCTCATCTCCTGTTGCTCTCCCTCTTGCTTCTATCACCCATTCACTCTAGTATCCTTACCATCTTTTAAGCATGCCAAGCAAGCTGTCCCCTCTTTTTAGTATGTGCTTTCCTTAGATATCCACAACTCACTCCTCACTTTCTTCAGGTCTCTGCTCAAACATCATCTTCTCAGTGAGGCCTTCTTCTTTGTCCACCCTCTATAAAATATATGCCCATCCTTACCTGGCACTCCCTAACCCCTAAACCCTAGTTAATTATTCTAAATAGCACTTTTAATCATTTGATACGTATTTACTTGTTTACTTGGTTTTTCCTTGCTCCCTAAATATAAGCTCTAAGTGGCCAGGGGCTTTATCTGTATTGATGACACTTGTATCTCCAGAACCTAATACAGTTCCTGGCACATAGTAGTCACTCAATAAATATTTGTAGGAATAAAGGAACATTTTCGAAACTATTGACAGATTACAAGAATTCATTTATGTTAAAATTCTAATGCAGAATACACAGCATGGAGCAGGGCAGATACACGTTAACATTACTTTGGTTGGCAAATGGACCTCAGTGTACAGATTCAATGTCATGCCTTGAAGATGAGATCATTTCTCAAATGACTTCCTACAGTTCTTAAACATGGTACACCATTTCTCAAGGTCAGATTATAAGAAAACTAGTATATAAATGAATTTTGCATTTTCCTATAAATAAGCATAACCAATACATTTTTAAAAGATAATTGCTAGCTACATTTTTCCAAACTATTTAATCTTGAAAAATTTCAAACCTATAGAAAATCTGTAATAAAGAACCACAATTAACATAGTGCCACATTTTCTCTCTGCATACACACTTTTTGTTTTTTGGCCTGGACTATGTGAAAGCAGTTTGCAGATACCATGACCTCATCCCTAAATACTTCAGCATGCATCTCCTAAGAACAAAAGCCGTTTTCTAATAATCACAATATTATTATGCCTGAGAAATGTAAGTTAACAACATATCTATTATGCTTCCATGTTCAAATTTCCCCAACTGTCCACAAAATGTTCTATATAACTTTTTAAAAATCCACATTCCTATCCAAATCACGGTTGCCCATTAATGGAGATCAGTCCACCTTTCGTTGTCTTTCATGACATTGACATTATCGAAAAGTCCAAACAAATCACATTCTTAACTGTTTCCTCACAGATTCAGGCTAAATATTTTGGCAACAAGGCTGCATCAGTGTACTTCCAATAATTTGTGTTTTCCTCAGTATTGATGCTAGAAACTTTTTCCTTGAAGCAACTATTAACTTTTTGCAAAGTACTAATGTTCCAAGGAACATGCTTTAGAGAACACTTGGATAAGGAAAAATAAAAGTGAAATGCACTAAAATGTTTAAGAGTTTGAAGTTTAAAAGCAGGTAAGGATTGTAAATCATTTTTAAATGACAAACTTCATCTCCTTAGGTAATGCAAACTCAGCTTTCATCAAGTTTAACACACACCAAAAAAAAAACCCCAAAACACTGTACAGGTGAGCAGCCCCAAGCTTAAAGAAAGGAAGTAACTTCTCCCAAGTTCTATCCTTATTCTATTTACTGTGTTCAGGAGCTGAGATCTAAAACCAGGTCTGAGTGCTTACGTATTCTTTCCACCAGACCCCCTGCTTCACCTAGTCTGTTTTACTTTCTGTATTTGACTATTCTTGGGTCTACAATTACTCTGGGATATAAGTGGTGGGCGGTCTTTTAGTCTAAATAATAATAATAAAGATGCTAAGGAAGACTAATTCATTTTTTATTGTTCCATACTCAGTAAGAACCAATTCATGTCAAGTAATTGAGGAATGCCTAACCCCTCCAAACTGCATGCAATTATGCAAATCATATGTGGGGACTGGGGGCTTGGCTCCAGACACTAATTATAATATAGCCCCCATTTATGACTATTTCTATTCGCCGTAATTTGATCCTTTGCTATTGCCTTATGATGCTGTCTTTATTACACTACAGCAAACATTTGGGAGACATCAGTTTTTCTTAAAAGTTCTGGAACTCAAACTCAGGTTTTTCTTATTACAGGATTCAACAGCTTTTCAAAAAAAAATGAGTTACCATTCTTAGCCACAGTGAGGTAGCAAATATTAAGCATGTTCGTTTTCACCTCCATTTCAGGCGAGAGCCTCTCCCTCTCTGACGACTTTCCAAGGGCGATGAGCGTGAGTCCTCGCTTTTGGTACAACTTACGAAATAGTAATACAAATGGGTAACTTTTAAGAGAAAAAACTGCGAGCCCTTCCACCGTTTAAAACCACGCCATGCTTTAAAAGCTTGAGCTGTACAGAACGTTGAGCATTTACTCCCACAGGTTGGAAATTGCTTTGCGAAGTTTGAGTTCCCTTAATTTCACCAGACTGTCAAACGTCCCCATGTCCCGCCCTTCACCCCATACTTCTTAGCTTCCAGGGAGAGTCAGGAAGAGGTCTGCGTCTCTGGACCCGCCGCAGGATGCGGGGGCCGGGCTGGACTCGGGCTCCATCTCCCGGGCTTCGCAGAGCGCCAAGCCCGGGAGAGGATGGACAGTACCCTCGACTTTCGGAGGCGATCTGGAGCTAGAGGAGAGCAAAAGCCACCCGTGAACACCGTCAAGCGCCCTCCCCAGCTGCACTTCTTGACGGCTGCTCGGCGCCCCGCGGACCTTCCTATGCTCCGCGGGCCCGCAGGCCTTCAAGGCTCACAGGCCCTCCGCCCCATAACTCGCAGCCAAGTCCGCCGGGACCCAGGCCACACCCCACGCCGCCGCCCGGTCCCCGGCCGCTCCTCTTGCCCCACGCGCCGGCAGTGGGCACTGCGCCTGCGCGCTCGCGAGCGCGGGGCGAGGCGAATCGGCCTGGCGGAAGGGGCGGGGCGGGGCGGGACTGTACTTCCGTGGTCGCGGGTGGGTGAGTAGGGGCTGGGGGTTGCGCGCGGCGTCTGGAGTCCGGCGGGGCTCCCGCCTCGGGCCGCCGGGGAGCCCACGTCGGCGTCGGGGCGCCCCCTGGAGGATTTGGGGAGGGGGAAGGAAGAAGAGACTATTATTGAGTTGGATGATGTCGGGGGTGCGGGGAGTGTGTGGACAAGCAGGCGTCGGCAAAATGGGTTCAGAGGTTGGTTTTCTCCTTAGAAAGGAAATTCTCTTTAAACAGCGTTTTAAAATTTTCATCATTTTGGACAGGCTTGTGAGTTTACCGTTGTGCCACAGTAAGGCAGTTTTGGTAAGGTGGCTGGTCCCTTGCTGCTGCCAAACCTGGCGAATGGTTAACCAGAGGATGGGTCGGAAAAAGGCACAATAGTCCAGGTTAGCTACTACCAAAGAGGGAAATTAAAACTCATCTTTTATGGAATAAAATCCAGGATATAAAAATAGGGTTCAAACTGAAAGTCACAAACAGCATCTAGGTTCTATCAAATACTGTGCCGGGCGCGGACTAGGTCTCTTCCAGCAGACATACTGTATTCAGATAATTTGTTTTTATCATTCGAAAATGAAAGACAATCTAAGCCAAAATGGCCTGAAAAAATTTAATTATATTGAGAGTTGTGCCTTAATAGATATACTTTGGAAAACAAACACTACTATAGCTTTTCCAAGTTGGTAGAAAACCAAAAGTTTCCCGAAAGCCTGTGCGGATTCCTAATCATTTTGGGGTCTACAATGTCCAGAATGTTCTTTTATGTAGTAAAAACTTCATATTGTTTTGTGTGCAGGGTAATAAGAACCAGACAGTTCAGTTCTTTTAAGGGCTGTCTTCTATTAGGAGAGACAAAAGAAACGTGAAAAGTTATATAATGGTAAGAAATGTAAGTTACAGTTTGAGATATTTGAAGATATCGAAAATCCTTTATTTGGCCTGGAAAGTGCTGGTGCATGCTTGAAACGAGTACCCCTCAGCTGATTGTTGCCATGTGGGAATGTGGGTCCCTCATACAGATACGATTGTCTCCAACACAGGCCAAAAGTCTATCTCTTTGTGCTTTCTCTTGATTTTTAATATTATTGGCAACCAATGCAGTTATGTGCTCACACACCCTCTGTGGGCCAGGAACAGGCAGTTTGTGACATCTGCAGATTATCACCTGAGTACTCAGAAATAATTGGAATCAAAAGAGCAAGAAATTCCTGGAAACTGATAGTTAGGAAGGGATTTAAGAAAACTGAGGTTTCAGCTGGGTTGAAACGGAGAGGTGTCATGGAGGGGAAGGATGTATGAGTGAGTAAAATCTCAGTGGGGAAAGTGAACAGCAGGTTTGGAAGATAATGAGTAAACTCTCCTTAGGAGAGGTCTGAGAAGGCAAATGCAGTAAATGGAGGAAAACTGGTTTGGGAAACCCTTCAATACCAGACTGGGCTTTATCCTCCGGCACTGGTTCTCAAATTTGAGCTTACATCAGAATTACCTGGCGGGCTTGTGAGACGGTGGCAGGCTTGGCCTCCACCTTCAGAGTTCCTGATTCCGAAGGCCTGGGGTGGGGCTTGAGAATTTCCCCTTCTTACCAGTTCTCAGTTGATGGAGATGCTACTGGTCTTGGGAGCACACTTTAAGAACTACTGTCCTAGGGTGTGGGAAACTATTGGAGGAATTTGAGGTGGATCAGTAAGGTGATCACATTCATGGTTCAATATGAGTCTTGCTGTGACGTCCAAGATGGAGGACTGGGGAAGAGAGAAAAGAAGGTTCCTTAGAGTTGATTAACACCTGTCGATGCCAAGCCCTCTCATGCATGCAATTTCATTTCATACTCACTTTGACCCTGATGTGTAAGTCTTAATATTTTCATATGGAGAATAGTAGAGACTGCCCAGGTCCCATAGCTAGTCTCAGAGCCCCGTAAGACTAGTTCAGATTTGAACTAGGGTAGTAGCAGTGGAAATGAATCAGAACATTGACTGGTGATGGAATTTAGAAAAATCAAGACTTCCCCAGAAGATTGAAACCTAAAAGTAGAAATTGGGACATAGGAGTCTTAACAGAGTGATAAAAGGTAAAGTGGACAGAGAACTTTAGAATATTTCCTGCATGAATTCAATATATGTTCTGTATTACTCTGCTATAACAGCCACCTATTTAAAAGTTGCTTATTTAAAAAGTCATTCTGTTCTACCAAAGTTTCCTGAAATTATTTGAAAAGGAGAAAGTAAAGCCTCCTGTGGGGGGTGATGGGAGATGGTAACCAGATAATGGCATTTGACAGCTTATCTTCACATCAAAAGTGATTAGCATTGAGGAATAGAAACACATGGTGTAACACTGCTTCGCCTGTGTGAACTCTGCTGTGCCGCAGACACTGACCTAATGTATTGATTTTGGAAATCCTGGATGCTTTTTCTTGCCAGAGTAGTTATTGAAATTGAGAATATTCATTGGATCAATTTCAAGACAAATATTCCAAGTCAGACTGGCTGCTGCCGAGCAAATTTTTAATGAAGGAAAACGTCTATATACTGAAATCGGACTTTAAGAAGGAAGTCCTAAAAATATATTTATACTGTGAAATCTAGAAAAATGTAAGTTTTCAAACACTGATCAACTGAGTAATCAGCATAATGGAGTTATTGACCCATACAAAACTATAGCATACATTCATTCATTTATTCTGTGAGCCATAAACTTATGCTGTGGATCCAGCGATAACTCGGTCTAGGCGAGACTGACATCTTAAAAAATGGTCACAGGGGCTTCCCTGGTGGCTCAGTGGTTGAGAGTCCGCCTGCCGATGCGGGGAGCACGGGTTCGTGCCCCGGTCCGGGAAGATCCCACATGCCGCGGAGCAACTAAGCCCGTGAGCCATGGCCGCTGAGCCTGCGCGTCCGGAGCCTGTGCTCCGCAACGGGAGAGGCCACGGCGGTGAGAGGCCCGCGTACCACGCACCCCCCCCAAAAAAAAAAAAAAGTCACAAAACGATGTGATTAGCACTGTAATAGAGGGATGTGACCAGTACATTATGACAGGAGATAGAAATGATGACTCCTGAAGGGGTATAGAAAGGAGCCCAGGGAACTGTCTATGGAGGAGGAGACTCTTGAGTTGGTCTTGACAGCTGAGGAGGAATTTGTGAGATGATAAAGGCATTCCAATCAGAAGGAACATAATGGACAATGACCAAGGTGTATAAAAGAGTGTGGGTTTTTCTGGAACCTTTGTGCAAATCAGAAGAGTCACAGCAATATGGTAAAAGTGGAGGAGGGGGGTGAATTAAGTTGGAGAAGTGGATAAGAGCACTCATAAAGAGTATGAAAGATTTATGTAATGACTGGCTTGGCTGGATTGTAAACTTCATGATGTTGGGAGCCATGTTGGACGTGTACACGAGTGTATTCCAAGGCCTTAGCAGAGTGCCTAGCGTATGGTAGATTCTCAATAAATAGTTGCTGAATGAATGAACAGGTAAATCACAGAAAAAAAATTTTTTTAAGATAAGATAGAAGAGGGAACTTTTAAAGTGTTTTAAGCAGTGGAGTAATATCGTGAGATTTACAGTTTATGAGGATAAGTTGTAGTATGGAAGGTGGTTAATAATGACCATAGAAATGGCTATAGTACTTTGTGCCTATTGGTAGATTGCAATCTGCATTTTAAGAAAAAATAGAAGAGAGTATTAGAGGATATCACATGTAATAGGGTTAAATAATGTTTTATGAAACTTTTATTTTAGTTATATATATGCCTGTGTGTTGACTGATGTAAGTGTATTTCTTCCTATGGACTTTGATCAGAGTTTGAAAGTCATTATAGTAATGTGGACTTGATGGTGGAGAGAATGGAATGGATATAAAAGATATTTTGGAGGAAAACAAATGTGGAAAACTAGCACCTTAAAATGCTGCTGTCCATATGAACCCTCTTTCAGGAAAGGGGATGCACTTAACCCAACCTATTTCAGTATTTTTGCTTACTTGATGTTTTTCATTATATATTAATAAGTTGGCATTCTGGTTTATAAGGAATGGCGGTGCTTTGAGGTATCTTACTGTGTGTTGTAAATGCTGCAAAATTTCTCTTATTTTGGTGGTGCTCAGTGTAAAGTTGTAGGATGAAACCATATTCGTAAGAGTTGTGAAAATTCATTGAAACAGTTTGATTTGATTATTGGCCAAGTTATTAGATTTTTTTCCATAAGAAAGCAGGAAAAGCTGCTTAGTTACATGAGAGGGTGGGAAGTCCTTCTCCCTACCTGCATGACTTTGCCACTCTAGTAGACTTAGTCTGTTCTGCCTGTGACGTGTAAATAAGGGCAGAAAGGTGTTCATACGAGGCAGAGTTATATTGGCTTTTAAAAAATTTACGAACTCCTTTAAAATCTGGTTGATGTGGTTAAAATGAGTTTAACTATGTTGTGCACTCCATAGTCAGGTGTGAATTATTCTGTGGAGCAAGAAAACATTTAAAAGTTTTAGAAATTTGGTCTGTTCTGTCACCTAATACATTATTGAGATCTCCTACTGATAAGGTTTGCACAGAAAATGTAAATTAATTTTTCATCTCGGCCTAAGGGGGGAAAAAAGAGAGATGAAGAAAAAAAAAACAAAATGAAGATAAACAGCCTGCCATAATCATTCCATACTCAAATGTGGAGGGTTATTTGGTGTTCCCTTAATGTGGCATGACACCACTCCTCTTTTTATTCGAGAATCTAGAGTTGACGCCAAGATTTGGAATTAATAAAAGGGCACATTTTAAATCTAATCCATTCTTTGCTCCACTTTGGGAGGGGCAGAGTTACTAACGTCTATTTCCCTCTTAGCCAAAGGAGCTCTCCTTTATTCTAAAACAATTTATTAAGACAGAATGCCACAGAGAGTCAAAAGACCTGGGTTTGAGTCCTGGCCCTGCTGCTGATTATGACTGTAGTCACCTAACTCACTCTTGGTTTCCCCTTATTAAATGAGAATAGTAATAACTATCCAACTGTCCTCATGGAATTGTCTGGGAGAATAAAGTGAAATAAAGCGTTTGAAAATGGTTCATAAACTCTTGAGTGACAAGCAAGTGGGAAATGAAATAAGTTCAGATTAGCATTTGTTGGAACAATTGCAATGCGCCAGGCTCCATGGCAAGCTTTGGGGATCCTAATGTGGACAAGAGGGTCTCGAATCTGGCTTCTCTTCTCCGTCCCGTAATGCCTTGCCTTGGTCCACGTCCCCATCATCTCCTTTGGGTCTTTGCTAGGCTGGGCTGTATGTTACCAGGATCTGGTCACTCTTGACTTCTTGCCGCTGCTCCAAGTGTCATCTCCCAAAAACCAAAGTTGATTCGGTCACTGCCCTCCCTGAAGATCTCTGTTGTTTCTCCTCCACCAAGACAAAAATCTACTTCCTTGGCCTCAATTTACCTCCTGATCGGGCTTCATTTTTCATCACTAGTTCCCTCTGTATATATGCCAGGTTTCTGCTTCACTGAATTACTCAGTCCTCTCTGATATGGCAGGGAAGAGACCAAGTCCCAGCTCGGCCTCTGTACAAGTATGTCCTCAGCCTAGAAGGCCTGCCTCATCCTTCTTCAGCTCCGCGTAACCTTTCAGACCCGGCCCTGACATAGTCTCCTGCATGACCTGAACCCTCTCCTCCCACAGGAGACTTAGTTTCCTAACCTGGTCTGTTCCCACAGCACATTGTTCTTTCTTTGGACACGGTGTTTATTACTCTGTGAGCTGTTGAAGTGCCGGGATTACGTCATTTAGGGTAAGATAAGGAGGCTGTGCACCTGAGGAGGTGTAGTGGATTGAATGGTGGCCTCCAAAAAAGATATGTCCACGTCCTAATCCCTGGAATTTGAGAATGTGACGTTATTTGGAAAAAGGGTCTTTGCAGATGTAATTAAGTTAAGGAACTTGAGGTGAGATCACCTTGGATTATCTGAATGGTCCCAATTCAACAACAGATGTCTGCACAGAGGAGAGACACAAAGAGTAGTCCATGTGAAGACGGAGGCAGAGATTGAAGTGTTGCACCCGTGAGCCGAGGAGCCGCTGCAGGGAAGAGTCCCCTTCTAGAACCTTTGGAGGGAGTGACATCCTGCTAACACATTGATTGCTGACTTCCAGCCTGCAGAACCATGAGAGGATAAATTTCTGTTGTTTTAATTCACCAAGTTTGTGGTAATTTGTTACAGCAGCCTTAGAATACTAATACGGAAGTTTATAGTACAGTGACTGGAACATAATAAAATATCACTGTCACCACCCTCAAAGTCATTATTATCACTATTATTTTTGTAAGCAACCTAGCCTGGGACCTGGAAGGTAGCACCTGCTCAGAAAATAGCCTTGCCTGTGCGCTTTCTAGTCTGGTGGCAGTGGTGGTGGTATGGATGAGAAAGAAGTGTGTTTAAAGGTGGTATCGAAAGAGAGCTTCCAGAATAGAGCACCTCTTAATTTTTTTTGTTGTTGTTTTAAATGTCTTTTTGTGTGTTTATGTGAAGGGTGGTAGTGGATGTTTTTAAATTGTTTTTTAGAAACATTTTTACACAATTTAAAATAAATTGTCCTTTTAGAAGGCTAACAGTAAAATGATGAGCAGTTATATTTCTAACAATAAAAAAAAATCTTAAAATGTTTCTTCTTTTTCCTAATAAAACATTATTTAGCTAAAATTAATTTTGTGCTGGCCTTGGAACACAATTTAGAGAGGGACTTGGGAGCCACAAGGTAATTTATTTCATGTGCTACAAGGTACTTGAAAACCAAAAATTTCAAATAATCATACATAAATGCAGACTTGGTAGGTGTTATGTATTATTTGTCTGTAAATTTTAGTTTGCCACTGGAAGCTAGGTCTATGACCTAATTTTCACTAAAGTTTTATAAATTGGTGTCATAGTAATAAGAGCTAATGTTTATTGAGCTCTTACTATGTGCTAGGCACTGTTCCCAGCTCTTTATATGAATTAACTCATTTTGTTCTAGCTTTCCTAGTCTCTCCTCTATTCTCCTAAGAGGAAGCTGAGGCACAGAGTGGGTAAGTAACTTGGCCAAAGGACATTATAGCTTAAGTGGCAGAGACGCAGAGTGGCCCTGGCTCATAACCTCCATACTCCTGACTCTCAGTGGACCCTGTCAGCCTTCATCGTCTAATACAGTCTGAAACGGAGAATATCAGTAAATCTAAGTGAAGGGTCCTCATCCAGTTCCATAGTGGCTCAAACTTGAGTGTGCTTACCCACGGAGATTCTGATTCCCGGGGCTGGGGATAAGCATTTTTAATAAGCACCAAGGTGGCTCTGACCGTACTTTGAGATATCTGCCCTGGATCAGGTTCCAGACAGCCCTCACAGCTCATTTCACACGAAGCCTTGTGGTCGTGGTTTGTGTACTTATGTTAGGCCATTCTTTGTGTATATCTGCGTGCCCAGTGAGTCGATTGAATACATACATGGGTCTAAACTTTTGCCTGAATGCCTGCCTTACTAATCACCTTCCTTTTATGGAGATGAATAAAAGGCCAGCATCAGAGGGATTTTTTTTTTAACCTTTTGAATGAGCTTCGGAATAGGGTATATTCGATCTGAGGAAATTGTTATGATGGATGTAAGGTTTGTAGTTGGAAGAAACTAATCATGACATGGAATTTCTACTCTATTGGGTTTTTTTTTTTTTTTTTTGGTATGTTTGTTTTTTGTTTAAAAGAAAACTTTAATGTGCACTGGACTTCACAGCAGAGCAGTAGTTTCATGATTTGGGTTACTCTGAATATTAACTGTGGACAAGGAGGGAGTCTTTGCTCTTAAGTTTGGAAAGAAACTTGCATGCCTCTGTACAACCCAAACCCCTGATTATGTGTGTTTTGAATCTAGGGAGAACACTAAGCTTGAAGTGTTACTACTTCAGTATCTTAGTTGCATGTTGAACCGGCAAAATATGTTTCTCTTTCTCTTAGGGAGTCACGAATCGCACTGAACCAAAAAACGTCCAGCATTTTCTTCAGTTGCAAGCAAAATGAATATTCCCACGCTGCTCCAACATCCCCATCGGGACTTCCTTAAAGTCCTTTTAAGAACACTTTTCCGACGTTACCACTTCATCTTACCCTCGAGTACTCACCTCAGATCAGGAATCCCATGCGCTCAGCCATTCAGTTCTCTCGGACTCCGTCCTGCAAAGTGGATGCTGCCGTCAGATGGTTTAACCAGAAAATTATGTCTACAGACAACCTTAAAGGAACAGACAGAAGGACTTTCTGATAAAGAACAAAGGCTGGTGGCTGAGCTTTATACTGGTTTAATCCAAGGGCAAAGGGCCTGCTTGGCAGAGGCCATAACTCTTATAGAATCAACTCACAACAGGAAGAAAGAGTTAGCCCAGGTGCTTCTTCAGAAAGTCTTAGTCCACCACAGAGAACAAGAAAAATTAAATAAGGGAAAACCACTGGCATTTCGAGTGGGTCAGTCTTTGTTTTTTTTTGGGTTTTTTGTTTTGTTTTTTGTCTGTCCAGTAAATATTTTTCTAAATTCTCTCTTCTTTTAAAATAAGTCTAGGGCTTCCCTGGTGGCGCAGTGGTTGAGAATCCGCCTGCCGATGCAGGGGACACGGGTTCGTGCCCCGGTCTGGGAAGATCCCACGTGCCGCGGAGCGGCTGGGCCCGTGAGCCGTGGCCACTGAGCCTGCGCGTCCGGAGCCTCTGCTCTGCAACGGGAGAGGCCACAACAGTGAGAGGCCCGCGTACCACAAAAAAAAAAAAAAAAAGTCTAAATAGCTTATGATCTAATGGGGATTTTTTTTGTCCTTGCAGAATTTTGGAATGAATTCTGAATGCCTTTTCTTTGTAAATATTAGTCTTGTCACGTGGTGGGAAATGCAATGGCCATTTGAACGAAGGCTCTGTATTTTAAGAGAAGAAGGTGAGATTCCTCTTTTGGCAGGAACCTCACTGTGGCTCCCAGAACAGAAACGTGCGCAGGAAGAACTGTTCACCAGTTTACTCCTTTCTCTCAGTAGAACTTCTGCTTAATAGTCTAAAGTGACTTCCCTGCTGTTGTACTTACAGCAACCATAACTATCCTTATCACATTTCAGAATTCCACTTCTTAGGTGTTTCGTTAGTCTTTTCTCTAAGCAAGTCCCACTTCTTTCAGATACTTTTTAAAAAAATAATTAATTTATTTTTGGCTGAGTTGGGTCTTCGTTGCTGCGTGTGGGCTTTCTCTAGTTGTGGCGAGCAGGGGCTACTCTTCGTTGCGGTGTGTGGGCTTCTCATTGCAGTGACTTCTCTTGTTGCGGAGTAGGGGCTCTAGGCACGCGGGCTTCAGTAGTTGTGGCGCGCAGGCTCAGTAGTTGTGGCTCGCGGGCCCTAGAGCGCAGGCTCAGTAGTTGTGGTGCACGGGCTTAGTTGCTCTGCAGCGTGTGGGATCTTCCCGGACCAGGGCACAAACCCGAGTCCCCTGCATTGGCAGGTGGATTCTTAACCGCTGTGCCACCAGGGAGGTCCCTCAGATCCTTGTTTATTAGAGTTTCTGGAAATGGCTTGGCTCTAAGCACTGCCAGCTCAATACCAAAATGCATTTTAAAGGGGACACCATGTTCATTTGCTGTCTAAAAATATTGGGTGTTTACTTCTTTTTTTTTTTTTTTTTTTTTTTTGTGGTACATGGGCCTCTCACTGTTGTGGCCTCTCCCGTTGTGGAGCACAGGCTCCGGACGCGCAGGCTCAGCGGCCGTGGCTCACGGGCCCAGCCGCTCCGCAGCACGTGGGATCTTCCCAGACCGGGGCACGAACCCGTGTCCCCTGCATCGGCAGGTGGACCCTCAACCACTGCGCCACCCGGGTAGCCCGGGTGTTCACTTCTTGAACAGTTGACCTGTTTCTGTAATTGCAAATAAGCTTGTTATATTTTTGAAGCTGTGCATTATAGAACAATCTAGACGTGTTTGACCAGAAGGAATTAAGCAAGTTTTGGGTGGAACGAGCGCTTTTCATGGTGGCAAACTAGGTGATTCCAACCAACCCTCCCACTATAAACAACTTAAAATGGTGGACAAAGTGCATAAATAGTGTGAGGAACGAGTAAATATACTTAAAGTGGATTGGCATTACTTACGTCTCAGTTTATTTGCAGTATGGGGCCTAAAACCTCCTAGATTTTAGGGTAATGGGGCCTAATGCTCTAAAGATAATTTCAAAAAGAGCTCACCGACTGCTGTTTGTGCTAGTCGGCGTTTTCCCCACAGCTTATTCTTCTGCCCTCGCTGCAGGGACTCTTTCTGAGAGTGCTGTGCTGGGTGTTGATACTCTTTATGTGTTGTGGACAAAATAGCAAATTCCCAAAGAGAAATCCCAGTTACGACAAAGTGTTCACTTACTAGGCTGTAGAGAATCTTTGAAGAGAAAATGTCCAGAAATACCTAGAGTTAACCAGCAACTCATAAATTTGCAGCACTTTTCTGGTTCTTGCCATCTGGACCTTATGAGGCCAGATAAACCTGAGTCTTTGTTGCAGTTGTTTTATCACCATGGTGGGTAAAAGCAACAAATGTTTATTCAGCACCCATTAAGACAGAGACCTGCCCTGAAAATTGTGGTGTGGAGCCAAGCATACCATATGCCATACATACTTTTGAATGTAGTTACAATTAAGTGCTTATATTTTATAGATTTTATTGACCATATAGTTATATATCCCTTGATGCCATGTGCTATTCTAAACATATTGCAAAATTAACTCATCTAATCCTCACAATAACCTGAAGAAATAGGTGCTCTTACATGCATTTTATGGCAGAATATACTCAGGTACAGAATGATTAAGTGACTTGCCCAAGATTACACAGCTCATAAGAGGCAGAGCTAGAAATAGAACTGGCCGACTGGCTCCAGAGTTTTGTGTTCTTGCCTGCCATGCTCTGCTAACTCTCCAAGTGGGGGAATTTTCTGCCTTTCTTAAGATTAAAAAAATGTTTTTTTTTCAGGGCTCAGTTTATATTATTTTCGTTATGAGTAAGATGAAAAAAATTGTGTTTCATAAGTGGAAAATTATTTTCTCAATCACTGGGAATTTCTGGAGTAATGAGTTGTTTTTCTAGTGGGAACATAGAATGGACAGAATTGGGGTGGGTGGAATAATTACTGATCATGATGAGAGGTGGGCAGATGTTGGAGAAATTCAGCACATTAACAACATAGGCAATGAAGTCTGCCCCAAAAGCTCTACGTTATACTAAAAAGGCAAATCACATTTTGTAATTTTTCAAAGTGAATCTGGTGAACATATGGAGCTCTGACTTCTCTCCCTCCTGTATCCCTATTGCTCAGGGACTAGATAAATAGGTAGATTTTCGTTTACCGCTTTAGGAACTGTTTAACTACATTAACAGTGGTTTTAATAAAGTAGGAGAAGTAGAAGGTAGTCTAGTATTTTAATAGAACTCATCATGGCGCTGATTTCATTTATTTCATTAAATTACAAAGTCCGTCTCCACCATAGGATTGTCTGGGCCTCCTGGTGCTGGGAAATCAACCTTTATAGAATATTTTGGAAAAATGCTTACTGAGAGAGGGCACAAATTATCTGTGCTGGCTGTGGACCCTTCTTCTTATACTAGTGGTGGTGAGTATTGCTGCTGCTTCATAAATTGCAGAGCAGGGGCTTGTGGAGTGGAGTCGGCTCTCTGTTGCAGTTTAGGGGGAATCTGCACAGTCGCGTGTCTTCTAACCTCTCGCTGAGTATGGTCTCAGTGAAGGAAGGGAGGTGGTGGGTGTGAGGTGGAGGCTGAGGGAGGTGTTTGGGGCATCGGGTTCTTCAGGGGAGGTTAGCTTACAGGTAACCTGTAACCTAGGAGTAGCCTGGGTACGTAGAGAACTGGGAGAACAGTTGTGAGAAGTCGCAGATGATCAGAAGCCAATTTCACCCCTTTGTCTATCACACCTGAGGTTCAGCCCCTTTTCCTTTTATTGTTTTTCCTGGCTCCATCAGCCCCTGTGCCGTTCAGAAAATGGCTTCTTCCTCATTGATTTCCTCATATTGTAATGTCTCTTCTCAAGCTTTAAAAAAAATCTTCATGCTCTATTTAACTTGTCACCTGTTTATATTACATGTTCAGTTAAACAGAAAGCTCTTAGAGGGACCATGTGATATACTCTATTCCTGGCAGCACTTGGCCTAGTACCTTGCGTGCAGTGCTCAGCAGTTACTTACTGATTTGAGGTCATTTGAGGTCACTCAAAGTTTAATTTGCAGCTCATCAGAGATAAAATGAATAAACTAAGTTCCCCAAAGGATCATTTAAGGGAAACATAGATCATATTATATAAATACTCAGGAAAGCTTTTTCTTCCCTTACCCCTCTTTATGACTGAAGCATTGTCACATGACAGTTATTCATTTAACAAGTATTTCAGCACCTATCCTAGGCGAGGCCCTGTACAAAAAAGGTACTGTGTTGTTTAATGTTGAATAAGATGCAGTTCTCTTGGCCTTATGGAGCTTTATATCTCATGCGGGAAACAGACAGGTGCACGCAGGCCATTACAATGTAATGTGTGTTGCGAAGGGGGAAATACAGGGTGCTTTGTGGAAGGGTTTGGTTTATATCCTGTGGGTTTAATGCTAAAAAATAAATATGACATCATATGTCAGGGCCTTTAGGTCAATAGAGAGGTGGACAACAATTCCTGTTACCATCCACTGAGAAATTTAGCTGAGAACATGCACAGTTTTTGATTCACTATAATGAAAGGGTTAACCGTAAAGTACAATTTATACTCGCAAAGTTCAAGATTAAATCCATGTCAGTGTATTATCTTTTTTTATAGTCTAAGAACTTCGTGAAAGGTAAGCACTTGAACAAAGAATTTATTTATAGTGACCTTCATTTTCACACAGGTGCAGAGACTTTCCCCCCACCTTCATAATACTCTAGAATACTTGCAATAGCAAAAGAAAACAATAGTTCGAGATAAGAGTAGCGGAGATGGTGACATAAGATAACCTGATTAAAGTTACATAGCTATGTGGTTCCTAACCTTTCTCAAACCAAAAATGAAGGTCCTTTTCTCAGGTAAAAATACAAAGACTCTGGAAGAGAAAACTATGCAAGGATAAACAGGACAGTCTTACCTTTCCACTGTAAGAGTAGATACATTTGAAAATAGCATTCCATTGAAGTTTGAGAAGCCTGTAGTCAATCCTTGTTGTGCTTTGGACTCACAGGCCCCCTGCACTGGGAGCTTGGAGACCTCCCTAAGGCTCTGCAGTCCACCAGTCTTAGATTCACTGTCAAAGACAATTATATGGGAGAGGAATTTCATAAATGTTTCGTTCGGTGTGTTAGGGTCTATAGGATAATAATTAAAGTGTAGCTTTGGCAGATTGTTGACTTAACACAGAGATGATTTCACCCAGAAAACTACTTTAGAACAAAGTTTTATGTACAGTAAATAAGGTAGTTGAGCTCTGTGGTAGGTGTATGCTGGGGCATTAGAGCCTATGAGAAGTCAAAACTGGAATCATCAGGGAAAAAGATCATATCTTTAAGGGACTCCTCAGTGCTTAGCAGCAGCTTTGGAAAGGTTAGCTCTTGAGCAGAAATTAAAATTCAGGTTAGAACAGCACTACACCTTCAAATGTTACTATGTGGCTTCTAGAATTTGCAGGTATTGATGTTTGCCAAAATACTGCAGTGCACACGGAAACAGCAGCGGTTCTGTTCCACAGGTATTACATTAATTGCCTACTGTGAACAAGCATTCAGTGTACAAAATATGTAAGACACGGTCCTATAGACAAGCAACTCAGTAAAAGCAGAGTTTCTCAACCTTGGCACTAATGACATTCTTTGTTGTGGGCAGCTGTCCTGCACATGGAAGGATGCTTAGCGGTATCCTTGATCTCTACCTGCCAGATGCCAGGAACACCCTTCCCTCCAGTTGTGACAAGTACAAATATCTCTACACATTGCTAAGTATCCTCTGGGGGAAAAAAATCACTCCCAGCTGAGAACCATAAACACAGCAAAGTTAAGAGGACAGTAAAGAACTCCGCCCCCCCCCAAAAAAAAAACCAGTAAAAAAAGAAACCACCCCAACTGGAATGGAAGATTGATTTGGGAATTAAGGAAGCTGAAATTGGACAGGTAAGGTAGGCTACATTCTGAGGGCCTCCAATGCAAGACTAAAGAATCTAGATTTGAACCTCTAGTCAGTGGGGAGCCATTATAGGTTTTGAGGGGCTTAAAACGTTAAATAGATTAATTTGGCATCATTACATACAGGGTGTTGGAAAAAAGCTTAATAATACGAAATACAATTTGAGGTTTGGGGAGAGATGTCCTAAAGTACTTCCCCTAGGAATTGGCTGATTGATAATTGGCCTTTATAGGTGTTCCATGATTATAAAATGTAACTGTGTGTTTTAGGATCACTCTTAGGTGATAAAACCCGAATGACTGAGTTATCAAGAGATATAAATGCATACATCAGGCCGTCTCCCACTAGAGGCACTTTAGGAGGTGTGACAAGGACCACAAACGAAGCTATTCTGTTGTGTGAAGGAGGCGGATACGACATAATTCTTATTGAAACCGTGGGTGAGTGTGATTTTCTATTCTATAACAATGAAATACTATTAAAATGAATGCTGTATAAAGATGAATGATGGCTAATTTCATTTTGTTCATTCAGCAGATACTTACTAAAGAGGTAATTAAATACAAGCTATCTCAGACTCTGTAGGAGATATGAGTATATAGGCTATAATCCTTACCCTTAAAGAAGAGAAAGGTGAGCCCTGTGTCTGGATAACTCTTATACAAGGTGGTATGTTTTCAGTGCTGGAGGAGAGCTGTCAGCATTAGGATGGCCAGTGGAAACACTAACGTGACACCCATTTTATTTAAGCAGAGTCATATGTCTGCGGTATTCCCTAAGAAGATTAGCATAGTTGGGCACCGCATGCATGTTTTATTTCACCTTTATATCCCTAGCACGTGGTTACACACAATGAAAATACTGAAAAGGAAACCCCAAGAACTTCACATTCCCATGGAGAGACAATTTGTTATATTACTGTGTGATCAGTGTTTGTGACACAACCTGATTCAGATTTGGGGGATCAGGGAAGACTTCAGGGAGGAGGTGACAGTTGAACTCAGTTTTTTTTTTTGGGGGGGGGTCTTCGTTGCTGCGCACGGGTTTTCTCTAGTTGCGGCGAGCGGGGGCTACTCTTCGTTGTGGTGAGCGGGCTTCTCATCGCGGTGGCTTCTCTTGTTGAGGAGCACGGTCTCTAGGTGTGCGGGCTTCAGTAGTTGAGGCTCATGTGCTCAGTAGTTGTGGCGCACGGGCTTAGTTTCTCCTCAGCATGTGGGATGTTCCCGGACCAGGGCTCGAACCTGTGTCTTCTGCATCGGCAGGTGGGCTCTCAACCACTGCGCCACCAGGGAAGCCCCTGAACTCAGTTTTGAAGGGAGGGTTGGAGTTAAGTAAAGTACGGGCTGAAATAAAAGAGAAAAAAAAAAAAAAAAGAAAAACTAAAGTATGGGCTAAGGGGCCTTGACCGAAACACACAGGAGTGAGTGAATGTGGCCCAGTCAGGGCACTGCATTTTGCGCAGGATCCTTAGAGCGTAGAGCGTGAAGGCAGGGAGTGAAGACATGGGCTAGAGTCCAGGAGTCCATCGTCCAAGGGCAGATGGAGGAAAAGTTGCCTGAGTAGTGGTAGGAGAATCAAGGGAGAAGAGGACCATAAAATCACACATATTAACTGAAAGTTGTGTTTGGCTGCATGTTTCAGAGACTCAAACTGTTTATCTCTGACTCAAACAAGGAACAGGGTGGGTTTTGTTTCTTTGTGTATTTGTGTTTTCTGTAAATAAAAGAAGCCTGGAGGCAGGCAGGCCCAGGGCGTGGTGGTTCTACAGCACCCTGGGGCTCTCCCTGCTCTCCTTTCTTAGCACTTAGTTTCCAGCCTCAAGGTTGCCCATGGATAAAAGATGGCTGATGAAGCTCTAACTCACCTCCCTGTTCCAGGTAGAAGGGGGAAATACCTCCTGGCTGGCTTGGCCTTCTTGAAAGAACTCTCCTGGAAACGCCATCTAGTGACTTTTGCTTTCACACATTAACATCTCTGGCTGACTGTGTGTGTGTGTGTGTGTGTGTGTGTGTGTGTGTGTGTGTGTGTGTGTGTGTGTGTGTGTGTGTGTGTGTGTAAGAACGAACACGGGTGACCAGAAGTCAAGGGAGGAGAGAGTTGGGGAGGAGGCTTAGTGGAGTGGGGCGTGTGGAAGTCAGGTCTAAGTGGATCACGGTTAATGTGAAGTTGTCGCCTGAGGACAGTGGGCAGAAATTGCCCTTTCCAGACGTTTAGCTGTCAAGAGAGAGTGAGAAGCGCGGTGATGATGGCAGGAGGTTGCGAGTTTTTGTCTTCTTCTTTTTCTGGTTGTGTTTGGTTTTCAGATGAGAAAGACTTGAGCCCAACTCATGGGATGTTTGAGGGACGGGAGCCTGTAGACAGGGGGAGGTTGGAGACAAAGCAGAGCCAGGGCCCAGGGGAGGTGGGAAGGAAGGAGAGGCCAGTCTTCAGTTGATGCTTCTGACACTGGGCCCCGCGAGGAGGCAGCGAGGCGGAGTGTGTGTTGTTTCTGCTTCTCTGTGGGGTTGCGGGGGGAGGCTGAGGACATCCTTGCCTCTGGTTGGCTGTGAAGCACGTGCTGCGGTCATCAGTCACGGTCATGCGGGGAGATTATGGGACAGTGAGCGTCTGTGGTCGCCACTGTGGGAAACAGGAAGGAGGCTGCCCGAGGGCGTTCACGGGCATCGCTTTTCCTGTACCAAGCGGAAGATGTAGCCGGTGTTGGAGCCCATGGCCAGCTCTGGTGGCGCCTGTCCACACAGCTGAGGGATTTCTCCAGGACACTTAGTGGAGGAGAGACACGGACAGTAGGACTGATCCATGGGTGGGCTTTGCAGGGTGATAGAAGGATGAGAAGGCAAGGAAGCTGCCAGAGGTGCTGTAAGGTTAGAATCAAGCTGCCCACCCACGGCAGGGAAGCCGAGAAAGCAGCGAGAGCCAGGAGAGAGCGCGGGCCTTCGCGTCCTCCACTGGGTCAGGGACCGGGCACCGAGCTGCTGGGAGCGAGGCGGGAGAGCTTTGCTCACCAGGTGAGGCCGTGGCATTTAATGCGTTGTTCGGAGGTGGTGGTCAAAGTGGGAGCAGGTCGAGTGTGTGACGGTGAGTGTTAGCAGACGAGCTGGGGGGAAGTGGCGGTCAGGGGCTCCAGAGGGTCAAATTCCTGTGATTTAACGTTGCAGGTGTGGGGCAGTCGGAGTTCGCTGTTGCTGACATGGTTGACATGTTTGTTCTACTACTGCCACCGGCGGGAGGAGATGAATTGCAGGTAATTATTTTGACTTTTTCACCCCCCCAAAACACAAAGTGTACATTCTCTGAAAGTACCAATTCCCAGTGTTAGGGTTTTTTTTGTAAATTAAGTTGATATTAGCGTAGGGAAAGAAACATCATTCACGTTGGCTAAAATACCCGCGTCAAAGGCAAACTCTCTATTTTTTTTCCCCCAACTTATAGTAGTAGAACTTATGATCTTGAGCTAATGACAGAACTTAGTCTTTCCACCTGTAACATGGGGGATAGCTCCAGCCAAGAGACCACTGTTACATGGGTGTCTGTGCTCCTGCTGGTTGAAAAGGTCCTCATGAGATATTCCTTCGCTCTTAACGGGGATCCCGCCGTCGTCGTTTATATATTGTAGAAAGGGTTCTTCCCTTCCCCCTGCAGTGCAGTCTGGCATTAACTCCCTGGAGTTAGCACAGCCTTCGCAGGGGGAGGGCACCATCCTCCCAAGACTGCTTTCACTCCAGACACAGGCAGCAGGCCCGGGGCTGCCCAAGCCACCCATGCCTCTGACTGGCTGCAGACGTGCGGGTTCCCACTTACCCCTCAGGTTGGACAGCTCACTAGGATGACTCACAGAACTCAGGAAGGCGCTGCGGTACCAGTTAGAGTTTTATTATGAAGGATGCAAATCGGGACCAGCCAAATGGAGAGACACAGAGAGAGAGGTCTGGAAGGGTCCCAAACTCGAGACTTCTGTGTCCTCGGGACACATTTCCCTCTTGGCACATGCATGTGTATCACCAGCCAAGGAGTTCTCCTGAGCGTCAGTGTCTGCGGCTTTTGTTGGGGTTTTATTATGTAGGCGTGATTGACCGAATCACTGTGCACACGATTGAACTCAGTCTCCAGCCCCCGCCCTCCCCAGAGGAGGTCAGGCTGCTAGCGCATGGCTCAGAGTCCCAGCCCTCCAATCACATGGTTGGTTCTTCCGGTGTGGTCGGCCCCCATTCTGAATGATCTCGCATAAACTCAGGTATGGTCCCAGGCACCCGTGGCGAACAACAAAGTCATTCCTATCACTCAGGAAACTCCAAGGATTTAGCAGTTTCCTCCCAGGAACCTTGGACAAAGACCAGACAAATTCTTTTTTTTTTTTTAAATTTTTATTTATATATTTATTCATTTTTGGCTGTGTTGGGTCTTCGTTGCTGCACACGGGCTTTCTCTAGTTGCGACAAGCGGGGGCTACTCTTCATTATGGTGCGCGGGCTTCTCATTACGGTGGTTTCTCTTGTTGCTGAGCACAGGCTCTAGGCTTCAGTAGTTGTGGCACACAGGCTCTAGGGGGCAGGCTCAGTAGTTGTGGTGCACGGGCTTAGTTGCTCCGTGGCATGTGGGATCTTCCCGGACCGGGGCTCGAACCCGTGACCCCTGCACTGGCAGGCGGACTCTTAACCGCTGCGCCACCAGGGAAGTCCCCAAATTCTATATTATACAACACCTCCCCTTCAGTTGAAAAATTCTGAAAAACAGTGACACCAGACTCTGGATGCTGCAGTTTAGAAACATTAACTATTAGAATTTAACCATTGAAAGTTACGTTTTAAAATATTTGAAAAGAAATTTTAATCTTAGATAGCAAAATCTTCATTTTCCAAATAAGGTTTGACCTTAGGATTTTTCTAGTGTTTTCACGCAACATAATTTAAGTCAAGAGATTGAGGCATTTTTAGCCATCAGGTTATTTTTTCCTCAAATGCAAATCCAAAAAAAATGCTACAGACATTTAAGGAAAACTTCAAAGACTCTGTTTCTGGAAACGAACATGTTAGTGACATGGGTGTTTTCTTTTTTAAGCACCTGAATGATGGATCGTTATGCATCCTGCAGCTGTTAGCTCCCAAGGAGTGGAATCTGTCTTGAGGCAGTGTGAACTTTCTCCTGCCACTCAATCATATTGTGTCTGGATGATATATTTACTCTAATTCTGAATGTATTTCAGCGTGTTAGTCTCCACATTTGAAAGAGATATTACAGATGACTTCCATGATCCCAGGAGTCAGTGCTTTTGAGTAATTTCTGTCAATAATTGTGATTCCTAGGACTCAGGCCTTGGGACGGTGCAGAGAAAAAGTTAGAGTGTATGACACGCAAAACCTTAGCAGTAACTGGTATCCCATTTTTGATGGCATGAAATGTTTCAGATGAATCACTTTCTTTTCTTTTTCTCACCAGGGTATTAAAAGAGGTATAATTGAGATGGCAGATCTGGTGGCTATAACCAAATCTGATGGAGACTTGGTCGTGCCAGCTCGAAGGATGCAAGCAGAGTATGTGAGCGCGCTGAAATTACTCCGCAGGCGTTCAGGAGTCTGGAGACCAAAGGTCAGCTTGCATTCTGTTCTGCAGTTTTCACCCTGAGTGGACTGTGCCCGTTAGAAGAGAGGGTGTGAGTCCCAAGCTAGACATATAATCAGTCTTTGCTTGTGGGTGAGATTATAATTTTAAAAATTATGGCAAAGCCACAGAGTGTGTAGTTATGATTTTGAGTATAATCCTTCAACCACTAGATGCCAAAAACTAGATGTGAGGCGATAAATTAGATTGCTTAATGCTTGGCTCGAGCCATTTGGATGTGATGACAAATCCATTCTGCAAGGAACCATCCTGAAGATTATGGCGCAATTAATGACTTGATTATCTAGGTTAGAGTTTGAGTAGGAGAGAACAGGCTTTTGATGTGGTAACTTTCCTTCCCATAATGCTTGTCGGGTGATGTTTTCGATAAGGAAAAAAAACCCCTGTATTAAGAGATGCAGTAATACCGATGCGGACGCTTTATCTGTAGCAGGGCCCTGTGTTATTAAAGAGTAACCTATAATCACTATAACGAGAACAACGATGACACGTCTTGCTGTCGGCTCCCGGCACGTCGTCTGTGCTGTGTCTGGAGCTGTCTTGTCCATGCAGATACCCGTGCTCGTGGCACCTGCTGAACCAGGCAGTTTGACGGAGGGAACGGGGCTATTCTCTCAGCTCGGTTTCATTTTCTGGCTCTCAGGCCTCAGGGAAACCTACGTAGCGTTGCCCTTCTCATCCTAGTGACCATTTCCCAGTTCATCCCTGTGGTCTCTGAAGACCATTCGAGCAATCCCCAGTCAAAATAAACCTCTGAGCTAAAAAATACAACCTTGAATCAGTGTCTTATTTCTGCTTCGCACTTAGTAACCTTAGTAAGTTAACCTTAATATATTTCTCAGTGTGTCTACTTTGACACGACGATAAAATGTCTCATTTTTGTCGCCTACCTGTTGCCATAGACTGTAAGACTTAATTGGCAAATGCCAGCGTCCCCATGACAGTGTTTTCTATCGTTTTAAGTAGAATAGTTCTGGTTCTTCCCTTTTCAACAGGTAATTCGTATTTCTGCCAGAAGTGGAGAGGGGATCGCTGAGATGTGGGATGCAATGAAAGAATTCCAGGACGTGACGCTTGCCAGTGGGGAGCTGACTGCCAAGCGACAGAAGCAGCAGAAAGTTTGGATGTGGAACCTCATTCAGGAAAACGTGGTAGAACATTTCAGGACCCACCCCGCAGTCCGGGAGCAGATTCCTCTTCTGGAAAAAAGGGTTCTCAGTGGGGCCCTGTCCCCAGGACTAGCCGCAGACCTGTTGTTGAAAGCTTTTAAAAGCAGAGTCTAATGAAGTACCTCCTGTCCAATAACTTTATGTATCTTTTCATATATATAAAGTTATTGGATAGGGTGCACTTCCTTTTCATAAAGTATTTTAATATTAAAAGTCACTTGCGTGCTTATATTTTCAGTAATTCTCCTGTGGTTCCCTCGGCCTCCTTATCTGTGAGCTGCGCTTGGAAAGTGGAAGAGCGTTAGCTACGGATGGCAAAGGTCAGGCAGTCAGCAGCATTTGTAAGGTAACTGCTGTACGTTACTCAGCTCCATTTCTTTCTGTTCTTATACATGGTGGCCTGTAGGATGGCGTCTTCTCATCAGTCACGAGCAGAGAAAGCTGAGGAGGACAGGAAAAGATCATGTACCTTAAAACGCTTTCTTTGATTCTCTATTCTCTGCGTTTCCAGAGAAAATGTAAGCAAGAGTGACCACGTTTTTGAAGTCTTATTTGAGGCTAGAGTAATACACAGTGGGTTTCTAAGAGCTGAAAATCGTGATCGACATTTCGTATGCCAGCCTACCTGGGAATTTCTGAAATGGCCATGTACACAAGTAACAAAACAGTTGGGATGTGTAGGGATGTGAACACGGTTTTACAGTCTGTCATCTAGACTTGCGGACTCCCCGTGGTAGGTAGGAGAGCCCAAAGGGAACTGGGGAAATCGGCCACAAATAATGTGGGTTGTAATCAAAGGTTTTTGCTTCTCTTCCTTCTTGGCCATTTGACTTCACCTTAGCATCTTAAAAATCTACTTTTTTCTTGATGGCGAGGAACAAGTTTTGTCCTCCGGAGGAAGCATGGCACAGTGATTAAGGGCTTGGGTTCTGGCGTTGGGACTGGTGGGTTTAAACTTTAAACCCAGATCAGTTAACTTATCGGCTGTGTGAGTTTGGACAAATAACCTACCTTTCTCGGTTTGAGTTTCCTCCCTGGTAAAATGGAATTGACATATTAACTTTATAGGGTTGATGAGGATAAATGAGATAACTCAGGAAAATCGTTTTGCACTCATGATGGTACATGGGAAATACTCAGAATCCTCTTGCCATTATTATTACTATGTTAAAGTTATGAGTATGTGAAGCTGCACAGACCTTAGAAAAGGTTCAGTTTTCTCCCGTGATCTTATTACTACCATCATGCTCTCGTGATATTTTATGATAGTCTGTAAAGCACCCATTCTAGTTAATTCTTTGACTATGCTTCACACTCTTTGATGGTAGTTATAACTGTGTACATTTGAATGAAATTATTTCTAACCATAAAGTTTCTCCATTGCACAAAATGTCATTCTAGAACTTTCAAACATATTCTATTCTGAGAATATTTGACACAGTATGTCAGCTTTCACTGTGACTTACCCTCCTATCTAATTGAATTTCTTGATTATTATTTTAGCAAACATTCCTTTACATTTTTTTTTAAAGGTTTGTGTTATTGGCATACCTACGTCATATTTGAGGATTAGGAGCAACTTGGAAAGCTCAGCCAGTCAATTCATCTAATTTCAAAAAGGACCACTATTAAGCCACCCTATCAGATGAAGAACTGTTTTTAGAATCAGAGAAGGAATTCCATAATTTCCCTTAGTAAGCCGTTACAGGGAATGACAGACCTGTCATTTGTGGTTCAGTGGAAGCCGCAGTGGGGCACACGCACACTGTATTACAAACAAGGCAGAGAAAGGGTGGCATTTGTTAGCCCTAAATTTTTCTATGCATTGCGTTAGCCCTAAATTTTTCTATGCATTGCATCTCAGTTTGAACTGCTTTTAAGTGTTATAAATATAGTCATAAAAAGCATTAGAAAACCTCCCTTGTGTTTCTTATGTTGTTGTTGTACCATTGGCTATGATATAAAGACCAATTTCCGAGGTATTATTTACCTTTATTTCTGTTATTTGCTATGCTGGAAGCTGTATAATATAGTAAAATGTTTGTGGCCTTAAAAGAAATTAATGCTCCCTTTTATTAAGCTCAAAAATGCCATCGCTCCTTCCCACCTGTAATTCTACCGTGCTGGACCCCTGACCTGGTCAAAAGCACAGGTTTAGATACCCGCAGAGTCAAATCTCAGCTTTGCCACTAACCAGCCATATGGTTGGGGGGCAGGTTATTCCTCCTCTGTATGCACCAGTTTCCTCATCTGTAAAATTAGGGTAAGAATAGCTGCTTTACAGAGTTGTTGAAATAATTAAATGAGATACTGTATTTAAATTGCTTGGCATTCAGTAATTGGTAGGTGTTGTTAGAAATGTTACAGTAGGCACTCTTTGTTTTACAAAACAGATTCTCGTCATTTAATTTTAGTTTGGCCAGGCTACTTAATTTCCCTGTGCCTCAGTTTCCTTATTATTAAAGGGGTTGACAGTGGTGTTCACCCCGAGTTCTTGAAATGACTAGGTTAGTTAATATATATAGAGTACCTGGACATAGGAAGTGCTAAATAAATATTTAACAATGGAGAGTTGCTACCTCTTAGAGTTGTTGTAAGGATTAAATGAGTTCATCTTCCTCTATCTTAAAAGGATAATTCTTTTCTGAAAATAAACCTGACTTCGCTTTTGTCAAAAGCATAATTACCATTAATTTCCGTAGGTGGGTAAAAATGTGCTGTGTTCCAAACTGAGCTCCAAAATTGACAGACATTTTGTTAAAACAATACCAAATTTCAGTGAAACGACTGCACTTTCTTGTACAGGTGCAGCCGCAGTTAACAGTAGCTATCACAGTGCAACCTAGCAGGGAGTTGTCTCTTCACAATCACTAGGTGGTTGTTCACCTCTTTCCCGAAGCTCTTGTGGCTGTTACCCAGGATACACTGAAGACAAAAGCTCATGAACAACGTACGTGTGATCCTCAGTGTTTATGTAATTCAGTCTTTAATGCAGGAAAAAACCCCAAACAGGAAGAATCAGTGACAACAATTCTAACACCGCACTCATCCCGTAGATTGCCATCATAGAAGTCACGTTGCTACTGCCAAGAACTGGTAAACTGCAAGGGCTTCGAGAAGAGAAGCAACTCCTGGGGTCCATACATCCATGCAGATGGTGGAGCTCCGCTGCTCCCGGAGCAAGCCACGTGGGGCTTCACAAGCACAACTGCTTCCTAAGGCAAACGTTATGACACTCCTCACAGAGTCCAGTTCTCCTCACCTGAGGGGTACATCTTGGGGTGCCACTGTGACTCATGTAGTGTGTTAGAAAACTCGCTAAATGTCAGCATCGTTATTCAGGGAAGACTTGGAAAATGATGAGCAGGTCGAAATTTTCCTTGAGAAAGAACCTTCAGAATGAGACTCTAGACTATTTGGTTTTCTTTCCTTCATTGTAGTATTTTGGTTACTACATTTATGAACTTTTAAAACCCACGCAACATGAATTTGTAATTCCTGCCCCATGAGGTTTATGTAAGTACACTTTCTGGTCGTTAGTGGTATGTTTGATAACAGAATATTAGAATGGCACAAAAGCTGTTATACAACATCGGATGCTTTTTTTTTGATTCCAGAAATTCAACTTGGTCATGTAAAATGTAGATGATGCTATTGTGAGTCAAAGGACATTAATATTTACTGGAAAATTGATGCATAGAGGTACCCTGGGGGCAGATAATTTTGCTGAGCCCCCTCAGCTTCTTGACAGACGAGGTGAGGGCACATCTAAGGAGGTAAACTATTGTACTCTCAGCAAGTCTAAATGCTTAATCAGTTAATGTTGCTTTTGACCAACACAGAGGCAATCATGCAACCTCGTCCTCAAAGCTCTGTACCGTCCAGCTGGCCAATTTGAGGTGTGGTTAGAATTCTTCTACAAAGGGATGTCTTAGGATGATATCTTAAAGCCATTTATTGGGCCCATATTGGTGGCAAATCTTGTTACATATAGAACCTAACCATTCAAGGATCAACACTCTCTTCTTATGAATCAAGTCACTTTTACACCCAAATTTTGCTGACTCAGGATTCCATCACATGAGGCAGGACCACAGACCCCTCAAGTACTTTTGGAAGTTCTAGGGATTCCTCACTGATTCACCAACAAGCTTGACTCTCGGGTGCAGCTTACTCCCCGCAGGCTTCTGTTGGGCTCCACTGTTTTAGCTGCTGCTCTTCCTGTAGGAGAACACTGCCCTGCTTAGGCGGTCCCAAACTGTGAAACTCCTAAGTTGCTGAAATGGTGCTGTGTTCACAGAGCACAGGATCCCTGCCTCTCCTCTCACAGGGGCTGGTCCACAGGGCTGGGGTCGGGACCAACTCCCACAGCACCTCTCATTGAGCTCAGCTCTCCTGTCTCTTCCCCCAGCATACAAGCCCACAACCTCTGCAGAAAACTTGCCCCACACAAGCGCCCTTTTCAAAATGTCTGTCCACCCCTGCAAAGATGCCTGGGTAGCTGGCAGTCTCTCCTTGTCTGGCAGTATCATCTTCAGGTGAGTCGTGATCTCCCAGCTTCACATATATATGATTGCTAATGTTCTATCAACAGCCCCTTAAAGGTATTATGACTCCCATTTTACAGGAAAAGGAATTGAGCAATAGAAATATTAAGAAATTTGTCTAAATTCACTGAGCCTAAATGTGATACATTATATATCTGAGATTTTATTTTTTTTTAAGATGTTGGGGGTAGGAGTTTATTAATTAATTAATTTTATTTTTAATTTTTTTTTGCTGTGTTGGGTCTTCGTTTCTGTGTGAGGGCTTTCTCTAGCAGCAGCAAGCGGGGGCCACTCTTCATCGCGGTGCGTGGGCCTCTCACCGTCACGGCCTCTCTTGTTGCGGAGCACGGGCTCCAGACGCGTAGGCTCAGTAGTTGTGACTCACGGGCCCAGTTGCTCCGCGGCATGTGGGATCCTCCCAGACCGGGGCACGAGCCCGTGTCCCCTGCATTGGTAGGCAGACTCCCAACCACTGTGCCACCAGGGAAGCCCATACATTAGATTTTTTAAAGTACTAATTTCCAGTTGCTCAGAGTGCTTTATGAACCTCATTTCATACTTTCCATAAGATAGTTCAGGTATTATCTTACTTATGGATGCCTCTGTGGTATAGAATGGGTAAGGGATTTGTACATAATTCAGATGGTAAGATCCTGCTCCGTATGTTATCTTTAAGGCCTTTCTTCTCTGTAACCCTGATATATCTTAGATTTTGCTCTTTTGGAGAATGGTGCCTCAAGGTATTTCTTTTCCAGTAGACTTTTCTGCTTATGGTTGAAGATGATATTTTAGACATTACAAAACAACACTTAACGTCAGCTCTGTATTAGCCAGGACTCTTGTCCAGAAATGACAGAAACCTACTAGCTTGGGCAAAAAGAGGAATTTATTGGCTCGTCTAATCATTCAGGGAGGCGCATAGGGGTGCAGCAAGCTTCAGGGCTGCAAATGAAGCTAGGATTCTCCATCTCTTCCTCCCTGTGCGCTGACGTCATTCTCCACGTAAGCTGCAGAACTAGCAACCAGCAGCACTCAGGTCCAGGGGAAGGACTTCCCCTGTCTGCAGAGATCCAGTTCTGAGAGTCTTGGGGAAACACTCAGGCTGGCCTGCCTGACAAGTCATAGGTCTGTCTCCGTGGCCAGTGGGGTGGGGTGTTAGGGTGTTATGACTGGCTGGAAACATCTGGAGTTAGGGGAAGGCCCATTCTCCAAGATAAGTGAGTTGTTAGTTGCAGAATAAAGTAGAATGCCAGGCAGACAAAACAAATGTCTACTAAACATGCTTTAATCTGTTTTGGAGTAAAGTGAGATATAAATAAATGAGTGTTATTGATGTATTATTGTAAAGTGTGATCTTCATGAAAAGGTTTAATTACTTAATTATTAATATACCACCAGAACACACAAGTGAAGTTCATATAGCCAGCTGTCACTTATCTTCAAACTTATGTGAGTACTCTAACACTCTCTTATTTATTGAAAATAGCTTTCCCTAATCCAGTTTTCCAAATATTTCCCCTAGGTTATTTTTACCCTTCCTTATAGTGAAGATGCATCTGAAAACAGGAAAAGATCAGTAGGCTAAACAGGAATGGTTAAACAAAGTATGGTATTGTTTAGGTGTTATTTCCCTTTTATGTCTAGCTGATTAATAGGATATTTTAGAGTTATTTTAACCTAACCACCCCCTTTATACAGAAAAAGAAGAAGGAGGAGGCGGAGGAAGAGGGGAAGAGAGAGGGGGTAAGAGGAGGAGGAGGGGCTGTGACAGAGGTCTTTTGATTGCACGGTTGACAAACTCAAGAGAAGATAGACTTACTTTAAATGTGGAGGTCTCCTGAAAATCCAAAGGCAGGAGTCAAACTTCAGCCTTCAAGAATGGAGACAGGGCTTCCCTGGTGGCGCAGTGGTTGAGAATCCGCCTGCCGATGCAGGAGACACGGGTTCGTGCCCTGGTCCGGGAAGATCCCACATGCCGCGGAGCAACTAAGCCCGTGAGCCATGGCCGCTAGGCCTGCGTGTCCGGAGCCTGTGCTCCGCAACGGGAGAGGCCACAACAGTGAGAGGCCCGCATACCGCAAAAAAAAAAAAAAAAAAAAAAAGAATGGAGACAATAAGGACTCTGATTTTAAACTCTGACATGTAAAGAACTTTGGGAATCTCTACTCCCATCCTTCCGTCTTAGAAAAAGCCAGTCAAATGGAGAGTCAATGACTTTTCTTGGACCCATAGAGAAACCACCACCCCAAAATCTGGACAGACACGTGCACCCAGAGAGTCACAGTCGAGATCTGCCTGCCTGCATTGGGAGCACAGAGTCTTACCCACTGGACCACCAGGGAAGTCCGGAAATAACACAGTCTTAATCATCAGAACCAGAGTCAGAGATGCGCAGATGTTGGAATGATCAAACAAGGAATTTAAAATAACTATGATTAATATATTAAAGGCCCTAAAGGAAAAAATAGATGACAGGCAAGAACAGATGGGTAATGTCAAGTGGAGAGATGGAAATTCTGAAAGAATCTAGCAATGAGTTTTGCTAGAAATCAAGACACTGTAACAGACATGAAGAGTGTATTCAATGGCCTCATCTGTAGATCTGACACAGCCAAGAAAAAGGATCAGTGAGCTTGGCAATAGGCCATTAGACACTTCACGAACTGAAATTCAAGATAAAAAAAAGAATGAAGAAATAAAACAGAACATCCAAGGACTGTGGAACAATTTCAAAAGATGAAACATACAAGTCATCAGAATACTGGAAGAAGAGAGAGAAGAATTATTTCAAGTAACAATGCCTGAGGACTATCCAAAATTAATGACAAAAGCCAAACCACAGATCTGGGAAGCTTAGACAACACCAAAGAGGAGAAATGCCAAAAACAAAAAGAAAAACCCACACGTTGCCGTATCATATTCAAACTGCAGAAAACCAAAGAGAAAAAGAATGGAGGCAACTCTCACATATGAACTAGGAACTTTCAGTCATAACAGTTCTGCTTTTCTCTTTTCTCTGCACCATTCTAGACTTTGTGATTGTTTTCCGTGAAGACCATCAAGGGCCTTTCTAGCTCCAGTTTTATCTCATCATTTTACAGCTCTAGTTCTTCCTTTAGCACTTCCTAGTTTCTTGTGTCCCAATTTCAAATTCTTGACAGAATTATGATTGGCCTGTTCATCTTTTGGAGGCAGTAGAAGTCACTGAAGGAAGTCTCTGGGTGGGTTTCCCAGAATCAGTTGCCCACCTCAATCTGTGTTTCAGAGGGTGGAATACAGTATAAATATGGTTCCTTCTTACTCAGCAAGGACAGTTTGTAAGGCACTGTTTCTTGGTGCTTGTGGGTGGGGTAGGCAATGAGGTATACTTCCACTATAGAACAAATTACTAGGTGGATAAAGGAGTTTCAGAGGGGTGAGGTGATTTGCTGAATCAGTCAGTATGACTCAAGACTCAAACCTACCTCTTACTAACTCTTTCCTCAGTGATCTATTACATGGATTAGAAACAAGCGATTAAGAAGAAGATATGGCCTATTGACCATAATCTTTTAAATTATTCCTGCTCTTCCTTAGAATTTTATCAATCTTTTTAATTCTAGAAATGTCATTATTTACTAACGATCTGCTGCAATACTACATCTTTATTTAGGGTAAAAATCTAAGAAGTCACACCACCTCTTCTTAAGACCAGTGCTGTTGCGGGTTCCAGAAATTTTCTTCCCACTAGCTCCAGTCACTTGGGGCCCTTGGCATAATAGAGGACACAGACACCATTTTACTCAGTGACTCTCAGAACATTTTATTGCCCCTGTGGTATCTATCATACACCCTCATTGTTGTTATGATTTGAATCGTGTCCTCCTAAAAAGGTATTTGGAAGTCCTAACCCCCAGCATCTCAGAATGTGATCTTATTTGGAAATCAGATTGTTGCAGGCGTGATTAGCCAAGAGGAGGTCACGTTGGAGGTGGATGGGCCCCAATCCAATGTGGCTGGTGTCCTCATAGGAAGACGGTCACGTGGAGACAGTCACGCAAAGACACACAGGGCGAATGCTGTGTGACGAGAAAGGCAGAGACTGGAGTGACGCAGCTGCGAGCCAAAGGATGCCAGAGATCCCCGGGAAGCCACCAGAAGCTAGAAGAGGTGAGGAAGGGTCCTCCGGTGTGTCCCGGAAGCAGGGGGAGCCCGAGTCCTGCTGACACCTTGATTTCACACTCAGCTGCCACACCTGAGACATACATTTCTGTTGTTTTAAGCCACCGAGTTTGTGGTACTTTATTAAGGCAGCCCCAGCAAACTAATATAATCGTCAGCTGCTGTCTGAGCCTAACACAAAGAGGGAAAGTTCTGCAAAGCTTTTACTGCACTCCCCCTCCACCTCAGATAAGAACATAATCTTGACCTTCCAATTCTGCCTTCCCTCAGTACAATGAAAATGCATAAAATGAAAGGAACACAAAAGATTCCTAGTGTTTCTCTTGTCAGGATACCTTGCTTCGGTTTACGTTCCACAGTTTCTACCATATGTTGGCATTGAACTCGGTATCCAGCTTTGACTATCCCAAAGGACCTAGAGTGTACAAGTCTGTGAGGCGGGCTTCCTGTAAGAGGGAGCGGGGATATTACAGAGACATCCTAAAACACTTAGCCACGAGCAACGGTAAAGCGATCGTGAAATGTCTGGCCGCTCCAGGGTATTCCGCCTGGAGGAGAGAATGTGTGAAACCCCCCAGAAAGTGTGGGAGGGCTGGAGTATAGAAAAGTGTGTGCCCTTATAAACTCACTCTCGTTCTATTCAAATGTTTATCATGTGCATTAAGCTTCTAGCATCATGCCCTATCATATGGTGTTTGCAATGTGAATTTTTAGCTCAAAATAATTTCACCTGAATAATCTGCTGAAAAATTGTACTGGGTATTTGCATCTCAGAACAACAACAAAAGTTCGTTCACTCTATGTGGTTTGCGTACTTCCCAATATTTATGAAGTGTACCCAGTTAAACTTGTATGCTGTTTATGCTGCCTTTTTACACAGCTCTCTACTTAAATAGCTCTTGATTAGGGAACGAATCCTAATCAGGGTGGCAGGAAAAATGCCATCGGTATATCATACATCGTTGTATTTGTAGCAAGTAGGCTAATATGGCGCAAAATAACAAGTGGTGTTGTTCAGTGGCCCAGAGCAGATGCACAATAAATATTTATTGAATGAGTGGATGAGTAAACAGATTCTGAGCAAAGCTCATACACAGCCACAGGGACAGAGAGACATAGCTACATATTGAACAGTCCTTACAAAGAATGGCACATGAAAGGACATGAATACCTTGAATTAATCCAATTCTCCGGAGCACCCTAAAATTGCATTTATTGGGATACCTACCATTTTGTAAGGCAAAATATGGTTGAATGTCTCTTAGCTCAAGGCATAACTCCAGAAATGCAGAAACAGGCCTGTAAATGCCTGTGCACGTTATAAATCTGCCACCGTTCAGATTAAGTGTCCACAGGAGGTGGGGTGGAGTATTAACATTGATCATTCCAGGGCTAGGGTAGCCTTTTCCCAGGTCTTGTGCACATTCATTCCTGTGCATCCCTAAACCTGTGGACCCCAAATCAGCATGTGGTGTGATTCAATAACAGAAAGAAGGAAGTAGAACTTAGATTCCTATTTGAGTAAGCCAACAACATAGGCAAATAAACCCCCCTTGGAGACCAGAGAGCGAATGAAGGGTCTGTCAATGAAATCCTAGGATTTCTCTTCTGGTCTTAGCTCACCGAAAAAACATGCATTAATCATTTTAGCAACTTTATTTCATGCCTTCCACCCACTCCCACCATAACCTCCAGGTAGGATTCAACTTGTTTAAAGCTGTGAGGAGTTCATCTACATATTACTTGTCCTCAAGCATTTAGAAACTCTAATCCACTAAGATTAATCTCTTTGGGGGGAATTCCCTGGTGGTCCAGTGGTTAGGACACCACTTTCACTGCTGAGGGCGCAGGTACAATCCCTGGTCAGGGAACTAAGATTCTGTAAGCCGCGCAGCACCACCAAAAATAAAATAAAATACAAAATAAAAGAGGACTTCCCCGGTGGTGCAGTGGTTAAGAATCCACCTGCCAATGCAAGGGACACGGGTTCGAGCCCTGGTCCGGGAAGATCCCACATGCCACAGAGCAATTAAGCCTGTGCGCCACAACTACTGAGCCCACATGCCACAACTACCGAAGCCCGCGCACCTAGAGCCTGTGCTCCGCAACAAGAGAAACCACCGCAATGAGAAGCCTGTGCACTGCAATGAAGAGTAGCCCCCGCTCACTGCAAATAGAGAAAGCCTGTGCACAGCAACGAAGACCAACGCAGCCAAAATTAAATTAAAAAAAAAAATTGATCTCTTTTTAAAAAAAATATATTTATTTATTTATTTATTTTTGGCTGTGTTGGGTCTTCGTTTCTGTGCAAGGGCTTTTCTCTAGTTGTGGCGAGCGGGGGCCACTCTTCATCGCGGTGTGCAGGCCTCTCACTATCGCGGCCTGTCTTGTTACGGAGCACAGGCTCCAGACGTGCAGGCTCAGTAGTTGTGGCTCATGGGCCTAGTTGCTCCGCGGCATGTGGGATCTTCCCAGACCAGTGCTCGAACCCGTGTCCCCTGCATTGGCAGGTGGATTCTCAACCACTGTGCCACCAGGGAAGCCCTGATCTCTTTTTAACAGAGAAATTTTTTTAGAATCCCAGTTAGGGACTATGCATGGGTAATAGGCTTCCTAGAATCTCTCTTCTCATCTTGGAAAATTTCAGGGGTTGCAAGGGTTTTGCATATTAATATTTAATTGACAATATTTGATGTATCATTCTTTTTTTTTTTTTTTTTTTTTTTTTTTTTTTTTTTTTTTTTTGCGGTACGCGGTCCTCTCACTGTTGTGGCCTCTCCCGTTGCGGAGCACAGGCTCCGGACGCGCAGGCTCAGTGGCCATGGCTCACGGGCCCAGCCGCTCTGCGGCACGTGGGATCTTCCCGGACCGGGACACGAACCCATGTACCCCGCATCGGCAGGCGGACTCTCAACCGCTGCGCCACCAGGGAAGCCCTGATGTATCATTCTTAAACTTGATCTCAGAATCTTCAAAGTATTAAATGATGTGTGTAACAGGAGGCCTGTATACCTCTTTCCTCATAAACAAGTCTGTGGACCTCAGCTTGGGAAACAAAGTAGTTGTTCATTAAAAAAAAACACAAAAACTAAAAGTCATTGGTCTTTTCTGCAGGGCACATTGATTAGGTCATCGATTAGAAGCTTCTCTGAATATGAAAATTATTACTATGTAAGTTGTTGGGGATGCTTTTGGACTGGGTTGATGGGGAAGGCAGTAGTCAGCCACTGCGGGACCAGACAAAGGGCGCAGGGCGGACATTGGGGAGAGATGGGGGAAGATGACAGATTAGGAGAGTAAAGCAAGTAGTTTTTTTTTTTTTTTTTTTTTTTTCCGGTACGCGGGCCTCTCACTGTTGTGGCCTCTCCCGTTGCGGAGCACAGGCTCCGGACGCGCAGGCGCAGCGGCCATGGCTCACGGGCCCAGCCGCCCCGCGGCATGTGGGATCTTCCCGGACCGGGGCACGAACCCGGGTCCCCTGCATCGGCAGGCGGACTCCCAACCACTGCGCCACCAGGGAAGCCCAGCAAGTAGTTTTAATCGTCTAAAGAGTCCAGCCTCTGCAGTCACACTGCCTGAGTTTCAGCTCCAGTTTTCCCTCCTCCAGGCAGTGTGATGTTGGACGGACGTTTGGTGGATCACTGTCCTCCTCTGTAAAATGGGGATAAAAACAGTACCTTCCTCATAGGGTTGTTGTTGTGAGGATTAAATGAGTAAGTGTATATAAAGGGCTTAGAAGAGTACCTAGAACATTTAAATATTTGCTTCTGTAGTCACCAATTATTATTATCCTATACATGAGACTCTCCCAAGATTCAAGTTACTTGAGCAAGAATAGGACTTTGAAATACCTTTTAGGATATTCTTCTAAATGACTTTTGATTATCCTAATAATGGTTCTATCTGAGACTAAGAGTGTTGTCCAAGCAGAATGGTACGGTAATGGCTTGATTTTATAATAGAGGAAGGATGGGCCTGTTCAGCTTGTGGGTCTACTTCCCCCAACACTCACCTGGAGTGAATCGAAGAAATCAGCTATCGCTTGCTATATGCTGTTTATCGCAGGAGGTACCCGCTACGAGATCCCCAAAGCCTCGACGATTATTATGGCTCATTTTTTTTAGTTACAATGATTGTGAGTCTTTTTGTTTGTTTCTTTGAGAGTGTGAGACACAATCTGTGGATTACTTCCTTTATCAATTCAGACAGGGCTTCAGCATCCATTAACTCACGTTTCCTCACTTTGGGGTCCACAATATACCTGATCTATTTCTATTTCCCTATTCTCTATCACACACACACACACACACACACACACACACACACACACACATACACACACACACACACACACACACACACACACACACACACACACACACACACACACACACACACACACACACACACACACACACACACACACACACACCCCTGAAGACCTTGTGCTTTATTTCTCCTTTCCCTTGATTATGGACCCAGAACTAGAGGGAGAGAAAGTCTAAGAAGCATGATATTTGATTGAACTGACTCCAGTCTTTTTACCATAGAGTTTCTTGATTTTTTTTTTTGTTTGTTTGCTTTTGTTTTTATAGTCTAGACTCCAGAGAGAACTGGAAGAGAAAAATAAATGTAAACTCAAAAGAGACTCTTTGTAAGATTAGGGAGATTGATTATATATGGGTGCATTGCATTTGTTTTCATTTTCGTAAAATAGCATCTTGGCTCTGATTATGAGTTACATACATTCATTGTAAAACATTTGGAAAATAAAGAAAGGAATGTAAAAGATAAAAATCACATGCAATCCTCCTACTCAGCTATAAGTATTAACATCTCTGTATAGAGCCCACTAGGCCTTTTCTTATAAATACATACACACACATATACTTTTTATTAAACAAAATTTGGGTCACAGTGTTTACGCTTTATAAGCAGTTTCGGTTTTCATATAAACTGAAACATAACCAAAAATAAATTTCAGGAAAGGAAAGAAAAATGATCCTTCCCTTTAGGCTCCTCTTCCCTAATTTTATCAATTTCCTTTTCCTGTTCCTTTGCACTTTACCCTTCATTTATTTCCGTCCAGCTTTGGTTGCAGCTGGCTCCTTGTTTTCAGTGTCTTGTAGACCACGTAGACTGTAGACCACAGTTTTTGACAAGTTACTAAAATTTCCAAATGCTACACTTGATAAGTATGAAGAAATTATTGCAAGATCAAGGACTGAGAATTAATATCATTATAAATGACAAACAGTTATTAACTATAACACATTACGTACGCTCGGTCAGCTGCTCGCCACGCTTATCCAAATACCAGAATTTGGCACCTTATGGGCAGGAGACAGATCCTTGTTGAGATGGAAGCTTAAGCTTCAATGGGATCTTTCTTCTCAAGAGAATTCTGCTTGTTTTGGGCCTTTCTATTACTTGGTTTCTCCCTGGGTTTTGTTTTGGAATGGCATCAATAAGTTTCTGCCTGACATATCTAGTCTCTGGTGATAAAAATCGAAATAGTAGTTACGTGTGTGTGTGTGTGTGTGTGTGTGTGCTGTTTTGACTGGAGACAGTGGTGCATCTGGGTGGTAGTTAACATAGATGTACACATGTCAAGTTTACTGTTTGATGTTACGTCTCAATTTAAAAAAAAAATACTGCTTGAGTCACCCTCTTGCCAGGCTGTCATTCGTTTAGGCTGGAGATCTAGTCAAGATCTAGTAAATTCCAGAGACTTATAGACCAGCCATTGTCTTAGCTATAGAGACCTCTAGCCTTTTTACTTCCTGGACTGTTCCACAAAACAGCAGTACCCAGAGATGCTCCCCACCCCATAAAAGGAGTTCTGTGGTCAAATAAATTTAGGAAATGCTGCCTCCTTGGAAAGATTTGCAATGCACATTGAAATGTTAAAGGCCCTAAAGTCCTACAGCAAAGAAACGTGTTTATCCCAACTTGTCCTAAACTTACTTAACCATGAAATTCTTTTAATTAATACCTATTAATACCTCATTAGAATAATCAGCCCGTGTTTAGACAAAAGCCTGGTCAAGACCTACCCATTAATACCCACCCCATGGACCTCGCCCCTTATCAGGGGCAGCTGAAGTGCAGCCAGGTACAGGGGGCAGCTCTGGGCACTGGCTGCCTTGGCCCCTGTCGCCTGCAGCCTCCAGCCAGGGCAGAATCTTTCAGCTGCAGCCAGACCATGCCAGGGGATTCCAGCAAGGCCTTATGTCCCAGTGACAATGGCCCATACGGCCAGAGGGGAGGTGGGCTGAGCAGAGGCCTTCACTCCTGCATTCCCACTTCCAGTGAAGCCCTGATTGCACAACTGGAAGGTGGACGCTCTGGGAATTAAACCAAGGTGCTAGTTGTCCCTCCAGGACTCTGGCTCATTGAGAGTGAAGTGACCAAGCTTGAACTGTCTCCCTCTGGTGTGAGGGCAGGCGCAGAGGCAGCTCTTCTGTTCAGCTGAGGCATGGGATGGTGACAACTGCTGTGTGGGTGCCGTGAGGACCAGTGTGACATGGGATGTGCTCTGGGCTGGCTCTTCAGGGCACTCAGGTCCATGTTCTCCCTCACCTGGTGCTGAGGACCAGCTGGGTGTGTCTCACAGGTGCCCTTCCCTGGAGTGGGTGGGCTGGGTCCTGACATAGCTGGGTCCTCTAACACAGACAGCACTTGTGATTTAGAGAGGAGGATATGCTGGCTGGTCAAACCAAAAACAATGTAAAATATTTAATAGCAACTCTTCTTCCTCCTCAATTCTCTCCCCAGCCCCCTCTCTCTTTTTTTACAAAATTTATTTTATTTAATTATTTTTTATACAGTAGGTTCTTATTAGTCATCCATTTTATACCCATCATGTATACATGTCAATCCCAATCTCCCACTTTCCCCCCTTGGTGTCCATACGTTTGTTCTCTACATCTGTGTCTCTATTTCTGCCTCGCAAACCAGTTCATCTGTACCATTTTCTAGGTTCCACATATATGTGTTAATAATATATGTTATTTGTTTTTCTCTTTCTGACTTCACTCTGTATGACAGTCTCTAGGTCCATCCACGTCTCTACAAATGACCCAATTCCGTCCCTTTTTATGGCTGAGTTAATATTCCATTGTATATATATATACCACATCTTCTTTATCCATTCGTCTGTCAATGGGCATTTAGGTTGCTTCCATGACCTGGCTATTGTAAATTGTCCCAGCCCTCTCCATTAAAAAGTTTTTCATTAGACTATTTTTTAGAGCAATTTTAGGTTCACAACAAGATGGAGAAGTATAGAGATTTCCCATACACCCCCTGTCCTCACACATGCAAGTCTCCCCAACCATCAACATCCCTGCCAGAGCAGTGCATTTGTCACAAATGATGAACCTGCATTGATGCATCATTGTCCCCTGAAGTCCATAGTTTTTATTAGGGTCACTCTTAGTGTTGCACACTTTGGGGTTTGGGCAAATGTGTGATGATGTGTATAATACAGAGTAGTTTCATGGCCCTAAAAACCCTCCGTACTCTGCCTCCTCAGCCTTCCCCCTCTCTTTGTCACAAATATTTTAGTAGATTCCGGACCTCACGTGCACAGGCTGGATTTATCGAAATCTGTGCTTCGCCACACACTCTCTGCACTGGTCCCTGCTGGATGCTCTTTTCCTTTAAGATTATAGTAAAAATATAAGGAACAGTCTGCACCACCCGCCAGTCCAAGAACTGGAACAGCCAGTACCTCAACTGCTTCCGCCTCCATCTGAGGTAAACATGATTCTGCACTTGGTGTTCATTTTGTTTTTAGTTCTGGGACTTGAGTTTTCCTATTCAACATTACATTCCTGAGCTTTGTTTATATTCTGCAAGCAGCTGTAGATAGTGAATGTCTCCGTGGTAGAATTTTTCACTGTGTGATTACATCATACATTATCCGTTTTCTTCTCCTGTTGACGGGCCTTTGGGCTGCTCCCACGTTCACTCTGACAAACAGGCCTCCTGTCCGCACACCCAGGGGACCCTCCTGGGAGGAGAGCTGAGAATGGAATCTGGATCATGGGAACGCAAAATTTTAACTTGGCAAGGTAATGCCTGTTTTGCAAAGTGGTTGCATCAATCTGTGCTCCAACAGCAAAGTGTTAAGAGTTCTGCTGATGCACGTCTTCTCTGACATTTGCAATTATCAACACATTTTTTTTGGTCAGTCAAATATGTGCAAAATTCCATCTCACCGTGAAACGTGTCCCTTAATGACAGTGAGCACAGAGGGCCTCTCTCCACGTCTGTTGGCCCCCCTACTCTCCTGGAAGCGCCTGCTCCTGTCTTTTGCCCATTTTGCTGTTGGGTTGTTTGCTTTTGCTTCCTGACCCCTAGGAATTCTTTGTAAATTCTGACACTTGTCTTTGGTTGGTTTTGGGTGCAGTGAGAATTATCTCCCAGTTTGCAGCTTGTCCTTTCACCTTCATTAAGTTATATTTTATTGTGTAAAAGTCCTTAATTGTAATGTAGTCAAATGTATCAATCTTTTCTCTTATATGGTTAAGGTTTGTGAGTGTGTTGTTTAGGAAATTCTTTCCTATCCCGAGGTCACATAGATATTCACGTGTATCTTCTTCTAAAGTTTTAAACTTTTGCTTTTGACATTTTGTCTCTTAATCCATTTGGAGATGCTTTTTTTTTTTTTTTTTTTCTGCGGTATGCGGGCCTCTCACCGCTGTGGCCTCTCCCGTTGCGGAGCACAGGCTCCAGACGTGCAGGCTCAGCGGCCATGGCTCACGGGCCCAGCCGCTCCGCGGCATGTGGGATCTTCCCGGACCGGGGCACGAACCCGTGTCCCCTGCATCGGCAGGCGGATCCTCAACCACTGCGCCACCAGGGAAGCCCTGGAGATGCTTTTTGAGTGTAATAAAGGATCTAATTTTTTGTCCTGGGGTTTTCCTGCCTCCTTTATTGCGTGTCTTTCTCCAAGGACCCATCATGCCACTTCTCTTATTTATCAAAGCCCATCCATGGGTGTGTATCCTTCTGGGTTCTGTATCCTGTTCAATTGTCCAGTGTGTCACTTCCTGGGCTGACACCACACTTCATCACACCCCCTCCCTTTTTTTTTTTTTTTTTTTGGCTGCACTGCGCAGCATGCGGGATCTTAGTTCTCCGCCCAGGGATGGAAGCCCTTTGCAGTGCAAGTGCCGAGTCCTAACCACTGGACTGCCAGGGAAGTCACCACACTTCACACTCTTGATTGTAGTTTTACAACTAGCCTTTCAACTGGTGGGTAAGCCCGACTGCCTTCTTTTTCTTCTTCAGGAGGTTTTGGATGGTTCTTTTTATATTTTTTATTTTTTTTTTTAACTGTACGCGAGCCTCTCACTGCTGTGGCCTCTCCCGTTGCGGAGCACAGGCTCCGGACGCGCAGGCTCAGCGGCCATGGCTCACGGGCCCAGCCGCTCCGCGGCACGTGGGATCTTCCCGGACCGGGGCACGAACCCGTGTCCCCCGCATCGGCAGGCGGACTCTCAACCACTGCGCCACCAGGGAAGCCCAGCCCTGGATGGTTCTTTTTAAAAAGTTGAGCTGTAGCCTACACAGAGCTAAGTGCACAGACCCCAAGGGCACATTTCACTTACTCTTTATGTGTGCGCTCGGTCCCGTCACCAGCGCTGCCTCACCAGCCGCCAGAAGCAGTGGACGAAGCCCCTTCGTGGTGCGTGGGCTCTGCGGGTCAGGAGCCGGCCGGGGACAGCTCGCCCCTGCTCCACGGTGTCTGTGAGGAGCCGGCGCTGCAATGCGCCGAAGGCTTGGAGGCGCTCCACTGGAGCAGCCGTCCGCACGTCTTTCGGCGGATGCTGGCTGGGCCTCAGCTGAGACGCGGCCGGAACCCCTCCACGCGGCCTCTCCACGGGATGGTTTGGGCTTCGTCACGGCACACGGAGGCGGGGTTCCCCTCTGGAGCGTCCAGGCGGAAATGCGCCCAGTCTTTCCGTGCTCCTCTCTCTATTGATCGAGCGCTCACAAAGGTCTGCTCACGTTCAAAGGGATGGACTATCCACCTCGCACCTCAACGGGAGCCTCAAGTCCACGTTGTGAAAACCTTGTGGGAAGGGAGAAACTGATGCATCCGTCTTTGTACAATACTACTGGCCACATCTGCGGAGCCACCCCCCAGGTCAAGGTGTGAAATAGCTCCAGTTGACCTGGTGGCTCCTTGGGCCCCTTCCAGTCCATGCCAAGCCCTGAAGGTACTTACTGCCCTGATCTCTATGACACAGACTAGTTCTGCCTCATCACCAATCTTACCCGAATACATAAATGGAAGGCTGCGGTGCGTGCTTTGGGGTCTGGCCTCTTGGGCTCCACATCGTATCCTGAGAGACTGACCTGTATTGAGCGGTCAGTAGCTCGCCATTTTGCTCCGCTGTGCAGTACTCTGTTGTATGACGTGCACTTTGTCCATCCCACTACGGACAATGGTAGGTTTCCATTTAGATCATGATGAATATTCTCGTACAACTTTTTGGTGTGCAGAGCCTCTCGTTTCTGTTGGGTACATACCAGTAGGGGCGCCCTCGGTCATAGGATGTTTGCATATTTTGCTTCAGTAGACACTGGCAAACAATTTTCCAAAGTGATTGTAGATTTTACTCATCAGCAGGAGCGCCATCTCACCACAGCCTGTAATTTTTAGCCATTCGGTCGGCGGCGGGGGGGGGGGGGTGCCTGGTGGCATCTCACTCTGGCCTGTCCCTGGAGACTGATGGTGCTGAGCCCCTTTTCCTGTTTATTGGCCATTTAGGTAACTTTTCTAAAAGTGCTTTTTCAAGTCTTCACTCATATATTTAAAACTGGGTTGTCAGACCTAAGTGTCCATCAACAGATGAATGGATAAAGAAGATGTGGTATATATCTAGAATGGAATACTACTCAGCCAGAAAAAAGAATGAAATTTTGCCATTTGCAACAACATGGAGGGACTTGGAGTATATTATCATGCTAAGTGAAATAAGTCAGACGGAGAAAGACAAATACTGCATTATCACTTATATGTAGAATAAGATATCACGTATATCTAAAAAATACAACAAACTAGTGAATATAGCAAAACAGAAACAGACTCACAGCTACAGAAAACAAACTAGTGGTTACCAGTGGGGTGAGGGAAGGGGGAGGGGCAAGGTAGGGGTGGGGATTAAAAGGTACAAGCTATTAGGTATAAAATAAGCTACAAGGATATATCGTACAACATGGGGAATATAGCCAATATTTTATAATAACTATTTTATAATAACTATTTTTTAGACTAAATACTTATGATAATAAATTCAGTTAGTCTGTCCTACTTCTTTTTTCTAATTTGAAGTCCAACTTATTCTTAACAGACTTGTTCAACATCTAATAGACTGATGAACTAAGCTATAATCTCATCTAAACCAATATTAGACATTTTCACTCAAATTGTTAAGTTTCACTACTCTTGGTTCTTGAGGTTATAATTGTTAAAATGATATTGTTATTGATTTGAGGAGAAGAAAAGAAATAAATAAAAATAAAGGACAGGAATGTGATAATAAGGTATATTTATACCCCAATTTATTTTTTAGAGTTTATTCATTACATAATTGCTTATAGACAGCCACACATCTAAGAAGAAAATTTTAAAATGCTTTCTACAAATAATTGTTCACAATCTGTTCTATTTATTTTCTTGCCTCAAAACAATATTTATTGCTAGCAGAGATTTTTAAACCACCATTTTTGCTAGAGTGGCTAAAGGTTTAAGCATTGAAGCAGTTGCCACCTGACACTGGGTACGCTGAAAAGAATTGGGCAGCCTGGTCTGCACTCCCCTCCTTCGCTCTTTATCTCCACCTTCTCCTCTCATCCGGGTTTCCCGAAGGAACCTCCAACTCCCTGAGAAAAAGCAGCCAGCTCTGCTAACATCGGCCTAATCCTTCTAGGGCAAATGTGCTTATGTTCCAAATTTCAAACTTCTAAGGAAAGATACTTCTACTTTTAAAATACGAACAAGTATTAGCAAGTAATTTTACTCTCAAAGAAGCATACCCTGTAGTGTGTCAGCCTCACTTCAAAGGACTGTTTAGGGACTTACCTGGTGGTGCAGTGGTTGAGAATCTGCCTGCCAATGCAGAGGACACGGGTTCGAGCCCTGGTCCGGGAAGATCCCACATGCCGTGGAGCAGCTAAGCCCGTGTGCCACAACTACTGAGCCTGCGCTCTGCAGCCCGCGAGCCACAACTACTGAGCCCGCGTGCCATAACTACTGAAGCCCTCGTGCCTAGAGCCCGTGCTCTGCAACAAGAGAAGCCACCGCAGTGAGAAGCCCACACACCGCAACGAAGAGTAGCCCCCTCTCGCTGCAACTAGAGAAAGACCGCGCACAGCAACTAAGACCCAACGTGGCCAAGAATAAATTAATTAATTTTAAAAAAAGAATATAGTCTCAAAAATAAAATAAAAGACTGTTTAAATTCAGCTCGTATTCCCAGCATTCAAAGATAGACTGCCTCATGTAACCATTCAAAGATAGACTGCCTCATGTAACCATAGAAATATGTTGATTCTACGGCTTTTCCTCAGACCTATAGTCTGTGAAGGGAGGGCAAGTCCTCTGCATGTTTAAGGTGCCCCATGGGTGCTGATCCAGCCATCTATGGAGAATCCTTTTTTAAAAAAAAATTTTTGGCCACGCCCTGTGGCATGTGGGATCTTAGTTCCCCAACCAGGGATCAAACCCACGCCCCCTGCATTGGAAGTGCGTTGTCTTAACCACTGGACTGCCAGAGAAGTCCTGGAGATTCTTTTATTAATGCTGATGTTGGATCCACTCACAGAGTTGCCGATCAAGGTGCGGCAGGACATGTGTTTCTATAAAGAATCCCACAGGTTACGTGAATGAACACAGAGGGTTGAGAACTTCTGCCCAACATTGTAAAGCAACTGTACTCCAATAAAAATTAATTAAAAGAAAAAAGAATTGATCAGAGAAAGGACAAAAATAAAAAGATCTGTTTCGATTTGCCAATGAATAACAATTGTGTGGAGAAGGAGAGGCAAGCGTATTAACCAGGTTTAGAGTAATTATTAGAAGGATAGAGGACATCAGGTGAACAGAAGATCCTAAAAAAGGTTCACAGTGATGTTCCAGTGACCTTAATTCTTAACCCTGGCTGCTCTTTACAACCTTCCAGAAATAAGCTTTTGAAAATTACCAAAGCCTGGGCCCTACTCCAGACCAAGTAAATCAGAATCTATGGGCTGGGGTGCTGATGTTCCCAGCTCCTGGGGCAACTTCAGCATGCAGCCAGCTTCAGCATCATTGCTGTATGACACGCAAGAAGCCGTTTGAGTCACCTGCTATCGTTGACATCACTAGAGGGACACATTTGCCTCCAGACCCTTGGAGGCCAGTCTTTGGAGGAAATGAATGCTTGGCACTGTCCTCTTGTTCCACGTCTTAAACCACCGTGATTAGGACTCACTCTTTTATTTATAAAAGCAGTAGCCACCTGCCTTCATGCCATAATTTGTAGCAGTATATCACTTACAGCAAAAGCCAGAAAGTTATATAACTTCTAAATTTGCTAGTTGAAATTTGGGGGGATGGAAGGTGGTATTTGTGGAATTGTGTGACCTGTTGCTTGGCAACTTTAAGAGAGTTCAGCTTCTGCATTCTGTGAACTGTCTGAGTCACAGAGTTTGGTGAGGCGGGTCAATTAGTTGTTGCTACAAAAAGGAAATGAATTCTTCCTTACGCAGAGGGCTTGAAAAGTTGTCCTTCAGAACAGGCCATGTCACACTTCTTCTGCTTGACTCCACAGATTCTTCTGCCCTTTAGCCCTCTTACTTCTCAAGAGTTTGATCTGATCCGACTGAAGGCTGGAGCATGTTGGCAGAATGAAACAAGGTGGTCAGATTAGTCTGTAACAACACATGCGGGCAGTTACCGGAAAAAGCAGCTGGATGATTCCGCGTGCGGCCGACTCCAAGCAGATCAGCCCTGGCCTGAGTGTGACCAGTAAGATTCCTTTGCGATTCACCCCTGGCGATGTCACTGCTAAATGTCAGATACCAGCTGAAATTATGTTTGTATTCTCTATTTAGTACTCCTAAAATTATGCGCAACTACCTTTACTCTTGAAAAGTTAAAATATGAGTATTCGGTTAAGATGTAGATATTTTGTCTTCTCTGCTCAGCAAAGAGGTGCTCCTGAGAATTTCACTTTGTTTCTTGTCTAGTTTTTCCACTTTGGGGAATTGAAAAATTCCCTCGGAGCAGGAGGAAGGTCGACTAAATCCTTCTCTGCCCTCCACCATGAATTGTCTCTGGATGAATTCAAGTGTTGGGGGCCCGAAAGACATATTCTGAGTGTTTACTATAAACCAAGCCCTATGACAGGCCCACAGAAAACATTAATTTCAGTTTCATATGGTAACTGAAACCACAGAAATAAGTAACCAGCACAGGGGAAGGAGATTTTATCATTGTCTGTGGCGGGCGGTGGAGGGGGTGGGGAGGTACTGTGTTTCTGCAAAGAGCTCTGTAAAGCAGCTTTCCTCTGAGCTGGTTTAGCAGGTGGGGAGAGAAGGGAGGGCTGCCTGGAGGAGAGAGTGCACAAAGGCAGAGAGCACTTAATCCCACGTGTTATCTGAGAGCTGCTAGCAGCTCAGTGAGTTTGAGACAGAACGCATTAAGTGAGGATGTGGAAAAGATGAGGATTCGTAATGCAATATTTCCCTCTGTAGGTTGTCAAATATCTTGTCCAAATTCTGGAAATCTATTTGAAAATCAGTTGGATTATTGGCTCCAACTTGAGACGTGAGGAATAATTCAAATAATACCCTAACAAATACTAGTTATTTTGCCTTCCAGGGCTTTCTAAATTATCAAAACAATGCTTAAAGCCAAAATGTCTCAGAAGTACTTTGCATTGGATGCCTCGTATTCCAGTGAACTACACAGTCACTGCATTTTTAATAGCTCTCAAGTATGTTGACACCTCAATTAACTTTGGAAGTCCCTTTGCTAATTCTGTGAATTTTGAGGCACCTCTAGGCCAGCAGGGGAATCTTCAAGGCAATGCTTGCTTCCCTATCTCAACCTCGGACTCTCTGAGGTATACAGACCCAGAAAATATGAAAACTGTGACTGGGCCTTTCAGAAGAGTCCCAACTTCTTTGAAAAGCAATGATTTTCCCTTCTGCATTGGTACTTAAAGAGACAATCCCTGAATGAAAAAGCAGCAGCATGTTGGATCATGCTTCTGAAATGAAGAGGCGCTGTGCCAGGGCTTACTAAAAGGCCACGGGACAAATAGGGAGCATTAGTTTGTTCAGCAGCAATAGAAAAGTACAGGCGGACCTCGGAGATATTGCAATTTGGTCTAATAAAGTGAGTAACCCAATAAAGCAAGTCACACAAATATTTTGGTTTCCCAGTACATATAAAAGTTATGTATACACTATATTGTTAAGTGGGCAATAGCATTATGTCTAAAAAACAATGTTCATGCCTTAATTTTAAAATACTTGGTTGCTAAAAAAATGGTAACCATTATCTGAGAACACACGGTTGCCACAAACCTTCAATTTGTAAAACACACAGTATCTGCAAAGCACAATAAAGCCAAGTCCAATAAAACAAGGTATGCCTATAACACAGGTAGATGGAGAACAGAAACATTTTTATAATAAAGGAAAGTAAAAATTTTTATAATAAAGGAAGGAGCATGATACAAAATTTTCATGAATCTTTAAAAGCAGGAAATATAAAAGAAAATTAGTACTTACCAGACCAGATTTTCACTTACCAGTGAAAACACTCAGAACAGTGGAGAAAGGTCATGTTTGCAATCCCAGGTAGATTAATTAATTTGAGCCAGATGCAATTTTTTAAATGAAATTTAAAAAGAAATGCCACTTTGCTAAAATATGTCAAGTTTTTAAGAATAAAGATAATCAAAGATGTGTAAGACCTCCACACAGAAAGCTATAAGACATTAGTGAGAGAAAATAAAGATCTAAGTCAATGGAGAGATAAACCATGTTCATGGATTAGAAGACTAAATATTATAAAAATATTATTTCTCCCCAAATTGATTTATGCAATTCCAGTAGGTGTTTTTGTGGAACTTGACAAGATGATTCAAGGCCAGGGAATAGCCAGGACACTCTCAAAAAAGAACAGACTAAGAGGGTTTGTTCTACAGATAACAAAATTTACTATAAAGCCTCAGTAATTAAGTCAGGATGGCATTGTGGCACAAAGATAACAAATAGACCAGTGGAACGGAATAAAGAGCCCAGAAACAGAACCATGAACATATGGGCACTTATTTATGAGAAAGGTAGCAGAACAGTGGAGAAAGGTCATGTTTGCAATCCTAGGTAGATTAATTCCAGATGAATTAGAGGCCTAAGTGTGAAAGGCAAAACAGCGAATCCATTAGATGATGACATAGAGAATATCTTGTTGATCTTGAGGTTGGCAAAGATTTCTTAAACAGACACAAAAAGCACTAACCACAAAGAAAAAGTGAAGTAAATGGGACTATCTTAAAATTAAGTACCTCTCTTTAACAAAACACACCCTTACAAGTATGAAAAGGCGAGCTACGGAGAGGAAGACAAAATTTTCAATTCAGTGACTGACCAAGGGCTCATAACTATGATACATATAAAAAATTCCTACACATTAGTAGGAAAAAGACAACCCACTAGAAAAATGGAACAGAGACTTTGAAATGAAGTTCATAAACCAAGATATCCAAGTGACCAATAAACTTATCAAAAGGTCTTTAACCACATTAGTAATCAGGAAATGTAAGTTAAAACCACAATGAGCTTACTCATGTCATCTTCCAGAAAGGTTAAAATTAAAAACACCATTAATACTAAGTGCTGGTGAGAGTGTAGAACAATGAGGTCTCTCATGTACATCTGGTGGGAATGTGCATTGAATTGTTTTCTTTAGAAAAACAGTTTGGTCTTGTTTTCTAAAGTTGATGCTATAAATTTCCTAGGACTTAGCAGTTCTAAGTATATACCCAGCTGAAATGCATTGTCACACATGCACCAAGAGACATGTACAAGTATGTTCATAGCAGCATTTTTCGTAATAGCCAAAAAACTGAAAACAAGCCAAATGTACAATATGTACTATTCATCTACAGCAGAATGCATAGACAGTGCTGTGATCATACAATGCCAGTGTAAATGAACAAACTATGGTTACACCTTGTAATGACACAAACATTATATTGAGCATTTTGTGCCAGATGCAATACATATTGTATTATTCCATTTACGTAAAATTTTTTTAAAAAACAGTCTAAGCCAGATATAGTGTTGGGTATATCTGCCTGGGTAATAAAAAATATAAGGAGAAGCAAAGAAATGATTCCCATAGAAGTCAGGAAACTGGCCCACCAATGACCTGCCTCAGACCTTCTGCCCCAAACCTATTGGAAAAATAATTACTGGGCTTGGGCTTAGAAGTGTACATGTAAAAATTAATACCCTCTAGTGATTCAATTGCTGCTGTAGGTTAGGAGAAGAAAGATACAGGGTGGGCCACCAGCTGTCATCTCAGGAGTTATTAGGGCTAGTCTGTGGGCTGAATACATGTCCAGGAGCATTTCAGGACTCTTTAGGCTGAGATAATTCCCTCTATCCTTACCTCACCTCTGAGCTCCCCGGAGCTCAGAGACCATCCTCCCCCCGAGCAGAGGCCCTAAAACAATGGCCACCATGTGTTGCCCTCTACTGTGCTTCCCGCCAAGCCAACTGCTTGCCTAAAACGGGTGTCATATCTGGATTCAGGGAAACTGAACTACAGATATGTTTTGAAAGACACAGCGTCTGTGAATCCCCAAGTTACCCCATTGCTACTAAGTTTTCCTGGGAAACCAACGTAACTACTGTAACATTTCCTATTCCATTCACAGCACTTATATTTTGAAAACAACTCTCTAGCAAAGGTCTCAAAAATCCTGTGAAAGCAATTTTGAACTTAATGTTTGAGATTTTCATGTACAAAAGTTGAACACTTCACCCTTTTTATGACAAATCGGGGACCAAACAAATCACTAAACACAATGAGAAAGTCCAACTTGGGTTGATTTAATGAGATCTTACGGTTGGGAGTACGGAAAGAGAGGAAGAGAAGAAGCGTCGAAGTTTAAGAAATCAAATGAAAGGGTGAGTGAAAAGCCCTGTTAAGTCCATAGTCTGTGACTTATATAAACCCGTAAGCTTATAACTTGTACTTGCTCTCTTTAGGATGTCATTGCCAAACTGCTTTGCCCGCAGGGCTGGTCTCCTAGAGACCACAGATGTTAAAGGTAAGTGTAACATGATCAGTTCTGAGCACAGCCCTTTGGCCAACTTTGCTGTCTTGATAACTTTTATGTTCTTGATTGTCATCCAGATGGTTTCCACTTGCCTACTAAAGGCAAGGCATCTCTAGCAAGAAAACGAGCATGTTCCACTCTGGATCTGTCGCTCTTAAAAATTACAGTTTTTCCAGGGCTTCCCTGGTGGCGCAGTGGTTGAGAATCCGCCTGCCGATGCAGGGGACACGGGTTCATGCCCCGGTCCGGGAGGATCCCACGTGCCGCGGAGCGGCTGGGCCCGTGAGCCATGGCTGCTGAGCCTGCGCGTCCGGAGCCTGTGCTCCGCAACGGGAGAGGCCACAACAGTGAGAGGCCCGCGTACTGCAAAAAACAAACAAACAAACAAAAAAACCCCAGTTATTCCAGGGCAAAATAACTTCCTCCTCCATGTAAGTCCCAGAATGTACCTTCTGCCAGAGCTTGGAGCTCTAGGTAATGGAATCTAAGCTTTACTGGATACATCAAAGAACTGGGAAAAAAAACCAAACTATTATAAACCGCCAACTAGGAAACTCCATTTGCTAATCTATACCCACCTCCACCCAGTTTTAGTTAAGTCAGGATAACACTAGCTGCTATAATAGATAAACCTCCACATTCCAGTTGCTCAACACGTTAAAACACAGTTTTTTTCTTCATCTAAAGGCCCAGGAGGGTGTTTTGCAGACAGACCTCCCACAGGGGGATCTAAGGACACAGACTTCCTTCATCTTGGGGTTCCACATCCCCTGGGGCCCCAGAGTCCTTTCTCTCCATCTGGCGGGAGGGGATAAAGGGTAGGCAAGGCACCCCTGCTTTTTCACCATTTCAGCCTGGACATGACTCGCATCTCACATGCTCACATTCCAGTGGGAGAAGTGGTCACAAGACCCCACCTACATGCCAGAGAGTTTAGATTCCTGGGCTGGGTAGACTCTTCCCAGTAACAACTGCACACCGTGGAAGGGGACAGCTGGCCCTCCTGTCACACACTCTGATTTGGGGGAAAGAAACACAATAGGTTTTTCTCATGTAATCTTCACCTCTCAGGGTTCAATCTTTGAAGGTTTAATAAGACTACAGATTATCTCAAGTTAGGATTTTTAAAGCACCTTATAAAATATTCTGTTAATACTTTTTCTTGTATTTGTTGTTCAATATGTACCCATGTGTTGTGGGAGGAGGGTGGATGGTGTCAGGAACCATCCTGCAGCCTCATGGGGTTCTCCTAAATAATGGACCATCACTATTCTGCTGGCTTTCTTAATAAAATTGAACTTTATGGGAATAGTGCATTTGAAATGGGTTTTATGTGTCCCTGTATGGTTTGTTGAGGCAAGAGACAGGACAGCTAACCAACTGTGCTATCGTTAAAGTCAGGAAAGACGTTCTTTCCCCGTTTGCAGTAATAAACGTAAAACTGAAACACACTACATAGCTCAGAGACAAGTCTGAGCTAGGGTAGGGGAAATTAAATTACTTACCACTGTACCATACGTATTGCTTTGTTTTCCTGTATCTCCTCTCCTGTCTTTATGGTAAAGTATTGGTAGAGGAAAGGTAGAAAGGACATAAATATTGTATTCATAATGATGACTTACCAATGGACCTCACCCATGTTGCCTTTTTCACTTTCCTCAAAAGGTCATTTAAATTTAACTGATGACTACACTTTTCATGAAGAGGTGACAATACATCAGAGTAGAATTATTTAATTTGGCCAGAGGATAACTTCCCTTTGTGCTTCTTTTCAATGTCCATGTCTAATTTTTGGACGATCAACTTTGTGCTAGAAGCTTCTAATGAAGGGAATTGAAACGCGAAGCCAAGGATCAGATTGTCGGTACAAGCCCACTGGATAAATTTGCTCACCACTAGTGGACATTGGTCTGTTGACTGTCTCTTTGTAGAAATGTGTCCATTGGGACTTACCTGGTGGTGGCTCAGTGGTTAAGAATCCGCCTGCCGATGCAGGGGACATGGGTTCGAGTCCTGGTCCGGGAAGATCCCACATGCCGCGAAGCAACTAAGCCCGTGCGCCACAACAACTGAGCCTGCGCTCTAGAGCCCGTGAGCCACGACTACTGAAGCCTTCGCGCCTAGAGCCCCTGCTCCGCAACAAGAGAAGCCACCACAATGAGAAGCCCACGCACTGCAACCAAGAGTAGCCCCCGCTCATCGCAACTGGAGAAAGCCCCCGCGCAGCAATGAAGACCCAACACAGCCAAAAATAAATAAATTTTTTTAAAAAAGAACGAAGAAGAATTGATAGCAGATGAGAGATGTCATTTAAATTTTTTTTTAAGTGTCCATTCGTAGATATGCAAATCAGACAGGCTGTTCTTAAGTGTGATTCACATCATCAGAGGAAAAACGTTCTCAAATTCTTTTTCACGACTGCTTTTCAAAGAGTTCCGTCTTATTTGTTCTGCCTACGCTAAGGCAGGTTTTCCTTTTGTATCCACTATTAATTTTCTTTCCAAGTGATGTGGATGTGGCTTTTCCCTACTTTGGCCCCTCATATGCTCATTTCTCCACCCATCCCCTCCCCTCCCCCCACACACACCTGTTGCCTGACGGGGACTGATACGGCTTGTACCTGGACTCCTCCTGGTGCAAGCCCTTCAGGTCCATTCTGCTGGGGGAGAAGAGGACTCCTCAGGCTTCGACACGAATATCCTCCCTGGCTGTTCCCAGGGCCACTCCCGTGTGCCTTCCATTGTTAACAAAGGCGAGCTGCCCCTGCAGGAGAGCCGAGGAGCAGCAGGGCCACCGGGCAGCCTACTCCCTCACCTAATCCTTTCTCTCCTCCTCTTCTTTCCACTCCCACTGCGGAGCTCCACAGCGCGCGGCTGCCCAAGGAAGGCGGCAAAGTGGCTTAGAACAAGCCTCACCCACCACGGGGCTCCCGAATTCACTCCTGGTATGGGCTGTCACGGCAGAGGGACCTTCTAATGCCAGGAGTTAGTTTGTTTTCTGGCTAATTTGTATGCCTGGCTGTAGGAAGCACATACATTTCTTTTAAACTACAGAAAGAAAAAAAGCTTATGTTGGCCACCCATAAATCTAGGCAGCCTGGGAAGCGTTTTGCCTGGGACTGAGGTCCTCACCACACTCAAAATGACAGATACGCCAGATGATGGCCAGCACACCCCAAAGCATCCCAGGATGGGCCCCCAGACCCACGGAATACCAACGTCCCTTTCAGGAGTTGGGAATTTTGTTTTCCTCTATTTGAAAGCAGGAAACAGTCTAATAAATGGTTAAATGTGTTTGTCAGGAAATATTCAAGTGTAACGCAAGAGTTTCCAAATTCCCTGCAGAGACTGGACACAAGGGAACATTGGCGGCCGAGCCTGTTATTAAGAAGGTCACAAGATGCCATCTGTTACTGTTCATACTTTGCTGTTCAAGCAAAACATCGACTAGGAAGTGGCTGCGATTGCTTTTGCCCGTGAACTTAAAAGATGGCACGACAGTGGCACTGCAGTGATTTCAGGGGCTTGTGTGAACAAACCATGGGTCTGCCTACGGGACGGGCTGGAGCTATGTGGGGAGAAGATGGGAAGAAGACACTGGTTTTAGGTCTGTCCTTGGTTATGGCTCCAATGTAATTTGGGATGCTGCTGCCTGGTTTTCTTCATCTTTTTCTGCCTGGTTTTAGCCATCTATAAAATATGATAATAGCACTTCCTTGCCCATAATTATGAAATTAAGGCAGATAAGTGAATGCCTTATTATACACAATTAAAGATTTTTTAAAATGTTTATTTATTTATTTGGCTGCGCCAGGTCTTAGTTGCGGAGTGCAGGATCTTTAGTTGTGGCCGACCAGGGATCGAACTGGGCCCCCTGCATTGGGAGCATGGAGTCTTAACAGCTGGACCACCAGGGAAGTCCTAATTTTTTTTTTTAATTCATAGAAAAGTTGAAGGAATTGTACAACCAATATTTGCCTACTCTCTGCCCAGATTCACTGGTTGTTAACATTTTGCCACATTTGTTAACATATAGCTTTATCTCAGTCTCTCCCTATTGATACTTGTATGTAGTACTTCTTTGCTGAACTATTGAGAGTAAATTACAGGCATAATAACAGTATATCCTTGAATACTTCAGCATGTACTCCTAGGAATTAAGAATGTTAGCAAAAAAAAAAGTTCTCTTACATAACTGTAATACTATTATCACACATAAGAAACTTAATACTGATAGAATAGTTTTTACCTAATATACAGACCATTAAATACCTTATTCGTAAAAATCTGTCAGGAAAAGATTCACTCTGTCATCTATCCCAATGGTTAGCAATTCTCTCTTTGAAATACCTTATATTTTTGAGGCACTTTGAAAAGCCTGATGAAAGCTCTGGGCCCTATCTTCAGAAAAACATCAGTTGAGACACTTCTGCAAGCCAACAATGCATACCTCTTGGATCCCTCCAGGGTGTCCATGGACTCTTGGTTAAGTGTTGTTAATCTTTGATCTAAATTCTCCTCTTTTGTGTACATACAATTTAAAACCACAGTACTCCAAAAAGGTTAAAAACTATTTTTCTTCACTTACCAACATTATGTTTTGTGTTCATGAAGCTTCATTTCAAGGAACTCAAAGTTTCAAGGACCTCAGGGATGGGTAGGTAGGAGATCATATGATCCGTTGGTAGGTAGGAGATCATATGATCCGTTAATCTAAGATAGGAAAACGGAATCACAAATACAGCTGAGAGCAGGTACAATGACAGCCAGAAGGTGGACTACGTGATTGGAAGACCAAGAATATTTCCAAACTTGAGCTTCTCTGATTCTGAAAGAGCGGTGCATGCAAACCCACACTTGCTTTCTTGATAATTCACTTTTAAAACCAAATACCTGTGGCATTCCATCAGGGTTGGCGCAAGATTTATGGACGTAATATGTAAGGTAGAATTTGTTGGCCATTACTGACATTGTTAGTTTCATCAACAAAATTGCCCAATTTGGTTGCAATTCTAGGAGGAGGAAGTGGAAGCAGGGAGGTGGATACACAGTAGCAAATTGGGGTAATGTTAAATGTCCTTAATTAAAAGTCCAGCTGAAACTGCCGAGGTCAAGTTGCACTGTGGGCTCGATTTTGTCAACTGTTAACTTGCAATGAAAAAAATCGTCAGCTGACCAAACTCTAACATATGGGAGCTTGCTGGTGTTCTTCTCCATAAACAGGCTGAAGAAAATGAGAGATGTTTCTAGCTTAGTGAGAAAAAATGACCAAGTTTGGCTAAAAGATGAGCATAAATGTGTAAATCCCTCATGCAGTGGTCTAGCACAAATTCTAATGCCTGTTTTCCCCCTATAATCCATCAAACGCCTCAAAATTACTTTCTATAAAATTTCTATATTATAAAATCATATAATTTAGTAATTAATGATTATCTCATATAATTCTTGAAAGGAAGGGTGACAAAAAACTACCTAAAGCCTCTGGCAGGCCTATGGGATTTATAAAAGTCTTACAGAGCTTTGAAAGGCTAAGGATTTATAGCCAATGGAATAATCAGAGCTAATTATGCAGGATAAACTTCTTATCCACATGCTTTAACTGCCGCTGTGAAAAAGTGAGTTTTTCTTGAATTTAGCTAAATAATTATTGAACTCTTTATTTGACTTTAGCTTAAGATAGCCTGTTTTTTAAAGTTTATCAGCATAAAATAGCACAAATAATGAGTATCTGCCAAATGCTATTCCTCTCCCTTGACTCATCCCTGTTGACCAGGCCCCATCATTTTATGCCAAACCAGACCCTCTTTACCTTTTTAAATCAATTTTTATTTACTTTTAATCAAATTTAATTTTTTCATCTTATAGGAAATTTATAACTTATAATTTTTTCCTCCTAACAATGGCTATAATCACAAAGACAAATGTTGGTAAGGATGTGGAGAAACCAGAACCTTCATTCATTGCTGGTGGGAATGTAAAGTAGCACAGCTGCCTTGGAAAACACCTTGACAGTTTCTTTAAAAGTTAAACATAAATTTACAATAGGATCTAACAATTCCACACCTAGGTACCCACTCAAGAGAAATGAAAACAAATGTCTACACAAAGATTTGCACGTGAATGTTCACTGCAGTATTATCTATAGGAGCGAAAATTGGATAGAACCCTTACATTCATCAGATGGTGAATGGATAACAAAATCTGATATATTCATACAATGGAATACTACCCACCAATGAAAAGAATGAAATATGGAATGTGGATGAACCTCAATAAAATTGTTAAAAATACACTAGAGCTTCTTCAGACCTTGAGAAAAATGTATAGCTTTAGAATTTCAGCATAGTCTTGGTTCCCTCCGATTCTAAGAGTATAAGCTGTGTATCATGGAAGAATGTTCCAGGCATAAATTTACCTTGACTTCTGGCTTCCAGTTCTGCATGTAAGGGGCTTGAAAGAGTCCACTCCATCCTAACAACGGGTAAAAAAGTTGAAGAGACTGAAAAATCAACAACTCTTCTTAGATCCATAAGATAGGTGAGGACACAGGGAAAACCGCCACCCCCAAGATTGAAGAGACAGACAGGTGAATTCAGAGAGTCACAACTTACCAGAGCAGAGTCTCACAAGTGGAAGCCACTACGGGAACCAGTGCCAGGGTTGGAATACCTGAACAGTAATTGCTGACAAATTGCTGGAGGCTCAATGTAGACAAGTCTGAGAGTGAAAAATCCTAAAAGGACCCAGGCATAGGGCAACCCCTACAGTATTGTGAGATTTACCCCCAGGAACTTGACCATGTACCCACAGTAAATATCAGAGAAAAATCCCCTTGTGCTTCCAGCAGGGGGAGGGGAAAAAGGAACCATTTTGAAATACTCCAGAGCACTATATTCTCCTGAACAAGGTCTACCCTCATGAGAAGCTAGTTAACCAGAGCCTAATCTGCCAGGGTATTATCATAGCCTAACTGACCTGGGAGAAGGGAAGTACCCAACTCCAGCTTACCCAAGCTTTCCATGTGGGAAAAGAAATACCCAACTCCAGTCCACTTTAGCCATTCTGTTCTACCTAAGCAGGGAGAAAAAACTTGGAAAAACTTGTGAAGTTCACAGTCCAGAGGCACAGGCTCACTAAATGGCTGAGACCTAATCATAGGACTATAGAATGCTTCCCCTCCCCCTACAACTTACCACCACATTATTTAAGGTCCTATTTACAGCAATTCCTTTTACCTGGTACAACACGTTCTGCTATCAAGAAAAAATTACAAGGCATGCTAAAAGGCAAAAACACAATTTGATGTAACAGAGCAAGCATTAGAACCAGACATGGCAGGATGCTGGAATTATCAGACCAGGAATTTAAAACAACTATGGTTAATATTCTAAGGGCTCTAATGGATAAAATAGATAGTATGCATGGACAGATGGGCAATATAAGCCTACGTGGAAATCCTACGAAAGAACCAAAAAGAAATGCTGAGATCAAAAACAGTATAACAGAAAGAAAGAATGCTTTTGTTGGGCTTATTAGAAAACTGGTCACAGTTGAGGAAAAAAATCTCTGTGCTTGAGGTTACCTCAATAGAAACCTCCAAAACAGAAAGGCAAGGAGTACAAAGACAGAAAAGACAGAACAGACTGTGGGACAACTATAGAAGGTGTAATGGGCACACTAGAAAAAGAAATAGAAAAAATATATAAAACAATGACTGAGAATTTTCACAAATTAATGTTGGACACCAAACCACAGATCCAGGATGCTCAGAGAACATCAAGAAGGATAAATGTAAAACAAACAAACAAACAAACAAACTCTACATAGGCATATCATTTTCAAACTACAGAAAGTAAAAGTTAAAGAAAAAAATCCTGAAAGAAGCCACAGGGGAAAAACACCTTACCTATAAAGAAACAAGATAAGAATCATATCCAACTTCTCAGAAACCATGGAAGCAAGAAGAGAGTAGAGTGAATATTTAAAATGTTGACAGAAAAAACCCACTAACTTGAAATCCTATACCCTGTGAAATTATCCTTGAAAAGTGAAGCAGAAAGAAATACTATCTCAGACAAACAAAAACTGAGGGAATTTTTTGCCAGTAGAACCGCCTTGCAAGAAATATTAAGTTCTTTAGAGAGAAGGAAATAATATAGGTCAGAAACTTGGATCTGCATTAAAAAAAGGAAAAGCATTGAAGAAGGAGTAACTGAAGGTAAAATAAAACTTTAATTTTTCTTATTAATTGATCTAACAGATAAGTTTGTTCAAAGATAATAGTAGTAACAATGTATTCAATTATGTATGCTTATGTATATGTCTTATGTATATACTTATATATGTATGCTTATATATAAGTGAGGTGAATGACAGAAATAATACAGGAAACAGGAGGGAAGAATTAGGAATATTTTATTATTATAAGGTATACTCGTGAAGTGCTATAGTGTTATTTGAAACTACACTTGGATTAGCTGTAAATGTATATTGAAAACTCTAAGGCAACCACTAAAAACATAAAAAAAAGAAGTAGAATTATTATACTAAGAAAGGAGCAAAATACAATCATATAAAATGCTCATTTAAAATGACAGAAGGCAGAAAAAGTGGAAGACAAAAATAGGAATAAGGGCAACAAGTAGAAAACAATAACAAATACGGTAGATGTTAATCCAACTGTATCAATAGTCATTTTGAACATCAATGGTCTAAATACACGAATTGAAAGACAAGAGGTTATCAGTAGATCAAAAAACAAGACCCAATTATATGTTATCTACAAGAAACCCCCTTTAAATATAAAGACACATATAGATTGAAAGTAAATGGATGGATTACTTGATTTTCATCATATGTAAGTTTTAGAAATACCATACAAAGTTAAATGAAAATAAATGCTTACAAAGCAAACTAAGTAACTGAGAAAGCTTTGAGATGCTTGGTAGTATGAAAAATTTAAAAAAAACCACTTCAAATCATAATAATTGCTATAAAAAAAGTAAATAGATGGAGAAAAATATACTATGCTAATACCAATGAAACATAAAGCAGGAATAGCTCTATTAATTTCAGACACAGCAGACTCTGAAGCAAAGAAAATTATCAGGGATAAAGAAGGGCATTAAATAATAATAATGATAAAGGGGTCAATTCTCCAAGAAGACATAATAATCCTTAACATGTATGTACCTAACAATAGAGTATCAAACTACGTGAGGTGAAAACTGATAAAAAGGAGAAATAGATGAATCCACTATCATAGCTGGAGATTTCAACACCTCTCTATCAGAAATGAACAGATCTAGAAGGAGGAAAATGAGTAAGGACATAGTTGAACTCAACAACATATCAATCAATTGGATATAATCAACATCTATTAAATAACTTCATCCAATAAACAACAGCAGAAAATACATTCTTCTCAAGCTCACATGGAACATTCACCAAGATAGACCACATTCTGGGTCATAAAATACACCTTAGCAAATTTGAAAGAATAGCAATCATAGAATGTCTGCTTTCAGACCACAGTAGAATTAAATTAGAAATCAATAGCAGCAAGATAACTGGAAAATCCCCCAATACATGGAGATTAAACAATACATTTCTAAATAACACATGGGTCAAGGAGGAAAGGTCAAGAGAAATTTTAAAATATTTTGAACTAAACGAAAATGAAAACACAACTTATCAAAATTGGTGGAATGCAGTAAAAGCAGTGCTTCGAGGGAAATTTATAGCACTGAATGCATATATTAGAAAAGAACAAAGATCTAAAATCAATTTAGTTTCCACCTTAGGAATCTAGAAAAGGAAGAGCAAATTAAATCTATAGTAAGCAATAGAAAAGAAACAATATGTAGTAGAGTAGAAATCAATGAAATTGAAAACAGGAAATCAAGAGACAAAATAAAGGAAACAAAAAGCTGTTTCTTTGAAAAGATCAAGAAAATCAATAAGCCTCTAGCAGGGCTAACTAAAAAAAAAATAGAGAACGGACATAAATTACTATCAGAAATAAAGAAGGGAAATCACTACAGAGCCCATGGACATTAAAAGGATACTAAAGGAATACTATGACCAATTCTATGCTGACAAATTTGATAACCAAGATGAAATGGACCAATTCCTTGATGATACAAGCTGCCAAAACTCACACAAGAAAAAAATACACAATCTGAAATAGGCCTATATCTATTAAAGAAATTGAATTAGTAATTAATAACATTCCCAAGCAGAAAGCAATAGGCCCAGATGGGTTCACCAGTTAATTTTACCAAACACTTAAGGAAGAAATTATACTAATTCTCTACAATCTCTTTCAGAGGTTAAGAGGTGAGGGAATACTTCCTAATTCATTCTATGAGGCCAGCATTACCCTAATACCAAAGCCAGACAAAGACATTACAAGAGATACACAGATAAACATATCTCATGAACACAGATGCAAAAATCCTCAACTAAATATTAGCAAATAAATCCAACAATGTATAAAGAGAATTATAACCACAACCAAGAGGTATTTATTCCAGGTATGCAAGTCTGGTTCAACATTCACAAATCAATTAATGTATCCATCACATCAATAAGCAAAAAACAAAAACAAAAACAAAAAACACCCCATACGATCATATCAATAGATGCAGAAAAAGCATTTGACAAAATTCAACACCCATTCATGATAGTAAACTAGGAGAAGTCTCAGTAAACTAGGAAAAGATGAGAACTTCCTTAACTTGATAAAGAAAAATCTACCAAAAAACCCTACAGGTAACGTCATATTTAACAACAAACTCAAAGCTTTCCCACTAAGATCGGGTACAAGGCAGGGATTCTCCTCTCACCACTCCTTTCAACATAATACTGAAAGTACTAGCTAATGCAATAAAACAAAAAAAGGAAATAAAAGGTATAGAGATTGAGAAGGAAGAAATAAAACTGTCTTTGTTCACATACAACATAATTTTCTAGGTAGGAAATCCAAAAGAATTGACAAAAAAAGTCCTGGAAGTAACAAGTGATTATAGAAAGGTTGCAAAATACAAGGTTAATACACAAAAGTTGATTGCTTTCCTATATACCAGCAATGAACAAGTGGAATTTGAAATTAGATTCAGTGCAACCCCAATCAAAATTCCAGCAAGTTATTTTGTGAGTATCAACAAAGTGATTCTAAAATTTGTATAGGGAGGGATAGATAGGCAGAGCACAGAGGATTTTTAGGTCAGTGAAAATACTCTGTATGATACTATAACGATGGGTGCATGCCATTATACATTTGTCCAAACCTATAGAATGTACAACATCAACAATGAACTGTAATGGAAACTGTGAACTTTAGGTGATTATGATGTTACAATGTAGGTGTGCCAATTGTAACAATGGTTAACACTCTGGTGGGGGAATGTTGATAATGGAGAAGCTATGCATATGTGGGTGCAGGTGGTATATGGGAACTCTGTGTATCTTTCTCTCAATTTTGCTGTGAACCTAAGATTGCTCTAGAAAATTAAAATCTTTAAAAATGTAGAGCATTTGAAAGGTTAACTTTTCTTTTTTATGGGGGGGAGGGGACATAAAGAATTATTCTGTAGCTGAATTAAAATTTAAGAAAATTAACAAAGACTGAAACACAGTCCCTATTTTATTTTATTATTATTATTTTTTTTGTGGTACGCGGGCCTCTCACTGTTGTGGCCTCTCCCGTTGCGGGGCACAGGCTCCGGACGCGCAGGCTCAGCGGCCATGGCTCACGGGCCCAGCCGCTCCGCGGCATGTGGGATCTTCCCGTACCGGGGCACGAACCTGTATCCCCTGCATCGGCAGGCGGATTCTCAACCACTGCGCCACCAGGGAAGCCCACAGTCCCTATTTTAGACTTACTTCAGGAAAACCTCATAGTGAAAGCCAAAGGACATATAAAACTGAATTATTCTGATAACACTTTTTTTTTATAGACTGAAATAATTTCAATGTCTTCTTAGCTATTATCAGTATGGTTTTCTTTTTAAAATAATATTGAAATATGTACCATAGAAAACAAACATTTTTACCCAGCCACCCCAGAAGCTCCAGAATGTTTACTATAACTTAACTTTTAGTTATAGCTTTGTCTTACCTCTTACTTTTCTGTTGGTCAGATTCTAAAGGGAAATAAGTGATGTGTATACAATTTGTTGGTATAGCCTAATTGCGAATATAAGAAATTTTATTCTAGCACTGGGCTTGATCCTGGTTTTCCTTCTTCATTTGCACGCAGGACTATTCCCTCATATAACCTGTTCCTTTAAAAATTCATTTGATGTCAAGCATGGACTGGTAAGTCCAACGTTTCTCCGTGGTCATTTACATGTAGAGCTTAAATGATTGCATACTGCATATTATTTATTAAAAAAAAAACTGGAGGGAGTTGGAGTTATTGTTTAATATATTTATTCCTGAGTGCTTATTATGTGTGTAGCTTTCCTCTAGATGATGGAGAAACAGAGATAATCAATAATATAATTGTGAACTGATGATACTGTACTTTTTTTAATAGTCACCAACTTTTCCTTTCCCATGTGTGACAATAACGATACATACTACACTGACAGTTAAAAACAAAAACAGCTTTTCTCTGATTGAAAAGTTTCAAATAATACAGAGAAATAGAGACAAAAGTAAAAGTCACCTGAAATCCTTCCCCTCTCCCCAGGGATAATCACCACTAACATTTTAGTGAACTTCCTTAGAAACTCCTTAGAAATCTCTTCCTCAGAAATCTCTATACTCATGCATACATAAAGATGCACACAGGCATACGCTTAGAGTACATTGATGGCATCCATTGTCCTCTGTAATCTGCTTTAACCACTTAATGTTTTTATGGGCATCTTCACCGTTAACACAATCATTATTTTAATGGATACATAATGTTCCATTGACTGGATGTATCAATTTAAAAATATGCCATGTTGCTGGGCATTTAGCTTTTTTAAATTTGTAACTATTAAGAATAATGCTGGGATCAGTAAATTTGAATGTAAATTTTTATAATTGTACAATCATCATCTCAGAGTCCTTTCCCATAAGTAGAATTCTTAGGTTAGAAGGTATGCTTATTTTAAATTTTGATGTACAGCCAAATTGCCTTCCAGAAAATTGGCCTTATGAACTAGCAGTCCACAAGAGTGCCTGTTTTCCTATATTTTCTCTAACACTGGCTTTAAAAAATAATTTTGATGTTTTCTAATTTGATAAAGATACTTCAATCTCCTTTTAACTTTCACTTCTTTGATTATCAGCGAGGTTGAGCATCTTCTGTGTACTAGTTATTCATAGTTCTTTTGTGACTTATAGTCAATTCTCATTATTCAACGTAGTTATCTTTTCTAACGTCTCCACTAACACTGAATCACTGAATACTGAACTATTATTGCTCCTAAGGGAAAGGGAGGGTCAGGTTCCTGTGAGCCTCTGGTCACACGGTTTTCACCAACTGATCAATATGTAAATTTGTTTTATGCGTGTTTCTGTTTAACAGTACCTTATTTAATATATATTGTTGATCCATTAACATCGAACTTACAGCACTATAACTTGTACCTAAACAAAGCTCATCTAACAAATGTATTTTCTCTGTAAGGCACATCACAGCCTTCCTACACTTAGGAACACTAGACAGCACATCGGCACTGCACCTGGGGACCATTTTAAACAGTGAAGTCATTAACAAAAAACATGAGAATGCAGAACATCTAGCACTAAATTGGCTGCAAAAAAGACACTTTGTTTACCGTATGAGAGCTGAAACAAGAAAGAGTGTGCTCTTGCCGGACCTCCATCGAGACTGTGCATGTCAGGTGACTCAAACTGTTTGCCACTTTGGGCATGTCCTTGAACAATCTCAAAAGTGCTGCGAGTATTGACTTCGGGGTTACATATACATTTTAGCAAGCAGGCAAATTCTCAAATATGGAATCCATGAGCAACGAGAAGTGATTGTATTCACTTCCTTTGCCCATTTTTCTACCAGGGTGTTTAGCTTTTTCTTATTGGCTCGTGTAAGCTATTTGCATTTAAGGATAGCAATTTTATAAATATTTTCTCCAATTTTGTCTTTCTATTCTATTGCTAGTATCTGTTGGTATAGTGGCTGCTGACAGCAGTATCAGATGCCTTTTGAATGGGGAGGACAACACAGTGGAAACACAACAGTGGAAAAGGAATTTTATTAAGTTTCTATTGTGAATGTGGTTGGTTTTATTTTTATCTCTCTTTTTCACTGGCACACCAAATTCTGTCTGGGGATTTTCCTCTAGCACCTCCAAGTTCTGAAAGAACCAGTAAGTCCAATCCAAAACTACCACTTTCCATTCATGTTCTGCCTTTATTGTAATTATGATCTTTATCTGATATCTTCATCCATTCCAGAGTCTGAAGTCATTTAAGGCCTTTTGCATTTTTGCCTCCTTCCTCCCATGATGCACTTCGTTACGTCACTGCATGTACCTCTCCTAACTGTAAGCATGGTAGGATTCCCATAGAGGCAGTGCTAGCAGCAGCTCTGAAAAAGGGTGTACCTGTGAAAAGGTTGTGATGGTGACAGAAGCTAGGGGTCGGGGTGGGAGGGTAGCGTGTGTGTGTGTGTGTGTGTGTGTGTGTGTGTGTGTGTGTGAGTGAGGTAGGTAGTATGAACTATTGATTAAAAAATGGTTTAGGAATGTCTGTACAGTTCATTTATTCATACTATGATAGACTCTGCCACGAGCGCTTACACACTGGCTGGCTGTCTCTTCACGCCAGATGTGAGAATTAAAAAGCCAGCATCTGAGAACCTGATGAAGTACAGTTGACTAAGGAGAGAGTTCCTGAAGCATGTTAAGAATCTTTTCACTTGTCACCCAACAGTGGATGCCTGGGAGCGTCAGTAATTTTGCACAGTGTAGCTGTGAGGGTGGAGGTGTGTGTATGTTTAGAATTGGTGTGAAGGTAATCCACAATTTACAATCATGTGATAAATAGAAAAGACTATAGAAATAGACTATTCTGATAAGCAGTCTTCCCAAAAGCATCATGAACACTTCTTGTTTAGATCTCTACAGTCATTTTGGAAACGCCTCAAAGAGGCTTTTAGGGATTGGAATTTCTCTCCTACGGTCCAAATTCTCATCAGTGATATCAGGGATTTGCTGGATTCCACCTCTTGTGAAAAAGGCAATAAGTTCTCAGATTGTCCTCCCCTTCTGGGGACCCACCGTGGGTGCCCAGGGTCCTGGGCTCAGCTACCTCATGTGCCCGTTCTGCTACCCAGCATCTCCTGTCCCTGCTCCCCCTGACATGGCCCTCCAGAGCAGGGCCTTCGTCTTGCTTACTCAGACATTCTCAGAAACCCAGTAATTTTTAACAGGATGTGAAAATGGGATTCTTCTTATATCTTAAGGGTTCTGGCAGAGACTTCTAGAGAAAGAAAGAATAACTGGTTTCGGGCTTCCCCGGTGGCGCAGTGGTTGGGAGGCCGCCTGCCGATGCAGGGGATACGGGTTCGTGCCCTGGTCCAGTAGGATCCCATGTGCCGCGGAGCGGCTGGGCCCGTGGGCCGTGGCCGCTGGGCCTGTGCGTCCGGAGCCTGTGCTCTGCAACGGGAGAGGCCGCAGCAGTGAGAGGCCCGTGTACCACACAAAAAAAACCAAATAAACAAAAAACAACAACAAAAAAACTGGTTTCTACAAGCACCCTATTGACTTCACCTCATTTAATATAAAAGTTACAACGATTTCTGCTATCCTATTACTTTCGCTTATTAAGATTTCTCTTTAAATTGACTTTAAAAATGTGGCCTCACCCTAAGTAATTACATTTACAATACCATGGGTTTGGTATGCTAGTTATGTGCATTAGACAAAAAAACCTGGACTTCCCTGGTGGTCCATTGGTTAAGACTCCGCACTTCCACTGCAGGGGGCACCGGTTCAATCCCTGGTGGGGGAACTAAGATCCCACATGCCACACCACAGCGAGGCCAAAAAAACCAAAACCTGACCATTAAAATAAAAAATGTTACTCAAGTACCACCTAACATGATCTCATAAGAACCACCAGTATATATACATATCACTTTGGAAAATCCTAGTCTGTGGGCACCAACTAGCTTATCTGATACATTTAGCTAATGGGACAGGGTTGAACGGCCCACCTCCGTTCCCAGGTAGCTAATCTATTTAATGGTTGCCTTCCAGAAAGTTACCAGGTAACCTTCCTAGCACGGGAGGGCAGGGCTGTGGCAGGCTGTGGAGGGAGTTATTCGGGGGCATTTGAAGCTGGGCAGTCCACTGAATGTTGTATTATGCGGGCAGCCAGGGACCTCCCTTCCCTGTAGGGTCGATGCCCGCTTCTAGGAAGGGTAGCTGATTTCCTGAAAGTATATTTACTGCTAGCTGGACTCCTGGGAGTTGCCCGGGAGAATCATGAACTATTGTTAAATAAATAAATCCCTCTTGCTGCACAGAGTTGTACTGATGCCAAGCAATTCCGCTGCCAGTGTCCGCAGCTGTTCCAGGGAACAGTTGCCTGTCTCTTCGAGGTGCTTCCCCGACCCCCTCCCCTAAAGTGAATTTTCTATACTCACAGTTGCTTCTTTTTAGTCAACAATTCCCGACAAATTAATGACATTACATCCTGCTCTTGTTTATATGGTGCAACAGGCTAAAAGTACAACACACACACACACACACACACACACACACACACATGCAGGCACACCCCACACAATTAATATGGGGTACTTGTTTGGGAAGCCTTGGGCCTAGAGCTCTGAGTAAAGAATAAATCACAACTTATAATGTATAGGACAAGGCAAAAATCTTAATTTGAAAAAAAAATAGGCATTATATTTGGGGGAATGGGAACAAGTACTGATGTAAAACGTACACATTCCTGCATCCGCAGCAAGTAGGGACTGAATGAAATTTTCAGCAATAAGTAAGGAGTGAATGAAAATTTCAACCATCATTAACAGTATTCTCACTTTAAAAAGTATTTGCTTGGTGTCTAATGCTTTTGGTAACCATCTTCTGCATATTTATATTTCTGGGTCCTGTCTTCAAGTTCATGATGTAACTGGAAAGCTGAGACATCCACGCCCAGGAATGTCTGGACTAAAGGGATGGCAGGGAAGACAGGGGAAAAAAATCTTACCGCTAAAGGATGATTAAGGGGCAGTAGAGAAGCAGTGAATGGTTCGGTTATTGATTCCAAGAGTTCTTGCCTTTTCTTCCTCTCCTGCTTATTGATCTGGGCTTCCTGACAGAGACACGATACATGAAATAGGAAGGTTAAAGGAGGTGGAAGAAAATGCAGGAACAATCCCAATTTCTGCTTGTTACCGAGGTCTTGGCAATTTAATTCCCAATTCTGTGCAAAAAAGTAACCTTAGCGGATGGGCGAGTGCTGACAACCAGGCCATTTTTTTTTCCAGCTTCGGGAGCCATGTAATTCTACAAGCAAGACTAGCTCATCTGAAGACTCAGAAGCTGATCAATAACTCCGTTTACAGTCTGGGAGGACCGTTCTCATCATTTAGCTGAGTCGGAAAACGAAGCCACAAAGCTGGAGGCCCCGAGCTTGCTTAATTAACGCCTTTGAGGTATGAGAGGGCCTGGGAGGACCCGCACCTGGGCAGGTTAGCTTTCTTGGGCACTTTCCGGGGCTTCAAACGCCTTCATACCTCAGTTTGTTCTTTCTCTTAAATTGGAAGAGGGGACACAAGTCATCGTTCTAATCATTATTAAAATTTCCTTTAAAATAAATACTTGGAACCACACTTCTCTGCAAGAACCACAGAAATGGTGGCGTGGCCCCGACAGCTCTCGGCTCCAGCGTCCAACGAGTCAGTCCCTTCCGTCCGGGGGTCCCGGGCCGGGAAGGGCGCAGGGGCGTGAGAAAGGCTCTTTTGTATTCAGAGCAATAGCCGGCAGAGCTGCAGCCTTGCACCGCCAGGTCTTCCTCCGCGCGAGGCGCCGCCGGGAAGCAAGCTGGCAAGGAGGGGCGGCCCGCGTCGCGGCGGGGGCGGAGCCTGGGGGCGGTGCGAGTCGCGGCCTTTCTCGCCTCGGCTCCCTCCGGAGGGGCCTCGAGCCTCCATAAGCCCCGCCCACGGTCCGCCCCGCCCCGCCCACGGCCCGGCCCCTCCCCGCCGCCGTCTTGGCCTCCCGGCTCCTCCCGTCCGCTCTCCTCCCGCCTCTCCGCAGATCCTCCTCCTCCCTCCAAGATCCTCCTCCCCCCGCCGGATCTAGTGTCCGGCGCCTTCTCTTGCTCTTTCTCCTCCGGCTCTGCGACCCTCCTCCCACTGCATTCCCACCGCCACCCTCCTACCTGCTGTCCCCGCCCGCGCCGAGCGCGCTGGAGGGAGGGCGCGGAGGCCCTGTGTGCGGGAAGGCAACGCCGCCGTCCAGAGCTCGAAGGGCCTCCGCGGCTGCTGTCCCACCGGGGGACGCCGAACCACGTGTGGTTACGGAAGTAGCTGCCTCCTGCTACACCTCTTCCTCCGCGCCCGCGCCCGGCTCTCTGCCCGGTGCCCCGTTTACTCCCATTTACCAAGCCGTCCTTCTCGGTATGATTTCTGTTAAATAGAAAAGGTAATTAAAAGTCGCACCACCACCCCTATATACCGCCCCCCTTCCCAAACCTCCTAGTGGTTATTTTTGTTCTTTAGCCCAAGTTAGGCTAAATGCCTTCCCGGGAAGCCATCTGGTCTGATTCCCGGGATCCCTTCGTATGTTTTTTTTAAGGTCTCCAAACCATGCCTTGGAATGCTGCCTTGGAGCCACTCAGAAACCTTCAGGGTTTTGCCCTGGCCAGCCTCGTGGAGAGGATCTCCGGCAGAGGGAGGTGACGGCCTCTGTTGAAGGTCTAAATACCTAACGGTCCTGGTCTTGTGCTGTAATTAATACGTTTTGCCACAACACGAAAACACAGTCCTCTATGTTAATAGGTATTATTCATTGTTTCTTTCAGTGTTTTGTTTTGTTTTGTTTTCCGGAATGCAAAGCATAGCTTAATAGAATACTCTTTAAATTCTGAAACCCCGTGTGAACAGCTTTACGGATGATTTTACAAAATAACCTGGCCACAGAAATTCAGTTTGACCAGAAACATTTATACGGTTGGGTCTACACCTTCTCCCTTGCTGTCCCCCATTCCTCTGTCCCCTAAAGACAAAAAACAAAAGTTAGCCTCTGGAAAAATATTCCCATACACATGGGTTGGGGTTTGTGGTCTAAGAAAAAAGGGAACAGATAGGATCATAGAATCATAGTGTTATAACTGGAAAGTTCCTTAGAATTCATCAAAAAGAAGTCTGTCAGTTTATTGAGGAGACTCAGAAAGTGTAGGGGTTTATGGAAGATCCCATGGTTTATGAGTAAAGGACTGAGACCTGGGGCCTAATTTGGGGAGGAGACTGACATCACGTGCTTTATCACATACAGAAAAATTCTGTATGTGATAAAGCACGTGATGTCAGTCTCCTCCCCAAATTAGGTTCAATTCTAGCACATTCCCTGTCTCTCTCTCTCGCTCTCTCTCTCTCTCTCTCTCTCACTCCATTCTTTTTTTCTTTCCTTCCTATCCCCCCACCCCACCTGAGCCCTGACCATGAGATTTTATTTGAATTTTTAAAATGAAACCAGGTGCTGCCTAAAACAAAAGCAAAGTAATAGCAAGGAAAGACTATCCAACGCTTAAGGAATGTGCTGAGTTTTATGAATCAGGCTGTCCTGGCAAAGAGCTGCGACTTACACGGAGAGGTGGGTGGCACAGATCGAGCTCCATACATGGCAGCCCCAGCCTGCCCAGATAGGCATGGTCAAGGCGGCCTGTGACTCACTGCACAAAACCAAAGACTCTTGTTCCTGGTGAAACAAGATTTCCTGAGACTAGAGCCAAACCAAACATCAAATTTTCCCAGAGAGGCCAGTTCAGGCTGACATAGCAGGGGCCACCCTGAGGTTTGGAGGGGAAGGGAGCCCTGGCAGAAGGCCAGCCCTGGGAAAGAAACTGGCTTGGTGGACTTGGGCTGGGGTTTTGTTTTGGTACATTGAAGAGATGAGTAAACTGCAAAGTGACATGAAAATTAGCATGAACTGTAGTGGAGACAATGGCTCTGGAGCTCCAGGTGGCAGGATTGCCACGGTGCCTTGGAGGAGGGGAGTATGACAGCGCTGCTGGGAGCCCAAGGGGGGTTTGCTCTTGGCGGAGGGTGTGAGGTGAAGAGCGTGGGAAAGGCGGGTCGGATGCTGGCAGGGTTTCTGGGGTGCCCTGCTTCATGCAATCAGTAGCAAATAAAAGCAGGAGTGGTGGACTTTACATGAACCCTCCCAGACACCCAGACACACAGGAGATGGTCTCACCTGGCAGAAGTGGTGGGAGGGGTCTGGATGTGGGTGACTAGTATCTTCTTGTGCTCCCTTCATTACCCAAGGGCCCAAGGAGACCGACAGAGGTTCCTCTGGTTTCCGCCACCCCATTGACGGCTGTCACCTTCTGAATGAGAATGAACCTTGACTGACACAAATGAGATCTCCAAGCACCAGCCTCCTGGGAAGGAGCCTTATTTTTTCCTTTTCTTCTTTCTTCTTTTCCTTTCCGTGGAATACCCATTGAAAAGCTGTAGCTACTATTCCGTAATGGTGGGAAAAGCTCTGCTTAACTAAAGTCTACTTACCTGGAAAAAAGTCTTTTAAGGACCATGACTACATAAATATTTAGTGTGGACAGGCGTCGCTCTGGTTCCGTAGGAGAATGGGCTCATTCAGTTTTATTTATGATATGACACTTGGGTGAATGACATCCGTCATCTGGGTCGGCCCTACACTCTGTCCCACTGAAGCATGTTTCTGGAGTGATTATGTCTGCAAATATTTGCTGTATTTAGTCCCTCTCTTCCCCTAACCCCCTCTTAGCCCTTTTAACTCCCCAAACCAGCAAAAAGCCAAGCTTATGGTCTCGGGAAGATTTGAACCCTAATGACAAGGCACAGAGGCTGGAACAGTGCTGTAGAAGCATTTGATGAGTTGCGAGGGAATTAGAGGGGGAAGGATGAGTTATTATAGCATCTCCACACTAAGGTGGTTTATGGGGCCTGCGTCTAGCAGGTGAGGGCTCTCAGCTGGGCATGATGGGTTTTGACAGGGGATGGCCACAGCGCTGAGTGATGAATGCAGATAGATCCTTATGAAACTTTCCTTCGTAGGGAACTTTCTCTGGACAGGATCTCACAGGCCCTCAGATCTGTCACCGTGCACCCCAGGGCTCTGAGGGCGGGGGTTGGTGGGAGTTCTATGACCTCAGCTGCGTTTAGGTTTCTGGTGTAACCCAAGTCTGCTGCAACTGGTCCCTGGCTGGGGGGCTGGAGCTACCCTCCATCAGCTGTGGAGAAGGGAGGGCCCCCTCTGGCTTCAAGCTTTACAGCTGCACATGGCCGTACCTAGGCATTCCAGGCTGGACCTGGGGCTCAGTGCCTGCCTCTCATCAGCTTGGCCACCTATTGTTTATCCTGGGAAGGGCCAGATCTTGGCACAGGGGTCTGAAGTGTTGCCAGCATTTTATTTTTAGGGACAGGAAAATTTTTGCTTTTCGACAGCTGCTCTTTTTCTGGCACGCACCGGGATAGCGTCAAAAAGTTCAAGCAAGAGATTCCAAGCCCTAAATTCATCGTGTGTGTCATCACAGACAATAGCACCATAGACCTCTCAACAGAAGCCTCTGTGGAGCCTAAGGTCTTTTATTAGCAGGCCTCTTGCACAGAGTGGGTCCCTTTGGCTACAGCCTGGCAGCGAGAGGTTTCTAGTCCCCGGCCCTCATAGCCTGAGCATCTAACGAGTCCCTTTTCAGTGCATCAGCTGGTCTGAACTTTTATAGTTCTTACTTCTGTTGAGCTCCTTCCCTACCAATTCACAATCTAGTCCAACTTGCTAGGCAGAGTAAGAAAAACAGTCTGCTAAACCTGACATTCATCACCCCACCTCAGAGCCACTCTCATTGTCATTATGATGATTGTGCAAGGCAGTCAGCTTCCATGGCAAGAGCATTACCACCCTCAGGAAGGGCAATTCCAGGTTTTATTGGAATTATTATTTGTTCCAACATGGTCCCTCTTAAAACATATTTTTGTAGGTCCTGTGATTATGGCTACTGACAGTTTATCTGAAAGCATTCTGTAAACTGTAATGACATATTATACAAAGGTAAAATGGAATGGATATAAAAGTAAAGAATTAAGTTGTATTTCCTGTTTTTCTTTCTCCCCAATCTTTTCAAAAGTTACTTTTTAATTACAAAAATAAAAAAATGAATATATTCTCCTTTACCCCTTCCTTATCATTTGGATTCATTTTTCTTCTGGCTGGAGTACACTCTCTGGTAGGTTTTCCTTTGTTCTTCTCCTTTCTCCATCAGAGAGTGTCTGTGGATAATAAATTTTCCTGAGAATTTATTTTCATCTCCAGTGTTAATTTGGCTTGTTATGGAACTCTAAGTCCAAATTCATTTTTCCTGAGCATTTCTAAGCTATTGTTCCATTATTTTCTTGAAACTTCTCTGGTGGATCTGACTCTCACTCCTTTGTAGACTCTTTTAGCACTGTCTTTTCCACCTTGATGTTCTGGAGTTTTATTATGCTGTCTTTATGCGTGAGTTTATTTTTTATTTTTTTTAAAATTTTATTTATTTACTTATTTTATTTTGGCTGCGTTGGGTCTTCGTTTCTGTGCGTGGGCTTTCTCCAGTTGTGGCAAGCGGGGACCACTCTTCATCGCAATGTGCAGGCCTCTCACTATTGCGGCCTCTCTTGTTGCGGAGCACAGGCTCCGGACGCGCAGGCTCAGTAGTTGTCGCTCACGGGCCTAGTTGCTCCGCGGCACGTGGGATCTTCCCAGACCAGGGCTCGAACCCGTGTCCCCTGCATCGGCAGACGAACTCTCAACCACTGCGCCACCAGGGAAGCCCGTGTGAGTTTATTTTTTAAGTTTATCCTCCTTGATACTGATAGGCTCTTTCAATCTGAAGGCCCACACCTTTAGTTCTAGGATGTGGGGTGGTGAGGAATACACTGGAAAGGTTAAATTGATGTATGTAAAAGTTCTGAGGAGGAGAGAGAAGTGGCTATGTGGCCTGAACATTGGGCAGAATTTTAAGGAGTTCTAGAGAGGATGAGAAGAGTAGGTTTGGAGGAGTTCATTGTCAGTGAGGTGAGGAAAATGTCCTAAGAAGATCTTTAAGATCTTTGGATAAACATCAGGAATGTACTCCTTCTTTGGTGTTTTATGGAGAGGCTAAGACTTGAATTGCTGTTAATTATATTTTTTCGGTGGGACTGTTTTTCTGGGATTTGATGTTGAAACTGAACCATAAGACCGCCTTGGGTTAATAATGACTTACAGAAGAAATTATTATTTTTATAAATTTTTAAGCAAATATCTTTGTTTCGTTCTGTCTCTCTCTCTCCTCTCTGACCTTCCCCCACCCCGTACATGCCACGGTTTCTTCTTTTATATAATGAGGAAATGAAATTAGATGCTCCAAATTCCTGCCATTTCTCTGTAACTCTCATTCTCTCTCTCTTACTCATCCTTCATCTACCTACCTAAATATTCCTTTTTATGACGAATAGCTTATAAGAAGCATAGGCAAATAGTTTGTTCCCTCATTCCTGTAATCTAATTTGTCACTAAGTGAGCTGTCCTGAATAGATCATAAATTTGGACAAAGATGGCCGAACAGTGACCACGCTTATAGCAGGTCAGGACCCTTGGCTTAAAGTCTGGTGTATGAAGCTCTGCCATCCCCCGCCTCAGCGCCCCACCCCCAGAAGCTTACTATTCTAGCCTGAGGAATTCATTCCATAAATTCTTTCAGTCCACCCATTGGAGTTTGTATGTGGCATACAGGACAGAGATTTAGGAAAGGCTCAACCCAGAGTGTCTTTGAAAGGGAAAGCAGATGATGCAAACAAAATTATTCTTCCTGAAACATAATCATTGGGTTGGTTTTTACTTATCATGTGCGTGTCTTACCTTTTGAAAAGGACTACAGATAGTTATTAAACGTTTAAAAATATGAGGTATACAGGTGTTGACATTGAGGTTCCAAATTCTCCTAGGAGATGTGGATTGCGTGGGGGCCGTTTCTTCGACTTCTAATATACACACTAAAGAGTTTGATATGAAGAGACAGTAAGAGAAGAGAATGTAATCTGAATTACTCACTCTCCTAACTAAAAGGTAATTAGGGCTTGAGTAACCCCAACTACCATGTAGCCTCAAAACCCCTGACAGATACGGAGCTCCTCGTTGATAGATGCTGGCATTCTCACTAGCATTTGAGACAGGCCTAAGTAAGTAGGAATGCAGTATATCCTATTAATATCATTTTGATGCGTCATGTGGCCCTTTTCAGATGACTCCACATGTAGCAATTGAACTTTGGTAGGTGGATGCCTGGTGGTCTTGGGTTAGGGCCAAGATGGGAATAAACTCTAAGTACTGGAAGCCCATCAGGGTCGGCTCTGCTGACCTCCGTTATTCTAGACTGAGGAAGTGTTCTTCAGAGATTCTCTAGGACTACCCACTGGACTTGATTTGTGACATAGAGGAGAGAGATGAAAGGTTCCAACACAGCACTGATATTCAACCAACAGTAGCACCTTGGAGCAAGTGAAGGCAGAAGATGTGAGCAAAATTAAGCTCAGAGTCTTCTGAGAATGTGGGACAGTCAGATGAAAACGGTCCACATGGATCCTCAAGGGAATCAGGCATTTCTTCAAGCTGCCATCAGCGTTTCTTCTTTTCTGGAGTGCAGGGTTTCCGCCAGTTTCCTCCAGGTAACCAGTGCTCCATCTGTCTCCAGAGAGGGGGATGTTTTCCAAATTATAGATATCCCCCTGCCTTCCTGCAAAAAAGTGACAGTGTGACGTTTTTAAAACTGCATTTTACCCAAAAGAACCATGCATTTACTTTATATTTTCAGGATTCTGTATTTTCAATTTTTGGTTAATCTATAATTGTGTCTTCTCTTTCCTACATTTTCCTTCATCTTCCCTCCTACATTTATGTTAAAGAATGAATGCTCTATACATTTGCAGGTATATACTCTTCTGGAATTTGGTACCCAAGAAGAGAATCCCATTTTAAGGGGAGAGGTTCTGAAATAATCACTACCCCTTGATTTGAAAATTTAAGTTTTCGTATAATAGCATTTGTACAAGCTGGCTCACCTCTAGAGAAACATGTGAGAAGTATCTAGCAGATGTCATTACTGCCAAGTACTCCCCTTAAAAACCCTTCCATTTTCACTTCCTCTGGATTCACTGCTTTAATGGAAGAGCCGGCCAGGGTGACACATACACTCTGCTTGTCAAAGTGTGGTCTGTGAGGCCCTGCCAGATGGTCTCCTTCAGAATAAACATTTTCAATATGATAATATTTATATTTGTGTTTCTGGCATGAATTAATAATTTTCTCGTGATATTTAATAAGAAACAGATTATTTCACTACCAGCTCATAAAACCCTGTACCTTTCTTTCCATTACGTCTGATGAGGGTTATTTTTTTTCCTGTTGGCGAGCTGGCAGCAGGCATGGGGAGGGTCACTGAGTTGTAGCTCTTTTACCCCAGCTGAGTGGTGTACATCCCAGAAGGGTTGGAGACCCACTGCTCTCCACAAAGGTGGGGTTTGCAACGCATCAGAAAATGACAGTCAGGGTAGCATGAGACCAGGGCTCCAACATAAACAATCACTTTTAAGCTACAGGGTTTATCCCTGAGGTCTAATCTTCTGGAATTTGGTGACTGAGTCTGTCCTCTCTGGCCATATCCGTCACGTGGTGTTTTTTTTTTTTGTTTTTTTTTTTAGCTGGGCTGCACTGCGTGTGGGATCTTAGTTCCCCGACCGGGATCAGACCTGTGCCCCCTGCCGTGGAAGCATGGAGTCTTAACCGCTGGACCATCAGGGAAGTCCCTCCATCATGTCGCTTAAGAGACCTATCATATTCCTTTCTGAGCCTTCATCTTTTCACACTGGAATCCTTATTATTTTATCATTCTGGCCACAGTAGTGGGGGGTGGCTTTCCATCCCTTGACCATTTTTCTTTTTTTGCAATTCTCCAGACTCTGGTATTTAGGAGAAGTACTACTAAATTTTACCCATGCAGCCCATTTCCTGCAGATGTCTTTGACTGACAGAAACTGGTCCAGGCAGATAGCAAGAGCAGGGATGGTGTGAAGACAGACCACATGCACTTCACAGGATGAATTATACCAAAAATGATGAGGAAAGTTGGTTTGGAGCACGGCTAGGATTGTAAGGTCAGCAGCTTTCTCTTCTCTTCGAAGGACTGTGAAGTAGGGACGGGGACAGGTTAGATCTCCCTGAGAGGAAAAGGATGATTTGACATCTTTGGGCAAGCAGGAGGCACGCATGACTTTTTTTTTTTCTTTCACTACCAAACTTCATACAAGAGGAGACTTTGGGCTTCCCTGGTGGCGCAGCGGTTGAGAGTCCGCCTGCCGATGCAGGGGACACGGGTTCGTGCCCCGGTCCGGGAGGATCCCACGTGCCGTGGAGCGGCTGGGCCCGTGAGCCATGGCCGCTGAGCCTGCACGTCCGGAGCCTGCGCTCCGCAACGGGAGAGGCCACAACAGTGAGAGGCCCGCGTACCACACACACACACACACACACACACACACACACACAAAGAGTAGACTTTTCTCCTTGTCACCAGCTGCTCACCATCAATTCATTCTTTAACCTGTTGGAATTTGGTTTCCACCCCCAACCTGTCACCGACACCGCATCCTGAAAGATCACCAAGGACCAGCAGATCGGTAAAGGCTGTGCAATTGAACCTCGGCCTCCTCGTGCTTCTGTGCAGTCGCATATGAGTGACCCTCTTCCCGCGGCTCCGTCTAAGGGCTGTGCTCGGCCGGGACTCCTCTGATTGTTGTTCCTCAGTCTCCCGTGTGGCCTCCTCCTCCTGTAAACTTGGCGTCTCCCAAGGTTCTGTCTTTGGTGCCTTTGTTGTTGCTCTTGCTGCCGTCGTGTTGCCACCCTCGCCGCTGGCTCCAGATGCCACCTTTGTGTCTACAAGTCTGATCATGAACTTTCTTCCGATCTCTAGAATACCTTCTTCACAGGCTTCTCTCCCCAAGAATGTCCTGTTCAGAGAGGAACTAACTTACCGTGAGACACCTGGCAAGGATGCCGAGGACCTGCTCCAAGACGTGAAGAGGGGAAAGACAGGAGCGATTCTTACAAGTCTTGGCAGATAAAATGAACAGGAATTTGATGGATTAGCGGTCCAAAGCAAGGGAGGAAGAGAAAGGAAGAGGAGAGACAGAAGGAAGCAAAGCTGACCCCAAGTTTTGGAGCTCACGTAACTTGGAGGGTGGGTGTGCCCTTATTGGTCTAAAGGACACATGGTGAAGGGGCAGATTTAAGGGAGAACGTGGTGGCTTCAGTTCAGGATATTTGAACCTACCTCATCTCTCTGGTTCTTTTTTGTCTTCCGAGTCCTCCTTTTGAAGCGCTGCTAGAATTATCTTCCTAAAACACAGGTCAGATCCTGCCATTCTCCTCCTCAAAATTTTTTCCTAGCTCTCATTAACCAGAGAGTCGTTTAGATGTTCAGGCTCCTTAACAAGGGATTCGAAGCCCTGCACAAGCTGGCTTTGTTTGGTTTCATTATAATCTTCTAGCACAACAGAACCCACCATGCAATTTCTCACCTTCTTGCTTTTCCTCAAGCTGTTCTCTCAATCTGGAATGCCCTCCCCACTTTTCCCGCCTCTGAGAATCCTACTCAGCCTTCAGATTGCAGTTGGCATGCTCCGTCCCCCACAAAGCCTCCTGTCACCCTGGTTGGAAGTAGTCACTCTTTATTCAATATTTCTATAGCAATTTATGCATATTTTTTCCTGGTATTATAATGCATTTGCTCAAAAGTGCATTTCTTCTATGGGTTGGTAAATGTCTTAAAGCTAGGGAATGTATCTTACTTATCTGTTTCTTACCAGCACATGACTTTCCACATATTGGTTGCTCACTAAATAATGAATGAAAAGGAGAGAAATTGGTCAAGGTTAGAGTGGAAGTGGAGGCTGGGGTTTGCCGGGAGAAGTGATTGGTTGGATAGTCTTGGGCTTGCTTTAGAACAAGGCCACTGGGATGGAAACTCTGCGTTGTGGAGAACAGGTGCAGAGAATAATAATGAGGGAGGCAGTGGATTATGGGTAATGTGAGGAGCTCATATTTAAAGGCAGGATCCCGTGACACAAAATCACGCGTGAACACAATTTAGCCTTCCTCACAGGCAGACACGCCAAATTGTAAAGTCCTTCATCAACGGGAAACTATTATTCTGCCCATTTAAAAAGACACATTGGCCTCTTTGCATAACCAAGACTCCTGCATATTCAGTGATTGCTGCCATGTCTATTGTCTGATGCCATAAAGAGACGGGACCTTGACCGATAGTATGGTGATGACCCGTTGCTGTGCCCGTTTATTTAATTGTAGAGAAGATGGGCTAGGGGCTATTCTGATTCATGAGATTTCTTTGACCCTTAATTATTCTTTTCATATGTTACACTTTCATCAACCTGTATTTCTTTTCAGCAGTACAGAGGAGAAATGAAAAGTGCTATCTTTTAATATTGTGAATTCCAGAAGGATAAAATACATGGTCTTCCTTCTAGGTGCTCTCACACAAATGCATATCTATAATGTTTATATCTGTATTGGGTGTGTTCTCTGTGCAGTCTATGTTCTATGTAACCATGCTTAGCCCAATCTTCCATTAGTGAAAGGACTGCCAGTTGTGGGTTAGAGATGGAAAGAAACAGGTGAAATATCTGAACATTTCAATTTTCAGTCAGTTGCTTTCCATGAGGACAGATACTTCACTGTTCAGCCCCAGGCTCCCGTGGGAGATACAAGTACAAAGAAAATGCCAGGCAAATGTAACTTTTTTATTCCTCAGTGAGCTCTGGCTACCAACCCCTTTGCTGGACCTGCATCCACGAGAAGTTGGGACCTAGGAGGGCCACCAGGATGCCTTTTGCTTGGGCTTGTGGTGGCCACCGAGTCTGGGGGACGGCCCCTCGCCGCTGGCCTCGTTCTGGGCTCTCATGGGGCTCTCCCAGGTCAACGAGGCTCTCTGAGGTGGGAGACAACTCATGTCCCCATCAAGTGATTTCCCCTTAATCAAGTCCTAGAAGGGCTCAGTCTCGTTAGAGAAATCAAAAAGCAAACCCCAAAGAAGGGAGGACTCTAAAGAGACTGCGCCATACAGGTGAGAGGGCCTTTACCTGCTCTTCTCATGTGCCACATTTTCCCTTCCGTAGCACTATGACCCAACACTGCCTTGGCTCTGCCCAGCTCCCACTGGAGGAAAGGAGAAGAGCTTCAAGCTAACCTAATAGGTTGGATGTGTAGTCAACGTTGGTTTAGAGGCTAAAGTGATGCCAACAGTTAAGCCGAATATGACCACTTCATCAGACACCTATTGTTCGGCGTCTCACAAACTCACCTTACTACTCCAGCCTTTGCTGTAGCAACCAGCTACGGTCAGGTGTGATTGACAGCACCTTCCCTCAGCTTCAGCAAGAAGCTCTTGCTTTCTGCACCACTGGCTTCTTTGCCACCTCTGTGGCTGTCTGTGGAGACCTACTCAGCCACTGCAAATCATGGGCAAAGCTGGAAGTGCGGGGGAGTTAACACTCTGCGGCTACTCCGGCCCTTTCTCCCTTCTCTCCCTTGGGCTGTCAATTCTGAAATACATTTACACAGCTCCTCGTGAGCTTTCCCAGACGGACTGCATCCCAGTTGTTCACAACAATGACTAGCTCACCGATGTGCCCTGGGATTGGCTTTCCTCTCTTACTTGCTTCACTCATCTAGTTTCCCACCTTTATTTCTGGAATTTCTTTCCAAAATAAAATTTGTCAGCGTTCAGCTTTTTAGAGGAACCCAGAAAAGAGAGAGAGAGAGAGAGAGAGAGAGAGAGAGAGAGAGAGAGAGAGAGAGAGGCTACAAATGCTGATTAAACCCATTGCATGGAGAATGTTCTAATAGACATTCTATTTGAAGTGGGACATAAGGGGAAAGGGGACTTGATGGTCTTTTTAAAAGACTTTTTTTGATGTGGACCATTTTTAAAGTCTTTATTGAATTTGCTGCAATATTGCTTCTGTTTTACGTTTTGGTTTTTTGGCCGCGAGGCATGTGAGATCTTAGCTCCCCTACCAGGGATCGAACCCGCACCCCCTGCATTGGAAAGCTAAGGCTTAACCACTGGACCACCAGGGAAGTCCCTGATGGTCCTTTGTAATACACGCTGAGAAGTCTGTAGACCACTAATTAGGAATTGCAGTTAAATAAAACTAAGAGAACACTGAAGCCAAGTGATGGCATCTCTTATCTAGACATCTTTGAGACTGGAGAGACATCATTCTAGAATTCAGGCTGGAGGATGCCTAGATAAATTTCTCAGGTCCTAGCCCAGTGTTTACTCTTTTAGTTTTGCTTGTCTGATGATGGGGACAGATCAGTAATTTTCCTGTGTCTCTGTAAAACACATGGAGCCTTCTATCCAATGGAAGTACCTGGAAGCTTCGATAATGTGCTTAGAGTTCTTGGGCTGAGAGTCTTTCTCAAAAAGTGGCAAACTGAGAATAGTATCAATATATTCTTCCATTATGTTAAAACTAAAATGTCTTTCATTACCTGTTAAAAGCAACCATTTGCTCTTCCCCAGAAAAACATCTGAAACATGGTCGGCAGAGAGCTTAACAGGCACAGCTGCACTTGAGGAGGTTGGAAGCAGGTGGTGGGAGAAGGAGGGGGCAGAGTTAGAGAGATGAAGATGGCCAGGGCAAAACCTTTCCATCCCCACCTGGCTACCCCCAACTCATCTCACCAGATTAAGTACCCATAGTTTGGTAAAATATATTTAAGCCACCTTCAAGATGATTGCAGGTAATCCAAGCATGAGGACTTAGTGTTTAATCAGAAGAGACACATTTTAGGCCTCCCAAACTCTGAAGTGGGCCAAAAAATATTTTTAGTCATTGTTTTCTCCCTTAAGTCTGTTGTGGCTTGAAAATGTTGAGGTGCCATTTTTTGCTGTAACTGCCCTGCAAGGATTCTGCTTTGTGACCACTTTTGCTTCAAAGACTACTGACTTTTGCTTGTTTAGAAAGAGTAATGGAATCTTCATATATTAGATGTTATCTGTGAGGGTGGAAGGGGTCTTAGAGACCATCTAGCTCAATCTTTCTTTTTATAAGCTGCTTTCGAGTCAGACTGCAAACTCAGGTGATCTAACTCCACGGGAATGTCTTTTGTGGTTGGATAACGTTATCTGGAATCCAGATATTCTCACTAAATAGGGTAGAAAGCCACCTGCAGGGGCTGGTGTAGGGGAAAATAATTTAGAAGTATGAACGGAGATAGATTCTGTGTTCTAGTTCTATAGTTCTATTGAAAACTAACAACGAATTAACGATACTTACCTTAACTCCATCAGAAAAGGAATTCTAAGGGGATACAGCAATTGATTTTCCTTTTCTCCTTTGCAGCTCCTACCAACGTGAGCAGGATTTACATTTTCCTGTTTTACAGATCCAGCTATCAAGAAAGAATTATGACTGGGAGAACTACTGCCTCATAAAGAAGAGGCCCTGATTGATAACCTCATATCATTCAGACCTTGGACGGGAGAAGAATGGGCCCCTAGGTCCCCAGAGCCACATTTTATTTACCCCAGGGCCTGCATTATGGGCATTTGCTTTCTTAGTGAATTGTAATTACTTGCAAAATAGACGACCTCACTTTGCGTGCGATTCTTGTTTTGAGAGAGTTCTATAGGTAAAAGAGTGTTGGCTGGGGTCTCTTGAACATCTGTGGTTGATGGCTCCTTGGAATGGGGTCCGAATCCCAAGAGTATTCTCTGATCCTGCGATTTTGCTCACAGGTTCTACGTCACCGTTGGGAAAGATTCCAGTTTTACATTCTCTGAGTGAAAAACGGATGAGATTTTGTTTATTTTGCACGAGCTCCCTGAGCGCTTATGTCCCACTTCAAACGGATGAAATCACTCAGCTGCTGTCCCTTTCCGTCCCTCCCTCTCCTTTTGTATAAGCTCCTCCCCAAAGACTGAAAGCACCGAGGTGACTTGATTCTGTGTTTCGGCCACTAAGGAGACGTGCCTTCCCCTGCAAGTCCTTCATGACCCCCACGTGACCTTCGGCAAGCGAGGGTTCTAATGTGACGCCCTGACTGTGGGTGTGGAGGTACCGGTGCTCATCAAGCCTTGACATTTCTCCTTGTTCCCCTGTGACCAGCACTGCGGCTCTATGAAACGGTCAAGGATGGTTTCTGGTGTCCACCAAATGGGGCCCATCAGCCGTAGAGACGTTACAGAAAACATGGCCTTGAGTCTTCGCTTACAGTCTATTTATTGAACACAACAGTAGGAAAAGTATGTATGATCTGGTATTAAATTCAAACAGGGGCCGCATGACTGGCTTGGAGTCCACATGCAGCGCTCTCTGGGTAAGGGAAAGAGGCGGATGTCATGGGTGGCTCCCATACCAGCCACTCCTCTCAACGCCACCGGAAGCCCATTAACAGGGGAAGCAATTGCCAACCTGATGATTATTTTCTTTCTACTTCTGGCTTTTTCAACCAAAGGGAAAATGTGAGATAGGTGTGGAATCTAAGGGAAAAGAATACGTACACAAGCTGAGATGCCATGCCTGCTGTAGTGCTAGCAAAAAGCCAAGAAGTCTGACTTACTTTAATATTTTCAATAAATAGCAGCCATCCCCAAACAAAGTGAGTATTTGAATCAAGTGAGAGAACTTGATTCACTCAAACACAGTTACTGGATGAACAAATGAAGGGGAGAATAGTGTCTGATGAGTGACTGGCCATTTTCAAAGTGGGTTCTCCTACATTATCTCATTTTATAGAAAGTAAATTTGATCTTTGTAAATGTTAGAGTGAAGCAGTTCATAATTTCTTCCAACAAGCCAAGGACGTTATACTTAGAAGCATGCAAATTGTGAACCAGGCAAAATAGTCTCTTTTGCTGCTTTATATTTTTCATCAGCCATCAAGGATTCATGGGGAAGTTCTCTAACGGACAGAACTTTAAAATGGATTTAAAGAAAAAAAATGTTTCAATGTATCAGTATGCTTTCTCACTCTCTCTCTCTCTTTCTCCCTTTTGGGCTCAGTTTCTTTCTCTGGTACCTTCCTTTGAATGGGGAACTCTTACTTGCATTTGGATAGATTATTATTTAGCTTGCAAAGCGTATCATTTCCCCCCTCATTACAGTCTCATAGTTGCCAGACTTCATTAAGACAAATGGAATTACTCATCTGTTTTCTCCCCCTATGGCTATGGGGTCAATAAAATGCTGTTAAGCAGGAGAGGGTAAGGCTGGTGAACACTTTCAAATGTCACTAAGTATTTTCAGGAAGGAGCCGGCCTGCAGCTGTACTGATTGATGGATATGCTCTCAATCCTAACGGCCATGAATGATTTACATAATAACAGTTTGCATTAGAACCGTGGTTGTTCAAAACTTGCATTTTGCAATAGTTATAACTAGTAGTGGACACTTCCTAAACTTATCTAAAATACACTGAAATGTGAAAATCAGAACAAAGCAAGACAAAACCGTGAGATTAACAGGTAGCCAAGGATGGCTCCCAAGAAAGAAAAAGAAACAAGAGTATAGCCAACCTTTTTTTTTTTTTAATTAGAGTATATTATACTTTCAAACTGGATACACTAGAAATTGGCAATGCAACATAAGATGCAAAGGAATATACCAGTTACTGTCAAAATGACCCTGTACAGCCTTGTAATGCAAAAAGCTTTATACAATACAAATTTTCAGTAATGTACATAAACCTTGACAGTATGATCATCTGAACATAATATGAGGAGTTAAAAAAAGGAGAGAAGAAAAGTGCTGAGAACTCTAACTGCATTACTATATGGAAAAATAAGCTAGCTTTCATTGAAGAATGCATAGTGAAAACAGAATTGAAGTTAGTTGGCAGGTGACTATCTCAAAGCCATTAGTGTTCTACACGGAAAGGATATCTATGGAACACATCCTTCCCTGAGTATCAAACTGCAAACCAAATTCAGGGGTACATATTACTTCGGTGGAGTCTGAAAAATGCTGTAGATTTTTCTTTATTAATAACAACAATAATAATAATATAAAAAGTCAAACAAACTCCAAACACACCTTTTCTCACTCAGAAAACTTTTATAATTTACCAGAAAGATTGATGACTCTTTCCAAAGTGCTAAAAAAGTTGCCCAATTACATTAAGCATGACTAAGTCATTCAAATACAAGTTCAGGGGCAAGCATCTGAGCGGTAATTGTCTCCTTCCAACTCCCTTCTTGATCTTGAACGTTTCACCCTAGGACCTCATATTGCACAAGTGGTATGCTGTAAAATCCGCAGTTTGAATTGTCAGGGCCACCCTTCAGGTTTTTGTTGGTTTGTTTGTTTGTTTGGGTTTTTTTTGCGGTACGCGGGCCTCGCTCGTTGCGGAGCACAGGCTCCGGACGCGCAGGCTCAGCAGCGGCCATGGCTCACGGGCCCAGCCGCTCTGCGGCACGTGGGATCTTCCTGGACCGGGACACGAACCCGCGTCCCCTGCATCGGCAGGCGGACTCTCAACCACCGCGCCACCAGGGAAGTCCCACCCTTCAGGCTTTTAACCTGCTGGTGCTCACGTGGGATTCGCCCTTCTGCCAGCCTCTGTGGGATCACCATGGCCCTCTTTCCTGTCATCACTGAACTTGTAATTGTGAAAGCACATGATTAGCCAGGTGGCACATTCTCCATTATATGGGGAAAAAGACGTGACTTAAAAAATACCCAATCCACCCATAAGCCCAGTATTCTTGGAGTGTATTGTCCGTAACTGTCTATAGTGTCTTTTACTGAGACATTGATGTGGCGACGTTGAATGACGTTTCAAACGTGGCCAAGAACAGATGTCTCTGCTAGAAGATGACCTGGGGTGCGGGAGCTTCCTGCCCTAGCTGGCTCAGCCTCCCTGCCCCTGGAGACATCTCCTTAGTGTAAACAGGTTTGCCAGGGCTGGATGACTGGCAAGGGAAGTATAGCACACCTGCTAGGTCTGGGGGAGGAAGGGTGGGTATAGGGGAGGACCATGGTGTGGACAGAAGGTACAGACTTCTGGACTCCTGTAGAACGGTACCAATGTCAAGGGGAGCTTTCAGTGAAGCAAACTGACTAGAGGAAGAAAATTAGGGATGCTTTTATTTTCCTCCGGTGGAATAGATGAAAAAAAAAAAAATCCCAACCCTAGGATAACACATGATGGAAAACAGCAACGCAGTAAGAAAGCATTCCTCCTGTACACCAGTTCTTCAATAGATAAATAATATATAAACTTTTATATTCCAAACTTCTCATTATTATACAAAGCACATTTCTTCCTGCTCTTCAGCCTGTTTCACACTGGAAATTCTGTTGTCTTCAAAAATACAAGCCATTAACACGTTTAGTCAAAGATTCTTTTCCTTTTCTTCTTTTTAAATCACCCATTACTTTTTAAGAATAGCAAAGGGCTGTACAACCAATCCATATCTGCTTCTTGCTGCAATAAAGTGCTGCACATAAGTTGCCATTTTAATGACCACAAAATAAGAGCTTTAAATAAGTATAAAGTTAGCTTCCTAGCAGGTTATATCTACCAGGTGTTAACAAAATGGAATACAGAATTATTAATAACATGGAGAATACCGCTATAAGCCTGACGATCTGCAAACACAATGGAAACGTCTCAGGGGCATAAACTGAACGGTAGGACAAAACAGCACCTTTTTTGTTGGGTCGTTATATGTCAAAGAGGTTATGACAAAAGTTTCAAACATACAGTCTACTCTTTCCATAAAAAAGGTACATTTTCTTCCTTTTATTTTACTTTTCTTTTTTGCAGATGAGAAACAAAAACTAGTGCAAGACCAAAAGCACTGTGCAAAACTGCCATTTCTTTTTTAGTCTGAGCATTTATACCCAGAATTTATCCAAACCCCTTTTAATCTCCTTGGCTGGATTTATCAACCATAAAATTTTTCACTCGTACAATTTTTCGTTTCCTGCAAACAAATGGTAACCACTGACTTAATACATCACATACATATATATATATAATCTGCCCTTAAAAAAATGATGCACTGTGTGTGTGTGTGTGTGTACCATACACACTGCAGAAGTATGGACACACACACAAAACACACTTAAGTTTTGTGATGTTGGCTGCAGTGCTCCAAGCTATTTCTTCCAGACCGGGCTCCCGACTGCTCGCATCTTCATACCCAGAGATGCAAAAGCACAAGGTCTCCAGGACTCTGTCCGAAATCTCAGGCAGCACTGAGATGTCTACCATTCCTTCATCGCCTAAGCACCAGGCCCTACCACTCTGTAGCCACAAAATAGAGAGGGAAAGGTAATGAAGGAGCTCAGGGAGCGACTGTAGTGGATGAACCACCCAGGAGGGCAAAGAACGTTCATCCCTGTGAAAGAAGCCAGTACGAAGAATGTGCAGATGTTATGGCACACGACACACGGCCGTCTCTTTCCAAATCCACAAACGCCCACGTGCCCCATTCACCCAACAGAAAACAAAATGCACCGGTACAGAAGCTTACAAGTGCTGACTGCTATTAAGGACACTCTCTTTAGGGTTTAACGAGACGAGTTTCCTTTCAAAGTACGAAGAAGGGCTGAGGGTGGGGGGGGGCGTGGCTGGGGAGGCATGCCTCTGAAGGTAGACGGATGCAGTAGGTCACCTCTCTGAAGATTGGATAAAGCAGCTTTCAGGTCAATGCAATAGGTATACACACAGAGCCAATTCTCTATTCCTCACTAAAGATATACAGTACACGTGGTCAGACCCGGGCGGGTCTGTAGGTTTTGCAGCAACGTACACCTGCTGGGGTTGTGTTTAAGTTTTGTGAGTTTTGTGTTTTTGTCTCTGTCTCTTGGTTTTTGGTACAGAGCCCAGCTGCCCTCAGACAGTCTCGGCTCTCTCTCTCAGTCCGAGATAGGCGAGGAAGGAGTGTTTGGGGGACGGGATGCTGGGCGGCGCAGTCTGAGGTCGGGGAGGGTGGAATGTGAGCTCCAACTGGTTCTTGGGGTATAACATCGTCAAGGGAATGAGATGGGCGAAATCCGAGTTCCGGTACTTGTCAAAGCGCAAAGGGGAGCCATTCAAGGGCAAGGCCTTGAGTGCCAGGTTGGGCTCGGAGCCGCCGCCGCCGCCGCCGCCGCCGCCGCCGCCGTGGGCGGCCGACAGGGCCACGGTCTGCAGAGCCTGGGAGGCGGACATGACCGACAGGGGAGACAGGAGGTGGCGGGCGCTCCCCACCACGAGGAGCGGGGCCCCGGGGCCGGCGGCTTCCTTGGGGGCCGGAGCCGGGCCTTTCCTGTCCTCCTCGGGGCTGTCCGCGCTCTGGTGCTTCTTGACGTGGCGGCTGAAGACGAAGGGGTGAGTGGTCTTGAACAGGCACTCTTCGCAGCTGAAGGTCTGGCGCGGGGCGTGCTTCAGCTTCTTGTGCAGGTTGAGATTGTCCTTGCGTTTGCAGCTGTAGCCGCACTGGTCACAGTGGAAGGGCCGCTCCCCGGTGTGCACGCGCACGTGCTCGATGAGCTTGTTGGCGGTCTTGGACAGGTAGCCGCACTGGTCGCACTTGTAGTGGTTGCCGAGGCGATGCTCGCGGGTGTGCGTCTCCAGCTCCAGCTGGTTGGCCTTCACCGTCTGGCAGATCCGGCACTTGTACTCCATCTTGTAGTGGGTCTTGAGGTGGCACTCCATAGCGGCGGGGCGGTTGGTGGAATAAATGCAGAACGGGCACCTGTGGGCGGGGGGCGGGGGGGGGGAAAAGCAAGGACAGGGGAGGGTCAGCCGCGCGGGCCCGGCGGCCGCCCGGCTGCTCCCCGCCTCACCAGCCTGCCCTCGGCCGCCCTCCCGGCTCCGAGGCCCGGCCTGCCCCCTGCCCCAGCCCGGCCCTGCCGCCTCCTGCGGGGGGCGACGAGGACCCTCTTCCGGAGCCGTCCCTCGGCCTGCTCGGGGTCTCCTGGCTGCACCCGCTGGACGCCGGCCCCCAGGAAGGGGAGCAGGGCCAGTGCGGGAGGGGGCGCCCGGCTAAGCTGTTCTCCCCTCCGTCCTCCCCGCCCGGCCCCTCGGAGCCCTCCCCGGCCCCCCCAGTGGCCTCGGCCGAGGGCTAACCCTCACGACCTCCCCTCGAGATGGGAGCGACACAGAGAATCGACTTTTCATGCACCACACCAAGCACACGCAGAGAGGCTAAGAGTTTTGAAGAACAGCTTATAGGGGGAGAGCTACCTCCAGCAAACAGAAAGTCGTAGGGGTCAGAATCGTGCTGATTAAAGGGTGGTTAGGACGAGAAGGCCTGGCTGTGTGTCTGTGTGCGGGAGTGTGTGTGGAGATGTAGAGAGCTGTGCTCCTAAAACCTGCCTCCTACAGCCCTGGGGGCTCCATCAGGGAAGGGAGGGGAGGACCAGCAGCCGGCTCGGCAGAGGAAGCCCACCCACCAGCCCGTTTAGGAATGGGGGATGGGGGCACGGAGGCAACTGCGATCTGGAGCTTGAAGACATTGTTAATGCATTATTAATGATTAATGTTATTACGTCATGGAAATAATAGTCATCCAAAAGGATCATAAACTCTCAGCGGGCAGGACCATATCCCCCTTTTCTTCTGCATTCTCTGCAGTGCCCGGTAGAGTACTCAGCACATGGTGGGCGCTGATTCGTTACTGGACCCGTCTCTGCAAGTAATTCAGGCAGAGTCCGTCCAGAAGGGCCGGTTTCAGTCCCAGCTCTGACACCTTATCGGGCTGGCTGTGCCCTGGGACAAAGCCTGGGTCTCTCCGTCCCAGGCGGTGAGGCTACGCTACCCCCAAGCCTCCCCCGGCTGTCCGAAGGGGCGAGGAGGACGGGGAGGGCAGGTTTACGGATTCTGCTGAGCTTCTCTCTGTAGAAGCTGCCGGGCTCGAGTCGGTGGCTGATAGGATAGCTGTAGCGTGTGTGCTCTCTTTACCAAAAGAATGCAAATGCAAAAGTGGCTGCCTCGGCTCTGGCCTGGCACCTGCAGGGCAGGGCCTGGGAGTGGATTGTCCTCGGAGGGTTTGGAGAGGTTTTCAGCAGAGCCCAACGCACCCAGTGCCCGTGCGTTGCTCATCAGCACCAAGCCCGCCGTTAGCCTCGGAACCTCAGCTCACAGAAGAGTGCACACGAGAGAAATAAAGCCCATTCCCAGGTCAGGTGCACACACAACCCCTACGCCAAGCTGGGCCTTACCTAGAGGAGTCTGAAACTCACCACTGTCCTGAGCTACGGCAAAAGAAAAATAATAGTATAATCTTATTTGATCTGCATTATGAACAGGATATAGAGTACAAGCAGTCCCATCACAGAAAAGCAATTTAGACATCGGCAGTCTGTTTCACGTTAAGGACATTTCTGTGACCCACGGCTCAATCTTTCTTTCGCTGCTCAGGCAGAGTGCTAAGGGTTTTCCGTGCTCCGGTTATTTACCGTAAAGACACTCTCTCAGGCAAATTAATGCTCTGATACGGCAAAGGGAAAACAAAACAAAACAAAACAAAGACTCACTGTACAGCCAGAAGGCTTTAGCAATTTTTTCAAAGTATTCTTCTACTTGGTCATCCTAGAACATCAACTATTACACAGGGGACCATTAGCACTGTACGGGAAGCGTCTACACCCGCAAAAGCATCAGCGTTCACTCTGCATCCTCCCCAGTGGGTCGGAGGCTCGGGACTCCTTAGGTCCCCGAAGAAAGGGGGCCTAACTGGCAAAGCCACAACTGGCTGGGGCCGCAGGTAATGGGTGTGACTGGGCTTCTGGGCAGGGCAATGAGTGCTAATCCAACCACGGAAATACATGGCTTTTTTTTTTTTTTTTTTTTAAAAAAAAAACATGAGTACACAAATATTTAGAAAGGGACAGTGGGAATAAACCAAATCAAATTCCCAAATAAGCTCGTGCTAGGCATTTCCCATTTACTGGTGGTCGGGAATGATAACCGCCCCTCCCCCCATCCCATTTCCCCACCCCTCCCCCTCCCACCGAATCACGCCCAAGGGTGAAACAAAATGGGATCCAACAGGAGGTGCTGCTCCTCTGGGCAGGTTCTTGAGGAGGGTCCCCCCTGACCCGGTGGGAGCCCGGGGAGTCCACCCCGCACGGAGCCCCCCGACTCGACTCCCAGGCTCCTTCTGGATCCCTCCACCCCTCACCCATTCGGGACAGTCATGTCACTTCTCTGGCAAGTTGTGAGTTTCCAAGATAAAAATGTTTAAAAACAAAAGGTGTTTTTGTTCTTATATTAAGTACAATGTCATTTTTCATTCTCTTAATAACATGATCATTTCAGCTAAACATGAATAATTATGCTTTGAAAGTGGTATGTCTTTCTGTGCCCAGTGACAGACGCTTTTTTCTCTTTCCTAGACCATGAGTGCCTCATGAGCAGGGACTCTGATTTCAGAAGCACTGGGAAGATTAAACTCTGGTTGTGCTCGGACGTACATTTCCCCGAGGGTGGAAATTATGTTTTATTCCTTGTTTGCCCTTTAGCACCTATTATCAAGCCAGACACACAGTGCATTTGATAATAACGGATGGGTCTCTCTTCAGACCAGAGGGCTTGTTGCAAATATTGGTTAATGATGATGCTCATTGTCTAGGTCTTTGGGCATCTGTGAAGAACATGTGACCGGAAATGTCAGATCTCACGAAGGCTGCACCAGGGAGATCCCAATTCCAGCTCCTGGGAAGGCATAAGGCGTATGTGCAGGAAGACACAAGGCACATGATCTTTGCATGAAAAACGGTGCCTCTTGCCTGTTCACACTGGCAAGGATCCGATATTTGGGGGGGGGGGGTGTGTATGGGGTAGCTGTAGTGCTTATATTTAAAAGACTTGTGGCGAATCATCTAAAAAGTAGAGGACGAAGTGCAGTGTCAGTGTAATGATTTACACCTGGGGACACTAACCCCCAAGTCCCTTAAAATCAAGTCTGAGCAAAACTCAAGCAGTGTAGGATGGGTCTACCCTTGCACGCCTGTGCCGAGCTGCTTCAGCAAGTCGTCTTGTGAAATGGATTCTCCCGCTGATATCTGCCAACCTCCTGGGGGGGCAGATCTAATTCCTATCCAGCTAAAGGCAGCAGAGGTGCCTGACTAACGCCCCCATGCCAAGCCCCCCTACTCCATGACCCCAAAACCTTCAGGGGAGGGGATGGGGTAGGGATGGGGAAAGGGTGTTTAATAAACAACACAGTAAAAGGTTCTGTACTTGCTTTCCTTACTTGAGCCCACCGGTGGGGACAGTGTGGCATTTCTTATGCTCCAGCAGCTGTTCGGGGGTCTTCATGAACTTGTGGCACACGTCACACTCAAACATCCGGGTGATGAGGTGGATCTGCAGATGGCGCTCAAACATGTTCTTCGTCTTGCAGACAAAGTTGCAAAACACGCATTCGAACCCTGAAAGGACCGAGGCTGGGTGTACGGGTGCATGGGGCAGAGGAACAGGAGGGCAGGAGTAGGACAGAGACCCCCCCCACCCCCCAGCTGTACCCTTCCAGGCACTGTTCCCTGCATCTCTGGGCTAAAAGGAGTTAAACATACAGCTTCAGAATCAATGTCACACTCCCCATCTTTCCACCCCATATACGGATGCAAATCAAGTCAAAAAAGCACATGTAAATTTTAGATGATACATACTATACTGTTCCCAGGCCTAATATCTGTTTCCCAACATCACCTCTGTCAAGGGCTTATTCTCCAGACTGGGTCATCTCCCGTAGAGTGGGTAGGGTTGAGTAGACGAGCTCACCTCCTCCCTTACCTTTCTCTGGCTTTTCCTCACTATTCAGTGAGGGCTGGCTCCCAGGAACGACAGAGATGACCAGCAGGTTGTTTCCGCTCTTGTTTTTCTGGGAGCTGTCTGAGTCGTCTTTGCTGTTGGCTGAATCACTCAGAGCTGAGAGGGAGGATGAAGAGGGGCTGTTTGATTCACTGGGGGTCTTTCTGTCTTCCCCTGAACAATGAAAAAAACAAACAAACGCAGGTCTGTTATTTAGGAGATGAAAACCTTAGAATAATAGCAATTATGGGTGGGGGATTTGGGGCCTCATGTCTACGTCATCATTCAGGGAGCACAAGCTGAGGTTTCCAGCTCTCCCAGTGCTGGATCCCAGGTCCCAGTCACCCATGGTGATGACACTTGTGGTTCTCGGGCCAAGAGTAGATATTCAATTGGCAAGTGTTTACTGGCGTCTTATAAGAATTAAAATAAAATGACAACAATAGCTAAGATGAATGTGTTACCAAGTTCTAGAAACTTTAGATGCATTAAATGGGTTATCATGCTTTAAATGCGCTATCTCATTTTATCCTCTCAAAAATCCAATGACGCATGACTATTATCACCCCCATTTTACAGACTAGGGAAGGGAGGCACAGCCAGGTTAACATGGCCTTGGTCACATGGCCAGGAAGTGGTGGAGCAGAGATTTCACTTGATCAGGCTCTAATGTCCATACTCTTCATCAGGGCACTGGACTCTCCCTCAAAACCAGGAGTAAACAAGTCAAGAGGCCATTGAAAACTAGTGTCAGGAGACTTTTGCTACCATTCAAGATGGAGTGTCAGAGATGGGATTTACCATTGCTATTTATCAAAAAACAGACAAAAAACAGAAAAAATTTATCAAACAATAGTTTTCACAACATTGGACATGAGGCAATAAAGAGGAGTGACCCCTGAGAGAGAGGAAAGAAAACAGGCATGCTCTACGTTTGCCCTGCTTCCTGCCTTAAGAGACTTTACTTTCCAGGCTGCAGTGCAAGGTTGGGGAATGGCCTGGCAGACTCACTGAGTTGAGGAGATAGAGCTGAGGGTCTGAGGAGATTAACATGGCTGGACTTTGCAGGACAGAACACCAGAGAGGAAAGAGCAGCACAGGAGAGGAACCCGGAGACCTGCAGAGGGTCCCTCAAGGACATTCAGCAGAGTAGGGGTCAGAGCATGTGTGTGAGGAAACTACGCAAAGTTAGAGGGAAAAAAGCCATCTGAAAGGCTTAGAGAACAGTGTCTGTTTCCACTGGCCAAATTAGAAAAACGTATAATTCCCAAGGCATTGAGTAGAAAGCTGAGGAAGATCTTTGAATAGTGGTAATGATTAGCCCTCGATGGAACACTGCTCCAGACCTGCCTAACAAATCATAAAAGCAAGACCCCAAAAAGATTAAAGTTGCCAAGTAATAAACTGAATTCTAAGACAAAGGTCAAGAATATTTATAGGAATATAAAATATATAGCACCCAACAAGGTAACAATCACAATGTCTGACATCCAAACAAAGATTATCAGCATGCCAAGAAACACAACCCAAAACGCAAAGAATAATCAGCCAATCAAAACTGACCCAGAACTGACAAAGCTGTTAGAATTTGCAGACAAAGACATAAGAGCAGTTACTGTAACTGTATTCCACATGTTTGCAAAGTTAAGCAGAGACATGAAAGATATAAAAAGATCCAATCCAAATTTCTAGAGACGAAAATTACAATGCCTGAGATGAAAAATGCACTGGATGGGATTACCAGCAATTTAGACATGGCAGAAGAAAAGATTAGTGAACCTGAAGATATAGCAATAGAAATGATCTGAAATGAAACACAGAGGAAAAAGAATCACAAAAATGAAAAGGGCATCAGTGAGCTATGGGACGCCTGCAGGTAGCTTGATGTAAGTTCAACTAAAGTCCCTAATGGGGTAGGGAGGGCAGAAAAAATATGTGAAAAGGCCAAAATTTTCCCAAATTTGAGGAAAACCACAAACCCACAGATCCAAGAGACACAATGAACCCCAAAGATAAAGAAATCTATACCAAGGGACATCATAATCAAAATGCTCAAAATGAGTGATAAAGAAAAATATCCTAAAAGCAGCCAGAGGAGGAAAGCCACATTACGTGCAGAGGAACAAAAATAAGCATGACAGCAGATTTCTCACTGGGAGCAATGCAAGTGAGAAGTAGTGGAGTGACATCTTTATAAAGTACTGAAAGAAACAACTGTCAACCTGAAACTTTATACACAGTGAAAATATATTTCAAAACTGAAGGCAAAAAAAGGTCAAAAGAATTCATCACCAGCAGACCCAAATTACAAGAAATGTTAAAAAAAATTCTTCAGGCAGAAGGAAAATGACATCAAATATTAAAAAATGGATCACGAAGGAATGAAGAACACTGGAAATGATAACTGCATGGGTAGATAGATGAATTTTTCTTTCTATTTAAAATCTCTTTAAAATATAATAAAAGTAATTTTGTTTAAAAAATAATAAAGTATTATAAGGTTTATAAATAGGTAAATGTATGACAACAATAACATAAAGGCTGGGAGAGAAGAAGTTATTGTGAGGTTCTTATACTACATATGAAGAGGTATAATATCACTTGAAGGTAAACTGTAATCAATAAAAATGGACATTATAAACCCCAAATAACTGGAGAGCTATCCATTGTAAATGTTCAAGGGACTCAATATTGTTAAGACATCAATTCTCCCCAAGCCAATTTAATGCAACCATAGTTTTAGGCTAGGGTTGAAAATATAGGGAGACTGTGCTTCCATTCCCTTCAAATCAGCCAATTAAGTAATCTAGTGATTGTAAACTCTAGAAACAAAGTTCCTTTATTAGGAGATTAAAAATATAAATCATATTTTATATATAGGCATAAAAAATCCGGAAGTAAACAAAGCTGTAATGGTGGCTACATCTAGCATATGAAAGGATCAGCCTTATGCCTGTTTTCTTTTATTTGGGTTTTCAACATTTTCTGGAGTGACCATAAATTACTTGTCTAATTATAAAAAGTTTGTAGGGCTTCCCTGGTGGCGCAGTGGTTGAGAGTCCTCCTGCCGATGCAGGGGACACTGGTTCGTGCCCCGGTCCGGGAAGATCCCACATGCCGCGGAGCGGCTGGGCCCGTGAGCCGTGGCCGCTGAGCCTGCGCATCCGGAGCCTGTGCTCCGCAACAGGAGAGGCCACAGCAGTGAGAGGCCCCCGCAAAAAAAAAAAAAAAAAAAAAAAAAAAAAAAAAAAAAAGTTTGTAAAAAGAGGAAGGGAAAATATTTACCGGCTTACAATGTTTTCAAGTCCTGTTCTTGTCAGAGCTGCACTTATGCCCAGAGCACCCAACCCTTACTTCAGCTGACAATTTTAATTTTCCTTTTTATTTTACTTTTGGGGCATGCCCCACAGCATGGCATGCAGGATCCTAGCTCCCCAACCAGGGATTGAACCTGTGCCCCCGGCATTGAAGCTTGGAGTCCCAACCACTGGACCACCAGGGAAGTCCCAAGTTGACAATTTTTAATAATCCTGTTCCTTAGCAGAAGTGAACTTGGTTCCTGGACAGACAGTAGGTGACCTCACTTACTGACCCACGAGAAGGGCTGGAACATGCCTTTAGAATACATTCCTCCTTTGGTACAAGGAAAGCCAGCACCATGATTGCCAGTCTCTTGTCTAAATATTGAACCAGTTCAGTCACATTTTGTAGACAAATAGAATATTTTCAGTGGGGGCCCTGAGTCCCTGACATTGCTTCACTAAATCCATCCTCTAAGACTAGTCTTATTAACAGAATATTATGAGTGATTATTTTAAATGAGTTTTTAGAATTAAAACAGATAATTTTAATTACCATCTTTAAGAATAGCTTCAAGTACCCTCAGGCTTACGGCACTGGGGAGAGCTCTCTAAATTAATAAATGTATAAATATAGAGGTGCCACGGCAAACGCTCTGGGCTACAGACGGGGGCAACGGCCCCAGTCCACGCTCTTTGTAATCTCTCATCGACACAGCTTCCTCTCCCCTCAGTTCACATCTCCCCTCGCTGTTATCTGTAGGGACTGAGCCAGGGTGCCCTTGTCAACCCAATCCAAGGCTCACTGCAATCCAAGCCTTCACCGATCTTCAGCATCGCAAAGATTTTTGGTGAAGGACACCTGTGCACAGGTAATGCAACCTCAAACACTGGGACAGCCAACTGAAGAGAACGTTAAAAACCTAAATATTTCGTAATTTAAAATGACCCAGATTGAGAGAGTGAGACCAGAAAAAAGTACCCACCCTCTTGCTGCCTCAATACAAACAACATTACATTCTTGGTGTTCTTTTTTTATTTTTGAAAAAGTAAGCATCTTTAGTTTAAAACTGTTGTTGTTAACTGCATAGTGGTTGAGAATAAGCATTTAAGACAAATATCACATGATATCACTTATATGTGGAATCTAAGAAAATGGGTACAAATGAACTTATCTACAAAACAGAAGTAGAGTCACAGATGTAGAAAACAAACCTATGGTTACCAGGGGATAAGTCGGGGGAGGGATAAATTGGGAGACTGGGACTGACATATACACACTACTATCTATAAAATAGATAACTAATAAGAATCTGCTGTATAGCACAGGGAACTCCACTCAATACTCTGTAATGATCTATATGGGAAAAGAATCTAAAGAAAGAGTGGATATATCAGCAAACTGATTCACTTTGCTGTATGCCTGAAACTAACACAACATTGTAAATCAACTATACTCCGATAAAAAAATAAATAAAAAAGTAAAGAATAAGGACTTAAGATCCAGAATACCTGAGTTTGAATGCTATCTGTTCCACTCAAAGATCCAGAATACCTGAGTTTGAATGCTATCTGTTCCACTCAGTAGCTGTATGACCTGGGACAAGGTATGTACTTTGTGCCTCAATTACCTCATCTAAAAAATGGGAATAATATCAGCTCCTGCCTCATATGTTTGTGGTAAGGCTCAAATGGGTTTTTTTTGTTTTTTTTTTTTTTTTTGCGGTACGCGGGCCTCTCACTGCTGTGGCCTCTCCCGTTGCGGAGCACAGGCTCCGGACGCACAGGCTCAGCGGCCGTGGCTCACGGGCCCAGCCGCTCCGCGGCACGTGGGATCCTCCCGGACCGGGGCACGAACCCGTGAGCCCTGCATCAGCAGGCGGACTCTCAACCACTGCGCCACCAGGGAAGCCCGTCAAATGGGTTTTTATATGCAAAGCACTAAGAGCAATGCCTGGCTCATGGTAAGCATTATTGAAGAATATATTATTATACTATAAAATATAACATATAATATTTATAATATATAATAATAATGATAACTAACACTGTATTTTCCCATGCTGTTTTATATACCTGGCACACAGTTGGTGCTCAAAAAATTTATCAAAATAATTATGAATTAATAGTTTTAAATGATATTATTATATCCATGGGGTAAACTTATCCTACTCTACTTAAATATTTCCTTAAAACTGCATTTTAAGTTAAAATTAATATTCCACTGGCTGGTTTTTTTTTTTTTCCCCCTACAGATAAATTCCCAGAAGCAGGATTACTGGGTCACAGCGCATTACATTTTCAAGGCTCTTGGTATATACTAATTAGTTTTCAAAAGTTCTACCACTTTGCAAGGCCATGGCCACAGAAGGATCAGCAGCTTCTGGCAACAGTGGGTCACATTATAAGACGTGCTCCTAACTTAATAGGTGAAAGATAAGCCCCTTTTGAGTTTTAGTTTGACGGCTAGCGAGGTTGAACATTTTTCCTGATGTGAAGTCATTAGCTTTTATTTCTTTTATTGTGAATTGACTGTTCATGTCCTTTGTGAATCCTTTAATTGGAGACCTAAAGTGTTTCTTACCAGTTTATATGAATTTTCCATGTTGTAGATAGATTAGCATTTTGTCATTTTTACAAACGCATTTTTTCAGACTGTGGGTTCTTCTTTTCCTTTTCCTTCTCTTTTGCTTTGCTTTTGCAAACAGGAGAAATTTTCCTGTGTCAAATCTCTTGATTCTTCTCCTTCGTGATTTCTTCTGTCACTTAAGCTTTTACAAATCCTTCTCACTCTGGAAGTTTGAAAAATATTCTATTTTCTTCAAGCCTTTCTAGGGGTGATTTGTTAACAGGGATTGGGTAAGTCATGTGGCACTTATTTTGGTGTCAATGTGACACGGCATACAGATGGTTGTATTTTCCAAATAGCTATTCAAATACCTCAATGCCATTATTGCAACATTTAAAGACTGCAGCAAAATTTGCATTTAGGAAGCACCGGAGGGAATATTTTATCTTGCTGATGTTCTCTGCAGGGAGAAGGAGCGGTGGAGGAAGAAGGTAAGGGAGAGTCACTGAAGAAACACTAAACAGAGGACAGTTCCTCAGATACCCGCTCAGCACTTCATTCACAGGGTGCCTTGGGTAAGAGTAGCCAGTAAGGAAGTATGAAGAAGGATGTGGATTCTAAGAGAGACTGAGTAAAAATCTGCTATTCATTAAATCTCATCCTGTGGATCACAACTTTACTAGGTAAAAAGAAAGCACTTCAGATCTCCTAGGGTACTGAAATAAAAGATGCCCATTCCTACGACAGGTAAATCAAATGAGGGAACAAGGCTCACAGAATTAGAGAATCTCAGGCCTGTCTGGCATCTCCTACTCATTAAAAAAACTCAGGGGACAGATGGAGGCCCAGAGAAGTTAAATGAGTTCTTACATTCCCAGAGCTATTTACAGTAACATGGGGTCTAGAGCCAGGATCTAGAATTCAACGTGTGCTCTCCTCCATCCCAAGTAACTTCTTCCACACAGAGTACAGGCAAACCTCGGAGACGTTGATGGTTTGGTTCCAGACCACACCAATAGAGCAAATATTGAAATAATACAAGTCACATAATTTTTTTGGTGTCCCAGTGCATATAAAAGTTATGTTTACAGTATACTGTAGTGTATTAGGTGTGCAACAGAACTATGTCTAAAAAAAAACAATGTACATAACCTTAATTTAAAAAGACTTTATTGCTAAAAAATACTAACCATCATTTGAGCCTTCAGCAAGTCTTGATCTCTTTGCAATAGTAACATCAAAGATCACTGATCAGAGACCACCATAACAAATATAATAATAATGAAAAAGGTGGAAATATTGCAAGAATTGACAAAATGGGACACAGAGACATGAAGTGTGCAAATGCTGTTGGAAAAATGGCACCATTAGACTTGCTCGACGCAGAGTTTCCACGAACCTTCAATTTGTTAAAAAAAAAACACCCCAAAACCTGCAAAGCTAAATAAGGCAAAGTGCAGTAAAACGAGGTATGCCTGTATATACATAAGTTAGTAGACTCTAAGGTCAGGCAAGGGCCACGTTTCTGTAGTTTTCTTACTTGGCGTGCACATGTGTGTGCAGACGTGCTGGCACACTTATATTCATTCACTGGATGAAGGCTTACTCCCCACCTACACTGTGCAGCCACTGCTCCAGGTGCTGGAGACACAGTAGTGCCTTACATAAGCTCCTTATTCTCGGGAATATATATTGTTATCTATATTATATAGCATACATACTGCTTTATATCATAACTCTGCAATTACACAGCTTACTGATTACAGATGTGGACTGACATATTTTGGGTTAAATTCAAACACCTCAAAGCAGCAGCTAAATACGAGAAACCCAAACTGTGGGGCCATAAGCTTATCACTGGGGGTCAGCAAACTATAACCCTTGGGCCAAATCTAGCCTTGAGTTTTTGTAAAGCAAGTTCTAGTGGAACACTGCCGTGCCCACTCATTTGCATATTGCACACGACTGCCACGCCCACTCATTTGCATATCACCTACTGGCTACTTTCCATCCAATGGCAGAGTTGAATAGCAGTGACAGAATCTGTATGGCCTGAAAGCCTAAGACAGTTACTATCCGGTCCTTACAAAAACCTTGCTAGCACCCCTGGCTTATAAAATAGGATAGAACCTTATTCTTCTGTGTTCCAAAAGAAACTTCTTTAATGCTTTTCACTGTGGGCTCTCTGTGCTAACAAGCAAGAATGTTCTTCCCAGCTAGAATAGGGGTCCCACCATCTCAGAGGGAACAAGATCTTCACCGTGTTCCCTGTGGCAATTAGGAGGTCAGTGACTTTGCGTCGGTTGCTCGTGAGTGTGAAGTTTCCAGTGATGAAAATTAAGTGGTTCTAAGTCCAACATCTTTCCAGCACACTTCTATAGTTTCCTTGAGGTGGGGTGGAGAGAGCTGTGGACACGGGAGGGAGGAGAAAAGTTCTCAACTGGGTTTAGGCATACTTTGGAGTGGAGAGGGTGAGAAGAAAGTGTAACAGACAAGAGAAAAAAAAAATCTGAAAGCCAGTGGAAATGGAAGAGAGGCTGGCCTTTCCCTCCACTGGCCACTCCAGAAATGCTGAATTTCATTTGTCTCAATGTGGGTTTCCCAGCTCACCCGCTGCCCACAGTGCTAATATGGTTATGGTGAGACAACTGACGGTAAAAATGGCTTCCTCACTCAGCATAACGGTTCTCTGCAGACCTCCGAGTCATAGCTGCTCCACTTACTGACAAAAGCAAGCTTTTATTGCTGCTGGCACCATGGAGCCAAAGCGGCCAGTAAAGCACAGAGAGATACTTCTCGGCCGAGCACAGTGTCAGCACAACTGTCAGGGAAATTCCCCTTCCCGAATCCTTCAAGGGTCCAGGATGCAAGGGGCTGATCCACCGCCCAGGGCTGGCAGTCAGCAACGTGAGCTCATGACTTGTAAGCAAAATGCAGGGGGAGCTTCTCTTCGTTGTCACTTAATGACGCCACGCTGGTGTCATTTGTAACCATTACTTGGGAGAAGACGATTGCGTGGTGAAGTCCAAATGTTAACATCACGAAACGGATGAAGTTAACCAGTATGGCCAGAGCTTTATAGGAAAGGAAAGTGCTGGCAAAGTCTTGGCTGCAGGCTAGAGAGCCACTGAGTTGTTTCAGGGGACGCTGGCTTTCTTTGTCCCTGAACAGAGCTGCCATGCATCGTTCTGGAGGGGATCAGGGCTGCAGTTGCAGGGAAGAGGGACAGAGCCTGCAGAACTAGGTGCACAGGGCTCTGGCCCCGCACAACAGAAAGGGGCAGCCCTCTGCCCGGGGTTGCCTGGGGCTGTCAGAACAGCAGGGTCACAGAGCGTGGGCTCTAGCGTGCAAGTGTTCTGGTCTGAGTATCTGGAGTCACTTCCTGGTTGTAGACCTTGGAGAGAATACCTGACCTCTGTTAAGCCTCAGTTTCTCACCTATTTGGTACGCTCCCGATGGTACTGACCCCAGAGGGTTGTTCTAAGGCTTAAATGAGATCTGGGGCACAAAGGTGCAAGCCTGGGGCGTCACAAAAGCTCCATGACTGTTCCCTACAATGATTATGACCAGGATGGGGAACATGCAAACAGCCCTCGCCGCGCCACCGCACCTGAGCCGGTGAATCCGTCAGATGGGCGAGGCATAAGCCAGGCCAGGCAATGGCCTTGTGGATACAGAGGGATGTGGCTCTGCTACCCTGAGAAAGTCCCTCCTTCGGGAAGGAGGTGTCAGTGTCGCATGGCGATGAGGACGCCCATGCCAGGTGGGGCGGCGGGGGATGGAGGAGAGAGACGGGTGAGAAGGGCAGACAGGGAGGGTCACCTGTGTGCTTGGTGCCGATGTGTGCCTTTATCTCCGTCTCCTCCATGGTGACGAAGTCGCAGGCCGTACAGCAGATGGAAAACATCCACTGCTCCTTGTCCACGTGGAGTGACATGTGGCTGACAAACTGGACGTTCAGCTCCGTCTCAAATCCGCACACGTGACAGCTGTACGGGACGAGAGAAGAGTGAGCTTCTAAACGGAGGCTACCCAGGTGCACGCGGTACACTCCGAAATCTGGACCTTGACACGTGTTTTCCTCCCACCAAAAGGCTTCGCGTTAGAAAATTCCTCCACTTTCTGGGACACCTCTGAAGTGGTCGCTGTGCCAGACAGACTAAGTGCCAGCGTAACGTAACAAATCCCACTCATGCTATAACTATGCTTAATCATCATAAAGTTAATTAAAAACTACAGATTCCAGATGCTGTACATTAACCTAACTGATTCCTTCGGGCAAAGAGATACGGGGCAGCCTTGCCAAGATATCAGCAGAGCTGCTGTGCTGATACACTCGGGCAGGATTCGACAGCAAGTCTGAAAACTTGGGATTTGATAGCAAACAAACCAAATATTGATTCACGGTTGAATATGGAAGAGAAACATACCATTCCAGGTACTAAAGGAGAGCACAGCCAGGGGAAAGTATGACTTCCGGGGCCATTCCCTCCGGGTTCTCAGATTCATTTCTCCTTAGGATAATTCTCAGGAAGCAGCGAGGTGCGCAGGGACAAAGGTGGCAGCTTCCCAGCTGCCCAGACCTCACAGCTCTACACCCCTGAGCCCTTTTAATTAACTCTCCCAGGGCCACCCAAGCCAGGAAGGAGTCAGTGCAACACAGGGTTCAATCCAAGCAAAGCCAGTATTAAAAGGAAGCTCATGGGCTTCCCTGGTGGCGCAGTGGTTGAGAGTCCGCCTGCCGATGCGGGGGACGCGGGTTCGTGCCCCGGTCCGGGAGGATCCCACGTGCCGCGGAGCGGCTGGGCCCGTGAACCAGGGCCGCTGAGCCTGCGCGTCCGGAGCCTGCGCTCCGCAACGGGAGAGGCCACAACAGTGAGAGGCTCGCGTACCGCAAAAATCAATCAATCAATCAATAAATAAAATGAAAGGAAGCTCAGCCCTGTGACTGAGAAAAGACACTTTGTCACGTGTGCCCTAGTAGATGGGCAGGGAGTGTTCAAGGAAGTCTGGGCAGCCTGGACCAGCAGGTCCCACTGGTGGCTCACCTGTAATAATAAGGGTGCTTCTTTCCATCACTGCCTTCAGAGGTGACGGCGCTGACGATGTCCTCGGTGTCCGTACTCACCAGCTTCACCGAATGGACGGTCAGGTGCTGGTTCAGGTTTGCACGGCACTTAGCAGCATAGGGGCACAAGTGGCATTTGTATTTTCTTTCCTCTGGGGGAGAAGGGACAGGAAAAAACCCAAACCACTCTCAGAAATGAAGTCCCAGCACCTTGCAAAAGACCACTTCAGGGTATCAAGGAAAGGAGGGTTCAAATCTCATTTCCAATGGGGACAAAAGGAACACTTTGGAATTTTAAATATCTAAAAAGTCTTCACATGGCAGGTCGCTTCTGCTTTCAGACTTTCAAAGATGAAAGAAAGTTCCGGGGCAACTGGACCATCTGCGTTTTCCTGGATAACTACAGGCCCCTCTTCCTGATAACGTGAGCTCCATGCAGGCTACAAGAATATTGTGTGTGTGTGTGTGTGTGTGTGTGTCCAAGCCCTGGCATGTGTCAGTCCAGGGTGGGTGCTGAGCTGAAAAAGAGGCTGTGGATCAGCCTTCCCAGGACTGGTGTGTAAGAGAAGCCCCATCATTTTTCCTAAGCTTCAGGCCTGAAATTAGCCAAGAAATAAACACTAATGAAATTAAAGGGACTCAGATGAAATAACTTAATTGGAAAGTTTCATGCTACATAAATAAAATAAAAACCTTTAGTTGATTTCTTAATAGAAACCCTTTCATAAAACTGACGATGTTTCAGGGCTGTTTCCAGAGTGGCATTCTGAATTCATTTGATTAATTAAGGAAATTAAAGGAGCAGGCTTTGCTTTTAGGTACAGATAAAGGTAACAGATGGTAGCAGGTAGCAGAGGAAGGAAAGAACAACTTCCTTTTCTGTCCTTAGTCCTGAATTTGTAATAGTGGGCTCACCTGAAAGAAAATACCTGTCTTATCTACTTCACGGGAAAGAGTGTGGAAAAAAGTTTGTCTGCAACAAAATGTAAGGCATCCTTATTATTATAGGTGGTCCCCAGCATCTGAGGTGCTGGTGGCCCGGGCTTTGCAGGGCTGGGGAGGAGCCCTACAGTACAGATAGAAGAGAGTCTTTCCTTTAGAATTTGTGCATTTGTATTAATAAGTGAGGTTGTTAAGTTTTGGTATTAAGGTTACGATTTCTTCATAAAGTGAATTGTTGAGCTTTCTATCTTTTTCTATCATTTGGAAAAGTTTAATAATATCAGAATTTCCTAGTCTCAACAAGTTAAAAAGAACCCAGCTGGGAAAGTTTCTGGACCTGATGCTTTTATTAATAGTATCTCCATCATCTTTCCAAATTCCCCTTTGGTAACTGATTGACTTAAGTACCACCACCTCCCCCCCCCCCCCGACCCAGCTTGGGTCAATTTTGGAAATTTTGCTTAAATTATCTGTGTCTTCTAACGTTTTCAGGTTTTTTTTTTTTTTTGGCCATAGAGTTGCCCTTATTCTCCAATAATTCTTTAACAGCATCTGTATTAAGAATAAGGGTTCCCAACCTAAATGTCCCTCAACAGGTGAATGGATAAAGAAGATGTGATACATATATACAATGGAATACTACTCAGCCATAAAAAAGAATGAAATCTTGCCATTTGCAGCCACATGGGTGGACTTGGAGGGCATTATGCTTAGTGAAATAAGTCAGACAGACAAAGACAAATATTGTATGATACCACTTATATGTGGACTCTAAAAACTACAACAAACTAGTGAATATATCAGAAAAGAAGCAGGCTCACAGATATAGAGAACAAACTAGTGGTTCCCAGTGTGGGCGGGGGGGGGGGGCAATACAGGGAGGGGGAGGGGGAGGTGCAAGCTGCTGGGTGTAAGATGGGCTCAGGGATATACTGTACAACATGGGGAATCGAGCCAATATTTGGTAATAACTGTAAATGGAAAGTAATCTTTAAACATTGTATAAAAAAAGAATTAGGCTTCCTTTTTCATTGCTAATTTTGAATATTTCTGCCTCCTTTTCCTTTCTTAATCAGACTTAAAGGGATTTATCTATTGTATGGTCTTCTTCCTAGATTTTGTTCTTCTACTAATTCTTTAAGATGAGTGCTAAGTTCCTTTATTTTTGTTTTTCTTCCCTTCTAATTAAAATGTTTAAGTCTAGGGCTTCCCTGGTGGCGCAGTGGTTGAGAATCCGCCTGCCGATGCAGGAGACACGGGTTCGTGCCCTGGTCCGGGAAGATCCCACATGCCGCGGAGCAACTAACCCCGTGAGCCATGGCCGCTAGGCCTGTGCGTCCGGAGCCTGTGCTCTGCAACGGGAGAGGCCACAACAGTGAGAGGCCCGCATACCGGAAAAAAAAAAAAAAAAAAAAAAGTTTAAGTCTATAAATGTCCCGTGGACCAGAGCTGTAGCTATTCGTCCCAGGTTAAGAATGAGTGTTCCCCTTTCATTCCTCCTAGATGTCTGGAATTTGTGATCCTTTCCTTTGATCCAATTAGGTAGGACATTTTATGGACCCTTGGTTATTTTAAATTTTAAAGTATGCTCAGAGCATGTGGCTTATAGAATCTCTACATTTTTTAACATGTGAAAGTTTTCTTTGTGGTTAAGTATATGACCAAATTCTGTCTTTGGTGGTTTAATAGTTAAGATTAAAAATATTAAAAAGTATATATATAAAAAGAGAAATTAATCTTGCCATACTAATACTGTCTTGCCTTTTTAAAATTTTGTGTGAGATACAAAACTTTTATTTTCTTTACCATTTTGTTTCGTGTTTCCTGTAAATAAGACACATTTGAATTTTTAACAAGGCTGATCTACAGTGTAAAAATTGAAATAGTTCATTTTTTATTTTCCATCTTGCTTTTTGTTTGCTATTGATCTTACCTCACATCTTATTGTCCTTGCTTATTATTGCTGGAGTGATTAAGTTACTATTTATTCAGGTTTCTGCTTCCCAACACTCAGATTCAACCATATTTCTCCATTATTATATGTAAATAAAGACAGAGACTGTTTCTCCACCGAGGTGCTCTTTTCCCCTCTGCTTCCACCTACCGCGATGAGATGAATCCAATAAGATGGGGTGCAGCACCATGCCCTGCACCCTCAAAGTGACAGCAATAAACTCCTTAGAATTAAGAAATTTTACCTGAACACACCTAAAAATGTGTATCTTTTTTCATCAATCCTCCTTGAACTCAATGGATCCTTTCAATACAAATAAAAAAACCCTTTCCAGAGGCTTATTTGAACATGCCAGGTAAAATGGCTTGAAAAGGTCCGGATGAAAACATTTCTACCGCTTCCTGGTTTAATTCTCTTAGAGACACAGCTTCCTGATCATGGAGAAGCTGGTGGTCCAGGGAGGGAAGGCCCGGCAGGGACACCCTGACTCACCTGTGTGCAGAGACAGATGTCGGGACAATGTCTGCTGTCGGCCAAATACTTTCCCACACACGTCACAGGGAAAAAGCTGGTCGTTGAATTTCCAAGAGGGCAACCCATTTCCTGCCTCGAGGACTATCTTTTCTGTTTCTGGGCCAAAAGAACAAAGCAGCATGAGGAATAAACAAGGCAACGTGAACACATTTCAGTTTAGTCAACATTCAGGACTTAAGCAAAGACTTCCTACTGAAGAATGTGGCTGGTAAACTGCAAGTATTGATAAGTCCAAGTAACCTCTGGTCTTCACGCTCAGCTCCTGTCTCTAAGAAGGCCATTCTTTTTTTTTTTTTTTTTTTCGGTATGCGGGCCTCTCACTGTTGTGGCCTCTCCTGTTGCGGAGCACAGGCTGCGGACGCGCAGGCCTAGCAGCCATGGCTCACGGGCTTAGTTGCTCCGCGGCATGTGGGATCTTCCCGGACCGGGGCACGAACCCGTGTCTCCTGCATCGGCAGGCGGACTCTCAACCACTGCGCCACCAGGGAAGCCCGCAAGAAGGCCATTCTTGAAAGCTGTGGCGGCACATGGATTCCAATTTTAGTCAAGTCTCCTGTGGTTTCTCTCCTTCCTCACTAAAGGTTAGTGGACCTAACCCTCCAGCAGGTTGACATACCGACTGTGCTCGGTATACAGTTGGCACTACATAAATAGGTGCTGAATGAGTGAATGGTTGAGTTGCATGTTAAAATTCCAGAAATGCAGACTCTCTCCAGCAGACAGTAAATCAAGAAGGCCGAAGCTCAGATTCTGATGTAAAAATAGATGTTTCCATCTCTTGAAAGGAAATACACTTTCACTGCCCTTTATGAAAACAGGCTTTGCCCTATATTCTGGGTTGTGCAGAATCCTGGATGAGGAACTTAATGTTACACAGACTCAGAGATGACAACTGCATACTGCCTGGCTGTGGTCTGAATGTGTGTATCCCCCTGAATTCATAAATCGAGACCCTAGTGCTCAAGGCTGTGGTTTTTAGAGGTCGGGTCTCTGCAAGGTGATTAGGTCATGAGGGTGGATCCTCATGAGTGGAATTAGTGCCCTTAAAAAAGAGGCCTCCACAACTACTGAGCCTGCACGTCCGGAGCCTGTGCTCCGCAACAAGAGAGGCCGCGATAGTGAGAGGCCCGCGCACCGCGATGAAGAGTGGCCCCCGCTTGCCACAACTAGAGAAAGCCCTCGCACAGAAATGAAGATCCAACACAGCAAAAATAAATAAATTAATTAATAAAATATGTTCTTTAAAAAAAAAGAAAAAAAGGGGGGGCCTCATGGGGCTCCCTAACCCCTTTGCCACGTGAGGACACAGCAAGACGTAGGCAGTCTGTGTCCTGGAAGAGGGCCCTCACCCGACCATGCTGGCACTCTGATCTAGGGCTTCCAGCCTCTAGAACTGTGGGCAATACATTTTGGTTGTTTATAAGCTACCCAGTCTGTGGTATTTTGTTACAGCAGCCTGAATGGACTCAGACACTACTCCACATAAAACTCCCTAATGCAAGAGTACACAACCAGAATTTCCCCCCAAGTCTCATCATATTAGGGAAAATGACGAGAACCACAAGGTCTTTACCTAATTCACAGCCATGAATGACCTAAGTGGGTGTTAATACCTTCTCCTGTCATCTTAAAAAGTTTTTATTTTCTTGTCATCATTCATTGAGTTACCTTTAATTTTCTCATCCGTACTTCTTCTCACTGAACTGTAATGGATTCTACAAACATTCCTTCTACAGCAAGATAAGGAGAGAGATGACAGAGTATCAAAAAGAGGGAAGGGGACACTTCCACGAGGACACTTGTCTGGGCCACTAATAGGGCTTTTGGCCTCAACTCTGAAGAGCAAGACAAATGATTTACTGAGTCAATATCTTGTCCTTTACCTCAGTAAATTCTTGTGACTGTTCCTACGGCACAGTAGTGCTTTCCAGAACCAGATACCACACGGAAAGAACTTTTCATAAAAACCAAGCAGATGAAAACATCCAGACCACTGGGCAGAGATAGCATCAGAACCAAGAACTCGATTTCACACAATTTGGTTAAAACTGCTTCCCATATACAAACACAGGCTTCCACCTGGATCTGGGTGAGTCAACTGGATCAATTTTCATTTGAATTCAGACTTGCCAGATAGCGTGATCTCAGGAAAGAAGTAAATAACAAATGTATGTTTGGAACGGGGCGGGGGACTGATGGTGAAATTGCAAAACTGTTTGCTGTGAGGCACCTGCCAGCAATCCTAACACTGATAAGGCACATTTATTGATTTACCCGTGTTTGTTAAACGCAGCTTTTTGGGCCTCAGAGAGGAGAGCTAGTCTTCTTATTAGAGTAGGAATGTGTGACTATAAACCTCTTCAGCAGAAGGGGCGGAATCTGGGGGGAAGGAAGGTGAAAAGGGAGGCACAGGGCTCTGAGATGTGCGGACGGGAACCACTCTCAGACGACTGCCCTTGAGTCCAAGCCATGGGCATTTCCACCGCATGGCGCAAGAGGGTATTTTAGCAGCTCCTTTGAAGTGTGTAATCAAAACAGTGCTTCAAGGGAGGATGATAGTAATAATTATAAGGAGAGTTCAAGAGGGTACAGGGTCTTCCAATACATTCACAACAAGAATGAACTAATTGGGTCACAGACTGAACAAGCAGATGCAATTAAAAAGAAAGACGTCTCTTAATAATATTAGTCACACGCTTGAGACGTTGAAGCATCATGCAAAGTCCAATTCCCTCCACTGGCCTAGAAAATGGTCAGAACCATGAAGGCTTTGCTGAGGGCAAGCAGAAGGCCTGCCTGCAGCCGTGGAGGCAGGAGAGGCACCACGGGGGCGCCCAGGCTTGGACGGCCACACCCCTGAGGCCTGGACCCCAAGCCTCACCCCGCTTGCTGTCTGCATTTGCTACGGCCGCCCCGTTGTCATTTCACACGCAGGAGCAAGGCAACTCGGCCACAGGAGCCTCATCCCAGAACAGGACCTTGAAATCACAGCGGGGTGAGGCTGGAGGTGGAGGTGCAGGGGCGAGAGGGGAATTATTACTTTGCCTAAACAAGTACTACAGTAAACGGCCTGCTCTTCTTTTCCCGGAGCTGAAATGGAGCTCAGCAGATGCTACGTTCTCCCACATTTCCTGGAGACGGTGTCAGCCACATGCCATGGGAGAAAAACACAGAATTTTTTGATTCTTCCTGTCTCTGTGTATGTTACCACCGCAAGCTGTCCATCTGGTTCCAGAGGGATATCTGAATGTGATGGACACCCAGCAAGGCCAGGCTTTAGAAGGACCACAGCCTGCCTTCTGGAAGCTGGACTGGCCCCATCACCGTGGAGAGCTGTCAGCTGGGACACCAGCTCTCCAGGAAGCATTCTGGAAGACAGCAGCACACTCTGTCTGCAGCTCTTGAGGATCAAAAGTTGCCAAAAATATTGAAAACTACTTAAATTGTGAACCTATTGATAAATGTTTATAAAAACGGATGCATAGGCCTGTACTAATCTCTGTGCGTTAGCAATACAGACTAACCCTACATTAAGCAAATCACTGCACAGACAGTGGCGAGTGTCCCCAGGGCGTGTGTCTTAAAGCTCAATTCATAGTCACAGGTACTGTGCTCCATCTCCTTCTCGGAGGAACCGAATGAATTGGCCTGGTTACCTCTGCCGTCACGTGCTACAGGTTTAACAAAAAGATTTCACGATTTGATTTGTGTGTGTGTGGACACTGTGAAAGCTAAAATTGCCATGTTTTAATGTAAAGTTTTCCTGTTCTTTGATTTTTGATAAACGTTGGAAACAAAACAAAAAACCAAAAAAAACAAAAACAAAACCCACAAAGACCTCAAAGATCTTTCTGGAATCCCACTGCCTTAACTGAGTCATCATCACTCACCAGGACTGTTGCAAAAGCTTCCTAAAGAGCCTCATGGGTACCATGCCAACAGCCCCTCTCTCCATTCCAACAGCCCCTCCTCACGGGTTCCAGAATGATCTTTCTGAAGCCCAGATCAGCTTATGTCTCGTCCTGTGTTCCAATGGCTTCCCCAGGCCAAACTCCTGCGCATGGATCCTGAGGTCCTTCATACTCTGGCTCCAACCATCTCCCCCCTTCAGCTCCCCACTTCACCTCCCACCATCCAAGGGCTCCGCGGAGTGAGCGACTCGCCTTTTCGGGAACAAGCTAGTGCCTTTGGAGACGTCAGTGCTTTTGAACCAACTATGCCCCACCCCCAGCCCCCCAGCAGCTACTCCCCACCTTGGCACCTCTTTCTGCGCACACACTCCAGCTCATTTTCAAGCGCTATCTCAGACTGCATCTCCTCGGTAAAGCCTTCCCCAGTTCCCCAGGTGATGAGCCATTTCCCCTTCTCTGTCCCAAAGCACTTTTATAAATACTCTATTGTGCCACTTTACCTGTTATATTATTTGTTTACATATCTTCTATATTATATGCATCTTTTTAATACAGAGTACCCAGCAGGTCCAACATGCGGCGGTGTTCAGTAACCATGTTCGCTGGCCTCCTCTCCCTGTTCGAAGGTGAGTCATTGAAGGAGGGGGTTCTGCAGGATTTATTTGTGCATCCTTTGGCATGGGCACAGTACCTGATACGTAGCAGGTGGGTAGTAGGTAGTTGTTGAAGAAATGAATGACTGAATGAAAGGATCCAAGTGAGGCAGGGAATAAACCTTATTCTTATTTTATAGTGGGAAAGACAGAGCCCTGGAAATACCATTAGTTAAGGCTAATGGCCAATTCAGGGTGAAAAATAAGGCGACCTGCCTTCTGAATGGTGTCTTAACTCAACCCAAGAACCGTGATTTAATGATTTTATTAGTGGAAATGTTTGCAGTCCTGAGCCATATCCCCAAAGGTCCTCTGTCCTTACTTCTTCCCAATAACAAGCCACGGGATTATTCTCTTCAAGACAAATTCTGTGGCAGATGCTGTTTTTTGGTTAACCCAATAGTTATTCTCAGCTTTCCTTCTCCCCTGTCTATTCCCACTGTACAGGCAGCTGGGGTGGTCATGTGCTAAAATTCTGGCCAATGAGAAGGCTTTTGCTTTCCTGACAAAGAGAAAGGTAGGCTTGGGGTTGGCCCTCTTCTCTCTTTTTCTTGCCTTAATCACAGAGGAAATGCCTGGGATTATGGAAGCCATTTTGTGCATATGAGACCCGAGGATGAACATCAACCTGCCCAGGATGGAGGAAGGGAAAGATGGGAAAAGTCTGGGTCCTTGATGGCATCTTCCCGTAGCTGAAAAAATGGCAGAAACTACCGCTCTCGACTTACTGCTTATGTGAGGAAAGCAAACCCCTGTTTGTTTCAGCCACTGTTAGTTGGGTTTTCTCTAACTTATGATGTTCTTAATTGAAACCCCTCCTATGGTTACTCTTGGTCTTGGGACTTTGGAAGTTAGGTCTGGCCTTTGATAAGCTTTATTCCAGAACACCTGCATCCTGTGAAGAACTCTTCATGTTCACTGTCAACAGCAATAAGCTTACAGACATCTGAGCCCATTTCCATCTTAATTGTCTTCTTTGGTTCTGCTCAAAAAACTTTCTTTTGAATTATTAAGGAATATGCTTTTTAAAAACTTTTATTGAAGCATAACACATCACAGAAAAATTCACATAACACTAACTCCTTTTCAATCAGTCCAAAGTCACGAAAAATTTTGGAATATAGGTATTATTTTTTAAAATTTGCTCTTCATCTTTATTCCCATATCCTTTAATATTTGTTTCATGATCTTAAAAAGATGCAAATGATTTTCTTCATTTCTTTTATAGCAAAATACTTATTTAATGATTATGTATTTTTTATACAGTGTCTCAGAGGATTCTGTCTCCTACAAAGCATTTTATTTCCCTATATCCTCTTATACTCTGATTCCTGAGATAGCCATAAATTGTTCCCATAAGTTCCTGGCTACTTGGTACTATTGCATTAGATGTTTTTCTCTCTACTTTTCCACTCACGGTCTTTGCTTTGAATGCTATTTGGGTCTTTGCCTCTTCCTTAAATACATTTTTGTTTTAAATGAAGTAAATAGGTGTGCAGGAGCAAGCACTTTTATCCCCTGCAGTACGGTTGGGAATATGGGAACAGGGCATTTGGAAAGTCACCTCATCTTAGTGGTCCCAGTGTAAGGCTCTTAGCTCCTCCCCTTTATGGTGAACTGAGGCCCCTCATTCATAATGGTGAGGCCCAATCGCCGAGAGACAGGATGCCAAACTCCTCCTCTTGTGACCTAGTCATCCAAGGGGAAAGGTCTCATTTCATGCACAGATCCTAGGAAGATGAAGCCCATCCACCAAGTATTTCTCCAAAAACTTCCATGAAAGAAACCCATCTGGAACATTTGCGGAGGGAGCTCCATCAAACTCTACGTGACAGAACATTGGATCCAGTAGAGGACTCAGCTTTTTTTGAATCCAACTCCTTCATTTCCATAAGGGTGAAACCAAGGTATAAAATTCCAGGACCCCTTCCACCTCAGTGCACCCCACAACCTGTACAGGGTTGAATAATAGAATCAAGGTTTCCAGAGTCTCTAAGGCTCCCTCCTGCCCCAAACCTTAGTTCAGGGAGGAACCTGAAGGATCGTCTTGTTCAATGTTCTCTTCCTACATATAAGGAAACCGAGACCCAGAGGACTGAATTGATTGCCCAGGTAACCTGGCTAGTGACGCTGGGAGAGGAGAGAGCAGACCATGGGTCTCACTGAAGCTCCTCCAAGCCATATGGGATCACTGCCAAAGGTGACCACAAACAAGGAAGGAACTTTTCTTTCTCCTCTTGTGTTTTGGCCCTGAGTTTAATTTCTTGGTTGCAAGTGGACATGTGTAGATTTAGCAACAATTCACAGACACTAGGATTTCTTTCCGTCTCTCTTCTTGAAGGTGTCAGCCTAGATTATTTCCAGCCACAGAGAAATTAGAAACTGTAATATGTCATGAAGTAGAATAAAGAAGGAACAAGAGGAAGACCAAATGGGAAAATACTAAAAGCCAAGCCCCTCTGAGGTAAACTAGTTATTACTATAAAAAGTTCCCTTGGGCCTTTCATTGACATTTGGGGGACATTTTTGTTAAGCAAACAAACAAACAAAACGAGGGGCAAAGGAAAGGACTTTAATTTGCTTCTTCCAGTTTTAACATCTTTTAGCTCCCTGACTGGTGTATCATCTGGCTTTGTCGCTGTGTTTTGCTGTGTGAGAAGATCCCTGTATCTCCTGCCAAAATAATCCTCTCAAAGAATCATCTCTCAACCTGACTTTGGCAAGAGAAATGTGGAGAGAGAAGGCTTTATTTGGTTAAAGCCATAAGCAAAAGATTGGCCAAAATGTGACCTCAACACATAAATAACTGTCCAGATTGACTAAATCTGCATCAGCTGCTCAATGCGGAAGAGGCTCTGGGGCCACATGGGTTTTCCATTATGACAGATGGTATTTTGACTCTTTCTTTCTTTCATCATCAAGCCTGGAGAGTTTTGAGGCGTATCACAAATGAACTTCTGAAACCCTCGGCATTTAGAGTCAGTACTCTTCTATAGGGTTAAAACCTATCCAATCATTTCCAGGCAGGGCATGTGATTTTTCTTGTTAGTCCTTTCCCTGCTGGCTCTATCCTTTGGTTTCAGGGGCTTAAGACAAGCTGCCGCCCTCTGAGGGCTGATTGTGAGTTAAGGAGTCAGCTGTGGTTTCAGACTCTTTGGGGGTTAATATCTTTGCCTCTAGTGTTTGCAGTTCTATATCCTTTACAAAATCCTTTTTTTTTTTTTTTTAAGGGTCACTTCAACTTAGGGTAATATGGCAGGTCCTAACAACTATTAGGTTCCCTGCGACCACCTCTCTGCAGGTCTTAGTGCAACCAAATTCCCCTTTAAAGACCATTGCAAACACTCTGCCAAAATATAGGATTTTCTGCTGGTCAAGATATCAGATCAAGGAACAGCTAAGATAGCAGAATTTAGTAAGAGTCAATCTGTGTTCAATTAAAAATAGTGGGTAGAGATTTTTAGGCATAAAAGAGTTCACGGCCTTGATCTTTTTTGGCCTCATTTCAAACTTTAATGCTTAACAAACTTAAGCATTAAAGTCCATGCATAGGTCCAAGAAGTATTTCTCCAAACATTTTCATGAAATAAATCCATCTGGTAGAATTTGGGAGGGAACTCTATTTAACTCTACTTGACAGAATATTGGATCCAGGAGAGGACTCATCTTTCTTTAACCCTAACTGCTTCCCTTCCATGAAGATGAAACCAAGGCAAAAAATTCGAGGACCTCTCTCACCACAATGCACCCCACAACTTAAAGCTTACACAGGGTTGAGTAAACAGAATCAAGATCTCCAGAGTAACTACATCTCCATCCTGCCCCAAATCTCACTTCAGGGAGGAACCTGAACAACTATCTGTTCAATGTTCTCTTCTTATTCAATACATATAAGGAAACCAAGGTCCAGAGAATGGAAGTAACTGCCCCACAGTCTCATTCAAGCTCCTCTCAACCATAAGACTTATGCCAACGTCTACAGCCAACATGCGTTTGTGGAATTGGTTATAAGTAAACATCCTGGGATCAACTTAGAAAAGTCTTATGGCATTTTTTTTGCATAATTCTGGGCAGGAGTTAGCCTCAACGAAGGCTTACTAATGGATTTTTAATTTGGTAAAGAACCATAAGTGTTTTCGACCCCTGCTTTTTTTCATTTAAAATCAACAGAAGAAAACAGAACCTGGATTCCTCTGGTAATGGAACATGGCTAGGACTTGGTATCCCTAATTCCAATGAGGCTGATCACATGAGCATCTTAGGGAACTTCTCTAAGCATCCAAACAGAGAGAGTCACTGGCAGAATTTAGCCAATAGATGTCTGTCACCTCTGTATAACTTCAACTTAACAAGAAATCCATTGGGAATTTGGATGTTGCTTCTATATTTTCCCTCTACTTGTATTTCCAAGATCAGAGGACCTTCAATAAATGCTTACTGAATAAATGAGACAGTCACATCACCAAGATCATGATTGGTGAACAAAATGGCAACCAAATTTTACATTGCAGCAGGGAAGCAAACTGACAATATTGATTCAGGAGTGACATCTACGGGGCTTTGGTTATTATCTTGCCACTTACATAGACCAGTAACCACTTCTCTTCTTAATGATGATGGTAAGATTTAAAGTCTTAGCAAATGCCCTCAGAATGTCCCAATATTGAGAACATTTATAAATCTTTGTTAGAAAACCATTAGGCCTGGGAGCTGTGTCATTCTTATGTCTTTGTGGCAGACACTGCTGATTACTTACTCAATATCCAACAGAGTGACAACCTTTTTCTTTAGGGTAGCACTATGCCTTGTTAAAAATCATGCACTTCCCTTCCCAACTTCCATTGCTGTTAGGGCCTTGCCCTGAAACATAGTTCTGGCCAATGAGATTCACCCCATTTGGGCAGCATATCTCCATTATGCAGAACAATATCAGAGTTTCTTAAAAGTATATTAAGGATTTAAGTTTAATTAGGTCCCATTTGTTTATTTTTGTTTTAATTTTCATTATTCTAGGAGGTGGGTCAAAAAAGATGTTGCTGTGATTTATGTCAAAGAGTGCTCAGCCTATGTTTTCCTCTAAGAGTTTTATAGTGTCTGGTCTTACATTTAGGTCTTTAATCCATTTTGAATTTATTTTTGTGTATGGTGTTAGGGAGTGTTGTAATTTCATTCTTTTACATGTAGGTGTCCAGTTTTCCCCAACGCCACTTATTGAAGAGGCTGTCTTTGCTCCATCATATATTCTGGCCTCCTTTGTCATACATTAGGTGACCACAGGTGTGTGGGTTTATCTCTAGGCTTTCTATCCTGTTCCACTGATCTATATTTATGTTTTTGTGCCAGTACCATACTGTCTGGATTACTGTAGCTTTGTAGTATAGTCTGAAGTCAAGGAGGCCTGATTCCTCCAGCTCCTTTTTTTTATTTCCCTCAAGATTGCTTTTGCTGTTTGAGGTCTTTTGTGTTTCCATACAAACTGTAAAATTTTTTGTTCTAGTTCTGAGAAAAATGCCACTGGTAATTTGATACAGATTGCACTGAATCTGTAGATTGCTTTGGGTAGTATAATCATTTTCACAATATTGATTCTCCCAATCCAAGTACATAGTATATCTCTCCACCTGTTTGTGTCATCTTTGATTTCTTTCATCAGTATCTTATAGTCTTCTGCACACAGGTCTTTTGCCTCCTTAGGTAGGCTTATTCCTAGGTATTTTATTCTTTTTGTTGCAATGGTAAATGGGATTGTTTCCTTAATTTCTCTTTCTGATCTTTCATTGTTAGTGTATAGGAATGCAAGAGATTTCTGTGTATTAATTTTTATCCTGCAACTTTACCAAATTCATCAATTAGCTCTAGTAGTTTTATGGTGGCATCTTTAGGATTTTCTATGTATAGCAACGTGTCATCTGCAAACAGTGACAGTTTTACTTCTTCCTTGTCAATTTGGATTCCATTTAGACAACCCTCAGAATGGGAGAAAATATTTGCAAACAAAGCAACTGACAAAGGATTAATCTCCAAAATATACAAGCAGCTCATATAGCTCAATATCAAAAAAACAAACAAACCAATCATAAAAATGGGCAGAAGACTTAAATAGACATTTCTCCAAAGAAGACATACAGATGGCCAACAAACACATGAGAGAATGCTCAACATCACTAATCATTAGAGAAATGCAAATCAAAACTACAATGAGGTACCACCTCACACCAGTCAGAATGGCCATCATCAAAAATTCTACAAACAATAAATGCTGGAGAGGGTGTGGAGAAAAGAGAACCCTCTTGCACTGTTGGTGGGAATGTAAATTGATACAGCCACTATGGAAAACAGTATGGAGTTTCCTTTAAAAACTACAAATAGAACTACCATAGGACCCAGCAATCCCACTACTGGGCATATACCCTGAGAAAACCATAATTCAAAACAACACATGCACCCCAATGTTCCTTGCAGCACTATTTACAATAGCCAGGACATGGAAGCAACCTAAATGTCCATCAACAGAGGAATGGATAAAGAAGATGTGGTACATATATACAATGGAATATTACTCAGCCACAAAAAGGAATGAAATTGGGTCATTTGTAGAGACATGGATGGACCTAGGGAGTGTCATACAGACTGAACTAAGTCAGAAAGAGAAAAGCAAGTATTGTATAATAAAGCATATATGTGGAATCTAGAAAAATGGTATAGATGATTTTATTTGCAAAGCAGAAATAGAGACAAAGACATAGAGAACAAATGTATGGATATCAAGGGGGAAAGGGCTGGGGAGGGAGGAATTGGGAGACTGGGATTGACACATATACATTATTGATACTATATATAAAATAGACAACTGATGGGAACATACTGTGCAGCACAGGGAACTCTACCTAATGCACTGTGGTGACCTAAATGGGAGGGACGTTCAGAAGGGAAGGGATATCTGTATGTGTATAGCTGATTCATTTTGTTGTGCAGTGGAGGCTAACACAACATTGTAAAGCAACCATACTCCAATAAAAATTAATTTTAAAAAGTATATTAAGGAGATAATGCATAATTAGGCTACAGGTATGGAGGATTTACCATTGTGCCAGGCACTCTATTATGCATGTACGCATATTATATTGAAATGTATAACGGCACTATGGTTAGATACTATTGTTACCATTCCCATTTTACAAAAAAAAGACGTATCAGGCTCAGGGAGGTTGAACAATGAATTCAAGGTCACGCAACTGGTAAGTGACAGTCTATCCCAAACCCAAGTCTGACTCCAAAGCCCAAACCCTTAACCATTCGTTACATGATACTACTGTACAAGATCAAAGAAGAAAATCCAAGGGTTCTGATTTATCTCACCAAAGACAAATTTGCCTGCTACAATCTCGATTTGTTCCAATTTAAATTTTCCTATATTCACCAGCCATGAAGAAGAAGCATCCGTGACTGCATAAATTTAAAGGAGGCTTTACTGGCGCGACCCAAATGCTTACCCCAGGACCTAGATGGAGAGAGAATGGTGGAATTCGGAGCCCACTGACTCCCTTCTCTTGCCTGATTCCTCTTGGGTCTCCTCCTAGGTCTTTACTGCCGATGCGTTGCTGGATATCAAAAATCTGAGCACCAGTTATGTAAATTTTAATTAAATCCTTTCAGGTCAGCTTTCATGGGTCCCAGAATACGCCCCTCTAATGACAGTTCTTTCAACTTTTCCCAGTGAAGTAAAAGAACAGGCATTCAAGTGTGGAGCTACTCCATGACTGTATTAGGTGATGGTGAATCTTTAAATCAAAAAAATTTTCTTCTACAAATTATTATAAAGTATGGGCACATATGAAAACACCTTGAGGGAAAACACTACCACCGCTTGGGGAAATGGGAGAATTCTCTCTTTTTCCCCTTGTAAATTGCTGAACTCGATGCTCCATATTTATTTATTGAATAAAGGAGGGGATGAATAAACTAAAAGCAAATCACCATTGTTAAAAAATTTAAACTTTATAAAATATTCTAGACTGTAAAAATCAGACTTTCTAAACTAACTTCTAAAATACTAAAAATGTTAATGTTCATTTACTTCTAATATTATATGATGTGCTATGCACCACACCTATAGAGTATTTTTTAAATATTTAATATGTTTCCTTTTAAATTCAAGTCACAGTTATTTCCAAATATTATTCAAGTAAGCCCCTAGGGATTCTGTAGTTCCCTTCACTGAATTGGAACCCACTGGTATTCTCAATTATTCTAGTTCTCTTTTCTTATGGACAAGCCTTGATCATATCATCCATTCCTTTAAAGATTTCTAAATTTCCTTAAAGCCCTTATCAGCTCCCAGACACTGCAGTATTCTTGAGTGACTACATCCAGTTTCAAATTTTCAGTCTTCTCTCTCTGCTTCCTAATCTACTGAATTCTGTATTAACAGAAAACATAACTCTTCCAGTTTGCCTTTCTCTTGACCTTGGGTTTTAGCACATTATAAAATTTGCAATAGTTGATGGTAGATTTAACATTTGAAGGCAACACTCATCACAAATATTTTTCTCCTGGACCCAGAAATACTATCTATTTGATTCCGCAGAGCTGTATGTTTTTATATGATGAAGATTTCTGCTTGTTGGTTTCGCTAATTATTTTTCCCCAGGTAGGGCACACCAGCATGGGTTTGGGACACACCTTGTTAATATTTTCCTACGAAAGTGTGTCTGAATGATTGGCAACACTGCTAATTTGTGAACAACAATAATAAGTAACACAGCTGGCAAACATTTTATTTTTTAAATAAATAAAACAGGCCATCTCCACAATAATATTCCTGTCAATTATTTGAATATCCATGTACTTTATTTAATGGGGGAGAAACCTGTGGATTTAGATGTAGCTGAAAGAGGAATTATACATACTACTAGTTAAGATTTACTTAGCACTTATGTTGTTCCAGGCACCGTGGCTAAGTCCTTTACTTATATTATATCGCTTAATCCTCAAAGCAACACATTAAGGTTGGTCTCCTTGTTATCCTTATTGTACCGATGAGAAAAATCAATGCTCAAGACGCTTAAGGAATCAGCCTGTTCTCACACAGCTGGTAAGAGGTGGAGCTGAGATCTGAACCCAGGATCCCCAACCTGGAAGCATATGCACACCGGCTTTCCTCATACTGCACGTAACACTCGGTGTGTCCGTGGGATGCGTCACTCCTTTTTTGTGAAGGATCTTTAATCTCTGTGTCAAAGCAGAAAAAGGCTGATAGCGGATTTTGGACTGGGTCCTAAGGAGGCCAAAGTTCTGTGTTTAATTTTTCTCTTTCCTAGATGGCAAGTGTCGCTGCATTTGATGGTTTTAGATGAAAGTACAACCTTGACAGCTGCCTTAAACACACATGTCCCTGTTAAAGAACAGAATGTAGCTACAGCATGGAAAGTTTAATGTAAGTTTAATCCTACTCCAAACACATATCCTATGGACAAGGAGTCTGAAGAATTGAACTTGGATATGAAAGTTAAGGCATTACTATTATCAATATAACTAAATGAAAACTTGAAACCACTTCTATTTAACCATTTAAGGTTAGAGCAAGAAGGGGATTTTTAGCTTACAAACCAAAAATGCAAATATCCAGTAGCCTAAGGATGTGTCAAGGAACAGAAAATACTCAGTGATACAACTCCAAAGTAGCTGAGCGAGAGGAGGAGAAATCTAAAAAAAAAAAAAGATGTTTTCCTTCCTTTCCAAACTGAAAAGGAAATCAAAAAAATTAAATACAAAGATATCAATGCAATATTTTGGTTACAAATCAAAATAGAGAAAGATCAAATAATAAATTTGGAAGTGTGGAGGCACAACCTTAGTCCATAGTGGAAATGCAATATATTTTAACTATATGTCCTGTATTACTGTAGGTTGTATATATGTATCTTTCTCATATATTCTGACTTGGTCATCTTTTTTTTATTCTTTAATTTTATTTTTTTTAATTTGGCCGTGCCATACGACATGTGGGATCTTAGTTCCCCGACCAGGGCTCGAACTTGTGCCCCCTGCATTGGAAGCATGGAGTCTTAATCACTGGACCTCCGGGGAAGTCCCTGACTTGGTCATCTTTGAAAGCATCTCTTCCTAGCTTCTCATTTTACATAGATCTTAAATATAATAGACAATCAATAAATATTGGTTGAGTTGATTAAAATTTCACTAATTATAGGCAAAGGAGAGAAAAGCATTGATGCATGATATATGTAAATTAATGTAAACCACTTGCATATAGATAAGGCTGAGAAGTCCTAGCCTGTCCCATGTTGCATCAGTCCCTACCCCATAACAGAAAGTTACTACATCAAACTATGATGATGGAGGTTCAACATTCTTTGGAGATTTCTCCTCAGAAGAATCCTGGTCTCACCTTCTGTGAACCAGGGAGGACTGGGAGAAGGCTTCTATTACTGCTTCTAATTTATAGAGAACCTGAGGTGCGGGCCGGCTAATTGCCTGCCCAGAGTCATACAGTAAAATCCAGATAGGGAGTGAACCAGTCTTGGCCCAGTGCTCTCCACACCTCCTCCCCCTGCCTCCCCACAGGCAGAAGTTCAGGCCCTTAATCACACTACCTACCAATGGCTTTGCATAACTAATCAGTCTTCAACCTGTATACTGTCCTATAGAACACGTACTACAGTGGAGAACAGACGTCACCATGATAATCTCATTTTCTGTTTCCCAGTTGTGGCATACGCACATTTGTACCCTTGATGTTGCATGAACAAAGATTCTTGCATTTAACCTTAATACGGGAACTCACAAATGCTGATCCCATCGGAACGCTGCCATGTTCTGACTTCAACAGTGTACGAGCATATGATTTGCCTCAAGGTCCTGTGGGTGTTGTCTGAGATGAAAATGTGGTCACAGTCTAATCTCACAGGACATAATGTCAGGTGAAACTCCTAGAGATCTACATTTCTCATTTAAAAAAGCATACACATACCCCAAACCCATAAAGGCCAATGGGAAAGCTCTTTACCTGTCGAGACCCAATTCACAGAACTATTTCTACTGTTAAGGAAACCAGTAATTTCTCCAGGAGAACAGAGCACCGACGGACGTCAAATCCCAAATGCTGGTCTGGCGGGTAACCATGGGTGAAAAGCAAGTTTCCAAAGGCTTTCCAATGGAATAGCACACCTCTTTCCTCTTCCAAAGTAAAGGTTTAGCCAAAATGGCAAACTCTGATACCTAGACTAAGCCTACTCATCAGCCGGTGTGTGTCAAATGATGTCAGAATCACTGCTTATGGGGAGTGACTGTGTCTGCTTCTCTCTGTGTGTTATTTATACATAACATAACCATATTACTTAGGCACCAGGGAAGCCCAGAAGTATGCCCTTGTAACCCAATCATTTTTGCCCTAATTGATGGAATGTGGAAGAGCTCAATCTGATTTGACTAGGTTCCTGTGTGAGGGGCAATGGCAACGATTGAAAGAAGGGAAGTGGAAGCAACTGTCGTTCTTCTGAAATTCTTTGCTCTGCCTGCTCCGCTAGAGGAGGGTGTCTTACGCCACTGACTCCTCAACTAAGGCTTCTAATTCCCCTTCAGTGTAATTTGGAGCCAGTCAGCTAACAAAGCATATAAAAATATGTAAAAGAGAATTGGTTGTTGATTCTGGGCACCCACATATTTGGCCCACATGCTTAAATGATCATGTCTCTATGTGGGGATAAAATGGCCTTCTGAATGCGGTAATAAGCTCCAGTGTGGACCACTCTTTGGGCCCTCAGTGTCTACCCTGTCAAAAGGGTCCTCGATACCCACTGTCCTCTTCATCTTGTTAAATCAAGAAGGATGTAACCATTTGATTCCACAGGGTAGAAAAACGTGCCATTTGCAATCATGCAGGGAAGAGACTCTTACTTCATTTCCCTACTTCAATTATCAGCTTGAAAGGAGGTTCTTTATCCTTTCAAGTGGAGGGCTGTTCAAGAATAAATGTTCCAAAAATAAATACGGATACACGCAGATATACAGATACATTTTCACTTGTCTGTGCATACAGTATCTCTGGAGGCATGCCCATGGAACTGGTAACACTGGTTAAGTGGTAGAGAAGGGGGGAGGAGGGGGAGGAGAGGGAGAGGGGCAGGAGCAGGGAGTAGTGAGGTGGGGAGAAGGGTGGGGGGATACCTTATTTCATCACTTGCAAATCGAATTTCTAACCAACTGTGAACATTTCATATCATGTCTCTGTTTACCCTCTTAACACCTGTGCAGGAAATACGACGGCAGCACCGATAATAAAATTTACTACTGAGAGCTAACAATGCATCAGGCGCTCTGTAAAGTACCTGAAGTAAATTATATCATTGGCTCCTTCCAACAGCCTCTGTGGTAGGTTCTGTCCCCTTTTCACAGATACTGAACCAAACCACGCATACTGGGGGTGTCCCGTGTAATGTTTTATCAAGAATTTTGGTCTCTTAGGGGCAGTGGCCCCGAGTCACATGATTCTGGCACCACATTTGCCATAATTATTAATCAATGGAATCCTTATATAATATCTCAAAACAAAACCCAAAGGTCTTGAAGAGTCTCCTGCAAACAAACCATATCTGGCTCAAGCCACGGTGTGCTGGATACGATCTCTGTACTGGATCACAGAGACCCTACAGCACAAAGTACAGATCTTGCTCTTAAAGGTAAACTCTTTGCCTTTAGGTAGAATTACTGTGGAAAGCTTCACATTTGACCTTTACAGACACTCCGTCTACTGCTTTGATATAATAATAGCCAGAGGATTATCTTTTTATCAAGTTACAACTGTTCACCTGGTGACTCACATGAGTCTTATGCTTCATTCAAGTTGTCCAAGGAGAGGTTTGTGAAGTCCTTGAACTTTAAGAGATTCACAGCGGCTACCCCCGTCCCAAAATGCTGCATCACAGGAAAAGTTCTTTGTCCCCTTTTTCTCTGGAGCTTGTTCACCAGTAAGGCTATTAGCCCTCATTCTCACATGTTCCTTCTATGCCTTTCTGTTTCCTGTATTCATTTATTTTAAAAAGAAAGAGAAAAAGACTGGAATCCTTCTGTTTGGAGGAATCCGCACTCTAGGGCTTGCTTCCTTAAGTCCTGAATAATTTTTTAACGCATTATACTGTAATATGCTGAGTTTTAAGAGACCAAAACTTCTATGGCAGAAATGGAAATTATTTATTCTGGAAATCGTCATTGTATTTATTTATTTTTTTTTTAGGGTTGGACATCATTAGCTGTTGTATATTCACATTGTTAAACCCACATGCCCTCTGAGTGCTTAAAGTTTTAGCCTGCCTAGTAAATATTTTGATACAGGTCAGTCTAAATAACTTCCATTTCAGACTTCCCTGGTGGCACAGTGGTTAAGAATCCACCTGCCAATGCAGGGGACACGGGTTTGAGCCCTGGTCCGGGAAGATCCCACATGCCGCGGAGCAACTAAGCCCGTGCGCCACAGCTACTGAGCCTGCTCTAGAGCCCACGAGCCACAACTACTGAGCCCAGGCACCTAGAGCCCGTGTTCTGCAAGAAGAGAAGCCACCGCAATGAGAAGCCCGTGCACGGCAACGAAGAGTAGACCCCGTTCACCGCAACTAGAGAAAGCCCGTGTGCCGCAATGAAGACCCAACTCAGCCAAAAAACAAACAAACAAAAAAACTGAAAAACCTTAAAAAATAAATAACTTCCATTTCCATGTGATTGGGTGAAATTGTTTTCTTTACCATTTTCTGTTGATAAAATAATAAGAATTGCTATAATGAGTCACTATCATTCTTCCTCACTGAATTTAAGAGTAAATGGATGTAGAATCATCCATTAAATTTTATGTTGTAAGGACCAAAGGGACTTTGAGAAGAAAATCAAGACAAATGTTTGTGTACTGGAGTAGGGCTGCCCCCACTAACTTTATATTCACATCCGAGTATGTTATAGCCTATAGAAAATACACCCTGCATTCCATAAACAATATACATGATTTGCATTTCTATTACTTCATATAGAGGTAAAATACTAATCTGCTTTCAAAATTTATACTAGTAAAAAGTAGGAAATGACCTAACAAAGAACATGTGTGTTTTAGGGGCCAAACTATATTATCACCTGCAGAGGATTTTCTGTAATACACACACAGATACGTATGTACATTCATCAGCTTTAAAAATGTTCTAACCTTAATTTTAGTGATCTGCTCAGAATTCAGGGGCAGATATCTGCTATACGATGTTGAAATATGAAATACTGTAGAAGGCATGATAATTACTGCCATTTGTAGATCTTCTGAGTTGCAATGTTTTTGCTGTGAGTTCTCAAATTCCCCTACTAAAGAGAAAAGAATTACCTCGAGTTTAATGAAATTGATTGGATCAAAGCAGAAATCTCTGAAATCTGCAGAGAAATCAACAGGAAGTTGACAAAGCAGCCAGAACGTTAGTTGTCTGCTCTGAATTTCTAGCTTGTCCACCGATGTGACTGTGATGTAAAGTGCTGGCAGCCCACTAGCGAATGAGTTAGCTCAAGCCCACATCAATCCTGGTTGAGCTTTATTTTCATTCCAAATCAAATCCCACGTTTTGATAACTTTATTGGGGATGGGAGCTACGACTCAAAATTAGGTCAAAGCAACAAATCTTTTTTATTTTTCATTTTTTTATTTTTTATATTTTTTTGGTGGTACGCGGGCCTCTCACCGCTGTGGCCTCTCCCGTTGCGGAGCACAGGCTCCGGACGCGCAGGCTCAGTGGCCACGGCTCACGGGCCCAGCCGCTCCGCGGCATGTGGGATCTTCCCGGACCGGGGCACGAACCCGTGTCCCCTGCATCGTCAGGCGGACTCGCAACCACTGCGCCACCAGGGAAGCCCAACAAATCTTCATTAGGATTTTAAAACCAAATGAAATTGACAGACATGTATGTGTTTACTAAGTTAAGGTTCAAATCAGCAGATAGGAAATCAGCTAGTCGGGCGCAGGAATCCACCACAATGAGTGCTTAATGCGTATGACTTCACTAAACCTCACCCCAAGCCTATGAGTTAGGTATTATTACCATCAACAATTTACAAAGGAGGAAATCCAGGCACAAAGCGTGGAAGGAAGCTTGCTAAAATCGACTCAGCTGGCAAGTAGCGGAGCTAAGATTTGAACCGTGGCAGTTCGGCTCCTGAGCTAGTACTGCCCTACATGTGATTGAGGATTAAGGTAACAGAGTGAAATAACAAGTCATGGCAGACATCACCACAGTCTGTGCCCTCTATCCTGACCAAAGGCCAACTGGAATCATTAAGCGGTCTTTGGGTTCCTTGACCTTGAATTAACCGAAGACAAGATATCTGAAGCAGAGGCTGCTAGCTGTCTTCCTACATGCATGCTTTTCTTCTTCCTTTAATAAAGGAACCCCTGAGGTTTGGCTGGGCACCTGTCTGCCCAACAAAAAACTTTGTCAATCTCCCTAACAGCTACGAGTAGCCACGTGACTGAGTTCTAGACAGTGAGATGAGCAGAAGTGTTGTGCACAACCTCTAGGTCATGCCCTTAAAAGGAGGGCCATGCCCTTGACTTTCTTCTTGCCTTCCTGCTGTTTAGGATGTGGGCATGATGGTGGGAGATGGAGAAGCCATCCTAGGTGGTGAAATGGGAGCTATATACCAAGGTTGGCAGAACAAGATAGAAGGAACCGGGCCATCCTGGGGCCACCACAGCAGCCCCAGCTCTGGCTGGCATATCAGAGAGAAATAAACTCCTACCTTATTTAAGCCACTGTCACTTTGGCCTTTTTGATAGCCATCAAAACGTTATCCTAACTGATACATGTAATTTTTTTTATCATTTAAAGTAAGCTCAGGTACTAGCCATCAAAACGTTATCCTAACTGATACATGTAATTTTTTTTTATCATTTAAAGCAAGCTCAGGTACTTCACAGGGAATAAGACTCCTGCTCCATAATGCATATCTTCCATTTCCTGAGATTTTAAGAATTCACGAGCAAGGTTCTGTTCACGTTTGATGCTTGTTTTTTCAGGCCACTGTTATAATGAAAGATTGTCACCGTTGCCCAGTTGTCTATTATGAAACAAGTGCAAGTGTTAATAGAGCTATTAAACAACAAAACCCTAGCTTAGAAACTTGAAAAATTTCCAGAAGTCTGTGTTTATACACAGTTGAAGCAATACCACTTAATTTGTATATCTGGTCTATGACTTTTAGTTTTCAACACGCCCTTTAGGTACACCTGCCAACACCTGAGGTGGGGTTTCTCAACCTCAGCACTATTGACATCTGGCCCAGATAATACTTCGTTGCTGGGCCTGTTCTGTGCATTGCAGGATACTTGGTAGCATCCCTGGCTTCTAAGTAATAGGTGCCAGTAGCACCTGCCCCCTGGTCATGGCAATTAAAAATATCACCAGACACTGCTAAATGTCTCCTGGGGGGACAAATCAACCCCAGTGGAGAACCGTGTATCTCCTCCAGCCTAGGTTGCAGATTTTGAGAAAGCACACTATGACTTTAAATTCTAGCTGGGACACAGACAGGTAGGTCCTTAATATACCTTCAATGATAGTGGTGCCCTGGTCATTACCAGGAGCACGAGCTGATTCTTAATTTTTTAATTAAGAAGTTCACTGAGGGGCTTCCCTGGTGGCGCAGTGGTTGAGAGTCCGCCTGCCGATGCAGGGGACACGGGTTCGTGCCCCGGTCCGGGAAGATCCCACATGCCGCGGAACGGCTGGGCCCGTGAGCCATGGCCGCTGCGCCTGCGCGTCCGGAGTCTGTGCTCCGCAACGGGAGAGGCCACAGCAGTGAGAAGCCCGCGTACCGCAAAAAAAAATTTAAAAAAAGAAGTTCACTGAGCTTTCGATAAGAAAATTCACCAGGCAGTAAAAAAAAAGTCATAGGCATAATTCCAATCACATTTAACTATTAGTCCAACTTCCTCTATCCAAGGTTAAGATGGAAATAATTGCCTATGTGAAGTAAAAAAAAAAAAAAAAAAAAAAAAAAAAAAAAAATCCTCCATGTCTGAATGGGATTCTTTTGCAGAAACTCTAATGACAGAAGAAAATTTGACCCTGTCAGAATGGAGAACATTGCCCCATTAAACTTCCAATTCCTTTAGCCTTTCTATGTTGCTGGCACCATATTTTTCAGACATTTGGACACTGTATATGCGTAATAAGTGAGAATTATTTGCAGGTATCTTCAAATATGTAAGCTTTTTTAGCCCTACCAGTCAAGTTCTTCTACCTTGATAGCCTTCGCAATACTTCACATACCTATGGATCTACTTTTTATTTTATTTTCATCGAAGTAGAGTTGATTTACAATGTTGTGTTAGTTTCAGGTGTACAGCAAAGTGATTCAGTTATACATATATGTATCTATTCTTTTTCAGATTTTGTTCCCCTTATAGGTTATTACAAAATATTGAGTATAGTTCCCTGTGCTGTACAGTAGGTGACAAATAGAAACTTTTCTATGTTCCACGGAATCAGCTCATTCCGAGCAAATAATATCTTCAAAATCTCTTTCCTACTAGAGAGAGCGAGGAAGAAGTGTACTGTAAAAAGATACGTCAGGCCCGTCACCTGTCCTGAGATGGGGCTTCGGGGGTGAGGTGAGGAAAAGGCTGTCACCTTACGTTTCTTTCAGATCACTGCACTCATTAGGAAGGTCCCCAGTGCCTTCTGCATAACTAATGGTTGTCAGGGCGTGGGAAGCCAATCAGCTTGATGTTCATTCTCATCAACAGGGCAGAAATAATACCCCAAGGGTGGGACGAAATTTCATTGTTTGAATTGAGAGAATTCTCTCTTTGCTGATTCCTGGAGTGGGTGGAATCCAAGACATATCTTTTTCTCCCTTTCAATACACGTGCTTTAAAACGCTTAGCTGATTACTGTAATCCATCATTTCCAGCAACCGAAAAACTCCATTATTTCAATCTGAGCCTTTTACCATTCATGGGGGAGGCGGAGGAGGCCGGGGTGGGGGTGGGGAAGGCAGGAAGGGTGACCTGCTATTCATAGGAAATTATTTTTGAAAATGGAAACTAAAGGCAGCATACTGCGGAGACGGGGGTCATTCAGCCCCTGTCTAACACACTGAGTAAGAATCAAGGATGGACACTGTCATAGCTACTCATATGCCAGAAGGTGCAAAACCAAAGACTGGTTTCAGATACTAAGGACTCGATTCAATTAATGGCTAAATGCAGAATTCAAATTTTTTCTTCTATCCTTTTCCTCCCACTTAAGTTCACTGTGCCATTATTTTAAAATTTTGAAAAGCGATCTAGAGACATTTGTTCTTCAGTGAGATTCACTCACATGCAAAACATCATTACTTTCCCGTTCCTACTGAGATACAAAGACCAATAGTACCAGACCACTCTGGAAAAGGTTTGGTTCCTCTTCTGTTTTGTTTGTTTTTAGTACAGTGGGGCACAGCTTCAAAGGCCTGGTTCAGGAGTGATCCAATCATCTCAATAGGATGGGAGTTTGGATCCGCAAACTGTTTGGCACAAACCGGCCTGTTGAGTCAAGACCGAAGGAGTTGGGACTTCCCTGGTGGTCCAGTGGTTAAGAGTCAGTCTTGTAATACAGAGGACGCCAGTTCGATCCCTGGTCGGGGAGCTAAGATCCCACTTGCCGCGGGGCAGCTAAGCCCGTGTGCCACAACTAGAGAAGCCTGCGCACGGCAACAAAGAGTCCACGTGCCTCAACTAAGACCCAAGGCAGCCCAAAAAAAAGACCAAAGGAGTTGGCACCTAGTTGGTCCTTCTTGAGTTTGCCAGAAGGGAACCGAAAGGAGGAGAACACTCCCGTTATCCTTATTGGGTCAGCCCAGTGATGATAAAATTGCTGGGTGTGACCCACCAACAGATCATGAAATGAACTGGGCTCAACCAGCACTTTTTTTTTTAAAAATAAAAGGTGAAATAAAATAGGATAGACTAGAAAATACCAGACATGGTACATGGTGAAGATTGTGTCATTTACCTATCTTAATTGATCAACCAACCTATCTCTATATATTTTACACTGTCATTTAACACACACATATACATACACGTTTATAAACACATGAAATTACTCTGGGTTTTTGTCCAAAAGTTTGAAGGACACCAACTCAGTACGTGTTTCCACCTATTTTGTTATGATCAAGCATTTTAAGAGTCCAAGTCTATTAAAACCAACACACAACATAGCTGCATATATCTTTTTCCTTGTGCATATTTAAAATTCTTTCTTTAAAAATCTCTTTAATCCCGTCAACCTGAGCAATTGGAAAACAAAACAAAAAAGAGTCCAAGCTGGTTACCACCTTCAAGAGGGTAAGATAATCACTTCTTTGCTAGCGGGTGTATTGGGATCACTCTCGTTCTTCAATGGCACAAATAAAGGTAGTCGTGTTGGAATTCAGCTGTTTGCAAAAGGATTTAGAAAGCATCATGGATCTAATCTGAGAGGAGTTGATAGCATCATCTTGAGAATGTCAACCGCACAATCTGACCTATGAGACTTCTCTGTCCTCCTTCCGAGTAGAGAGAAGTTTTTCCAGTTGATCAAAGGAATCCTTATGAATCAGTGTATACGACTCCCCAAGACTCCAAGACTGTAATAGAGACAGCAATATCATTTAGCTTGAGTCAGTAATGATTTCCCAAAGGTCTAACTGCAGGTTTATCCCAGCTCTCCAGTAAAATGAAAATGACTTAAATGTATTCCGTGTGCTAAGCACATAGGAACATCCTGGTTGGGTTATTGATGCATAGACACAAAAATCCAGTTTCTCAAAATGGATGCAGTTTTTCTCAAATTCATTTCCCTTTGTTATTACTTGTTCTAACATATGGTGTGCTACCCTGAAAAGGGGCCACCATTGCTACGGAACAATGAGTCAATTAAGAACTTTCTAACTATGAAATCTCTTAAGTGGACATTTCTATTTAAAATAGCAAAGCCCTTAAGTCAGATGGAGAAAGACAAATACGGTATGATATCACTTATATGTAGAATCTAAAGAATACAACAGTGAATATAACAAAAAAAGAAGCAGACTCACAGACATAGAGAACAAACTAGTGGTTGCCAGTGTGTGTGTGGAGGGGCAACATAGGAGTGGAAATTAAGAGGTACAAATTACTAAGTATAAAATAAGCTATAAGGATGTACTGTACAGCATGGGGAATATAGCCAATATTTTATGAGAACTATAAATGGAGTATAACCTTTAAAGATTGTGGATCACTGTATTGTACACCTGTAACTTATATAAGATGGTACAGCAACTGTACTTCACTAAAAAAACAATGTTTAAAAAAAGTAGGGGCTTCCCTGGTGGCGCAGTGGTTGAGAGTCCGCCTGCCGATGCAGGGGACGCGGGTTCGTGCCCCGGTCCGGGAAGATCCCACGTGCCGCAGAGCGGCTGGGCCCGTGAGCCATGGCCGCTGCGCCTGCGCGTCCGGAGCCTGTGCTCCGCGACGGGAGAGGCCACAACAGTGAGAGGCCCGCGTACCGCAAAAAAAAAAAAAAAAAAAAAAAAAAAAAAAAGGCACAAATTAAAAAAATAATAATAATTAAAAAAAAAAAAAAAAAAAAAAAGTAAAATAGCAAAGCCCTGTTAGAGATTTTGACCAGTTTCTTCCCACACGCCCAAAGAAAATGAACACACACACACACTCATGAGTGTAAACAGATGTAAACGGACCGCTTGTAAAGGTTTCTCTTGTCTCCGCCCTCAACCCTTCCCCCAGTGAATTTTGAAGCCTGCATCACCCTGGAGGAAACTGTAATTCAGACTCACTCTCCAGCTCAATATTAAGTAGTCAACCTCACAGCTTGCCAGCAAGAAGTGGACTGCTTTTTTATCACTGAATCTTATTACCTCACTCCCTATCTCAGCAAACTGCCTCTGAACGACTTGGCTGAAAAATTGTATGGTAACAGGTCTAGTCCAGAGAAATCATCTACTCTATTCTGGTGGTTGGAAAGCACTTAAAACAAAAATTTAGCCAAACCATGTATTTATACGATGCAAGTCTCAAAAAGTCTAGGAAGAATCACCATTTCCTCAGATATTACAGATGACAAATAAAATATTGTTAAAAAGGGATTTCAACATCTGAGGATTGCTGGAGGGAGGTGAGAAGAGGCACATATTTAGCGGGAAGGTCATCTCGAACCCGAGCTTTTGATGGTTTAGTACTTGGTCGTGTTTCTGAGAAATGTCCTTGTTAAGTGCTATTTCCTTGAATGGGGAAAGGCACCCTGCGGGCTCCGCACACACTGCAACAGTCATGTTATGTACTAGCAAATATGAACTCTCTGCTTGTCAGTAACGCACGTAGGTAACAAACATTTAGGATTTCTGTTGTAAATAACGGATGTTATTGTCTTACACAATATAATTTGGTATAACATTTGTAAAGAGCCATCATTAGCGGTTTTACGACTGTAAATCACCTCTCCAACGGCAGAACTGGCAAGACACACATAGACAATAGCCTCTAGGCATGCTCTGTGAGCATCTGTTAGAGTAATTTGCAGTTTTTATTGGTGAATTCACAGTTCCCTGACATGGCTCCTTATAAATAAGGCTGGAGCAATTCTTGGTGAAGCTAAATTCCCCTTTCTTATGAAGGCATTCTCTTTTCTACAATGAATTCTAAATAATGGATTTGTCTTGTCATTTTTAAAACATAATTCTGATTTCAAATTCTGTGAGTTTCCAAGCGTTGTTTTATTATTGAGTTTTGTAGACTCTTTTCCATAAATATTCAGTTAACTATCTAGATAGTCATTTTAACTGAGTAAGAAAAAAACCAAAACATTCAACTAAACATAATAAAATAAAAATATCTGGGGCTTCTCTGGTGGCGCAGTGGTTGAGAATCTGCCTGCTAATGCAGGGGACACGGGTTCGTGCCCCAGTCCGGGAGGATCCCACATGCCGTGGAGCAACTAGGCCCGTGAGCCATAGCTACTGAGCCTGCGCGTCTGGAGCCTGTGCTCCGCAACGGGAGAGGCCGCGACAGTGAGAGGCCCGTGCACCGCGATGAAGAGTGGGCCCCCCCTCGCTGAAACTAGAGAAAGCCCTCGCACAGAAACGAAGACCCAACACAACCAAAAATAAATAAATACATTTATAAAATATATATATATTTTTTGATTTTTTAATTAAAATTTTTTTTTAGTTTTAACAAATTTTTATTTTACTTTTTATTGCGGTATAGTTGATTTACCATATCATGTTAGTTTCAGGTGAACAGCACAGTGATTCAGTTATACACACACACACACACACACACACACACACACACACACACAAATATATATTCTTTTTCAGATTCTTTTCCTTTATAGGTTATTGCAAAACGCTGAGTATAGTTCCCTGTGCTGTACAATCCCTCTTTCATAACTTAATAGTAAGAAAAATGAAATGAAATAAACATTGGGCAATACTCACCACCAATAATTAATTATTACAGGGATTGCACAGATTCCATCCACTATAAAAAGAATACCCAGCAAATTAAATTAACTTTCTCTGCCTCTCTTATCTTTATTCAGGGCCTCTCTGTTTCCATTAAGCCTTTCAGGGGACCTTATTAAGGCTTTAAAGATTAAACAAGAAGTCAGATTAACTTTTTAAAATGGAAGTGAGATTCTGTCATTTCTCTGCTCCAAACATTCCAGTGGTTCCTAGGATACTTGCAGGAAAGCCCAAGCCCTTGCTAGTCTCCTCGAGCCTCTGTAAGCTCTTCTCCCTTCCTCACCTCCAGCCAGCCACTCCTCTTGCCGTCACCTCCCCAAGCCAAGCCCATCCTCCCCTCTGGGCCTTGTAGTAACTGCTCCCTTTACCCAGAACTGCACCTTCTCAGGGAGAACTTTCTCTGACCATCCTACCTTCGATGGTCTCTTTCCAACCCCCCTTACATAGCTTAGTTTTTTCATGTTATTAAATAATATAGAAATAAAATTATATATTCCATAAAAATATATATTATACACTTCTACAATGTTATTATATGTGTGTATATATTATATACACACTGCATAATTATTTGTATATCATCTGTCTTTATCTCTAACACGTAAGCCCCATAAGGACAAGGACTTTGTTCTGTTCACTGTTGTTCCCCAGACCTAAAAGGTACTCAGTGTATCACAGCTGCTTCATAAGTGTTTGTTGAATGAATACATAAACTTTCTTTTTACCCCAGGGGTACATACACCTCATAATAGCTTCTCAGACTGCTCATCAAATACTTAATGCTACTCAGATCCTTTTATATTTAATCCCCATTTCATAGCATCTCAATGTCCTCTGACGCTAATGGAGAAGAATGAAAATTATCTAAGGGGCAGTGAATCTGTAGCCACGAAGATCATTTTTCTAATTGACCTCTTCTGTTAGGAAACTAAATAGATGCAACAAAAATGTGAATGCTCATTTTACTTCTTGATAAAACTACTGAAAACATTCTCCATCAGCAGCTATTATTTTGTTAATCATACCTAAGTGAATGATATTTATGAAACCAATAGTGCAATGCAACAGTACAAAGGGCTGTTCCATTAAACACCGTTTTCAATGACCCAGTTAAATAAGATGGTGTGCACTTCTTCTCCAACAGCTGGTGCCCTAAGATAAATTTAATTCATTAATCTCCCTTGTAAGGTTGAAAATAAGGAACCATCCTCAAACTTCAATCATTCCGCAAGTGAACTTAGTAAGTAGCCAAACTGAAATATGTACTTAAAAGACTACGGTCATATTTGTATCTCATATGAGGATTTCACAGCTCTTTCTTAATAACTTACAGGATACGTAACTTAAAATTTTTGAAACAACTCTACCAATATTTATTCATTGTAACACAAGATGTTTGGGAGCCTTGGACAAAGGCCCATCTTGTGTGTGACCATGAGAATGACTTCAGTGCAACTCAAAGCATCATGACTCTTATCTTTCTCCCTTAGCAAACTTACTCCCTCTAATAAATTCGATTTTTTCTTTATAAGTGTTCCATGCTCATTATAGAAAGCTAGAAGAACATAGACAAGTGGGGGAAGAAAAAACCCCAAACCACAATGACAGTTCCCATCATTACCCAAAGACAACTGCTATGAACATTTTGGTGAACTTTCATTTTATTCCTTTTTCATGTCCAAATGCCTTTAAAAAAAGACATTAATTACTATGAAAGGCTTGTAATCCAAGGCAAGTCTTAGTATGACACCAGTGATGATATTTTTAAAATACCACATTTTCGAGTGATAAAAGTAACAGTTGGGAGATAGACCGGAGTGCTTTAAAAATTAACATTTTTCATAAAAATGAAAAACAATTTGGCCAAAAATAGTGTCAAAAATAACTTTCACATACCGAAAGCATGCCTACATGTTAAAAGCATTTGCAAGAGTACACAGTTTTTTTTTTTCCTGAGTAAAATTTTCCCCTGCTTTTCTTTTGGCAAGTACCTACACAGTACATACAAAATTAGTGAGCAAAAAAAGTAATTTGTATGAGTCACCTTGCCTTTGAGACAAAATAGTTACCAAAAATCCACATAACCCATTAATTCCTGCCTCCATACTCTAGTAAAGATTGACAGCCAGAGTTTGGACCTAATCGTTTTTATTTCTTTATTTATTTGTATATCATTCTACCTCTGGGTTATCCGACTCCCTAACTATTCTGTTTCCCGTTCCTATAATAGAGCTGATTTCCCTGATATCCTCACCACTGCCTTTCCTGGGACCTACCAATTCATGAATCTTTCAACTGAACATCCCCGAGCCTAATTCCATTCAAGTTAAAAGAGAAGCAACTGATCTGACTGACTCATTCCTGGATACTTAAGGCAGGGACCTAGAATTTGCATATGGATGAGTCATTTTGACTGGAAAGTCCTGCGTGGGAAGAAGGTACCCAAGGGTGAACGTAACAGAGGATGAGGAAATCGTGAAGGCAGTAGTTGCCAATCAGCTCAAGACATGTGAATGGTTGGTATCCCTTAGTCAAGTGCTTTGATACCTTAAGATAGGTTCTATGGTCCAAACATCCCTTACAAGACTTTTTCCAACATTTTCATCTCTTGCAGCTGAAAATATCTCCATTCACTTGTGTAGATCTACCAGTTTTTCTGGGGTCACATCTGAACATGGTTCTGTTGAAGTTGATCTCCTTGTCCAAAGCTCCAGGCATTAACCTCATGATAAAAACTTCCAAGTGGTGTCAAGCATTCAGTACCAGAACAAACAAGATAGCTTCACCTTTGTTCAAATGATGTGTCTGATGATAAAAATCATGCATGTTTATGGTAAAAAATGGAAGTCCATAAGGTAAAAGTCACTTGAAATCCTAATGACCCTGAGATAACAGTTAACATTTGTATCCTTCCTGATTTTTCCCCTGTATGCACACATTTTTACAAAGCACGGGGTCACACCATTCATGCAGATTTGTAACCTGATTTATATTCTCATGAATTGTATGAAACACTCATTTAACTCTGGCATCTAGCTGGGGGAGTTCACCAAGGGAAGATGGCTAAGAATCATTGCTTTATCCATATTATTAGTAGTTCACTTAATTTAGAGATTATTCATTTGGGCTCCAAGTCATCATATGTGTAAACGATGGATTCTAAAAAATAATAATAATTGATTTGAACACATAGGTATCTCACTTTACTTTGGCTAAATTTAAAAAATTATAAAGGTGTAAATTAATGGTAAAAAAAAAAATAGAACAAAGGATATAAACTGAGAAATGAAAGAATGCCTCTCACTTACTCTCTCTCTTCTCCCACCCCAGTCCTTTTCATTCCTTGTGCTAATCACTGTTCAGAACTTATCTGTGGGGAAATTATCTCCACACATGCAAGCATTTTGTGTGCACATACAATGTACCACCTCCTTAAAAAATATATAAACGGGATCATGTCACACATATTGTCGGTAGCCAGCTTTTTGTTTTTTAAAATCTAACAATATATCTCAGACATCTTTTCATATAAATTCTAAAAGATCTCCTTTATCCTTTTTTAATAGCTCTGGAATTTTCCATCGAATGTCCTATGGTTCATTTCACCAGTTCGCTACCTATTTAATTTGTTTTCATATATTTATGCGGAGAGCACAGCCTTGTCCATACACCTTAGTGTTACTTGCTCAAGTGTATTGGTAGATTAAATTCCTAGAATGGGAATTGAAGGTTTCAGTTCACAAAATAACAGGGAGCATTGTGTTTCTCTGTAACTTAGAGAATTCATTTCTTATTGACATCTTTAGTAGAATATTTAACGTAGGTCTTGCCTCATGTAAACCCCACAATGGCTCACAATAGAAAAAGAGAAGGATGGGCTTCCCTGGTGGCGCAGTGGTTGAGAGTCCGCCTGCCGATGCAGGGGACACGGGTTCGTGCCCCGGTCCGGGAAGATCCCACATGCCGCGGAACGGCTGGGCCCGTGAGCCATGGCCGCTGAGCCTGCGCGTCCGGAGCCTGTGCTCCGCAGCGGGAGAGGCCACAACAGTGAGAGGCCCGCGTACCACAAAAAAAAAAAAAAAAAAAAAAAAAAAAAAAAAAAAAGAGAAGGAAAAGATGGGGATGAGACAGAGTGCCCTGGAGAAGACAGGTAGCTGAGGGCAGAGATGGCTGTGTATGCGTGGGAATCTCCAACTCCAGGGGGCTCATCTCAGTTGATTCTTGCAGAGGTGAGGAGAAAGGTGTTAAGAGTAGGGAGGGGTGTAGCCTGAGAGCTGTAGAAAACCGTTTCTCTCTTCAGGTGTAAAGAAACAGTTGAGGAAGTGTCAGAAAATTTGGGGGGCATTTCCCAAGCAAGAGGAAAAAGCCATGTATCATTTTTAAAATAATCTGCAAGAAAATAAAATTTCCCTTTCATGGGCTGCCCAAATTCCAGAGAGCTTCAGGCCTGAATTCAAATCTATCTCACACAGTTTCCCCTTAGTATGAATAAAAGACTCTTATGTGAACGTTTGTCCTATTTGGATCAAAATATAACACTGTCTCTCAATAAAATAATTGACATTAAAAGAGAAGCCCATCTCATAAAGCGGGTGGCTCACAGATGGGAAAACTATTCTATCTGAAATAATTCCAAACTTTTTAATATGAGACTAATGACACAGGGGTTTTATGCCTGGGAAGTTTTATTATTATTATGCATGAAAATCAGGATTGGGTTTTCACATTAATTCCAGTGTTAACCTTTTACATCAAACCATCTAGTCTTTTTGGACCTCTATCTTCCACTCTCTGCCCTCAGAAATGCTGCTCTAGACTTTCTTTTGTGGCAGTTAGATCTATACCTAAGGTGACAGAAAGGAACACAATAGCTCTGCAATCTTGCTCCTGTCAAGCTTAACCGTTTAATTCTAAAAAGAGAATTATGTCATGGCAGTTACCCACATTAGCTAGCGAGACCAACTATATTTGAAAAAAGCTTTATTGCACACCTTACATTTACAAAGAGGTCCATTTTAACCTACGGTCAAAATCGGATCTGTGTCATAATCAAAGTCTCATCAGATATCTCTTAGACCATTTGACACTAGCTCTACAAACAACATAGTTTTTCAACAATATGCTTTCATCCAAGACTGATGAGCGATTACACTTGGTGGTGGCTTCTGGGAGATACCATGGTCAACAAGTCAGCTTATGCCCACCAAGGAGTTTACAGCTAAGGGAGACGGCTGATGCCTAAATCAACAGGAAATTCTAAATATCCAAGGAGATCAAAGGAAGCGGAAACTAATCCAGTTCTGGAGTGGAAGGGGAATGCAGAGGCTATTAAAAAAGCAAACAGACAAACAAACCTATAGGGAGAGACTGCAGGTTTCAGTTAAACTTTATCCTGAGAGCAATGGGGAGCCACTAGGGCTGACAGTGAGATGATGAGATATGCCTTCTAGAAAGATTACGGCTGCAGGACGGGAAGACGGGACCATCAGGGGTGACACTGGAGACAGGAAGACCTGAGAGAGGCCACTGTTGTAACCCAGAGGACTAATGATGGAGACTCGAACAAGCTTATTGGCAGTTGGGAAAAAAGGAAAACATGCATTTAGGAGAGAGGTAGGAGGAAGAATCATGCAGGGTAACTGGTTAGAAGTGGAAGGTGGAGAAGAGGCAGTAATGGAAAATGATGCAGCAAATACTGTCATTCCTGCCCCCTCTCCTGCCATCACCTTGCCTTTATCACTTCAGCACCTGCCTTCCCACTGCCGGCAATGCGCCTGCATCTGCCAAGGGCTTCCTCTGGCCACGGGAGCCTGCTTTGACCACCTGTGTAATAAGACCAGGGTGTTGGGAAATTGACTCTCCTGGGAGCAGCTTGGATCTCACCTCTCTCAGTCCCTCCAGTGGAACACCTTGAGGTGTGTGTCCTCCATGGCTTCCCAGAGTTCCCCCAGTGACATTAATCTCCAGTCGTCTACATAGGTAACCTGTTTGAGAAGGAACCTTTTGTTGACTGCCTGCCTTTCCCTGGCCCGCTTTGCCGTCCCTCTCCCAAGCTTTCCTGGTCTTGGCTTCCTACAAAACTCCTTGCATAAATCCTTGCCTTGGGATCTGTTTCTGGAGGAACGCAGACAAATGGGATCAAACCTTATGATTTGTGCCATGGGAGGTGATGACGGTACTCAGCAAGCTAGGAAAAAAAGATAGGGCAGAGGGTTTTAATCAGTTTTAATTATCTGGGGAGGGGAGGGATGGAGACAGCAGGGGTGGGGTGGGAAATACGTTTAGTTTGGGACCTGTTGAATTCAGAGAACTTGCGAGACCCCTGTGCGGGACGTCTCAGTGGAACACTCCAGAGGAGGACGTGAGGAACCAGGGATCTCATGAAGCCGGTGCAAAGACCGCCCATACTTTTGCGCTTCTAGCTCACACCTTCCTTTTCTGGATGATAGATGGAGAAGAGAAGTGGGAAGGACTTTGCTAAAGGAAACACACTACATGAGGGAGAACAGCCCCCAGCTGAAGCCCTTGACAGTCATTCCAAAAACCACATGGAGGAAGGGCTGTGGTGTGACGTGGGGCGGGGATGTCTCTCTCACCGCAGAGAGGTCCCCATTCGGCCTACATATGGGAATACAGAATGGATCCGTCTGAATGAAAAATAGATGGTCTAGTTTGTAAGCGGAATGGCTTTTCTTTTTTTCTACACTGGTTACTGGAGGGCAGTTGCTGCCCTGCAAAGGAATAAACACAAAGAAGAAATTGCATGAAATGAGAATATGTATTTTTGATAGCAAAGGGATGGAAGAACGTATTGTATATACAGAAAAGGCCTTGTAGATTGAATTAGCTGGTCCCAAACTGAAGCCAGGGTCACCACATGGCAATTTTCAAACAAATACTCTCCATCGTCCATTACACATACTCAAGAATTTGACCTTTTATAGCACTATTCATTCTCCAGGCATCTCAACAGTTTTTGCAAAAGTAAAAATACAACCACAGGCCCTGCAGAGGCCTTATAAATGGCGTGCAGAAAATTTTATGTTCTGCTTACAGGAAGATATCAGGCCAGGGCCGAAGTGGTCACAGCCTCAGGGACCTAACCTGAGAAACACCTGAGAAACAAAGTCCTCAAACAGGATTTTTTTCTTTTCCTGTATATTTTATTACAAGATATTGAATATAGTTCCCTGTGCTATAAAGTAAGTTCTTGTTGTTTATCTATTTAATATACAGTAGTGTGTATCTGCTAATCCCAAACTCCTAATTCCAACCCCTTCCCCTTTTGTAACCACAAGTATGTTCACTTAGCCATAAAAAAGAACGAAATAATGCCATTGGCAGCAACATGGATGGACCTAGAGAGTATCATACTAAATGAAGTAACTCATTCAGAGAAAGACGAATATCGTATATTACTTATACATGGGATCTAAAATATGACACAAGTGAACGAATTTACATAACAAAAAACTGGTTTTAAAAAACTAATTTATTTATTTATTTTTGGCTGCATTGGGTCTTCGTTGCTGCGCGGGCTTTCTCTAGTTGCGGCAAGTGGGGGCTACTCTTTGTTGCGGTGCGCGGGCTTCTCACTGCGGTGGCTTCTCTTGTTGCGGAGCACGGGCTCTAGGCTCGCAGGCTCAGTAGTTGTGGATCGCGGGCTCTAGAGCGCAGGCTCAGTACTTGTGGCGCACGGGATTAGTTGCTCCACGGCATGTGGGAACTTCCCGGACCAGGGCTCGAACCCGTGTCCCCTGCATTGGCAGGCGGATACTTAACCACTGCGCCAGCAGGGAAGCCCCCAAAACTGGGTTTTTAAAAGGGCTTTTGGATGTCACCATTTCCCGCAAAGTACAAACACGAAAGTGTTGATGATTATCTTCAATACCAAGCGACTCAAACCCGGTGCTATCTGGGCATAGATAAAGGGACTTAGGCCCAGTGACCACAGTTTCGGCCTCTGTCTTTGTGGCTTTCCATAGATAGCTCAGGTGAGGCATCTAAAGGCTGGAGATAAATTTCTCCTTTGGAAAGGTTACCACAATTAAACCCCTTCAGTACGTGAACACCACAACTGCTGGTCTGCAGAGACTTGATTAGTCACATTTTTGAGAAGGATTAACTTGGACACGAAGACCTTTCTCTTCAAAGAATTTTTAATGGAGTCAACAGCCCCCCTTTGGAATTCACCTACACTGTGACTGAGACCCAACTAAGTCTGGTGAGGAACAAGTGGAGCTAGTTGCGAGCACATCAGTTTTAGCCTCAAATAACATTATCCGGGTCAGGAAGCTGTGGAACAACAAAAACTTCTCCCTCTAGTAAACAGCTGGACAGACTACATAGCTCACCTTTTGTAAGTACATCAGAGAAATGCTATGAGCAGTGCAGAATCCTTGCCCGATTTGAAACAGAACGGGAATCAGAGATATCAACCTGTATGTGTGTCACTAAATTCGGGGCAATTTTGTGCTACAAATGGAAATGTTCCTGTAAACTAAAAATTGTCTACTTGAAACACAGCTGGATGGGCTTCCCTGGTGGCGCAGTGGTTGAGAGTCTGCCTGCCGATGCAGGGGACGCGGGTTCGTGCCCCGGTCCGGGAAGATCCCACGTGCCGCGGAACGGCTGGGCCCGTGAGCCATGGCCGCTGAGCCTGCGCGTCCGGAGCCTGTGCTCCGCGACGGGAGAGGCCACGACAGTGAGAGGCCCGCGTACCACAAAAGAAAAAAAAAAAAAAAGAAACACAGCTGGCATCATCATCCCTGTCATCGTCTCTGAAGTGAAGATGCACGCGTATTGATGGCCTGGAGGTGGCCACGTGGCATTGAGACCCACCTATGTGTGAATAAGACAGTTAGCCCCAACACAGCTTGATGACTTTTCACAAAATTACCCATGCATGTCAATCAGCAGCCAGATCAAGATACGAAACGGTCCATCTTCCCAGATGCCCTTGTGCCCACTTCTTGGTCCCTACCATCCCCAATACTGTCCTTCAAGGATTATGTCCCTTCCCCAACACTTAGTGGGTGTGGTAGAATTTCTAGTAGACTAAACTGATGTTCTCCATACCAGCATATAGTTTTGGCTCCACAAGGAAAATAAAGAAACCTCATTTGAGGTCCCAGGACCACTACAGATGGCCGTTTTTGAAAAAGAGGGGATGTGGAAGAAGCTTGAGGCTCTTCTATTCTCTTTCTACTAGAAGCTTAGCTAGGGCTAAACCCGGGTCCTCCTGATTCCCAGTCGAGAACTTCTCCTTTTGCATTGCTGATCAGGTCTCCACTCAATTCAGTGTTTCTGTGTCTTATTTAACCAGGAGGTTTTAACCAGGTTCATGAAACTATTTCTACATCTCAGACAATCCATTAAAGGTTACTGAAAAGAAACATTGTTTCTTTAAGTTTCTTGATTGAAAGAAACATTCCAGGTGACTATGATTACTAGATATCGAGGCATTAAGGAAAGAAAGAAAAGAATTAAAAGGGAAGAGGAGGATGAAATTAGCATTATATTAACAAACAATACATTCTTATCATGTCACTGCTTTGAAATATCTTATTTAAAGGACTACTCTTTATTCCTAACTAAAAGAAGGCCATCCATCAGTAATACTTCAAATGTCAACTGGGAGTATGTATGGGCAAACCCTGGAGCGATAATGCTGCTTTGCTCACTGCTGGTGACACATATCTGACTTAGGAGGCAATGTGACAGGGCAGAAAGAGAGAAAATGCACTGTGGAGTTCTGGGTTTGAATTCACGGGCTGCCACTCACCAACTCGATGATTCTGAACAAGTTATTACAGGCATATCTTGCTTTATTGTGCTTCGCAGATATTGCTTTTTTTTTTTTTTTAACAAATCGAACGTCTGTGGCAACTATGCATTGTCAGATGATGGTTAGCATTTTTTAGCAATAAAGTATCTCTTAACTAATGTATGTATGTTGTTTTTTAGACATAATGCTATTGCATACTCAATAGACTACAGTATGGTGTAAACATAACTTTTATATGTACCGGGAAACCAAAAAATTTGTGTGACTCACTTTATGGTAATATTCGCTTTATTGTGGTGGCCTGGAACTGAACCCACAATATCTCTGAACCCACGAAACCCGTAATGTCTCCGCAAAAGGTACAAACTTCCAGTTATAAGATAAAATAAATTCTGGGGATGAAATGTACAGCACGGTGACTGTAGTTAACAATAAGACCACATTGCAGGTTTGAAAGTTGCTAAGAGAACAGATCTTAAAGGTTCTCACGAGAAAAAAAATTTGTAACAGTGTGAGGTGATGGATGTTAACTGGACTTATTGCAGTGATCATTCTGCAAAATATGTATATCAAATCATTAGGTTGTACATCTTAAACGAATACAATGTTATATGTCAATTATTATCTCAGTAAAACTGGAAAAAGGGTATTAAATCTCTCTGAGCCTCCATTTAGTCACCTGTAAATTGAGCATAATTCCTATGTCTCAATGGGTTGTTTTCAAAATTAAATGAGATCACACAGACCCAGGGCCTGACAATTCAGCAGGTCCTTGATAACTATTAACTTCCTCCTCCGTACAGGATGAATCTGTTTAATCAAAAAGGAGCTTAGGCCACAAAATGATACACACCAAACAACGCCCAATGTTCTACCGTATATCCATGACTTAGTCTGAATTTTAAAAGAATCTGCTGTGTTTGAAAAAGGATTGAAGAAAACACTTTGCTGTAATCCAGGAAATCTTGGTATGTCTCTCTCTCGAGATATGAGTCGGGAAGTCTTAACATAAACAAAGGTGACATGCACATCTTTTAAACCCACTGCCTGAGAGAGGTCATTCCTATCTGGGCAGCTGCAAGGCAGGCCAAGAGTTAGTCACTGGTGTCACTGTAATGCAAGGCACCATTAATTTAGATTTCAGAAAAGTGTACATGACATGGTACAACTTGTATTAGAGTGATGGGAGGAACACAGAGAGAGGAAAATGGATCAAGAATTGGCCTGGGGACAAGGCAGACCATTCTAAACGTGCCTCTTTATTTAACATCAAACCTGATGGGCATATCAAGTCTTGAACTAAATTTTGCCCCTGTTCTTTACTTCTTGTTTGGATGTTATGAACGATAACAACGAAAAGAGTTTCTTTTTTTAAAGGGAATTTAGCAAATAATGGGTGAAGGGATTTACAAATACAACTGCTGATGTGTTTTACATTGTCTGACTCTAAGCTCCATCTGAAATAACAAACAGAAGCATCGGTGACTCCAAACACAGTGAAAGAGTTCCACAGAGACCTGCATTTTCCTTCACACCCGCTCTGCTAGTGTTTTTGTTTTTTGGCTTAATACAGAGCAAACATACTGTGACTTCAAGATCATAATAAAACAGAATTGAAGCTCCACATTGCTTAAAAGCACTACCGAGACGTAAATCCTTCTCTCCATAGCCTTTGCTTCGGAAAGACGACGGGAAAACAGAAATAGCTGCAGGTACATGGCAATGGGTCTACTCCTTACCCAGAACTGCCCTTTGTGCCCTGAAAGACACCTGACCTCAGAATCTTTCCTCTATTAGTGTAAATCTTTTACAAAATGAGACAACTATAAATTAGACAAAGTACATTAAATTACACAGAGTCTGTAATTTTATCTCCCCCATAATAGGAAATTCTCTTTTATTTCTTTTGTACAATCACCACCCGCCACGGCACTAGCCAGGGTGCACTCAGTCGTCTATTCACGGCTTTCAGGTTATTTTGTCCTCACATCCCTCCAGCAGACACGATGACAGCAGCTTTTAACTCATTGTTTTATTAAGGATTCCTGGTGTTACCTCCGCCTAAGACATTCACAGCAAGTAAAAATGTTAGGTCTTGGCTCGTGAGCATTTTTTGGTTCACAGGAAAGTCAGTCTAGAAATAGTGGCAACAACCAGGTCCAGGACACTGCGAAGCTCTGTGTTTATTCTGTTTCTCTGGGATGGTGGCAGCTGTGTGTCTTAGAGACCATCTGCCGAAGGCAAATGCCTAGTTAACAGTGCTATTCTCAATTTTTCCATGATCCAGGGTGCTACCACCTCTCCCCGTTTTGCTCTCTCCCACACCGCCCGCTTCGTGCTCCACAGGCCTGAAACACAGTCGCAACCCACTGCGTGCATCGCTTTAGCCTGGAGCTGCAAGGCCTTCAACGATACTCTCACGCGGTACACCCCCCTGCCCCGTGGTCTCACTCCAAAGGCGACTGGGAGAGAATTTCATCCCACTGATAGAGGTATATAAATATATACCAATATATATGGTTGAATTAATGCTGTGGGTTTTCAGCATTTGCAAGGGCTTTCTTGGATTGGAACTAGGCACATTAAACCTCATTAATTACGGTCTCCACTAGCTGGGTCTCTGAGATCATTCTCCAGGCTGACATTTATCTTTACATGATGTGTGGCAAGAAGTTTGCTAAGTAAATAAAGAATGGAAATAATATTTTAAGGGTGACATTTAAATGACCCAAGAGAAGATGTCTAAGGATGCTGAGGCTTTTATTTATATACGAACAACAGATGATTTTCTACCTAGTTGCTAAAGCCAGCTATCTCCTTCCTGGCTTCCCCATTTCTGCACAGCCACCATAGGTCCCTAATTCAACCTGCTGATAACAAAGCTAACCCCAAACTAGTCAGCTAGCCCATTTCCTGCCTGTCCTATCCCGTCCTCCTATTAACAATGCCGTCCGAGTACCAGAGCACCTGCGACGGACAACTCCTTCTTGCCCCATCGTCAATGATTCAGAAATCTGCTGCCCACTTGGTCTTCTGAAACCTTCTATAGGAATTTATGATTCTCATACCCTAGAATCTTAAGATCTTTAACTGTGGCTTCAAAATTTCTTTGTTCCCAGCACTGCATTTAGCAGAGTCCTGGAACAGACGTAGGTCTAACCATATCTATCTAAGACCCCTGGGGCCTGATGTATCTTGGGATTCATACTTTTTCTGACCTCAGATGATAATACGGTGCGTTAAGATATTATTTTATGTAACACTCCGATGGGCCTTCGTAATCGAGCACACTGATATTTCTGCAACAAAAAAGTATGCATTTCATCCTTGGCGTAATACATAAAGCCTATAAATAGCCTCCCATTAGGTTTTGCCACCAAACAACTTTTTCAAAAAATTACGGATTTCAGAATTGTGGGTAAAGGGTTGGAGAGCTTGAGTAGGTAGTACACAATGGCCATTTATCACTGTCCAGATGTCAAACACATGTTTTCTTGAGAAGTCTCCATACGCAATCTTTTGTTAGTTCAGATTGGTCTTCTCCACAATTTGTCCAAATTGTCAAGGTTTTCTTTACAAAATCTATCTTCGGATTACAAGAACTTTGTGATCACCAGATTGTCCTTACCACTTTTAATTTTTCTAATTTTAACTCCATTTCTAAAGCATTTTTACCCTGCTTGCTTTAAATAGGCCCTTTTTAGTTGTCTATTTTGGCAAAATTTAAATATAGTCATTTTGCCTATCCTCTGCCTAAAGAAAGGCTTTTTCAAGAACAGAGTCTGATTATCCCTCAAGAATGGTGGATTTACATTTTAAAAAATCCCAGGTATGCTCACTTCTCCCCCCAAAATAAGAGTTACCTTTTTAAGGGTGAGTTTATCTAATTTGTAATAAGAGTCTGTCAAGTGAATCATAGGAAGTTCCCCACCCGACAACACAACACACATAGTTAAACATATTACTTTGTGAGGGCGAGCTGTAACTTGACCAATAAACCCTTCTTAAAATACACCCAAGCCACACATTAATCCAGCAATGCAGGGTTTGTATATACATCATGGGATGCTGGCTGTATGGGTCACAGCATTCTGACAGGCAATTACTAGGCAGTTATTTTGACATTAGAAAGTCACAATCCATCAATTTAACAGCAGGGTGATAATTTGGGGAACAGGGAGATGGTTATTCAAAAAGACACTGTGGGAAGTAAACAGTAGTTCAAATAGCCCCTGTTTGAGAATGAAGACATCAACTAACCAGAATTTCTTTCCACCTCTACAACCAGGTATTATGCAATGTGTTTTTGTGTAAGCATGTTATGTATGGGGTTTGAATAGAAAAGCCCTGCCAGGCTAACAAGGCTGCAGCTACCTGGACTCTCTGGAGATGCGAAGAAATGGATCTGCCATCACAAAGACTAAAGAACGACAAAGAGTGGCCTTTTCCCCACTGTTTGTCACGGACCGCTTCCAACGACCTGTGACATCCACAAGCCAGTATCTCAGAAGATGCTCCTTGGCTCTTTCTGAATCGCAAAACGCTCAGTTCTGCAGCCACCTGCATCTGTGACACGGGCTCTTTGCGTGTGAGCGGGACACTGGACTTCATTCTTGCAGGAATTCCTGGCCAACAGCCCTGCTGTGAGCCCCTCGTGCACACATGTGGCCTTGGTCTCTCCTGGACACATGAATGGGTGTGGAGGCCACCGAGAGCTTCTGAAATTCTCTTAGTGACTTGGGAGTTGAAAGTTTCCTGGCAGCTGGACTGGTGGTACTGGGGTGGGGGAGGGGTGGGGAGGGAGGAGGCACTCCAGGGCAGGGGTTCTCAAATGTTCTCATTTCATGACAGCGCTGAGAATGCACATGTTGCGTCCTGAGGGATGGCCATGCTGTTGGTAAGGGGACAGCAAGCAAATCTTTCTTTTTTGCTCGGGAAGGGAGCAATGAAAAGGAAGCGTGGATAGGAAATTGTGCATTGGTGCTGAGGTGGCGAAAGGGAGCGGTAGGTGGGATCTATACGGATCCTCTCAGAGCAGAGGCGAAATCTGGGTGGCAAGACTGTCGTAACAAGCTGTGTTGCTGCCATGGAAACCGAAGTGGTCTTTGGGGTGCCCCCCCCACCCAGTGTCATGATCTTCCCGGTCCGAGACGAGCGGTCTTATCCCCGCCCTCCTCCATCTTCCTGGCTGCCTGCCTAAAGCACTGACAACGTGGAAAGCAAATTATTTCCAGGTTATACTTCGCTATTTCAAAGGAATTCACGCTACGAATGAAACATCAGCCGGTAAAGAACAATAAGCTCCTGCAGCAGAGAAGAAGAGCTTTCTTACTGTCTGCTTTTTCTTTTAACAAACTTTTGTGGCCATTTAAATTTTCTCTCTCTTTTCAAAAACCTAGCTTCAGATGAGTAACTTCAGCCTATAAACTGAACCAACGTATCTGAGAATCCACGCATTTCAGAAAAGTAATTTTTAAGCAACCATTAATAGAAGCAAAATCGACAATGTTTCCATACCTGGAGCTGATATTCTTCCGTGAAGCACAGATTCACTGGCCAGCAGATCTTTTGAATTGGAGGTGAATGGTGATTGTCTAAATGTATCTTCTGAAAAGAAAGGGCTGGGGGTGGGGAAGGAGGAGGGAAGTTTAGTAAGTCAAAGTTATTTAAGATACCCAGAGCATTTGGCCCCAAATATATATGTATACACAAACAACGTGTGGGATAACGTATTTTTAAAATGCTGTTTAGAGACGATTAGATTGTGCTTAAAATGGAGAAAGAGAGACTATATTACATCAGACAAGTGCCATCTGCACATTCTGCCTATTGGTTGTATACTTAAGGTGAACAGATGAAACGACATGTTTGATACATTGTTAAACGCACTGTCAGGACAGCTGAGCAGTAAATTTTACTTTTGCACTGTACGATCTGGGAGTGAGTTGTGCCTGAATGAAGACCAGGCACATGAGTCTGATCAGAAAAGCCTGTTTTGGAGATCTTTCCAGAGTGGTGACAGATTTGACCCAGCTCGCCCACATTTTGTCACCTGACCCCTCAGGGACCAATGGCACCCCTCGGAAGCGCAGATGGCTGGAGCCTGGGTCCGCCGAGCCGATGGAGACAACTCGCTGGTCCCCAGGAACTGAGTCTGCATCCTACAACCGTCTCGGTTTGGAAGGAGTTAAAGCCAACTAATGGGGCTGCCAGAAGGGACCCCGGGGAGCACTTTCATTTTTCAAGAAACTGAGGCTTTGACTTGAGTGATTCTAAGCTCCCCTAGTGACTCAGCGAGAGCTAGACACCAGACACCCAGGCAGGGTTTTCCCCTTATACCACAGTGAACTCAAACACTTTGGCTGCTTTTAATCAGGATTTTAACCCAGTCATAGCCTCCATCTCCCATGCCTCTAAAGTAAACTATATTGCGATCACGTGTGAGAATACTGGACTACACAACAGAGTCCAACGTGGAGCACAGGAAGCCCTATTACTGTACAGCCGAGCAAATTTCACTTGGTGCACAGGTGGTGGAAGGTTCATAGGTGCCAGCAGTGCAGCCCAGAGCTAGCAGGAAGCCACCAGCACGCTGAGGCTGGAGAGACAAAAAGCAGAGGTAAATGGAGCCCAGGGAACTGAGGTCACCTGGTGGAAGCTGGAGGCAAGGTGAGCCTGCCCAGCAGGGAGCTGGGACCACAGAGGTGCAGCCGCAGCAGGAGGCAGACAGGGAGAGCAAGGAGGGAGGGAAGTACCCCGCCTCTTTTTTAAGCCCCACTCCCACCACATCCAAGGCTCTGATTGGCTGAACCTTCCCGGAAGTCAGAGATGTACAGCCTGCCGGATCAGCTCCTGCAAAACCGCAGATGGGGGAAGGAACAGATCTGGGGTCACGCAAGCCTAGGTCTCCCGCTACTGGTGCTGCTTTTCTAAACATGCCCAAAGTCTACGGGTTACTGTTATTAAATATTAAAAAGGAAAGATTAAGATAAAAATGGAAGACATATCCATCTTTTAAAAATAAAACACACAGTTTTAACAGTATAGTTTCACATGACTCAGGCTAGATTTGATGCAACTTTGTGTGGCATGCTTTCTGGGTATTTTTTTCGTATTGTTTCTGATAATAAAATTTTAATCATTACCCTTTCCTCAGACTGTTTTATCTCTTTTTTTTTTTTTCTCACGCACACACTGTATTTTATTTTTACAGGAGAGAAACTGACACCAAGCATTGTAAATGGAGGACCACAACAAAAGCAACAATGACTGCAATTACCGAACACGAAACACTCACACTATGTCATAATATTGACATTCAGTCCAGTCATCCTCCACTGTAACAGCTCCTTTACTTTGCAGTGAAAACTGATGTGTATATTTTTTGCCTCTGAGTCCTTGTGGGATTTTTTTTAAATTATTATTCAAAAAGAAAGTCACAAAAATTATAATCATCCTCATCAGTTCACTCAGTCCCATGTAATTTTTTTTTCATCTTGATCTTTTGTTAGCACTTTTATGAATTCATCAGTTTTCCATTAGAGTTCTGAAAATGTGTGGCTTGCTTTTTATTTGGATCTTAAACATCAAACCATTTAAATAGGCTTAAAAAGTGAACTGGTTATAGGCTAGTCAGTGACGGGGAGTGGGGAGACATGTTGTTTTGTGCCAAACAACTCAAAACCTGCAAGTGATACAAAACTCGTGAAAGGATAAGGCAAGGAAGCATGGAGGCTGAGAGAGTGCACTTGAGAGTGGGCAGTTCTAGGTCCAGACTCCAGCTCCACCACTTACGGCTGTGTGACCTTGCACAAATCGCTTAACTTTTCCGAGCCTTCATTTCTTGTCTATAAAATGGGACGTGAATAGCATCTATACCCACTCTAGGAGGACTGAGTAAGATGGTTCATGGAATGTGCTTTTCACAGTGTCTGGCAAACAGTAAGTGCTCAATCAGCGTAAGCTGTTTTTATCTGTATCTCTGTCTAGCTCAAAAGGGAGCATAAATTAATCAACCTTTCCTCACGAGTTGACAAAAAGAATAGAGCTTCCTTGCATAAAATGCATGAAGAAAAGGTCACTCTGATATTGAAGGGTCCGTTGACCGCTGGAGAGATTCGGTTAATTTCTAACTCTTCCACAAAGAAAACTGTTGAGAATCAAAGAACTTGTAAGGAGGTAGAGCCCTTGGCGGATTGTTGGTCAGACCCAGAGTGTGAGATTTCTCGAATCCCACCTCCTTAGCTCTGAAGCATCTATACAAGGTGACAACGGCATCCTCATGTTTGAGTGGACGGTTCACATGGCAACCACCACCGGCTGGCCCAAGGGCACAGGGTGAACGTCAGGCAATGGGCCTTCGGTTACCCTGGAATGATGCTAGAATCTGAGAGTTCAGGAAGCTCATGGAACTGTTTGGTCTGAAATGTGGAGACTTCCTTTGGGGACACCCAGGTCCCCTAGAGAGGACTCCTAAGGTATCTAGGAATATCACCCTCCTTGCCACAGAGAAAGGTGTGCACTGCCCTCCTTCCCTCGGTTTTGCAGGAACCATTTAGTGAGTGCTCGGGCATGCCAGAGCACTGGGAACGTAACATCAGCAAAACTGGCTACGGCTGCAAATGTTAAGAGGGCTCAAAGACCTGCGTGTCTACCACGACTAGACTCACGCTGTGGAAGAGAGGGGCGCGGGGGCGCGGCGTGGGGGCGCAGTGCGGGCCTGGTCAGGAGCTGCTTTCCTGCAGAAGCCACAGCTGAGCTGAGACCTGAATGGAGAGCAGGGCTGTCAGGGTTCCCAGTGGCTGGGCGAATTGTCCCCTGCACACTGAGAGAACGCAGCCAGTCTGCAGAGCGGGATGAGGCTGGAGTGCCGGGTAGGGGGGACACACCGAGGGTAGGGATCCCGGCTTCGTCCTGACAGTCCTGGAAAGCTCTGTGGTGTGTTCAGTAAGGCAGGGATGCGGTATGATTTCAGTTTCAGGAAGCTCTGCCCGGTGGGTTGGCGAACCCAAGGCAGGCGGCCGGAGCAGCGGTCCATATGGGACGTGGTGACTCTGGCGGTCAACGCTGCAAAGCCGCAGCGACACAGCCAGGTTGAAAAATAGTTTAAGAAACAGGGCAGGTAAAGACCACAGGTACATTTCCAACCAAGCCGAAGGTTTCCAGGTGAACCAGGCAGAGGCGGCCACGCTAACAAGTCAAGGGAGCCTAAGACTGGCGTAAGGTCATATCTATAAAGAGAAAATACTACGGTAACAGAGCACGTCTCAGACCAGACTCCCCACTGCAATGCTCCGCATTCAGATCCATTCACGCCGGGAAGTGAGCGTGCAGTGGTTTAGCACTGAGTTTGGAATCAGAAGGCTCCGAGTCTGAATTCCGTATTGGCCACTTAACGGTGAAGTGATCTTTGTCAACAACCTCCCTAGCCTGTTTCATCATTGGAAAAGAGCTTTTAAAATGCCATCTTTAGGGCTTCCCTGGTGGCACAGTGGTTGAGAGTCCGCCTGCCGATGCAGGGGACGCGGGTTCGTGCCCCGGTCCGGGAGGATCCCACGTGCGGCGGAGCGGCTGGGCCCGTGAGCCGTGGCCGCTGAGCCTGCGCGTCCGGAGCCTGCGCTCCGCAACGGGAGAGGCCACGGCAGGGAGAGGCCCCGCGTACCACAAAAAAACCCACAACAAACCAAAACTAAAATACCATCTTTATAGGGGAGCTGTAAAGGGTTAAATACGATATTTCATGTTAAAGTTCTTAGTACATCGTACATACTCAATAAAAATGGCAACTAACACGTGTATTGCTTACTGAGTATCTGGCACTGATCTAAAGGGCTTTGTGTATATTAACTTCATTGAAGCCTCACAAGGACCCTCTATAGGGTGTCGATGATCACTATTATCATCCATATGTTACAGATGAAGAGACTCAGGTACAGAGAAGTTGAGTAGTTGTCCATGCCCGTGGGCTGAGACAGGATTTGAACCCAGGCATGTTGGCATAGCATTTTGCACCCTTGCCCATTAAGCTAAGCTACACTGCCTTTTGCTTGGTCTCTTAACATCTAGGGAACGCATGGACGATACAGAGTCATGGATCCTTCTTGGAACTGACAGAACCAAAGGGAGAGACAGTGGAAGAAGGGAGGGAAGCGGGGTGAGAGTGCTTTTCCAGTACGCAGGATCCTAGGTCACCAAAGAAAGGCTTTTTCAATTGAGAAATAGAACATGTGAAAAATGATTTGGTTATCGTTCACTTTCTGCCTGTGTTCTGAGAACAGAAGACACTGTACTTGCACCAAGCAATGTCATTCTCAGAATGCAGAGATGGTCATCCTTAGGGCCCTTTTCTTTTCCTGTGCCTCACAGGGTCTGTAAAGTGCAGAAGCCCACCTGCTCTCGGGGGACATCCAGCTCTGTGGTGAACAGACCGGCCCCTCGTTCAGGCCACAGGGACTGTGGGTGACGTGAGAGTGTGCCTGGCGAGAGAGGAGGCCCCCGAGGTACCCGATACAGGATGAAGCGGGTCTGCACTTTTCAGGGAGGAAAAGAGTCAATGAACTGCACATCTTACGATGTACTAGACTCTGAAACGTACCGTCCTTTAACTGCTTAGATAGCTACCAATTCCTCCAGGAAAAAAGGAGCAAGCTTGCGAATGCCGCATGGTTCGTGCTCCTTGACACAATTTAGTCATTTTGGTGTGAAAAAGCCCCTCCACCAGAAAGAGAGCTTAGGAAGTGGAAAAGGCAAAATCCGTCCAGAAAATGATTTGTTTCTAGTTCACACTTTCTGGTAAAAAGTTGGTAGAGAAGCAGGTTGACCAATAGCTAATGGAGGCAGGGACTGTCGCTTATTCTCATTTAACAAAATCACCACCTACCACAGTGGCTCCCCTTCGGCCCTGCACAATGGCAGGCCACCTGAAGACTAGCGAACTCGTATAAATACTCGATAGATACTCAGACACAGCATCTGGAAGATGCTGGTGTAGACTTAGAACTGCCAAACACCCCCATTACTTTTCCTGCCTTTTGTTACTTGGAAAAGACAAAACGTTTATTTATTCGAGTTTCTTTTCTGAATAAAAATGAAACGGACGATGAATGTGTATTTTGATTTTTCTCCTGCAGAAAATCTAAGGGTTAAAATATGAAGGGGCACTGGTGTCACGGTGACTGGACAATTCCAGGCGTTAGATGGCATGGGCTGTGAGGTCAACACTCAGGGCTGCAGAAAGAAAAGATTTACAAGAAATAATAAGAGTCCATAAAAGATTATGGCTATAAGTAGGGATACATTTTGCTGACTGCTGACTGTGGCACAAATATTTCCACCTTTAACATCCGAGAGCCGACAGGGAGTTCGGCTTCGCGCAAGACAGAAGGCCCATCAACTTACAAACCATCGCCCCGGGGTGCCACCACTGAAACCAACACGTTAAGGGAATTCTTGTTTTGATGGCAAGAGCAAAGCAGAACAAGACAAAAAAGGAAAAGAATAAGGTGGATATAGTATGTAAGAGAAAAAAAAACTTCATGCTTAGTAGTGGCACTAGAATTTAAAGAGAACACCAAAGAAGAAATCATTTTCTTTTCCTTCTAAAAGACAATAACTTTTAGGACTGAACTTGGGGATGGCAAATAGAAAAGAAAGATTAAATAAGAAAAAAAGACTTTGCTCTGCAATGAATTTGTCCTCAGACTCTAGAAAGACCTACATATTTCAGGGTAGAATGAAGTTCTATTAAATGTAAGCGTTTCGGGCAAATCATCCTGAAGTGATATTCTGACTTCAATCCGCACATAGACAAACTTTTCTTTAATCAGTAAAAAAGATGGTGTTTTTTCAAGTAAAAGTACTTAATTATTTATTCAGCTATGTATCATTTAACAGGCTTCTGGATTTTTTTCTAAGAGCTGGTTAAATACGTCCAAAAGAATGTTGGTTAATTTTTATTTCATTTTGTTTTATTTTAAGACCAAATTATCTGACTTAGATATTTCCGAGAAGCTATAGGTTGCGGAAGGAGAGCCAGAGCCCCCTTCTGGGGTGGGAAAGTTCTGTGGAAGCCAATGTTCTCCCTCTGCAGCCGCTACCTGCCTCCCAGCAGACCCCAGCCCCTGGGCCACCGCACCAGATGGCCATCTGTCCGTCCTGGTAACAGGGCTGCCTCAAACTCGACTTAGCCCCAGCTCTCAAGTCAGGACACTGAAATACTTGTTTTCTGTATGGATGTATCAGGTTAATTTTTTTAAGAGCTGAAATTCCATACATTTATCAACAACCATTGTACTGATATTTTTAAAACTCTGACCTCTGAATCACTTAGACCCAGGAGAGACACACTGCGTTAACGTTTTGAAATAAGCAGGAGGCGCCAGTCAAGAAAACAGTCCTCTATGCCTCCAAAAGCCTCAAGCAGGGACAGGCGACGGACTAAATTCTTCCAAGAATAAATCTCACTTTAGTCCCAAGACTTTCTGACTACACAGAATACGAATGTTGCAGATTGAAATGCAGACGGGTAACTTCCACATGGCATCTACAGGTATACATTTTGCAACCAAAGGAAATGAGAACAAACCAGAATCATTGTCTTTGAACAAAACTACACCTTGCTAACGATAACAGGTTATAGTCCTTGACACAGAACACAAAGGGTTGCGGTTTTTTTTTTTTTTTAAGCTTTTCCAACATATCCAGATAGGATTATTCGAAACTCAGAAACAGGGGAAATCTTTGGATTAGTTATAACTATCTTCTCAAAATTTCTTCAAGTACTTTAAGGTCAGAAGAAACTTTCTGAGAAGCTGTACTAGCTTGCATGAAAATATGCTCACAACTGAACAACAAACACATTGCCACACTTTATTTTTAGATATTCCATTTTTAAAAAAGGTCAGATAACATTATTTCAAGTTAATTTTCATGATTAATGCAATTTTCTTTAGGTAGCGATTATTTTTTTCTCAAATGTTACTGTCCTTGGGTGTTTGCTAATAATTTATAATGGAATAATGGATGCTCAATATTTCTTTCGTATATATTTCCATATCTGTATGTTTTGAAACATATTTATAAATCATTGTATTTGAAATATATTAACTGCTTAGTTCTACCGAGTTTTGTAAAAGGATTTGGAGCTCTCTTCGCAACCCGGGTAAGGTCCTTTTGCTCCAGTACAGCGATCTCTATATGTCACTGCAGACAGCAGGCGGTCATCCTACCTGCCCGCTTGGGCCCTCATGTCATTTTGGAAGAGACTGGGTAGCTGCTTCTCCTGAAATGGGCCCAGATATCAACATTTTAGATTCAAAAGTCGGTGCCAGTTTCCCTGTTAACTTTCCTGCAGTCAGTTAAAAAGGTAATCTATAATGAAAGAAAACACAGCTTTAACCTCCCGAGGACCACTACTCTTGAGTGATTTTATTTATTTACTTATCTTAATAAAAGAACCCTGGGTGGCAGCTCAGGGGATGTGGCGGTGGAGTAGAGTGCTTGAGATTAAAAACAACTGCGAGTCCCTGACCTGAGGGCAACCCTAAGCATCTGAAACAGCAAGTTCCCTATTCAAGCTTAAAAGGGACACAACAGAGAAGCCCTCTTATGACCCCGGGGGGCTAGGCCTGGAAGCCCAGTCATCCATCGTGTTGGGCGCACACATTTTCAAAGAAAGAAGGGCTGTACTGAGTGAAGCTTGAATGAATCGTTATACACTGGCAAGCTTCAGCCGGGGCATTTGTCTACAAATTGAGACTTGGCATTGCAGATTCAGTGGGTTTCTAAATGGGGCTTGTGGGCAGATGGAGAACCAAGGTCACTCCATCGTTCGGCTACGCAGAGAGGCACCAGATTTTCTTTAACTTTTTGGAGGTCGTAAGAAAGCCAAGATGTGCTTTCTTCTCCTCCTCATTGACACGGCTGTACACTTGGTTGGTGCTGATCAAACAGAACCTTCTTAGCAATTAAAAACCAATCGAACGTGTTGTTAATTTGTAAGGTGTACAATGGTACTGCAGAAAATGTCCTTATATTTTAGATATATATATATATATCAAAGAATGTGGGAGTGAATGTCGTGTCAGGGATGTGATGTAAAATATAAGGAAAAAAAGATGGGTGAAATAAGTGTAGCAAACATTTGTTCAGTCTGGGTTGTGGGGATATGGTGGTTTATTGCATTATTCCTTTCACTTTGTTTTAAAATTTTTCATAATAAAAAAAATCAATATCAACAATCAAACAAAAACTTCAACCCAGACAAACCACCAGACAGAATAATAAGTGACAATTAAAAAAATGCAAAAGGACAAATAAAAATGTCTCTTCATGAACAAAATGCCTGATATCACCAGGAATCAATAAATGAAAAGGTTTTAAATATAAGATATACTTTTTAACCTCCCAATTGGTTAAAAAAATTTTTTTTTAATGCTAAAGCACAGAGACCTTTAAAATATTCTCTCATTAGCTTCTGGTAGAATTGTAGATTCAACCTTTTTGAAAGTCAATTAGACAATTCATAGCAAAAGCCTGAAACCTGTGAATGCTTTCTCAAGTCAATTTATCCCAGAATTAGCAACAACTTGGGAAAACAAAACCAAACCAAACCCTTGATATCCAATAATAGGAGACGTATTAAATAAATTATGACATGCAAATATTAAAAGAATAATATTGGGTTATGTTGACTGACATGGAAAGAAATTCTTAATATATTACTAGGTAAAAGAGAAGACTATAAAACTGTATATACAGTAGGATCCAGTTTTGATAGGAAAGTATACATCTATAAATAGACAAAAATTCAGCCAGGATACACACCACCAACTTAGCAGTGGCGGCTTCTAGGTAGCAGGATTGATTATAAGTGGGTATTTTTTCTTCTTTATGTTCTCCTATATTCTCTGAAAATAAAAGTTAGTTTTTAAACTTAAAACAAATGATTTAAGATTTACAGTTCAGGATCCTTTATTTTTAAAGAGACTCTTAGTCTTTTAAAGAGTAATCTGAAGGATGATACAATTGAAGGCAGTTGTAAAAGACACAGGCGGGGGCAACTGTATCTAAATTCTGATCCCATTCATATCAGTCAACTTCAGTTGCAGAAGGCTGAGAGCCACGGAAGAAAAAGGCTGTTTAAAATACTGTAGAAGAAAAGTAGAACATTTTAAGGAGAATTCATTTTGGTAATGTTTTTAAATTTTCTTCTCTGAAAAGTACAGATGCCTTCTATTTAGGGCTGTCCTAGAGGCGGGCCAATCCGTACAACCTAACACCACGTTTTCAAGGAACAATTCCTGTTGCTGCGGCTCGAGCATTCATCCACCGCGGAGCCAGGAAACTTCTCAGGACAAGGAGCACAATGCCAGGCCTTGTCGAGGGCGGCTGCGGCCGGGAGGCCAGACCTCGGGGAGCCGGAGCCAGGCGCAGCCGCGGAAGTGAACCGGCACGTCAGGATCCGTGAAATGTCAGCTCGTGGAGGGACCTGGATCTCCCGCAGGAATCTGACTTTATACATAAACAAGGACAATGGGCTTCTACCGAGGCGAGCAGAGCACAGATGGACTCATTCTTCTCTGCAGCGATGCGAGACCCTTTGTCCCGTGGAAGTTGAAGGTAACCCCAGTGAAATGTGGATGGGCCCTGGCCTGCTGCGTCATCCACCAGGGCTTCCCCCCCCCTAAACAGAGGTCAACCCTGGAATAAATATTGGAGATATTTCTAGTAACAACCATGGAAGCACCCTTGAGAGGAAATCCTAGATTAGAAGAAGCTGGCATCTGAGCCACATGTCACATGTCACCTGTGCATGATCTGTCAAAGGAAGATGTCTACTTACAGAGGCTTACACATTTCTACCTCGTTCCTGACTGTTCTGAGCTGCACAAACAGATGGAACACAGTTGTAAGCCAGCAGAAATAAAGGTGGGAGAACCCGAGGAAATGAAGAAAAGAAAGGCACAGCCCTCCTCAGATCCTTGAAAAGAAGATTTAAACTCTTCACAGTGACACCGTATTAAAGAGTTCCGGAAGCACAGTGTCTCAACTATAACCGTTCAATGTAGAGGTCATGGGTGGGAGGAAAAACGGCAGAGCGTGATACCTACAGGACAATGGCGCATAGAAATAGAGAAAAGCACTGAGGAAGGTTTGGTGTGATAAGAAGGAAGAAACCTCAAATGGCAGCAATGCACAAAGTAGTTTGAGGCTATATGTATTTAAAAAAAAAAAAAAAAGATCCACTGTTTAAAGGATGAGTTTTAACTTCTTTGAAAAATGAAAACTCAAAGATAAGTTGAGAAGGATGGACTGCCAGTGACAAACTTTCCAGTCAACACTGTGTCAGGGGAGCTACAGACAGTGGTGCAGGCTGTGCACTGCACAAAAGGTACCTTACTGGGTGGGTGGGGGGGTGGGTACTTAACATCACAGACAACAAAGATTTACATATTTATTATGACAGTATTCCAGTAGATGGCGGTGTCTTGAGCAAAGGCGCTTTTAAAACTTTTCAATGGCCCACCAACCAGCTTTGACTTCACCAAAAAAGCACTGAATGTCCTAACTGGAGGGATTCCATGAAATTAGTAGCAATTTCCATTTTTTAGAAACAAAATTCTGTGCCTTTACTTTTAACGTTAGAAAATATAAAGGGTAAAGAGACTAAAGGGAGAGCTACTCAAAAATCACCAATTTCATTTGCTCTGTTTCCTGTTTATATTCCTAATTGCTTCCATCTAATCCAGTGTTCTTTATGCGAAATCTTTTACTTCTTAGGGTAATGGAGCATTGTTCTCTTATGCCTTCTAAAACATGAAAAGGGGGAATTGCACAAATTGAAGCAGCACATCACGCTAGTACAAATTTGTGCAATTTCTATTACCGACTCATAAATATTTAAGGACAGGCTTCCAAACAATCACACAGGAAAATTCTATATTGGACACTTCCAAGTATGTATGTCTTTTAGTAAACACTGTAAGTGCCATTATCTAAATCACAGAAAAATAGCCCGCATTTCAAATTCTGAAAATTGGGCGAATTAAATGTTGGTTGGCACAGCATGATATGACTCTACCTTTCTGATTTTCCCACTTCTGCTTTTTGTCTAGTAATGGAGGAAAAAAACAATTCAGGTAAATACTTCCTTGCTTTTGGAATAGAGCAAGCCAGGTGTGAGAAGTTTTTCTTATAGGCCTGCAATCTTATAGCCCCATGGATGCTGAATTATTAATGGAGAAGAGAGAGAACAAATAACCAAGAGAGGGTTCTTGGCAGCCATTGTTTGAAGTTCATGGTGTTACACAACATCGAGCATGTCCAATTCACCTGCCAGGAGCTATCTGATTCTTACTCTAGGGTTCCATTTTCCTATTTCGATCTTATCCAGCATCTGGCTGGGTGATGGTCCATGTCAGAAGATGTAGATCTTCTTTTTATTCCATTAAACTTTGGGATCTGGTTATGATATCACGCCTCATATATTTTCATCTACAAATGATCATATTAGCTGGTTATCTGCTCCCAGCAGAACCTAGGGTTGTGCTGGGAAAGGAAATCGAAAAATCAAGATTGCATTAGTCTCTTAAGCATTCAGTCCTTCTGTTCTCATGGGTCTGGGCGGACCTTCTCCCCATCTCATTTGTCAGGTAGAATGGCATTAAGAATGCCACAGGCTATCTCAAAGGGGACGCACAGACTTCTTTACACTTAGGTTGAATTTTCTGGACTCTAAGGTTAAACGGGCAGAAGAACTGCTGTTTAGCATTGACAGTGAAGCTCCAACTGAAGGACTGATTCAGTGGAGGTGCTCCTAGGAGGGCAGAGACAAGGGTGGAGGGAAGGGTAAGGTCAAGGCCTTGCTGAGCAGGACCAGATGATCCAATCATCCCGGCTGCTAAGTAGATTGATTTCTCTGCCTGGCCACATGGGACACCCTGGTGGATGGTTTTCTCCTTTACTTTTGGGAAGATGATCCTAATTGAAGCAGCTGAGTCTAAGTTCTTAGGATAACTTTTTTAAAAGGCGTTCTCAAACCAGTTCTTCAAATGATGTCTAGGATTTGCTTCAAACTAATCTACGGGGAAGAAGAACAAAAGGAAGGGGTGGATGAAACATGAATTGGTCATGAATTGATAATTATTTAAACTCGATCATGGGTACACTCTCTGTTCTTGTATCTGGTTGAAATTTTCCATTGTAAGAGTTTTTGAAAAATGAGGTCAAGAGCCAATGATCCAGAAACTTGCTAGTTATTAGTTTCAACCCTTAGCCTTACCTAGAACCTCTTGTAAAAAATGGCTAACAAGGAATGCCTTCCAACATCATTTTCTCTTTCCATGTCTCCCCATCTTATCATCGAATGGCCAATGGAAAGCTGTGACGAGGGAGGACTCGATGAGGAGAGAGGTGCAGTCATCAGCCCTTACGGGATGGGGAGTTACCTGTACGCACATCCATGGGCTTCCTGTTGCCTTGGTGCCTGGGCATGGAAACCAGCACTCCCATATCTCATTGGTAAGCACACATCGGAACTGCCAGAGACAGAGTGTTTCACACTTGGGTTGCTACACTTTTTCTTCATTCTTGTGTTTGGCATGAGAGTCAAGATTAATAACGATTAACAACAGTGGGGAAAGTTGTGGGTTGATAAAGGACAGAGAGAGAATGGGAGAGAATCAGTTTCTTTTTTCAGCATTGCACAGCTCTTTTCTCCTCTGGTTCCCCTGGATCTCCAGACTCCAGAGGCAGATCTCACTGAGTGGAAGGGCTCAGGCACCCAGCAGCATTTGGAAGCGTCTGATCTCAATACTGTGCTGAGACCGGTGTCCAAGGCTGCCTTTCACAAGTCAGCTCTCTTAAATGTGTCCAGCAACTCTGAAACATGGACAATTCCGAACTTTGATTCCCATGATGAGCCATCGCTCTGGACAGTCAGCTTCTTCCAGGAAATCAAACGTGGGAAATCTGATAACTAACCAAACATCCCACTAAGTACTTAAAAAATCTGGAGGTATGGGAAGTTGGAGGCTCGATGTAAATTTTCTGGAAAGTATCACAGATCATACCTTAAAACATAACCCCATTAGCTGACCTTGTGCAGACCTCTTCCCAAAGTAAGAAGAGTTTCTTCCAAAACGGGAATCAAAAAAGAAGAGAGTTGGCGTTTTTTCCCCTTATTTCTGCTATCGGTTAACTCGGGCTAAAGAGGATGTCTTGGCACAAGGCAGCTTGATTCTATTCCACCTGAAGTAATGAGGTGAGAAGGTAAAAAGAGATCTCTTTGAGGAGAGGCTAATTGGGCAAGTTGCCTACTCAAAGGAAAAATAAAAACACACCAAGGATTTTGTAGAAGAACAATAAACCAAGGACCCTATAACACTGATTTCTGAACACCACATTGTAGGGGTGGGGAAGCTCTTAGGAAGCACCTCTTGTTTTGCTTTGGGCAAAAGATCTGATTTGGATCTCTTCTTACGCATAATCTCCCAGCAACAGGAGAATTTAAGGATTGCTTCATTTTTTGCCAAATGGCTAAAAAAAAAAACCCCCTCTCTTCTATCCTGTAATTATGCTTCAGCTCCAGCCAAGGCAACCGAGGCTAGGAGGTACTGTACATTTCACTTGTTTGGGGCTAGTTCAAAGCTCCTCTTCCCTCTTCCCAGAGAACACCGGAAAAGCATAATAACAGGGTCTCGCAGCATACCTCTCTGCTAGGTAAATATTATCATGTAATCTTAAGGAGCCGGCAGAAAACCTCCATAGGAGATGGGGCTGGGGTCCTGCCCAGATCCCCTTTACTTCACTGGTGCCCTCAGCCCCCATCGCCAGGGGTGTCAGCTGCTCGCAGGGAGAACTGCCCTCACCGTTAGAGCCCCCCCTCACCTGGCGGGCTACACATCCCCTGATGAACTTAGGGGGACCAAGAGCTGGCCCCCTTACCTCAAGGCAGGATTTACTCTGTGGTGCAATTCATGCTCCAGAATTCTCTGCGGGAGACAACCAGCCCTCGAATCCTCGCTCAGCCCCCCTCCCCTCTCCCACCCCATCGCATCCCTGCAGGTCCCTCTGAGAGCACGCCCTCAACAACACACCCGCACGGGGTCCCTGTCTCGGGCTCTGCTTCTAGGGAACCTGACCTGTGACACTTCAGGAAGCCTAGGGAAGCAACTTAAAATCGACACCTCTTATTTTTAATCTGCCATCTTTCGATTGTCTACCAATCTGGCCCATTTCATGTGTTTAGACTCACGAACGTAAGCATAGATACCAAAAAAAAAAAAAAAAAAATAAGCCTTAGGATTACATGGAGAAGGCAGGCTGGAATCTATAGTAGCTCACATCTCCTATTTGGGTATCCCACTGAACAGAGTCCCCTCTGCATCCCCCAGACCCATTTCCCAACACAACGCACCGACCAGATGGAAAGACTCATTTCCCATCTGCGTACTTATACATGGAGACAAGCCTAACACCATGCTCGGGTTAGAGGCAGGTTCTGTCCCTAATACGATACAAACCCTGTGCGAAGCAAGCTGACTCTGTTTTAATTACTGGTGAATATTTGATAGTCCCCAATTCCGATTCACAGACTTACAAAGAAGAGAAAACTCGCGTTAAGGTTCACACGAACACCGTTCACGTGCCCGGTGATGGTCCGAGGTGGACTCATATCACATCCAAAGGAAAAACACTGTTGATCTTCCGTCTCAAGCATTAAATCACACGGGCTTCCCTGGTGGCGCAGTGGTTGAGAATCCGCCTGCCGATGCGGGAAACACGGGTTCGTGCCCTGGTCCGGGAAGATCCCACATGCCGCGGAGCAACTAAGCCCGTGTGCCATGGCCGCTAGGCCTGCGCGTCCGGAGCCTGTGCTCCGCAACGGGAGAGGCCACAGCGGTGAGAGGCCCGCATAACGCGCAAAAAAAAAAAAAAAAAAAAAAAGAATTAAATCACAAAACCAATCAACGGCTCCCAGGAGGAAGAATCTAAGTTTGCTCAGGAAAGTAAAGTTCCTTGACTTAAAGCCTGCCAAGGGGGAGACTGCGTCTCCCCTGAGCTCCCTTTCCACAGAGGTGGGTCTGCACTTGTTGGCACCTGCCTGCAGCAGTTCGGGTCTGGGTGGTTAAGAGCCTCAGCAAGGGTGGCAGCACTGGCCGGTCCTTTTCCTTTCAGACGGCAGACTGACAGCCAGCCCACCCCGGCTGACCTTCTCTTAAACTGCCTTTGGCAAATGGAAAGCTTCCTTAACCTACAGTCGTCAGTGATGTCAGTTTTCCTGCAATTTCTGAAAGCGTTGTCTTTCTTCTGCTTTTTACATTTTTGCCCTCCTAACAATGCAAGGAGTTAAAAAGCTGGGACGTCCCTGGTGACAAGTTATCAGCCCGCAGCTGCAAAGCTACTTAGCAAGACAGTTCAACCTCGGTCTACCCACCGACTTGAGGCTTTCCTGAGATACAGACCCAGTTCCCCAATACAGCCCTGCCACCCACTTCCACTCTCCGGTCAGGAAACTTCTGCCAAGAGGATAATATAATCTACTTCACACAATCATGGTAAGGAATAAAAAATGAAAGCATAAGGAAAAGGCTCCAGCAAAGTGACACATTTAGATGTTTAATAACTATGAATGGCCTTCCCCCTTGGTGTCCTTTGCGTTTTGTATTGTTTCCACCAACCAAAGTTCAAACACAAAATGATGATCAAGGGGTGACTTTTGAAACCCAGTGGGAGAGAACGGTTTGAGGAATGTTGCTCAAACTGTGACGTGGGCCTGATGGCCCCCAGAGGGGGTGTTCGGAGGGGACCCCACAGAGGCCTACCTGGCGGTCGTCCGGAGGGTGTTTTCTTTTGTGTGAGTGTGTTCTTTGCTCACCTTCTCTGTAAAGAGAAAGGATGAAACAGACACCTTTTAGGTTGTTCTGACTCGATTTGTGTGTTTAAGGCTGAAGCAGAAACATCCTACACATTCCTCTTTCTCCGCTGTGGTTTTCTTTTGGCTTCTTTTTTAAACATTCAAACCCTTCCTGTCTTACTGGTAAAGACAGGCAACAAAAGCATGTCGATAGCCTCCACCAAAATAGTTTATTAAAAACCAATCAGAGGGAAAGAGTTACTAACAAAGTACAACTGTGTTGTCTGATTTCCATCAGGCCTCAGTAAGTAACATGTACACACACACACACACACACACACAGAGATGTGCATAAAGATAGTTATTTCTCTTATATTTTTCCCCAGCTGAAAATGTCTGCTTTTCTCTGATTCAGCATGAAAACTGCAGTTGTGGCAACTGTTCTGCTTCTGGCTTGGATGACAACCTTTAAGCGTTCTGTATTGTCAGGCCCCTTCGTGAGACGGGATATAAAAACAAACGTAAGACTTCTGTGTGCGAGAGTCATCGAGTGCACATTCTGATAAATGTCACAGGGGGCAAAAAAATACCTTTCGACAAGAGGAGGTAAACCCTCCCTTACTCTGTCTTGAGGTCTGAATCTACCAGCTGTCAGAAATTCTTTAATTAGCTTTCAGGAACACAGAAGTTGACCTCTGGCCTTCCCCATCCAGTTCAAATGTGAGGATTCTGCCCTGACTGTCACAGCTCTCGGTGGCTTCTTTTAAGTCTCCAGAGGAAACCTGGCCACCTCTACAAGGGTTTCAGATTTCAACAGCAGGGCAAGTGAAAAACTCCTAATCTTACGGATTGGGGGGAAAATTTTAAACAAAGATTTACGCTGTCCCGTGCTTTTCAACACTGGTCTGAAGCTGCTGTGTGCATATTTGCGTGGACAATTCCTTTCTGTCCGTTCAACAGTGACAATGAGGTTGAATTTGGATTCACAGGCAGTGTTCTTTCAGAGAGCAGGAAATCGGGGCTAAATGACTTGCTTGAGGTCACCCAGGCAGCCAGTGACAGCGCCAGGGGGAGAACTCACAGACACAAAGTTTTTAGCTGATAGTAGACCATGATAATGTACTGCTAGAGACAGAGACTTTTTGAAAAGAATCACACTGGCCTCACTTTTGCAAATTTGAACCGCTAAATCATTTTCAAAGTTATACTGTTTTTAGAGATTCTTTCAGCCTGTTTTTTTTTTTTTTTTTTTCTTAAAGAAAAGCATCTTGCATGTTTGGAGTTTTTTTGGAACTTGCAAAGATCTATGTGGCCTATTCAGTTTACTGACTTAACTGTTTCCACCTCTCTGAGCTCTGCACAAACACAGTCCTTGTTTGAGAACTCCAAGGCTGCCATTTTCGGCACTGACTGATAACTTCACAGCTATAGGGGCGTGTCATGAGGCCAATGAGAAGGTGAGCTATCGCGATGCCTTGCAGATTCCAGCTTCTTTCCTCTTTTCTGGTATTTTTCTTAGGGGAGAAAAGTCAATACTTAAATAATGACGCATTTAATGGGTGTTTTAAATCTGTTAGCCATAACAAAACACAGTTTATCAAATATTAGTAACACACTCTACTGATGCCTGAATTTCAGTATGTAGGCCAATGCTTGACCCTTAAGGGCAAAGTATCTGTATTTCTACATAAGTCTGAATCTTATATGAGTCTCTTTCATCCATCTCAATCACATTCAAGCAATAACAGCACATTAAATTTGATAAGGACAAAGACCATGCAGCTTGAATGAGGTGATAAAGAGAACAACTTAGGTTCTAGGACCCTCACCTATTCTATCAAGACACTTAGCTGAGCTAGAATAGGTGATTCCTTAGCTTTTTAATAGGTGATCACTTAGCTGATTCCTAAACTTTGACTTCTGAGTATTTGAAGTAGAAAAAGGTGGTTTACAGGAAATGTTCTACTATGTTATAGCTGGAAAAGAGTCCTCACAGTTTCATCTTTTGCCTTCCCCTTTCCTTGATTTTTTTTTTTTTTTTTTTTTTTGGCAAGATACCGTAAAATCTCATTAATTCCGACCACACTAATTTGGAATTCACAGTAACTCAGTCACTGTTGGAGTAAATTGAAGTTTATCTTTTGCACATTAGGAAAAAAAAAAAAAAAAAAGGCTGTTAATCAGATCAACTGCCTAAACAAAATTAGAGGTGAGACGTTTAGTCCAGGCAACAGGGATCACTTGCACGGAGTTGAATAGAGTTCTAATTTCAAATGATTCTTAACTATTTACCAAAGAAAGTTTGGCAGGAGTTCTACCTGGCAGCATTTGATGAACTCTTCGTTTGAGAGGTGGTATACATTTTAAAGTAACAAAATGGATTTCTGTCTAAAAAATCCTATAATGCAGGTGTTTTTACTTCGTTAGAGTGGCTTTCCCTCGAATTAGTCCCCATTATTGACTTTTTTTTTTTTTTTTCCTTTGAGGAAACGTACCTGACAGTTGAAAAAGAAGCTCGGAAGCCATCTTCACAGAGATGTCCTGACTGAAGAGGTTTCTCTCTGGGGGCACTCTGCCTTCTGGCATCTTCTGTAAGGGTTCAGTTTTCTCTCGCCCAATTAAAGTGCTACAGCCAACACTGCGGCTGGGTGATATTGAGGCCTGCGAGTCCTGGATGTCCACCTCCATGGGTTCCTCTTTAATCTTCACCATCTGAGTGCCTTTGTAGCTTTCCGCTGCAAACAGGTGAATGAAGAACAAAAACGCCAGAGTTTCTTAATTCTGAACCAAACCCAGTTCCTAATCACACAGAGACTCACGTCAGGGAGCAGTTTAGAAGACAGCGCCATGGCACACTGGAACACAGTTTGAAAAACTTCCACTTTAATCCACCTGGTTTCCAGAAAAGGAGGGAACCCGAAGCTCAGAGAAAGCAGGGGACTTGCCCAAGGCCACACAAATGGCAGCAGGACCAGGCCTACTGCTACAGATCTAGAACCAGGTTTCTTGACCACAGTCTCCCAACTCCTTCCTCTCTTCCAGGACTTACAGAGAACACAGCACATATCTGTCCTTGTTTTATAATGTACTCAATTGCAGTGAATCAATTAAGAGCAAGCATACTCATACTATGATTTTCTCCCTCTATTTTGAAAGCTCTGATCAATGTTTTTTCTTTCTCTTCTAGGGCACCTAAATTAATAAAGGATAAATACGATTGATTCAACTGAGACATTTACACCTTGCTGGGAGCTAGTAATCCTCAAGACCACCTAGGATGTTAATTGCAGCCCAAGGATCAACACTTAGGAAAACAGCAATCTTACAAGTTATAATAACAGTTCAACTTACTGACTGCTCTGGCTTTAGGTGTGGCTACTGAACGTTTGGTCTTTAGTTTGAAACATACATTTACTTTGCAAGGCTGGAGTGTCTTTATGTTCATATGTTCCTTAGAGCTAATGAGAGAACATCTTGGAAGCAAGGTGGGACAATTAGCCCAGCCATGAATTTGGGTCACTTTAAAATAAGGCCACACTTTCAAATTGGTAAGCATGTAGTAGTTATTACTGTGTCCTCCGCATTCTGGAAAACACAAAAACCAAAACGGATTTGATAGATAGACAGATAGATAGATAGATAGATAGGGTAGTGCGTTGAATTGTGGCCCCCCCAAAAAGATATGACTATGTCATAACCCCAGGAACTTGTGAATGTGACCTTATATGGAAAAAAGGTATTTGTAGATGTGATTAAGTTAAGGATCTCAAGATAAGATGATCCTGGATTATCCAGGTAGGCCCTAAATCCAATGACAAGTGTTCATATAATAGACAGAAGAGGACGAGACACAGACACAGTGGAAAAGGCCATGTGAGGACAGAGACAGTGCTGTAAGTGTCTCCCCTCCAAGTTAATATGCTGAAACCTAATCACCGGTGTGAAGATATTTGGAAGTGGGGCCTTTGGGAGGTGATTAGGTCATGAGGGAGGAGTCCTCAAGAATGGGGGTTAATGCCCTCATAAAGAAGACCCCAGACAGCTCCCTCGCCCCTTGCTGAATGTGAGGACACAGTGCAGAGAGGCCTGACAATGAACCAGGAAGAGGGCTCTCACCTGACCGTGCTGGCACCCTGACCCTCGACTTCCAGATGCCAGAACTGTGAGAAATACCTCCCGGTTGTTTACAAGCTACCCAGTCTATGATGTTCTGTTACAGCAGCCGGAACGGACTAAGACAGACTGGAGTTTTGCTGCCACAAGCTAAGGATTGCGGGGTGTCATCAGAAACTGGAAGGAGTAAGGAAAGATTCTCCCCTAGAACCTTCAGATTTCAGACTTCTGGTCCCCATTTCTGTTGTTTTAAGCTACGAAGTTTGTGGTACTTTGTGAGGGATGGATGGATAGATAGACAGATATAAGTATACGAGGCAACATAAAGCAGGTGCTGATCTTGGGACAGTTGGGAGATATGACAGGGGAAATCTCATTGCTATAAGCTGGGTAGTCAGAGAAAGCTATGCTCTCCTTGCCAGGTATGAGACAGGTGAAAGTCAAGTACATACATACTTTATTGATTTGTAATAAAGAAGACAGTGGAGTACTTTTAATGAAACGATTAAAATCAATATGGTGCTGTCCATAAGATCTCATGTAAGAAGTGTGCTAATTGTGCTTTTTTTCTTCCTGACATATTACACATGCTTCTCAGAGAAAACGACTTGTTTTTTGTCAGCAACTAAACTGCAGGCAACTGTTATATTTAATTTAGATCCTTTCCCCCTCCCTGTATTCCTGCCAAGCTGTTTTTTTTTCTTTTTTTCTCTGCATGTCTGTAAAGCTCATAAAAACCAAGTCCATTGATTCAATCATGCTAAAAAAAAAAAAAAAGAAAAAAGAAGAATATAAAGCTTTCCAAGTTACATGCCTGGCTTCTCTGCCTTTATTTCTAGTCCCTGATTCTTTTTTGAGTACTGATGACACCCCATGTCCACTTAGGGATTTGGGGACCTGACAGCCATCCTGACCTTCCCTTAGATCACCCATAGGTGCAGTCACCACACACAGTGCCCTCTTTGTGTCCCCTCAAACAACTTAGGATTTGGAAAATAAACAGTGGGGTCAGTGTCACAGGTACATAATGATGTCTCTGAACCTTGCAAGTCATTCCAAGGCCTGAAGACAAACACAAAGGGATACTAGAAAGAGATTCATTTTGTTAAAAAAATAAAAATCTCAACAACATAAAAAGAGCAAAGCTAGAAAGAAGCTCCATTATTTATATTCCCCAAGCCCCCTTTCCCCCAGCTTTGCCCCTGGATTAAAAACCACCTGGCTCCCTGGTGGCGCAGCGGTTAAGAATCTGCCTACCAACGCAGGGAACACGGGTTCGAGCGACCTGGTCGGGGAAGATCCCACATGCCGCCGGAGCAACTAAGCCCGTGCGCCACAACTACTGAGCCTGACTGAGCCTGCGCTCTAGAGCCCGCGAGCCACAACTACCGAGCCCACATGCCACAACTACTGAAGCCCGCACGCCTAGAGCCCGTGCTCCACAAGAGAAGCCACCAGAATAAGAAGCCCGTGCACTGCGGGGAAGAGTAGCCCCCGCTTGCCGCAACTAGAGAAAGCCTGAGTGCAGCAACGAAGACCCAACACAGCCAAAAATAAATAAATAAATAAACAAAATAAATTTTAAAAAAACACAAAAAACCCACCTGGCTCTTTGTGCCATTGGATTTAATGAAATCACTTTTTAAAAGCTACTTGGGATAATTTCAAGTATGATTTTCCATGAAGTGCTTTCTGCTCTTCCTTATGACAACCCTTGACTTTTCAACAATGCACAAAACTCTGATCACTGAGTGAAGTAAGTCAGAAAGAGAAAAACAAATACCGCATGCTAACACATATATATGGAATCTAAAAAAAAAATAGTCCTGAAGAACCTAGGGGCATGACAGGAATAAAGACGCAGATGTAGGGAATGTACTTGAGGACACGCGGAGGGGCAAGGATAAGATGGGACGAAGTGAGAGTGGCATGGACATATATTCACTACCAAATGTAAAATAGATAGCTAGTGGGAAGCAGCTGCATAGCACAGGGAGATCATCTCGGTGCTTTGTGACCACCTAGAGGGGTGGGATAGGGAGGGTGGGAGGGAGACACAAGAGGGAGGGGATATGGGGATATATGTGTACGTATAGCTGATTCACTTTGTTATACAGCAGAAACTAACCATTGTAAAGCAATTATACTCCAATAAAAATGTTTTAAAAACCCCCAAAAACCTTTAGCATTTGTCATCTACCCGACAGACTCCAGACTCACCAAGAAGATTTTTCAAACTGACATCTCAATGGGCAAGTGAGACATAATTCAATAAATACTTTTATAGTCCTTGCTCTTTTATGCAATAGTATCATTGCCAAGTGTTTTCTTGTCTTTTGTTTGTTTTTTGGTGGTACGCGGGCCTCTCACTGTTATGGCCTCTCCCGTTGCGGAGCACAGGCTCCGGACGCGCAGGCTCAGCGGCCATGGCTCACGGGCCCAGCCGTTCCGCGGCATGTGGGATCTTCCCGGACCGGAGCACGAACCCGTGTCCCCTGCATTGGCAGGCGGACTCTCAACCACTGCGCCACCAGGGAAGCCCTCTTGCCTTTTTTTTAAAAGCAGGTTTCTCAACCTCAGCCCTATGGACATTTGAAGCCAGATATTTCGTTGCTGTGGGAGGCTGTGCTGTGCACTGTACGGCGTTTAGCACATGTCTGGTCTCTACTCTCTACATTCAAGGAGTGCCAGCCCCCTAGCTGTGACAACTACAAGTAACTCCAGACATCGCCAGTGTCCTCTGGAGGGCACAACCACAGCTGTAAAGTTTTTGCCACACTTGTTTTCACCCCTTCTCCTCTCCCCGCCCCCATTTAATCAGCACCCAAGGCAAAGCAGAAAGAAGCAGCTCCTCCTAAGTTCCAACTTGGTTGATCACCATCTCAGGCCAGCTGGCCGAGGATGCAGGAGGCAGCTGACTTGGGAACAGAGTTTCTGCTACAGATCCCACTTGGTCTCCAGGCCAGCTCGCTCTCGGTTGCCTGGGGCGTCCTAACATAGCAACGGTTGAATATCTCACTCCACTCACTCTTAGCTTTGACTCCCACGCCACAAATATTAATTCAACTCCAGTGGGCTCTACCGCTACTTCAAGAGAGAACCTGGCACAGGGGAAGAGATGAGAGAGTGTTAACAGTGCCTGATGCCTGGGAGGGGCTGTAGGTGACTGTTTACTGCAACGCTTATTTGTATTCTGTAATTTGTCTGTGATGAATATGGATATCTTGTCATTCACCTAAATTTTTTTAAAAATGGAAAACACATACACCCATAAAAAGATGCGATTTCCTCTTTAGAAGTGTACAGAACAGTGTGCATGTCTGGTAGCATCCGAAGAGTTGCTTCGTGGCTCCAACGAGCCCTATTCAAACTCTGCTTGGCAACAGAAGGGAAAAAAAGCAACAGGAATGCCATAATACTGTTTTCTTTCCTGCCTTCATAAACACAATATATATTAGCTATCAAACTGGATTATTTCATTCATCAGTCACTCGGCCATTCTGTAATCTTTTTTCTTTTCTTTAACATTTTTATTGGAGTGTAACTGCTTTACAATGGTTAGTTTCTGCTGTATAACAAAGTGAATCAGCTATATGTATACATATGTCCCCATATCTCTTCCCTCTTGTGTCTCCCTCCCTCCCACCCTCCCTATCCCACCCCTCTAGGTGGTCACAAGGCACCGAGCTGATCTCCCTGTGCTATGCGGCGGCTTCCCACTAGCTATCTGTTTTACGTTTGGTAGTGTATATATGTCCATGCCACTCTCTCACTTCGTCCCAGCTTACCCTTCCCCCTCCCCGTGTCCTCAGGTCCATTCTCTATGTCTGTGTCTTTATTCCTGTCCTGCCCCTAGGTGTAATCTTTTATCAATGTCTACTATGTACTCAGAACTATGATAGATGATTCATGGGATTCAGAGACAAATAAGACAAGGTTCTTGCCCTCAAGCAGTTTAAGTCCAAATGGATGAATGATCAGACAAGTATCAACAGAGCTCTCATACAAGAAGTGAAATTAAAACACAGTGTGGGGAGAGGAGTCGAGGAAGACCACGAACCAAAGCACAAAGGTGGAATTGTACTCGACCGGGGGCGTCCAGGGAATAAATATCACGCTGTCCATTCGGCTGGAGCGCCAACGTTGAGAGGTGGAACTGGCTCCTTGGGTAAGCAGGACTCGCGAGGTGTCAACGTAAAAGCAACTCTAGAATTGTCTGCCGTTGTCTCTTTAAATCTGCCCGGTAGGAAAATGTTCCTCGCCTGGTCCTGGGTGAAATCTCAGTCAGGCCCATAACCCGATAATTCTTAGGTAATGCAAAGCCTCACAGCCCTTTAAACGGCGAAAGAACGGTCTTGATTCAGAATCCAGAAGGCCCAACCCCACAGGTTAAGCCACAGCTCAGCCTTTCCGTGAACGTGACCCTGGCTCCTCCCTGGAAGGGCCCACAGGTCGCCTGTGACTGGGGGGGAAACGGTGGGCTCTGTCCCCTCTCCCTGTCTTCTCACATTCTCCCTAGCACGCTAGCAGCCCTTCCCGATCCTACAACTAGAGAAGCGGGAGAGGGCAGGGGAGGCAGAGCTCTTCCCTCGCTGACCTGATCTAGAATACTTTTACCCTCTTGAGGCAAGCAGACGTTTCTCTCATGGGATTCTACCATCGGGTCTTCGGAGATCTTTAACTTGGCGGTGATCTCTCCCTGCGCTTCCTTTACCTGGCTGACCGGCCTCTGGCCTGGGCTCACTGATTTCCTCCACCGCCTGTGGGGCTCCACCTGTGGGATCCTCAAGGAGGGCAAGGGTACCATCAACTGTCTAGGCAGCCCCCCCCAGACAGCATTTAAGACAACACCCCTGTTGACCCTCCTGTGGGAATGCGGTCCACACCGGGGCCTCCTTATCTGATCGGACACAAAGGGTGAGTTCAGGCCCCACGTGGCCCAGTAGCCACTCTCTTCCACCCAGACACCAAGGCAATTTGCCCTCTGGATCCCCCAGGCTGACGTCAGGCACCAGGCCACCAGGCTCCCAACTGAGGAGACCATGGGACAGACCTCCCGGATGATGTCTCTCAAGCCATGCTCTCTAGATTTGGGATGAGAGACTGGGACCCCTTCCTCCATCCCCAGTACCCTGCAGTGGGGGAAATCACAGCCCACTTCTCTCCAAAAATCCCCTTTTGCCCAATCTTCAATAACCTCTCACTTGTATACTCTCTCCATTTGACCACGAGGTCCAAGAGGCGTGTGTGTGTGTGTGTTCGAATATACATAACATAAGATGTATCTGTTTAACCTTTTTTTTTTTTTTCTGTAGTACGCGGGCCTCTCACTGTTGTGGTCTCTCCCGTTGCGGAGCACAGGCTCCGGACGTGCAGGCTCAGCGGCCATGGCTCACGGGCCCAGCCGCTCCGCGGCACGTGGGATCTTCCCAGACCGGGGCACGAACCCGCGTCCCCTGCATCGGCAGGCGGACTCTCAACCACTGCGCCACCAGGGAAGCCCTGTTTAACCATTTGAAAGCACCCTGATCAGTGGCATATTCAGGACATTCACACTGTTGTGCAGCCGTCACCATCATCCTTCTCCAGAATTTTTCATCTTCCCCAACTGAAACTTTACCCATTCAACACTACCTCCCCATTTCCCCCTTCTCTCAGCCTCTGGCATCCATCATTCCACTTTCTGACTCTAGGCCAGGAGTTTTCGTATTTTTTAAAAAATTCTTCATGCTGTAACCTTGGTGCCGAAGTCAGATCTTCCATGTAACATACCGTTTAACAAAGAGCGTCAGATTATATTCCAGAGAAGTTACACTGGAGAGGTAGGTAAGGGCAGGATATGGAAACTACGATGCTGAGTCCGGAAGCCTGTCCTGAACGGGGAGCCGGCGAGGAGCCAGCCTTTGGGGGGGCTTTGCTTGGAGGAGCAGCATGGTCAGATTGCATTTCAGAAGGGCAATCTGGCAGGGGCGCTTGTACGGGATGAAGGGACTGGAGGAAACGGGCCCGTTGACGAGGCCTTGCTGTCATCCAAGCAACGCGATGATGAGAGCATGAACTAAAGGTCATGGGGGTAGAAAAGACTCACAAGATATTCCAGAGGTGGAATGCAGAGGCACTGGTGGTGGACCGAATAAGAGTCTGAATCAAGAATGAAGACGCTAATGTGAGAGTCATTGTGAAGAAACCTTGTGCGTGGTCTGGACAAGGGAGAGGTGAGATTAAAAGAAAATAACAATTCTCTGACTTTTAAGCCTCTGAGATTTGGAAAATGCTATTAATAAGAGTAGAAAAACAGAAAAGTTCGGTCGGGGAGAAACATGAAGGGAGATTTTCATATCTATTTTGGCTAAGTATCTGTAATTCCTGCAGGAAGTAGAGGTCGTGATGGCTTGGAGGCAGTAAGAGAAGAATCACTAGTGACAGACAGATTGGAAGTCATCTGAGTCCAAGGGACTGGGTGAGATCAGCAAGGAAGGTCGAGTAGAGAGCTGTGGATGGGGAGAAAATGTTACCATCTACTCCTACAGAGGAGGAAGAAGAAAAGAAGCGAAGAGAGGGACTTCCTTGGTGGCGCAGTGGTTAAGAATCCTCCTGCCAATGCAGGGGACACGGGTTCGAGCCCTGGTCCGGGAAGATCCCACATGCTGCGGAGCAACTAAGCCCGTACGCCACAACTACCAAGCCTGTGCTCTAAGAGCCCGTGAGCCACAACTACTGAGCCCGTGCACCACAACTACTGAGCCTGTGTGCCACAACTACTGAAGCCCATGCACTTAGAGTCCATGCTCCACAGCAAGAGAAGCCACCGCAATATGAGGCCTATGCACCACAACGAAGAGTAGCCCCCGGCTCGCCGCAACTAGAGAAAGCCCGTGCACAGCAACGAAGACCCAACGCAGCCAAAAAACAACAACAACAAAAATTTCTTTTAATTAAAAAGAAGCGAGAAGAGGCGGAGAGGGAGTGGCCCAGCATAGCAGCCATGTGCATAGAAAGCCAGAGAGAAGGGGGGTGAAGGCAGAGGCACCACCCACTCCTGTCCCTGGGCTCCTGCACCTGTACAGTGATTCCTTAGTTTCTGCCCTATATAAAAGCCCCAGCCCCACTCTCCCTGAAATACTGAACTATGCCAACTGCCTGAATATGCCCGGCCATTCCTCATATTATTCCCTCTTAAATACCCTGATAATTCCCTATACAGATTTCAAAATAACTGAGACATCTCCTCTATGAGCAACCTTCCTTTATTTTCATCAGATGGCACCTTTCCCTCCTTGGTCTTACCTCTAGATTGCTCAGATCTTGCCAACATTGTACTGCGCTGCGGTTATTGTCTACAGATTTCATTTCCCCTGTGGACTGAATGCTCAGTGACAGCCTGGTTGTGAGTCATCTTTCATCCCCAGACTTTGCACATTTAATGCGATTAATAGCTGTTTGTCACATGCATCACCTGAGGCAGACACACAGTAGGTGTGCAATGCTCCTCTCCCTTCCCTGACTGCCGGAGACACTCTGTCTGCTGTAGACACTCATGTATGCTATGAACTTGAAACAAAATACAAAAGGATGCAGCACTGGCAGTGGCACTGAAATAAAAAACAAAAATTGGCCATTCTCTCTCTGGACTGCCATCATGATCCTGAGCTAGTGTTTTTGAATAACAAGAATCTTAAAAGAGCCTCTAGAAGTAATGCCAACGATGCCATCTGGAAACTATTCACTTTCTAGAGTGATACCCCTGTCAATCAGATAAATTAAAAATCTTTTATCTCCAACTTGCCATCCTCAAAGATACAAAGTTCTGGGTTGGGCGCAAAAACATGGTCCAGGTTAAAAAAAAAAAAAAAAAAAAGACTCCTGGAGGTGTCGGGTTCATCACTTAACACTTTGTGAACAACAATGCGGGTCAAAAGACCAAGTAAAGGGAAACAGATGACCAGGAACAAGAAAAGAGATTGCATGGTAACATCACGCCATGGCAGTGCTTGGCTCACTGCTGGAATCTGATGAAGGCGAGCTGCTGTCTCCCTTTGCTTTCTCTTACTTAACTTTGTCCTTGCCAAGTCAGCTGTTCAATATTCTGTAATAACCTATATGGGAAAATAATCTGAAAAACAATGGATATATGTATAACTGAATCACTTTGCTGTACACATGAAACCAACAGAACATTGTAAATCAACTATACTCCAATATGAAATAAAAATTAAATTAAAAAAATAAATACCCTTAAGAAAAAGATGGAATGAAGAGTTGGGCTGGGTTTCCTGGGTGGCACAGGGAAAAGACCGAGCCCCAGCCCTGCTCGAGCAGAAATGGAAATGTTATTTCCCAGAAGTCTCATGCTCTGCATCATGCTTTGCATTCTCAGAGAGCAGCAAGGTGGGAGTGAAACAGCCTCTGGGCAGCCATGCCCTCCCCCTATAACTGGGGCTGCGTCCCCAGCGCAATGCACGTAAACACAGTTCCGTTCGTGTTATGAAAATTAAGAACCTGATGCATACATGCTGAGTGTGATTCTTCCTTCCCTCTCTCTTCTCCTACCCTGTCTCTCTTCAGGAGGCATCACATGGAACAGAAGGACATGCACATTGAGACAGGTCTTAAGTTCTTTAGAGGACTAGATTGGTACCTGCTTCTCCATGGGAAGTTATATATTAAACTTCATTTGTCTGAATGGATAAAGAAGATGTGGTACATATATACAATGGAATACTACTCAGCCATAAAAAAGAACAAAATAGTGCCACTTGCAGCAACATGGATACAACTAGAGATCATCATACTAAGTGAAGTAAGTCAGAAAGAGAAAGACAAACACCGTATGATATCACTTATATGTGAAATCTAAAATATGACACAAATGAACCTATCTGTTCACAAATGAACAGAAACAGAATAACGGGCACATTGAACAGACTTGTGGTTGCCGGGGGAGGGGGCTGAGGAATGGAGCAGGAGGCTGGGGTTAGCAGATGCAAACTATTATATATAGATGGATAAACAGCAAAGTCCTACTGTATAGCACAGGGAACTATATTCAATATCCTGTGATAAACCACAATGGAAAAGAATATAGAAAAAAGAATGTATATGTATGTATAACTGCATCACTTTGCTGTACAGCAGAAATCAACAAAACATTGCAAATCAACTCTACTTCAATTAAAAAAAAATAAACTTTATTTGTCTCTGCAGTGGTCCTTGGTGAGGTAAAAGCTCTCCAGTCCTGCTCTGAGGAAGGAAACCCATGCCTGGGGCTTATCCACAGCAGCTGCCACATCCCAGGAGAGGCAACACAGGCTCCTACTGTCCCTATTGGACACATCGGTCATCTGTTCCTGGGGAAAAAGAGAAGAAACGCTCTCCACAAAAGAAAACAGTGGTGCAGCAGTTTTTCTCTAGTTTTCCCAAGACACAAGAACTTTCAAGAACAGCATTCCAGTGCCTCTTCTTGGAACAGCAGAATGGGAGACTTATTCTCTGGAATGAAGAAAATGCATGGTCTCTGGACTTGAGGGTAACAGGCACAGCTGAGGGCACGGCTGCTAAGTGGTGTGAGGTAGGGAATTGAATTTTTCCCCCTCAATTAAAAAAAAAAAGGAAAAAAACAGTATTTTTCAACAGGAGAACCTCACAATGACCTCCAGTCCACACACACACACACACACACACACACACACACACACACACACACACACACACACTTCACCCAGAACTGCACAGAAGGAACTGAGCAAATCATGAGACCAAGCCAGTATCCATGAGGAAAACACACAAAGCTCTACATAAACTTAAATAATTCATTAGATAATTAATTGATTAATTAAATCAGACCATCTCTCCCAGGTGGTGAAACCAATCTGCACAGTAATCTAAACATTAGGAGAATCTTGTTTAAAGTGGTGGAACTATGGGTCTAGGTTTTTTTTGTATGCTTCCTTCCTTCTTCTCTCTCTCTCTCTCTCTCTCTCTCACACACACACACACACATGCGCGCGCACACGCACATGCCCCACATTTTTTATTCCTATAATAATTTCAAAGACATTTGATCAGAACTGGCCCTTCGAATTGGATCAGCAAAACCATAAGAGAACTTGCATTTCCCCTCTTTATCAGTACACTACCGGGCAACTTAGGAAGGAGAATTAACAAATGTCTGAAGAGTGAGCTGTGCACACTAGAATTCACAATTAAGTGGACAGGGGTAAGCAGGAGGTCAACTCAGAAAGACAAAATAAGGAGCACCCGATGTTCCATTTCATTAGTTGTTCTGTGTCTGCAAGGAAAAATATGCCCTAAAACAAACAAACAACAGAACTCAAACTTTGAAGATCATAAAGAGTGAGTGAGACCTGGAAGTTCACTTTCAGGGGCCCAAGAAACATATCATTTTCCATCAGAGCAAAGCACTTGAAGTTTATTCTTCTGAGCATTTTTCAGTTAGTCTTCGCCTCTGACATCAGCAAGCAACGTAAGAGGTCCTCGTCTGAGGTAACTCAGCTGGGCATTCGCCAGTGTTTTCAGACTGGCCGTAAAACAGGACCCAGAGCTGCAGCACAAGTTCTGGAATTGATTCAGCGCATGGCACTGCCCAGGGGGCACCCCGACGTAGAGGAAGGTCCCTCAGACTGGCCATGGGGAAGGTGGTCACAAGTCAGAATACGTCCATCACACATAACAAACGCTGCCTTCAAGTTCACTTTTGTCCCAAGGACAAGAATTAAAATCCCTGAGTCACTGGGGGCTCCAGGAGATCAGCTTCTCCAACCAGCAGATGACGTGGAGGGGTCCAGTCATTATCTGTTGAACTCTGCGTGTCCCGGTGTTAAAGTAAAACCTCTCCCAATCGTCTTGTTTTCTTTTCATTTGATGCTTTCACGAGGAATTAGCTAAAGATGTGCATTTAAACTGTAGGTCTGCCATTTGGTAACGTTCCAAATGATCTCATTTTAAAAAAATTAACCTATTTTTCATCTAACGTCCAGAATATACTCTTCTTGTCTCACATGAAAAAAAAGAAAAAAAAAGGGTCAATTAAAGTATCTGATCTAAGTCTAAAGCGATTTAACATCATTATCCTTTGCCATTTAATAAATCTAAGTCCTGTCCACCTCATCTGTTGTGATTAATAGGCCTTTATGTATCTTTCTATGAACCTGAATGCAGGAAGGGGTGTGTGTGTGTGTGTGTGCATGTAGATTTTAAACAGAACTTCTGAAAGATTCAGCAGAATTCCTGCTGACATAAAAAAATGACCAAAAGGCAAGATCCATCTCTGTCCGGTGACAAGTTGGCCACTTCTTGATGCTCAGGGAGGAAGAGAGAGTCTTTAATGCCCAAGGAGAGGAAGAAGCAAATGAAGAGTTTTATTTCGATAACTGAGAGTTTTACCAGACTTTTAAATATTTTCCACTAACAGATGGTAAAAGGGCTTTAGTATATGCAGACAAGTTTAAAATGCTTTTCTTAGGTGGTGCTAAATATTACTGAATCGTGTCCCAAGGATATCTCTGTTGAGAAGCCCTGACTGCTTTTCTTCCATCGGTCAATATTTCCAGCAGGCAGGGAAGGGCTGGTAAGATGGTGCAGAGAGCAGAACACCGCATAACAACAGAGACGGGAACCCAGGCGCGACCCAGAGCGAGCATGGGAGCGGTGGATGGGGTGGGAAGGGAACGCAGGCTCACGCAGGACAGGACTCTGTCTTGTTCACCTTGGTGTCCCTGGTGCCCCAAATGGGGCTTAGAAAATAGTAGGGGCTCAATAAATAGTGCTGAATGAATGAGTACATGAACGGAAACAACAACAACAAAAAGAAAGACCATAAAGAAGAAAAGGAAAGCTATGATGAGAAGTAGAGAAGAGCTAAGGTACAGAGTTCAGTTAACCCCCTTTACAAACTTTTGCCAACAATCAAAGCCCTCATGGCCAATGATACACGAGCCTCTGCTTACGATGGGGCAACATCCTTGGTACCGTGCCTGTGGGAAACCTTGGAGTGGGGACCAGACCCATGTGACGGTGGGAAATGTTCCCTCTGGACTCTAATTCCTCATACTTCTTGGAGACATGGAGTGCACGGATAGTCTCCGAACGCATTTTAGCTGGGTTTCAACCCTCTTTTCCAAATGTTTTAAAAATCAAAGCTACTTGCAAGTAACGTAAGTGACTCATCTTAACGTCCCTTCCTCTCTCCGTTCCTGTGTCCTCTCTAGCGCAGGTGGTGAAGAGTGACAGTCAACCAGGAGCAGGGGCACAAGGAGGCGGGACCCCTAAACTGAGAAGTAGGCCCAAATGCTTGATCTCTCCCTGTTACACATGGGATGAGGACTTCAGCCTTGGGCATCTCCAAGAAAGCTGAGGAGTCACGTAGGAAAATCTTTCTCATATGAACAGTCACGTAGGAAAATCTTTCTCATATGAACAGTCACGTAGGAAAATCTTTCTAATATGAACAACGTTTTGTAGGAGAAACTATGTTATACGGTATTAGGGTGGAATAAACATACACACTACAATGTATAAAATAGATAACCAGCAAGGACTTACTGTATAGCAAACGGAACTTTACTCAATATCTTGCAACAATCTATAATGGAAAAGAATCTAAAAAAGAATAGATGTACATATATATACGTATAACCGAATCACTTTGCTGTACACCTGAAACTAACACAACGTTGTAAATCAACTAGACTTCAATAAAAGGTGTTGTTTTGAAAAAAAATTTTTAAATAAAGGTAAATTTAAAAATAAAGTTGTTTTTTTCTTTTTAAAGAATCAGCTTTATTTATTTATTTATTTTTGGTTGCATTGGGTCTTCGTTGCTCCACGCGGGTTTTCCGTAGTTGCGGCGAGCCGGGGCTACTCTTCGTTGCGGTGCGCGGGGGCTTCTCTTGCTGCAGAGCACGGGCTCTAGGTGCGCGGGCTTCAGTAGCTGTGGCACGTAGGCTCAGTAGTTGTGGCACACGGGCTTAGTTGCTCTGCGGCATGTGGGATCTTCCCGGACCAGGGATAGAACCCGTGTCCCCTGCATTGGTAGGTGGATTCTTAACCACTGCGCCACCAGGAAAGTCCCCAAAATAAAGGTTTCAATACAAGTGATTGAAAGGAGACAACCATCTGTCTCGATGACATTATCCTGAGTCTCCAGTTTTCTTCTTTATTCTACAGCTTTCAGAAAATAAGTGCAGAAAAATAATTATCTACATAACACACAATAGGTTGGCTACGTAAGCACTGATGAATCCCAAGTGAAGATTTCTGCCACTGTTTTTTTTTGGGGGGGGGGGCTAGGTGGGCCTCTCACTGTTGTGGCCTCTCCCGTTGCGGAGCACAGGCTCCGGACGCGCAGGCTCAGCGGCCATGGCTCACGGGCCCAGCCGCTCCGCGGCACGTGGGATCTTCCCGGACCAGGGAACGAACCCGCGTCCCCCGCATCGGCAGGCGGATTCTCAACCACTGCGCCACCAGGGAAGCCCTCTGCCGTTGTTTAAAGGTGGAGTGAGGCACGATGATTCTGCTCCCAAGGTAAGTCCCACAAATCACTGCCATTTCACCTTTAGTCCCATTAATCCTTCATCTCTGCTAAGGGTCTCTCTCCCTCTCGACCAGAGGGCTATTAAATATACCTTTGGTAACATGGACGTGGACCACAGGAAGCCTCCAGAAAGGTTGTCCCCCTGATTGCTCGGACTCCAAAACAGTAGGAAGAGTTTTGGTAGCGACAGGATAGAAGCGTGCGTGCGTGTGTGTGTGTGTGTGTGTGTGTGTGTGTTTAAGTGGGTTTACGGGGCTAAGTAAGGTTGGCAGTCAGAGGAAGTAAGGAAACAAGTTCGTGATGTATTCTTTTTTTCTTCTTTTTTATTTTTGCGGTACGCGGGCCTCTCACTGTTGTGGCCTCTCCCGTGGCGGAGCACAGGCTCCGGACGCGCAGGCTCAGCGGCCATGGCTCACGGGCCCAGCCGCTCCGCGGCACGTGGGATCCTCCCGGAGCGGGGCACGAACCCGCGTCCCCCGCATCGGCAGGCGGACTCGCAACCACTGCGCCGCCAGGGGAGCCCTCGTGATGTTTTCTTTAAACAGTGATCCTCACCACTCGATTTTGGACATAAGATGGTGGGTCACATGACTTCTAACATTGCCCCCCCACTTCTCCAGCTGTGGAGATAAAGTGATACAAGCATGTGGAAGCCATGAGAAACCAGGAAATGTGCTCGGATGCAGCTGCTATCCCATATTTAGAAAACAGGAAGTAAATCAACTCACAGCAGAACTCAAGATGGTCTACATAGGGGGAAAATGTATACATGGGTGGAGTAAATAGAAGACTTATTAGGAAGAAGACCAAGAACGTCATCGGTTCTCACACTTTGATAATGAGAAAATACCACTCTTCAAGCCTTCATCTTCCTATAAGAGTAACAGAAGCCAAAAGGGAGAAATCGTTCTCTTCAGGAAAGGTTTCCATTCTTGGGCTAATATAGACACTCCCCGGCCCAATGGAAATGGGCTCCATCAGTCTCACCCAGTGTGTATCTTCCGGTGCTCAATGGGGCTGACGGGCCCGAGGGCCACCACCCAGTTGAGCTCCTGCTCAGCGGGACGGTGGGATGCAGCCACTCAGTGGCCAACAGAGGATGCCCTTCTCCAGAGGCAGGGCTGTGATACCAGCCTGTAGCCAGATGGGCACAGAAGCCATGGGGTTTAATTATACATGCAAATGTTCCCCTTCTTGGACATGGATAAGTTAAAGGCTAAGGGTTAATATGGCAATGAGAAGAAAACCCATCGTGGAATGAGAATGTTTTTAGATCTCTCACTGAGGGAAATAATGGCCGTGCTCTCCCTCGCAAGACCAGAGCCGTGGTGATATATAGCCAAAGAGTCTGAGGGGAGGAGCCATAAAAAGCGAAGAGTGGTGTAAGAGACTCTAATGCGGTGACAAGATGCACAGCTTCTACCTGGCAGGGAAATTTGTCCTCTGAGAGAAAAATGGAACAGCATGTTTGACTGGTTACACAAATATTTGCATTCACACTGCAATCTGCTCCCTCAGAAAATAAAGCTTCTTGTTAAGAGTTGCCACCATCAAATAGTCCTTACTAATGGCCTCTCTGTGCTACTGTTTGTGTCATGTGTGATGTCTGTAGAAATGTTTTTTTAAAATTTCTATCAGAAAACAGAAAATGACACAGGAATACAGGAGACGGGCACACTAGGCCGACGGCGATCACATCTCCTAGGTGTCATTCTCAGTTACTTTGCTTAGTGTTGTAAAGGATCTGGAACCCCTTCACCACGCCCAACCCCACCTTGCACCCCTTGCCTTACAGCCTTCCATCCCCCAGTCCGGCCAAACAGAAGCGGCATCTGTAATGAAGGTGGAGCCTATGAAATTCCTTTCTGAGCTTTGGCCTGGTTTCTGAAACACAGGCCAATACAAATTTTTGTAGCTATATTAACATACGTGCTCTGCACCGGGGAGATGATAATAAAACAAGAGCCCTTTTGAGTCCGGCCTTTCTGAGGCCCAGGCCTCAGTGTGGGAGGTGAAGGAAGCCGGGTCAGGAAAGCAAAAGGGTGGCCAAAGGGTGAGAGCTCTAAGGGGAAAAGGAGGCTCTAAGGGGAAAAGGAGGCACAGAGGCGCTGGCCTGGGGTGTGAGCCCAGAGAGCTCCTCCGGGAGGTGTGGGAAGCAGAAGCTGCCACTCAGGTATATGGGCTCGGGGACTTGGAAGCTGTGTGTGGAATCCCAAAATAAATAGAAGAGGGCTTACTAGTCAAAGAGTGTAGGTAACACCAGTTATGGTGGGAGCTTCTGATAGAAGCAAGTCCCCTCTTCTTGCTGGGAAGAGAATGGCCCTTCCAGAGCTGCATACAGCTATTTCCCACTCTGTCCTGTCTAAACAACCAGATAAATAACACCAAGGTATACACCCTCTGAGCTTAACAAAATCTAGACCTTCAAGAAAGGAATTCTCTGGATATATGCACAGGTTACATTTTTATCTTATTAAAGTGATCTATTTTCTGTTTATGTAAGAGTTTCTGCACTCCAAGCATCTGCAAGTCTCACTGAGTTTTCAAGTGCTAAAAAAAGAGCCTAATTGCTTATTTATGATTTAACTCCCCCAGTTATAGGTTTCTGTGTATGTGTGTGTGTACACACACATACACAGAAACCTATAGTTTAGGATATATATGTTTAGGATATATATGGCAATGACAAAGTGATCTCCTCATTAGTTGTAAGACCACTGTTGGTTACATTCATTAAAAGTCATTTAAAAAGTTGACATATGAATATCCTTGCCATCAGCTGAAGTACAGAATGCTATAGCAAAAAACGGAAATCAGGGAGGTCAAGTTAGGTTTCATAGGCTTTATATCTGAAAAGTAAATATGGTGCTAATATACGTAAAGACAGGCTTTCATGTTAATATTAAACAAGTCTTCATTATTTACCCCATTTTTGGAATTATGGAAATGTGATAATTTCCTAATTATCACAAGCAACAAGTAACAAAAGGAAAGAGAGATAAATTGGATTATAATTAAAACCTTTTGTGCTGCAAACAATACCATCAAGAAATTGAAAGACAATCAGCAGAATGTGAGAAAGTATACTATTTGAAAATCATACATCCGATAAGAGACTTACATCCGGAACATATAAGGAACTTTTACAACTCAAGAGTAAAAAGACAAATAACTCAATTAAAAACTTGGAAAAGAACTTGAGTAAACATCTGTCCAGGAAAGATATATAAATGGCCAATAAGCACATGAAAATATGCTCACCATCATTAGTCATCAGGGAAATGCAAATCAAAATCACAATGAGATACTAGCTCACACCCAGCGTGATGGCTATAATAAAAAAGACAGACAATAACAACTGCTGGCAAGGATGTGGAAGAATTCAAACTCCCATCCATTGCTGTGGGGATATAAAATGGTGCAGCTGCTTTGCAAAACAGCTTGGCAGCTCCTCAAAATGTTAAACGTAGAGTTCCCCTTTGACCCAGGAATTCCACTTTGAGGTATATACCCAAGAGAAACAAAACATATGTCTACACAAAAACTTCAAATGTTCTTATCGGCAAGAGTTGGGCAACAACCCGAATGTTCAACAATGGATGAATGGATAAACAAAATGTGGTATATCCATTTTATACCATGGATAAAATTAGTATTGCATTATTGGTATATCCATTCCAATACTATCCGATGGAATAGTATTCAGCCATAAAAAAGAATAAAGTACTGATGCACGTTACACATAGATGAGCTTTGAAAACACTACGCTAAGGGGAAGAAGACACTTCTTGGGAAATTACATTCATATAGAATGTCCACAACACAAAAATCTGTTGAGAGGCAGTAGATGAGGAGTTGGGAGAGTATTTGGTGGAGATGGTAGGTAAAGAGTGAGTGCTAATGGGTATAAAGTTTCTTTTTTGGGGGGGATGAAAATGTTCTGTAATTAGATGTGGTGACGGTTGCACAACTCTGTCAATATACTAAAAACCACCGAACTGCACACTTTAAATAGGTAAATTTTATGGTATGTGAATTATATCTCAATAAGGATGCTGAGAAAGTGGGACGGTATTTTAAAAAGCAGTCTAGAAGTCCCCTCTGAGACATAACAATCTAAAAAAAAAATATATATATATATATAGGGCTTCCCTGGTGGCGCAGTGGTTGAGAATCCGCCTGCCGATGCAGGAGACACGGGTTCGTGCCCTGGTCCGGGAAGATCCCACATGCCGTGGAGCGGCTGGGCCCGTGAGCCATGGCCGCTGAGCCTGCGCGTCCGGAGCCTGTGCTCCGCAATGGGAGAGGCCACAACAGTGAGAGGCCCGCATACCGGAAAAAAAAAAAAAAAAAAAAAAAAAAAAAATATATATATATATATATATATATATCATTAGAAAAGTAGAGTACTGGGTTCAGTAGGTTTCTCTAGGTGCTCAAAAAAAGCCGAAGTGAAAAAAAGCATTTTTCAATTGCAGACTGATTAGACTAGGCCATTTTGACATTTTCATGCTTTCAAATTTCCTCAGCACCACCTATCTGACAATGGTATAAATAGATAATATTAATAAAATAAATAGAATACTTTTTATTTTATTTTTTCTTTTTTTTTTTTTTGCGGTATGCGGGCCTCTCACTGTTGTGGCCTCTCCCATTGCGGAGCACAGGCTCCGGACGCGCAGGCTCAGCGGCCATGGCTCACGGGCCCAGCCGCTCCACGGCATGTGGGATCTTCCCGGACCAGGGCACGAACCCGTGTCCCCTGCATCGGCAGGCGGATTCTTAACCACTGCGCCACCAGGGAAAGCCCAATAGAATACTTTTTAAACTGATGCTTCTAAATTACTCTTTAACTCTTTTATAGTTGGCTAACACGTCCACCTGTTCACTTTAGGAGTGTGCTCTATTTTCCACTGTAAGCAAGGGGAATCATGGGAACTAGGTAAAACTAGGCCTCCCATGTTCTTTCCACCATTCAGTTAAATAACCCATACGTCTGAAGGAGGGAAACGAGAGATGACATTAATATAAACTGAAGACACCTATTTTCCATCCTTGCAGGTAATTACTGAAGTCATAGCTTATAAAGTTTGATAGACTACGATTTTCCAAGGGAGAAATATCAAATAGAACAGTGAATAGTTTTTGCCCTGAGAACTTATTTAGCTAAAATCCCTACTTTATCTCAAGGAATTCTCTAGAACAGCAGAGTCTCCGACGTGACTTTGGATTTGTTGGGGCTGAGGGCGGGGAGCTTTTCCCTCCTAAAGGAATGTACACGTTGCCCAGGAATAATCCTGAAATTGAACAGCAAAGCACATGGGAAAAAGCAGCATTATCGGAGGCTAGCAACCAACGCTATCTTGATTTATTAGGTACACGTACCCCTCTAAAAAAGGTTCCCAGATACCATTATTTCCTAATAAATGAAAAAGAATTTCCACTGAAGACAGATGATTCTTTTTAAAAGGCAAAATGTGCATTTAAGAGAGCTTTCTTCGCTGTCAGTTTCAAGCCAAGGCACTCTTTTCCGGATGGAGCAAACTTATTTCTCTAATTAACCATTTCCTCAGCACAGTGCTTCTCTAAACGTAGCTTTCAGAATCACTTGTAGGGTTATAAAGAACTCGAGAGTTTCAGCCCCACAGTAAATCTCAAGAATTTGCATTTCTATCACTTCCCTATCTTCTCCAACTCATGTTGATTCTGCTGGTCTGGGGACCACACTTAGAAGCAGGGCCTCAGCACATACAGAGCTGCTGCTGGGTAGGCTTGAGTCCTGGCTGGGCAGTCTTCTCCACCAGAAAGGAAAGGCAAGCATCACCCAAAGGCCAAAACACATTTACATTCAATATTTAAATAACAGCAATGACCATAATCTGCTCCTCGAACTTTTGGGGTTCAGACATATTGCTTATCGTCCTGGACTCACACTACCCTCACTCTTGCCCATCCAAGGTGCGTTTCTGGGGCTTCTTCTCCTCCCAGCAATCCTACATGACAGCAGCCATGTCTGCTTAACATGCCCTTCTTCCTAGTCACAGCGGAAGTTTCCACTGGTGGGCCCCGATCGGAGCTGAGGCAATCAGCTGGAATTTGGGATTGGGACTAAGAAATTTCTGTTTAAGGACTTCCCTGGTGGTCCAATGGTTAAGACTTCACCTTCCAATGCAGGGGGTGCAGGTTTGATCCCTGTTCAGGGAGCTAAGATCCCACATGCCTCACGGCCAAAAAAGCGAAACATAAAACAGAAGCAGTATTGTAACAAATTCAGTAACGACTTTAAAAATGGTGCACATCAAAAAAATCTTTAAAAAAAAAAAGACATTTCTGTTTAGCTGCTCTTTTTTTTTTTTTTTTTTTTTTTTTTTTTTTTTTTTTTTTGCGGTACGCGGGCCTCTCACTGCTGTGGCCTCTCCCTTTGAGGAGCACAGGCTCCGGACGCGCAGGCTCAGCGGCCATGGCTCACGGGCCCAGCCGCTCCACGGCATGTGGGATCTTCCCGGACCGGGGCACGAACCCGTGTCCTCTGCATTGGCAGGCGGATTCTCAACCACTGCGCCACCAGGGAAGCCCCTAGCTGCTCTTTTGAACAAGGGGTATACTCAGAAGCTGATGGCAATTGTCATGTTCCACCAAGTGGGCTGGATATCAGAAAAAGTCCATCTGTATGAGCAGAGAAGCAGAGGTGAGCAGGGACCTCCTGGACTCCATCCCGTCTCCTAGTCCCTGGCTTCAGTGGAGGCCTGACACTCTGCTGTATCCCTACCTTTGGGCTCATTCCAGAAATCAACCCCAAACCTGTACCTTCTATTAAATTCCTCTTTCCTGCCTCAACTAGCTGAAGAGGATTTGTTACTTACAACCAAAAGGGCCCTGATTAAAACTGTTAACAAAGTCAATCTCTGGGTACCTTTCCTCTCTGCTTCAGTTCACCTCGGAGATTGAATTCACCTTAAAAGTTCATCCTAGCCAAGTTACCTGCTTCTAAATATCTCTGCACGAAAGCCCTTTCTCACGTAGGCGATTCCCTGAACCCTACATCACTATGTATTTCAAATCCGGGACCTGCCTGGATTCCTCTACAAGAGGCAATTATAATTTATATTTATCTCCAAGACTAGGCGGGGATAAATGAATATAAATCAACAATGAATATAAATCGATGCAGTTTCCCTCTGTGAGCACAGAAAAAGGAAAACCAATAGACATGTTTTGAATCAAGGTCTAATGTGAGGTTTTATTTACCATGTTAGATCAATTTAAATGTTTAATTTCTCATTAACGTTTCTGAATAGCTCCAGCTTTCCAGCTACTTATTTTTTTGTGGGATTCTTATTTTTAAATGGCATTCTTATCTACTACTTCTTGGTTCAATCATACATGTGGTACATTTTATATATGCATGACCAAGGCAGAAGAGGGCATTTCTTTGTTTCTTTGAGCATAGCTACTTCTCTTTTTTTCTTTATTGAGGTATAGTTGATTTACAATATAGCTACTTCTTTTAAAGCACAACAGAGACAGAGCAGATAAAACTTTGGGTCACTTAGAGCATTACGTCACATCTGTGATAACACATCTGTTCTATAAGTTTTCAAAGTCACTAGACGTTGCAAAACCAGAGATTAAGACTGACTTGATTCTCTTAGTCTGTCGGATGTTATCTAGCCTCTCTATTGGACTTCAGGATTTTGGCCTCCTTAAATCAAGACTTCTGGGAATTATCTTTGGCAAATATACACTTAGCAGAAAAGTCTGATTATCTTGGCTTTCTCATGTCACATAACAACAGGTAGTCCCAGACACCCAGTGGTTTCCTTAGAGTGGGTTGCTTTCTTTATGGTAATCAATTTACTTGGCCCAGCTGTCAGGCACTTGACTGCCCAATGGACAACTGCAAATAGGAAGGAAGAAACCTCAGATTCTCCTAAACACACAGTTAATGAAAAATTTCACCTGGTCGTTAACGCATCTGTGTTTTCCCCGTAAAACATAAATGTTAATTTGGAAAACAATACGCCTACAGAGGTTTCTCCACCTAGGAATGTTTCACCTGATATTTGACCTGGCCATGTGCTCAACATCCATCGTGAAGGAGTTAACACAAATTAATTTAAAACCGGAAACGAGGCAGCCAAGTTGTTGACTAGTTTCCTCTCGTTAATTCAAGGAAAAGACTGAAAGGGTCTCAACGACGGCAGGTCATAGCGCTGAATCTCAAGGAAATAAGTAAGAGAGATGAAAACTCCTCTTATTCCACATGGTAGCTATTCTTTGGGTCAAAACTGAAAGAAGGAAAAATAATGTATGACAATGCATGGGACGTACATTTCTCACCTAACTCTTCCTAACCGTGTGGATTTTCCCCAGCAGGACAGAAGACCATACATGAAAAGTAGCAAGGCAGGGGCTCCCAGGAATACCTGCATCAAGGCTTTGGGGTATCAGATGAGGAGTGGCTCTGACTACCTGCACAGATGCTTTAAGAAACGCGTGACTACTCTTGTCTATACAGAGACAGGAAATAGGATGGAAAGGGGGCCCTGAAGACACTGGCAGGTCCTTTCCTCAGATGCCTTTCAGGGCATAAACATTGAAATGGTTAAAATTATAACTTGAGGAAAAACAGCATAGGCGGTTCTTTCCTAACATCTTCCTTCTTCCAAGAACACCGATCCACCCGTGATGAGAAACCCTAATATCCACTTTAAACCTAATAAAGGGTGAGTCCTCTTTACCTTGTGGCTTCGGAATGAAAAGACATTTGTTTTTTTTTTAAGTCACATTCCTATTTTTAGGGCTGACTTGGAAACTTCTTCACAGTTTAGTGACCACAGTCTGCTAGACTGTAGAAGTATGAAGTTTCAAGTGCAAAGCACTGACTGAATGAATTCCATTGCCCTGGATGACTTCTGACTAGACCACAAGCATCTAGAAGGTAGGGCCTGTGATGCATATTTCTTTGACCTAAGTCAAAGCATACAGAATACTGGAAAAGTCTTTCAGGGCAACACAATAATTATCTTAGTCTTCAAACAAGTTTTCATTTCCACAGCATGAAGCAGGGCAGATGCCCTTTGGAAACACGACCATGTCATCCATTCAACTATTGTTTTGTTTTTGTTGTTTGTTCCTAAGAACTAAGAACCTTGCAGGTTCTTAGTTCCCTGACCAGGGATGGAACCCTTGCCCTCAGCAGTGAAAGCGTGGAGTCCTAACCACCGGACGACCAGGGAATTCCAGATTCAATGACTGTCGAACCCCACAGCACGCGTGCTCACTAACACCCAACGTAAACATTTCGAAGAGCCATTGCTGACCACAAATATTATTAAATGTGCATGGCTGCCTGGCTATATTCTATTTCGGGAATCTCTTACTACCTAGGAAATGATTTCAGACTTCATTGTCTCAAACTGCATCATCCAAAAGGACTAAGATAAAATGTTTTCCTTAGAGAACATCTTCCCTGAAATCTCATTATTGCATATTATCTTTTGGTGGCACCCTAGCTTCCTCTGCTCACGCTGCTGGCTGCACGGTAAACTCTGAAATAGAAATACTGCACACTGGAATCTTACCACCAGGAGGGGATAGGAGTCACTGCTGGAAGAGCGTGAAAGTCTACGTTATGGGAGAAGCATTAGAGAGCTGTGTGACCTCCCTGAATTGACCGGAAAACCAACAGACAGATTACTGTATGTCACCAAGACCTTTTGACACAGGAGGGAGGGTTCAAAGTATGTGGGCTCGAACATCATTTTTTTAAACTTGCAGCTTTTAGCAATTAGCACAATCTTGCTAGAACTCCCATTTACATAAGAGAAGCTCCGTTTATCACTACGAAGTTCAGAAAAAGGGGGCAACAAGGTAATAAGTGTATTATGCTTTATCTGTAACAAACCATGTCCCCCAGAAGTTCCAGTGTGTTTTAAATTAACATCAAAGGAAAGAATTCTTAACCCCACCAAATGGCAAATACAGGAATTTCAACTGTTCTAATACAACAACGCTAAGTAAATAATTATTACTTTCCAATCTACTGGTCAACCAGAAACACAGAATTGCTGATGAAATTACACTGGGAAGGGCTCTCCCTAATACATATCTTGCTTTCATCCTCTAAGCACACCAAGTTACAAAACTGAAAACAGCTTTTGATTCATATTAGTATTTTGAGTAGAGTCTCTAAAAATTATTTTCAAGCAGCAGCGAACTAAGGATGGGATACGACTTGGTAAGTACTGTTATTTACATAACTTTTCTTTCCATGTTCTTAAAGTCATACTTTTGAATTTTAAAACACACTAAATTTCTATCTGTTCTGAAGGGCATGGGGCAGATTAAGAGACTGGATGGGAAAAAATCCAAAATACATGAATTTCAAATTATAACCCATTTTGCCAACATTTGATAGGCTGAAATGACATTTAGATACTAATAAAAATTATTTGTTTGCCTTAAGAACTTAATTACTGTAACATTCCATTATGAGATTTTCTATTTATAAAATCTTATTGCTACTCTATTGGTAATCACTTCAAGTGCCATCTTAATGGTTTATTAAGTTCAGAAAAATATTTTTAATGGTTCTTAAAGAATATAGTACAAAAACACCAAACAGTGCAAGGTCCTCTATTAGGAAAGAATAGCTATTTTGATCAATTAACAGAAGTGCTTTGAATGTCATTAGAACCCATTTAAAATTATGACCTACAGCATCTTAGAAAACAGCACTGTTTTCCAACAATTTGCAGGCATAATCAGGAAAGGGGGAGTGTATTTAATAAGACAGGTACACGGCTAACATCCGCAAACAAACTCACGCACAACACAGGAATTTTAGCCAAGTAATCCAATCATTCCTGAATTCACCGCAATAACGTGATATTGCCGCCATTAGGCTAATTATAACCCATGCAGGAAGCAGCCCAGGTGGCTTGCAAGTGATGGTATCAGAATGTGAATATTTTAGAAGAAATCAAGTACCTGATAGTTTCATGAGAAGTTCAGATGCTGCTTTGACTGACATATCCCGCCTTAGTACGTTGCCCTTTGCTTCCTGGGGCTTAAGTGTGTCCTCAGAGATGCTTGGGGCTGGCACTTCAGACTCGGGGCTGAACACATAGTTGGACCGAGGCAGCGTGGCACTTAGAGCCTCCTCTTCCTTAGGCTCCTCTTTGACTTTAAAATTAAGATTCATGGGCTCCTTCTGATTTGCAGCTGTCAAAAGAAGAAAAGGATTACACACATATACACGGGTGAAAGGCCAGTCCCACCTTAGCTGTTCCCAACTTAATGAAGTATGCGATGCATGATCACATCATACTAACACAGGAGGGGCCACAACCCGATCAAAGTAGGCTGAGCCCCGAGCACAAAAATACAAGTCACTCCATGAGCGCAGGACTTCGAAGAGTGAGGGCTTCTGAATCTTTGGAACCTATCGTATTTTAGGAAGTGCTGCCTCTACAAAGTGTTTGGGCATTCTCTCTTTGGTTTCCAGTGCCTTCTTTCCTGTACCTGCTGCTGCCTCTCTGACCTATTAGCAAGCACTCTCTCTCCCTAATCCTATTATAGAATAATGCTTTCAGACAGTTATTCTAACATAAAATATTGAATATAAACATGAGTCAGAGGCAAAAACCAAAGCAAAAACCGAGAACGTGGTGGTCAGGTGAGGATGGACAATTTGCCAAAGAGAAAAGCTCAGAATGGAGATATAACACTTTTGCCTTATTATAAGTTGATGTCACTGTCCCACAAACAGTGGGGCATGCCCTTGGCATTGTCTTTCTGGTCAATATCTGTAGCCCAAGTTATGTCCGAGTCCACAATGAGCGTTTTTAAGAGAAAAAGATTTTATTTTGGAATAATTTTAGATTTGCAGAGAAGTTGCCAAGAGGGGTCAAAGAGTTCCCATACATCCTTTACTCAGTGTTCCCTAAAGTTAACATCTTATGTAACACCATTGAGCATTTGTCAGAATGAAGAAATTCACATTACCATGATCTAAGATGCAGATTTTATTCAGATTTCACCAGTTTTTCCACTAATGTCCTTTTTCCATTTCTAGCATGGTTGGCTGGTGTGGAGTGTGTGGTCAGGACAGAGCTAACTGGCCTATTATGGGATAGATTCTGTGGCTTGGCTACACCTTGCCAGGCCTTCACCCACTGAGCTACATACCACTTCCCGGTCTTTCTTCGGAAAAACCAAGAGGTAAGACTAGCAGCCTCTTTTACCGCTTGTCACTTTCATAGCCATCTTGCTCCCCTTTAAAGGGTCACAGAGTAGGACGTATAAGTTGGTTAATTTAGGTGTGCTGGGATTTTATGAAACAAGATCTCATCCTAATACAGAGTGCTTAGAAATGCTTCTTAGAATGAGCCTTGGGCTTCCCTGGTGGCACAGTGGTTAAGAATCCGCCTGCCAATGCAGGGGACAAGGGTTTGAGCCCTGGTCCGGGAAGATCCCACATGCCACGGAGCAACTAAGCCCTCGTGCCACAACTACTGAGCCCTCACGTCGCAACTACTGAAGCCCCCATGCCTAGAGCCCGTGCTCTGCAACAAGAGAAGCCACCACAATGAGAAGCCCGCTCACCGCAATGAAGAGTGGCCCCCGCTCGCCGCAACTAGAGAAAAGCCCGCGCGCAGCAACAGAGACCCAGTGCAGCCAAAAATAAACAAATAAAAATAAATAAATTTATTTTTAAAAAAAGAATGAGCCTTAAGCCCACTCTTGCTTAACAACAACAACAACAGAAAGGATGAAAATAAATCCCCCAAGGGTACGTCAATCCCCCCCTGCCCACCCTCTACCTCCAGCCAATACACAGACACAAAGTCCTTTCTTTATACCTCATGCCCTTCTAAGAATATCCCTGCTGGAGTCACAAGCTCACACAGACCAGCATATTTGGGAACTGGACCCCAGAAGGCTAAAGTGGCACTTGGAAGTCTTACTACCAGAAAGATGAAAAGCTAAGACTAGAACCCACGTGCACAGGCTGTCCACCCCGTATCCCCTGCCTAGCTCCACTACACCACTCCTCCATCTCTGGTCCCTGTGTTATAACAACACCTGAATGTACCTTGACCTTCAAGTCTTTGCTAAAATACCACCTTCTCAACGAAGACCGGAACCATCCTGATCAAAACTGCGATGCCCACCCCACAGTACCCGCGGTCCCCCGAACTCTCTTACCCTACTCTAATTTTCCTTTTTCTTTTTTTTTTCTTTTTTTTTTTTTTTGTGGTACGCGGGCCTCTCACTGTTGTGGCCTCTCCCATTGCGGAGCACAGGCTCCGGACGCACAGGCTCAGCAGCCATGGCTCACGGGCCCAGCCGCTCTGTGGCATGTGGGATCTTCCCGGACCGGGGCACGAACCCGTGTCCCCTGCATCGGCAGGCGGATTCTCAACCACTGCGCCACCAGGGAAGCCCCCTTTTTCTTTTTAAAAATACTTATTCATTTATTTATTTGGCTGCGTCGGGTCTTTGTTGCGGCACGCGGGGTCTTGCGTTGCCACGCGTAGGTTCTCCAGGTATGCCACGAGGGCTCCGGAGCACGTGGGCTCAGTAGCTGTGGTGCGCGTCTTAGTTGCCCTGCGACACGTGGGATCTCCGTTCCCGACCAGGGATCGAACCCGTGTCCCCGCATTGGAAGGCAAAGTCTTAACCACTGGACCGCCAGGGAAGTCCTTAATTTTCCTTTTTATCCAAAATACGTATCACCAGACAACATCTTGTTATGGATTGAATTGTGTCTGCCCCACCTCCCCAAATACAAATGTTGAAGCCCTAACCCTCACTGGGACTGTATTTGGAGATAGGGAGGTAATTAGGTTAAACGAGGCCATTAGGGTGTGGCCCTAATCCAACATGACTGGTGTCCTGAGAATACGAGAGACACAGAGGATGTGCAAACACAGAGGAAAGACCATGTGGGGACAGGGCAAGAAGGCAGCCGTCTTCAAGCCAAGGAGAGGCCTCAGGAGAAACCAAACCTGTCGGCACCTTGATCTTGGACCTCCAGCCTCCAGAACGGGGAGAAATACATTTCTATTATTTAAGCCCCCCCCCAGTCTGTGGTATTTTGCTATGGCAGCCCCAAAGACTAATCCATACTACATAATTTTCTTATTTATTATGTTAACAATTTATGGTCTATTCCTTCAACTCAAAGGTAGGCTTCATGAAGGCAGTAATCTCTGTTTTAACTCTGATGTATCTCGAGTGCTTAGAACTGGGCCTGGCACATAGCAGGAGCTCAAGGTATATTTGTTGAATAAATAAAATATGTTGGTCACAAATCAGTGACGTCTGTTAGCACTCCATTATTACCTGTGGTGAGCAAAAGCTACGAATCCCAAAATATTCCACCAAAGGCAATCGGAAGTGTCTTCCTCAAGTCTGATCATGAGACTGGAGATAAGACCTTCCAGATAAAGTTAAAAGCTCTGCTACTACACCACAGCTCTTACTGAGGTGTCTCTGAATGATCACTTGGACTCTGGCATTACTAAAGGAGGAACCCAGAAAAATCTCAAGGAAAGTGCTGAAAATCTAGCCCTCTGGGGACAGTGCCATTGGCATCTGAGTCCAAGGGAACAAAGACAGTCTCTAGAGCAATCTGCAAGCATGTATTTTGGACCTCTACAGAAGGTGGCTCCTAAGAGGATTCTGTTTATCTAGCACATTTCTCCCCTTTCAGCCACTTCCAGCGGGAGGGAGTGGTCGCTTTCCACCTCCTAAAGCTTCTCTCACCCTAAGCCTTTCTTCCAGAATCCCTCATAAAACCCTTCCCAAGAGCATCCTAAGTTAGTCACGATAGAGTAATTAAATGGTGTGCTGTCGGGGACTTCCCTGGTGGTCCAGTGGTAAAGAATCTGCCTTCCAATGCAGGGACACAGGTTCCATCCCTGGTTGAGGAACCAAGATCCCACACGCTGCGGGGCAACTAGGCTCGCGTACCACAACTACTGAGCTCGTGTGCCTCAACTAGAGAGCCTGCATGCCACAAACTATAGAGCCCACGCTCTCTGGAACCCGTGCGCCATAACTAGAGAGAGAAAACCTGCACACCACAACTAGAGAGAAGCCTGTGCGCCGCTACGAAAGGTCCTGCATGCTGCAACTAACACCTGATGCAGCCAAAAAAATAAAGAAATTTTTAAAAAATAATAATAATAATAAATAAATGGTGTGCTGTCTATTAAGTCTGTAACTTTGATTCTTTGGGTAGGAACAATATAAAGTGAATGGTTATATATTTTAAAAAATGCTTCAGGCTTGCATCTTTTATTTTTGAAACTTAAAAAAATTCTAAGGTGAGCCTAGGAAAGTGATAAGAAACAGCTGAGGCCCTAGAAGCAAATCCCAACTGCTGGAGAGGGCAACCATGAAGCCAATGCTCTCTGAAGATATAAGTAGCTTCTGGGAGCATTAGTCAGAATATGTGCTACATAAGACTTAAGAAAAAAAAAAAAAGATATTTGGCATTATTAGTACAACCCAGATTTAACAGAACTGTAATAAGACACTTTAAAAAAATAATAGGAGAGCTGTATGTTGCTGTTTTATAAATTTGCAAGGTACTTCATACCTGGTTTTCATTCTGACAATGTCAAGAAGGGCCTAAAACTAGTAATGTGCTAGGGAAATGTAAATATGGCTAGTGACATATCAAAAAATATGTGGGAAACACTCATTTGTCCAAGTTCTAGTTTCCCAAACATTTGGATCTAAATCGATGATGTAAAAATAGCAATATGAAGGCTACCTTGCTTTTTTTCAATTACCAGAAATATTTACACTAAGAATAGTGCATAAAGCCCTATATTTAAAAATTAATATGACTGCATAATTGCCATCAGTTTTTAATTATCTTAATTAAAAAAATTTTTTTTCTACAGGGAAAGGTGGAACCAAAGATGTTTTCTCTTTGGGGAAATTGCTAAGAGAAAAGCAGTAATTTATGACTCAGTGCCTAGTCTTTACTTCATTCTTACCGCTAACAAGAAGATCTGTGCAATTATGGAACTCAATTTGTACAGGACTTTCACAGCAACTACCTTGACTTCCGTTTATGCACCGTCAAGTTTCCAGACACTCCACTTAACCAGTGAGGAAGCCCCACTAACCAAGAGGTCCCTTCCCTCACTGTTCAAACATTTTGCAACCTGAGAAAATTATGATTAAAAATTATGTACATCTGTAAGTTCATGTGCCCGATGGAGTTGGGCTGCCTTTGAAAGGAAACAAATCAGCTTTTTCTAAATCAGGATTTAGAAAGGATTCAAGACAAAGGCTAATATGGGAAAGGAACGGGAAAGCCACTGGGATAAAATGATTCCAAGTTTCTAATTCTAATAGGCCAGCATTAATGAGTTGCAAAGGGAACCTGTCTTTCCGGCGAGGTGTCCTCAGTACACTTCGAGATTCTGTTTAAGCCCCTCTCATCGCCCCGCCCAGGACAATGCGGTATAACTTCCTTAAAGACCATTATCTGTTTCAATAACGCACACAACCAGCATGTGAAAAGTTATACAGGAATTGATCCTTCCGCCAACCACAGGAGACAGGCATCGTTACTACCTTCATCTTGCAGGTGAAGGAACTAAGGTCCCAAGACGTTAACAGACTGACTTCTCCAAATCAGAGACACTAGACTTCAGGGCTTCTGGCTGAAAATGCACCCAAGCGCTCTCCTTTCTCTCCAAGATAGTCCAAGCGCCTTTAAGAAGGAAACTAACTCAAGCAGTTGCACCGTGGGCTCCGGGCAGAAGTGATAACGGTGTGAACTAAGTATTGTGAATGAGAAATGAGGAAGGGTGGCGTGTAACCTGAAGGAAAGGCATGTGTTCTGGCAGGGAAGAATTTTGTGAAGATCTAAGAGGGTGGAAGAGGAAGAAGGGACTGCAACATGACTGTTAAGTGTTCTGTTTTGTCTGTTTCCTCTGGTGAAGGAAAAGGACACTTTCCTTGAGTTTAATAAGACCAAGCTCTCTTCCAGTTCAGAGTCTGGCAATTTTGTGACTGCTGAACTGGTACATAAAAAAGTTAGGCCATTGAGAATTTCACTCACTAGCTCCCCCTAAAGCAGAGCAAAAGACCCTTGGACCTGGAAGGGACCGCAGATTTGGTGGTTTTCAAACAGTGACCCAAGGAACCAACCCTAGGATAAGCTTCTGGGGTTCCAATAAATGTCGGTTTCCAATTGAAGCTTTTAAGATTATTGAAACTAATTTAAAATTTTACAAGGTGGACCCTCAGCTCTGTTATATATAAAATGTCAACACACTGGAGACCCCTGATGGGTTAACTTGAGTTAACAAGCTAATTCAGTTTTGTGTATCACTTGTGATGCAGTTCTCCCTGCCTCTTAGGAGTCGCAGAGTTCTAGTAATAGGTGATTAATAAGGAAGTGCTTGGCTATACACTAATCTTTCCAACAATTCAGGCCTGTGCATGTAAAACCGTACAATTATGGTGCGACTAGGGTCTATAGGTATGCCTCATATCAGGCTTTCTCAACCTCAGCACCACTGACATTCTGGGCTGGGTAATTTGCCGTGGGTGACCGTCCTGCAAACAGTAGGATGTTTAACAGCGTCCCTGGTCTCTACCTACTAGATGCCAATAGCACTTCCCAGGCGTGAAAACAAAAATTTCTCTAGACATTGCCTTACTCTGCCCTGAGCATGCCTCTGTTTGAGGACCACTGACTTAAATTAGGTGCCAGGGTACTGTCAAGTGTATCCGCTTTGGTGAAGCTTCTGATCGTGGCTAAAAGCCAGAAAGAAATATGTAGATATACACATATTTGGTTCTGTCATTTGTAGAACACCTAATATGGGCCAGAGAGTATGCTGTTTCCTTGGATTAATTTATCTGATCCTCTCAACGACCCTCTGAAGTAGTTACTCTCATTATCTCCATCTTGTAGATGAAGAATCTGAGACTAGCAAGATTAAATAAACTTCCAAATAACGGTTAACTGAGTAAAAGCCAAGTAGCTAAAATAGAATTATAGATGGCTTTAGTACATGCTGAAAGTTTGGGGTGCTTCTTGTCTGCCCTTTATTATGATAAGGAACAAGGGCAATTGCTAAATGTTGTCAGCTTTGAAGCAAAAACTTTTTATTCTTGTACTCTTCTTTCAAGCAGCTGAATACATTTAATTGAAGGGATCCTGATATTACAAGGTGAATTGTTAAAAATCTTATCTCATTTGCCACAATATCCCTATGTAAATGGTATTTCTTGAAGCTGCAATCAGCAAAATAAATTTAGAAATACACTAGATGCTTATACTGCTGTAAGACCTCATCTTAACATAACACTAATTTCATGTGTGTGGGATTATCACTTAGCAACTTTTTTCTAATTGCTGGACTTTTAAAATAAATAAATATAATACATGAGAACCTAAAAAATAAAGTTAAATTTAAAAATACATTAAACTATGTATTCTTTGTGTTTTGTATACTGAGTCTGCCCTTAAAATTCTATTTGGAAAAAAATGGGTTTAATGTTTAAAAACAAACAAACAAAATGAAAACCATTACTGTTTTCCACTCCCTTATTTTACAATAAGAAAACTCAGTCTAGGGCTTCCCTGGTGGCACAGTGGTTGAGAATCTGCCTGCCAATGCAGGGGACACGGGTTCGAGCCCTGGTCTGGGAAGATCCCACATGCCGCAGAGCAACTGGGCCCATGAGCCACAACTACTGATCCTGCGGGTCTGGAGCCTGTGCTCTGCAACAAGAGAGGCCGAGAGAGTGAGAGGCCCGCGCACCACGATGAAGAGTGGCCCCCACTCGCCGCAACTAGAGAAAGCCCTCGCACAGAAACAAAGACCCAACACAGCCAAAAATTAAATAAATAAATTTATGTTTTTTAAAAAAAAACAAAAAACACAGTCTCAGAGAATGATATGACCTTTTTAAAGCCACACAGTTCATTCATGATAGAATCAGAATCAGAGCTCAACTCTCCAGATTACAAATCAGGGCTGTTGTAACTACCCAAATTCCCTTGTAAGTGTATGTAAGGATGTATGCTCTGTCTGGGGACCTGGGATTTTTTGACAACTTGATGCACTTTGGGTGAGCAGAAAATAAATCGCCTTTGGAAATCATAAGGAAAGCCGAGATTTCATTAAATAATAACAGTGAAGCATATTATATTCAAATAGAATGTTTAAAACTTTAGCTAAATATTTTCAAATCTTGCTCTCTCATAAGGTAAACTACTTAATTGGCCTTAAGTAGTTTTATATATAGTGTTTAGTGGAGTTCTAACCATCTTATATTTCTCTTTATATTTCATTATATCTTTCATCCCCACCTGAGCTCATCCTGGGTCACACTTCAGTGTCTATGTCTGCAGACCAGGGCCGCGCAGGTCCCCTGTGACAGCTACTGAGATTATAGACATAGCGACAAAGGGAAAACAAAAGAGCCTTTGGAGCAGGGTCAAGGGTAATAACAATAAGCAGCGCCACAGAACTTTAAAATAAATCAATAAGGCTTTTCTCCGTGAACGAAACTACTACAAGCCACACATAATGAGCAGGAGGGGCTATCTGCAGGAATCCACTTAACAGACAGGATATCTCCCTTGTCAAAAGCAGGAAGAACCAGTCCTGGAAAACCGATCAAGCCTCTAGCCGGGAGTAGATGGGAGAGAAAACTGCATTTTAAATTCACGCTATTAACACATCCAAAGAATGAACTGTAGGAACAGCCGTGGAGTGATTTGCATGTCAGAACAGCTTGAGGTGACTTGAGACTGGAAAAAAAGAAAACCTAAAGATTGGATCATATATTTCCAACACTCTTCAGGAAGCCGGTGACCATCTGCCCCAGATGACAACTGCTCTTGATTGTTACACTTGTCATTTTAAATGACTATTACTGACACTCTGGTTCGTACATTGGTATTTTAATGTTTTTTTTGCCTTTGTGGAACACCCAGTGAGTCTGAGGAATCTGGGCTTTGCGAGACTGCAAAATGGTCACCAGGATCCCTTCTGCCTGAAAACCCACCCCATGTGACCCCACAGCTCTTCCCATCCAAAGGTGGAGCAGATGATCCCGCCCTTTGGGGCACTTCTGCTCTCTCCTTTGGAAGCCAGCTGCCATGTGGGCGAGCCCAGGCTGACACACTGAAGGATGGGACACCCTGCGGGGGACAGAGAGAAGCCCTCCCAGCTGGGGCCCACCTAGACCAGCCATGCCCTGGCACCCTGGCAGGGTCCTGCAGATGGATGAGTCAGCCCAGAAGAGACCAGAAAAAGCACACCGGTCAGCCACGCCCAACCGCCAATCCCCAAACTCGTAAGCTAAGTAAATGGCTATTGTGTTGAGCTGCTAAACTGTGGACCAGTTTGTTGTTACTTAACTCCCTGTGTGACCGACTCCGGTTCCTAGATTTGGCCCCAGAAGCTGAGGTCCCGGCCAACACCAAGGCGCTCACACCCTTTGAGGCTCTCTTTGACCCGCCTGCTTTCTTCCCATGGACCACCGCTTTCTTGCGTACTCTCTATGGCACTACGGAGCTGGTGGTGAATTTGTAAGTCGTTTTTAAGTGAAGTAATACCACGACCTCCGAAAACCTGACTCCCGGAGTATATATGACTAATGGAATACCCTTCTTATCATCTACCACGGAATATATCGTGGATGATACAAAGATAAAGACATTATAAAGGAAACATCATCCCTCGCCGCTGCCCCTCCCCCCCCCCCCCCCTAGCAATCTGAAACATACTTGAAGAGGCAAGACTAAGACACAAGCAGTAATACAAGTATCAACTTGGATGTTAAGATTCTAAGTATCATCGGAGCGGGGAGTAGGGGCGGCTATCACAGCAATACGGCGCAATGTTGCTAGAAATTCTCTACAAAGATACAGAACCACTGGGGGTCAGAGGTGCATTCAACTAGTTACTTTGTGGGGGTTTTTTGAGCCACACCGCACAGCATGAGGGATCTTAGTCCCCCGACCAGAGATCGAACCTGTGCCCTCTGCAGCGGAAGCACAGAGTCCCAACCACTGGACCGCCAGGGAAGTCCCTAGTCATTTTGGTTTTAATAAGATTATTAATTCTTTTTAGAACCCCCCTCCCCCATTTTACCTAACAGGAGGAAGATTTATGGAACTCCATGGTTCCAGTGATCGGACTCCTGGAACATGAGGGAAGGCAGGTAGATGGAAATGGGGGGCAGGGGAAGTGTCTACCAGCTGGTGAAGACGCAGCATTTTTCTTGTGAGGAGTGGGGATACCATTACTCAGGAGAAAGAAGCCAGGCAGGGGCACAACCTGACGCCAGAGGTATCAGAAGAGTCCATTAACGCCTTGGAGGCCTGGCAGCGGGGAGGGAGGGTCCTGGGGTGGAGGAAGCTTCCGGAAGGGAGCTGTTGGGCCAGGAAAGGCCGCCCTCGAGGGATGGATTGTGGGTGTATTTTGAAGACACAAAAAAATTTAAGCAGATTAGTGACTGAATTAGCGTGCATTAAAAACGATGTCATGGTTTGAAGCCAAGGAAAATAAACAGTGAAGCAGACAGAGGTCAAAAGACAGTTCACTCAATTGAGAAAAAAAAAAAAAAAAAAAAAAAATTAGGTAATAGCTCATTAAGTGGTCAGAAGCCAAGCTTCACAGTCAGGCAGTGCTGAATCTCTGCGCTGTCCCTCGGTCGCCAAAACCTACTAAGCCTCAGCTTCCTCATCTATAAAATAGGTGTAACATTAACAGGGCCGTTGGGAGGGTTAACTGAGAAATTACATCAAGTTGTTGGCACTGCGCCTGGCTCACTGGAAACCCATATAATTAGTAATAAGGCTCAGCATAACAATAGTGGAAGTTGTAACAATAGTAACAACAGTCGAGAGTGGGCGAAAATGTACTTCTGAGGGAAGGAAGAAAATGACCTGGATTCAGTTTTGCAGAAACATAAGAGTTTGAACAATTTTCCCAAGAGTCTATCAAGATAAACAACTACTCTGTGGACAGTTCTGGAATGAGATGAACTCTATCCAGCACAGTGAGGAAAGAAACGTCTGGATTCCAGTGGCAACCCTTCTACACTACTGACTTCCAGTCTTGGTTTCCTCAACTACATGCTTGTTACGAGCCATTGAAGACACACTGTGACTGGCTTTACTGTTACTACTCTATCTGCACTAAACAATGCCTGAAAAGCCTAAAAGTATTAGTACAACTTCCGGTGGCATCTAAGATACGACATTCAGAGAATGGCTGCCTTGCTGGGGACTTGACTCTACAAAAACAAGGGCAGAGAACAGAGCCAACTTCCAGTTTCACCACTTCCTTACTTTGTGATTTGGGGCGGGGTGGGGGGGATGCTGGAGCCTGGCTGCCTGGATTAGAATCCCAGTCCCACCACTTATTAGCTGTGTAAACGTGGGCAAGTTCCTTAACCTCTCTGTTTTCATCTGTACAATGGGAATACCAACCGTACCTTCCTCTAGGGTTGTTATGAAGTTCAAACGGGTTAAAGGGCAAGGAGCAGGCGTGTAAGTGATTGTTAAGGAAAAAAATCATAAACAATGAGTCAGTGTCACAAAGTCTCCAACCCTGGAGGCCTGAGCATGTGAGTGTGTAACTCCAGGTGCCACTTTCTTGTTACGCCACCTGCTCCGTTCTGTGACTCAGATCAGCCCTCATCTCGTGAAGCAGCAAGTCACTGAAAAACAGGCAAGAGTCACACTCTCCCTCTCATACGAATCACCCACCAGGTCCGGTAAAATCCAGGATTTCAATAGGGTATGCGGGCTGCCTGCACATAGGAGGGCCCACAATGTGGCTTCTGACACCAGGAATTTTCGTCGAGGGATCAGTGAGTGCTCATCGTGAGAAAAGCCAGGCAGGGTTTAAAAAGGGCCAAACTGAAGATGCAGAGGAAGACTGCCAAAAATGAACCCACTGCAGGAAGGCACACTTAGGCGTGGGGAGAGCCCCAGCTGATGGCACGGAAGCCTGAGGGCGTGAGTGACAGAAGGCTAGCACTTCCTTGGTAGAAGGATGCTAAGATGTTTGACAGAAAGCCAATCAGAGCCACCAGGTAATGAGGATGCCTAGTTAACGGGCATCTCCCGGCATCCTCCTTCTTCAGCAGCACAAACTAAGGTATCACAGGATAAGGAGCTGCCCTTTTACAGACAAACCGTATTGTAACCACAGATGCATAACGTTATGGGAAAGAGATGGAGGTAAAGGCCCATGGGAAACCGCAAGATACAACACAAACATTCACTAGCTCCCCTTCGTTTATTCAAGAAAACCTTTGCCATTTTACCACTGAGCTCCTAACACATTCGAAACAATTCAGCTTGGACCCATTTGCAAGTCACTGTTTTCCAAAGTTCACCTCTCGTGGTTAAGATGTTTTGGCCCCAATTTTATGAAATTAATAGAATGTGGGAGGCAGGATAAATTTTGGGGGCCAGTTTCCAAACTAAAAATATTTGAAATGACTTGTATCTTTTATTTTCAAAAAACCAAGTACAGAAAGATAAAAAGATATTCCCAGCCAACAACTGAGGTGCCAAGTTTCTGTCAACTGCTTGGTTCTAATTTGGAGAGTTAGATTTAAATGTGATATCTTGAAAAGTATAGTTTTCAGAAAGAGAAATGATGTAAGGCCACAGCAGGCAACTTTTAATCAGGCGTCTAATGACGATACTCCCAGTTCCTAGATGTTCTAGATGAGTCTCGAGGCTTTCTAATTCTAACTGGAGAACATAAGATGCTTCTTTTAATTCTCCTGTCATGTGGCTCCACGAGGGAAAACGTGGGGCTCAATGACCGTGACTCACCCAGGCCTCCAGTTCATGTTAACCTTGAACTATAGTGAATGCCTCAGACCCATCCCAAACCACCAGGCCCTTTTCATGGTCTTGGATAGAAAGTGAGGGAAGAGAGCTGCACTGGAAAACTGTAGGTGTAACGAAAAACAAACAAACAAACAAAAAAGGTACCAAGTTTATCTTCCACATCAGTGGTCCTCAGTCCTGGCTGTACTTTAGAGTCCTTCGAGGATTTTAAAGAAAACGCCAATGTCTAGGGACTTCCCTGGTGGTCCAGTGGTTAAGACTTCCACTGCAGGGGGTGCAGGTTCAATCCCCGGTTGGGGAACTAAGATCCCTCATGCCATGCAGTGTGGCCAAAAAAAAAAAAAAGAAAAAGAAAACACCAATGTCTAGGTCTAGGTCCTATCCTAGACCAACTAGATCATAATTTCTGGCAGTGGGGCTGGATCCTGGCATTAAAAAAAAAAAAACTCCCCAGGTAAGTCTAATGTCAGTCAAGGTGAGAACTGCTGCTGGATAAAGGAGAGAAGACACAGAAACAGTAGGAATTTAATCTCCTCTCCCCTGCACAGCCCCAGTCATGTGGCTACTGAATCCCTTACCCTGACATGCGACAGTCTGCGTCTGCCTTTTGGCTCCTGAGAAAGATCTATGCAAATAGGCAGGGCTGTAGCCCTCAAAGGCCTGCCTCCTAGGCTGAAACTTGGAGCAGAGTTTGCAAAATTCTCTTTTCCATCAGCCCAGAAAGCCAGCAGCAGGGGCTGTCCCCTCCTCTTCCCTGAATCAATTATGGTGCTGAGCTTGGAAAGCCTTGGTCCCAGGGAACAAGGTTAATCTTGAAGGACGAAGGAATGTTAAATGTGGGCTCAGGTAGAAGAAGAGTAGATGGTTCAGGGAAGGGGTCTGATGTCACAGACACTAGGAAACCTCAAAACGGGGGTAGGGAGGGAAGGATTTAGAGTCCCTTTAAAAGAGGATCCCAGGGCTTCCCTGGTGGCGCGGTGGTTAAGAATCTGCCTGCCACTGCAGGGGACAAGGGTTTGAGCCCTCTGCTGGGAAGATCCCACATGCCATGGAGCAACTAAGCCCGTGCGCCACAACTACTGAGCCTGCGCTCTAGAACCCACGAGCCACAACTGCTGAGCCCATGCGCCACAACTCCTGAAGCCTGCACTCCTAGAGTCCGTGCTCCGCATCAAGAGAAGCCACCGCAAGAAGGCCATGCACCGCAACGAACAGTAGCCCCCACTCGCCGCAACTAGAGAAAGCCCGTGCGCAGCAATGAAGACCCAACGCAACCATAAATAAATAAAATAATTTTTTTTAAAAAGTAAGCATCCTTTTCACATTTAAACGGTTTAAAAAAAAAAAAAAGAGGATTCCACCAGTGATTTTTAATCCCGTGGGAGCAAGAAAGACTCCCCTTAATCACCAAGCAAGAAAGAATCAAGTGTTTTCCATCTCTCTTTTGGAAACAAGAAGGTATGGACACGCTTGAATTTGCCACTGTGCTCCGGTTCTGCAGACTGTGGTGTAGCTGGCACAGAGACTCCCAGCCCCGGTGTCCACAAACAGCTGCACCCTAGAGTCCCAGCAGGTGCACACACAGAGCCCAGCTCAAAAATTCATGGCAAGAACAATGGCGCCGTTATGATGCCTGGGGACAAGGCCTGATGCTAACCCGACATCTGATAAGGGAAAGAGCTAGAAACCCAGGCACAGCTCCCCGGGATCTGGCCTTTTGGTCCTGGGATCACAGTCACAGACACAGCCGGGTAGAACACCACAATGATGGGAGCTATCAGTTCTAGAGCCTGACCAACCAGAGAGCGAGTGGAAGAAAAATAAATAAATAATGCCTCTCCACCTCCGGAAAATGTATTCCTTTCCTTTTCCCGTGGGCTGTGTTGCCACCGTCACCAAGTTTACATTTACATCCAAATATGCGCACACACAAAAAAATTACCAATGCATCTCACTCCCCGGTGACTTTGTAACAGGTTGCTAGGTAACAGTGCACACAAGTCAGGTTTCAGGACCTCTGGTAAGCCACCATAAAATAGCTGCACGGGCCTTTTGCATAAACAGCGTGCATTTGTTAACCGTTTTCTTATGCCAACTGATCAGTCAGTAAATACTGCAACTGCCAAACCCGTAAACAAGTCCCCATCAATAGCCGACTGAAAAAACAGATCACAGTATAAGGCTTGGGTGCACAGTTTTTCACCCCAACCTACCGACTGGCTTCTCCTCTTGTGTTTTTCCTGTTGGCAAGCCTGGCTCCCAGAAGCCACAGGCCTTATCTTGTGCTCCCTGGGACTGGGTCTGGGGCTAATTACGGCCTGATTCTGGGCACTCACAGCTGAGCTCGGCAGGAATTGTGTACCATCAAACCTTCCTCCGCTCCCCCCCCTCACCTTCCTCAGGATTAAAAACTTTCTGGAGTCCTGGAGTAAAGGGAGTACCCTCTTCCTAAGAGTTCCTAACCCCATACTGAGTCTCCCCTGTCTGCTAAGTAAGGAAATGTCCCCACTTCTAAGCTATGCTAAGTGACTATGCCATTGCTTTCCTTGGGAAAGTGCTAGAAGAGCCCAGAAAAGGAGCCCCTTTTGCTCTGACATTGGTGGGAGAGACCATCAGAGAAGAACCAGAGATCTCCCAGAAGTGAAAACTAAAGGATCAGAGGCAAAAGGAAAACCAGAAGGCTGAATTTCCCCCACATTTTCAAAAATGTTTAAATACAAAAAGCAGTCTCAAAGAGCACACGTCCCCCTAGGTCAGGGTGGAAGTGAAGACAAGGAAAGACCGTTCTTCACGGCCACGCTTGAGTTCCGGACACCCGATCATTGCCGGTGTAGGAGGAGCTCACTCATCTTGCAGGGTGGGATGCCTCCCTGTACCATTTCCATCTCAGTTCTTTCCGCGATGCCTCATTTCCACCCCCTGCCTTTCCTCATTTCTTCCAACCAGTGCCGTGCACTCCTGAGGGGCAAAGACCTGGGGTGATGGGGACATTCCAGAAGACCTGACTGAAGTGTCACGGAGCAAAGGGACTTCAGAGTGAAGCAGAACCTCTAATTCACCCGGCGATGACATTTAGTGAAATGCGACTCCAGTCCATTTAAAGGAAGGTGGTGACCAATTATTCTCCATTTAAAAGGGTATTGTCAATCTCCAAAGAGCTGAAATGGCATTTGGAAATCATCGTGGGGACTGCCATCTCCACTGAAAGATAGAACCAACTCTCAGCCGACCTTTCCCCACCCTGCACATCTCTTTTAAAATTTAAAACCAGACATTAAAAAATATAATGAGTAGCAGCACAGACCCACAACATGTTTTCTCATTCCAAAATGTCAGGAAAAACAGCACTCCCTCAACATCTCTACACCCCCCCATTCAACTCCACAACTGAAAGAAAATGAGGGAGAAAAAAAGAAAAAAACGAAAAGAAACATCATGCATAATTTGATGGTGAAAGTGATATCAATTCGTAATAAGTGTTTAAAACATACTCCGTCTTTTTTCTAAAAGGCACTGGGGCAGTTGCAAAAGAATGTTTTAAAAAAAATTTCTTTTAATTACACTTTCCATGCGGTACCTGGAGTACTTACGTTCATAGAGACAGAAAATAGAATAATGGTTACCAGGGGCAGAGGGGAGGGTGGAATGGGGAATTCTTCGTTAATGGGTACAAGGTTTCAGTTTGGGAGGATGAAAAAGTTCCAGAGATGGATGGTGGTGATGATTACAAAACAATGTGAGTGTACTGTATACTTCAAAATGTTAAAATTAAAGTGATAAATTTCATGTTAGGTATATTTTACTACAATAAAAAAACTTTCCGTTAGAAAAAAAACAAAATTTAAGATAATTTTATCAGTTGCTCAAATTTTAACACTCTATAATTCCTAATAGTAGTCTCTGTATACATGTCCTCTAAAAATCTTTTAAATCGAGGAGGCAATAAAGAACTTGAATAACACAAAGCAAGACGACCCATAGAAGCACTTTAAAGAACCCAACGGAGAGACAAGTTAAATAGGGCTCAAGGTCACACGGAGAAGTGTAACCAACCTGGCTCACACCGTGACCTGTGCCCCAACAGCAAGAACTCATAAAGGGGGAAAACCAGAAGGAAATCAACAATCCCTGTTGTTTTTAGACCCAGACCACAGCCATGCCTGCTTCCCAAGGACTGCAAAAAACAAGTCTCAAGGAGAAAATGTATGAGAGTGCAGACCACTGGAATCTCAAGCGATCTTGAAATCACTTAGTCCTACCAGCTCATTTTATAGATGAAGCACTGGTAGAGGGAGAGAGAAGAGAGAGAGAGGAGAGAGGAGAGAGGAGAATCCTCTTCAAGTACCTGACAGCTTCATGAGAAAATCAGACGCCATCTTAACAGAGATGTCCTGGCTGAACAATGCGGATGCACTGTTGGCTGCATACTCGGAGGGCTCTCTCAGCTTCGTGTGGTTGGCTGGCCTGTCGGTAGCATTCAGAGTAAAGGAGGTTGGCAGGCCATTATCTTCCTTGGGCTCCTCCTTCACCAGCAAAGGCGAGACGCCAGCCCCACCCTGGCTAGTCCTCTCTGGAGTGCTGGACTTCATCATGGCCCCCACTAGCTCTGTCCCTCCTCCTTCCCTTTGCTGCCCCAGGCAGGCACTGTCACTGAGGTGGGGAGATCCCTTGACATCGGGGTCTGGGATCTCCTCCTTCACCTTGGCTTCTGTCCTCAGGAAGTGCTGATGGCAACGCATGTGGAGTTTCAGGCTGAAGTGACGGGAGGAAGTGAAAGGGCAGAGCTGGCACTGAAAGGTCTCTCCCCGGTCCTGGTGCTGATGAACCTGGCGGAGAAGCAAGAAGAGTGAGCTAGCCACTGTGTGCTGATGGAAAAACGCCCTGCTGTACATCCACGCGACTCAGCAACAATTTCCTCACGGTACAAAGGGCTGGCGCGGGGAATCTCATCGCTAGAGGAGCACTTCATTATGTGCTTCAGGTCGTGAGGGCCATCCCTGAACATAGAGCAGGTCCACGCAGGTTAAGAAGCCATTAGCAAAGCCATACTCACAACTGAGGATGCTGTCTGCCAATGGAGGCCGTCTGGGGTAGAATCCTCCTAATAGTCCAGTCATCCTATCTCGGTGGATGGCTTCAGAGAAAACATTATAAACCCAGCACAGTTTGAACTTACATAATTACTAGTTGGGGGTCAATAGAGGTAACCTGTCAAGTAAGATCAATACACTGCAGGGACCCAATTATTACAACCCAGAGAATTGGTTACGTTTTGCAAACATAATTTCCATTTTCCAAAGTGCTTCTCTAGGTAATTAAGAATGTGGCAGATAATGCCTCCAGGGTATTCCCATTTCACAGACAGAGAAACTGAGACCCCGAAGCACGTGGCTAGAGCAAAATGACACATAAAGGAAGCAGAGGGGGACAAGCTCCAGGGGCCGATGCCCACCGGGCTGTCTCAGCAGGATGAAACCAGTGTCTCCAAACGGGGTTCTGTCTGCAGTGAAAGAATGCAGACTTTTAAACACAGTGCCAGCCTCGTGGGCACAGGACCTGTAAAAATGGCTAGAAACTTTTTTTTACTTCCCATCACAATCAAATGTAGTGCTTGAAAAAGTGAGGAAATCGTTGCATTGGCCCGAGCGAGGCTTGGAGCTGGCAGGTGCTCTAAGCTTGTAACTTCCTCATTCATCTCTGCCAATGTGCTTCAGAGATGACCTGCTCCACCCCGCTATTTCAGGACTGGCCCTCCTCCCTTGAGTAGAAACTGCCAACGGCGGAGATTTGGGCCAAAAGATTTGGGGAGTTGTGTGATTTTCGACAAACGAGTGATTGGAATTCAAAACCCAAGGCAAACCGACCTCTCCTCTTTGAGTGGTGATCTAGGCAGGATTTGAACCCGGGTCTAAGGAAGGTTAAAGGTTAAAGATTCCTTAATCCACTGGGCCACCTGGCCCCTCTGCACGGGCTTCCTTTCCAAGAGTGCAAGTTTTACTATAGCCTTTTATGCATTCTGAGTGCAATCCAAAAGCATTATTCACCAGCCAAAACATACTTTTAAATAATGTTGAGTGACCAACAAAAGCAAAGAAATTAAAAGTTAATGGTGAGATCCTGTCGCTACAGCACCCCACTGTGGCTTTTTGAAAAAAACAACAGAAGAGATTCTGGGTCCCCCAAAGCCTGAATTTCTCCACAGAAATAACCGTATACACTTACAGTCCGTTACAGCAAAGCCTTTCTCATTAAAAGGCTGCCCCTCTGCCACCTCGGGAGGGGCTGGAGTGGGGGGGACACACACTCTTTGTCACCAGCTGTTAACTGTCTCTGTTCTTTCATAACAAAGGGGCTTCACTCTGGAGCAGAGCAAGTCATTTCCTTTCTCACTCACAGAATCGGGAAGATTCCCCACCCTCTCCTCCAACTCGTTCACACAGGAGCAAGCACGTGGGGGGCCTCAGGTCACAGCCCCGGGGGACCCTGACAGGTGCCAGCCACAGCTTGCCCCGGAACCAGGTGGCAAAGGTCATGAGGCTGAAAGCTTCCGTCGTCCCTGGGAGCAGTGCGGTGGGGCAGATTCCATTTCGGGAGTGTCCTGACATATCTTGCCCCGGGAGAGGACAGGAGCTAATCCAAGAACAGAAGCTCCAGAAGCAGCTTCTGGAAAAAGGAAAAGGACAGAGCCCAGCTTCTAAAATCAAACAGGGAGCCCTGGATTCAAAAGCGTCTGTGCCCAAGTCCTGTATGTGGCTCCTCTTCCACCCGATCCTGGCCTGGCTATATTTAGAGGCAGAAAAATGAGTGACCGTGGAAAAGAAAAACAGTGGATGAAGTGTTGACGGTCACACTTAGAATTTCATTAGAGCTAGACCTTCCCGGAGGGGCGAGAGCTCACATTTGGCCTTGGAGGGAAGGCTCTCCCCTGCTCTCGCGACAGAAAAGCTCTTTCCGGGATCATCTGTACTCTCTTCAACCCGACATCGGCTTAACAACCCCTCTTGGTCGGCTACCGTCAAGAAACACTTGACTAAAGCGTGTCATTCTTTCCAGGTCACATAGAGACCTGCTTTCCGCTGGTCATGCTTCACAGAGAGAGCATGCCACCACCCCAAGAGGTGGGAAGTATAAGGGCTGTTGCATCACAGGGTCCACCTCCTGGTGGCAGCTGGACAAACACGAGGACACTTCGGGAAACATCTCCACCTCACTGAGGGGACCAGGCAGGCCGGGAGGGGGCTTACCTAGGAGTCAGCTACCTTAGCTGGCAGGCCTGAGACCGGGAAAAGTCGGCGCCCTGACCCTTGCCTACTTCTTGCTGTTTCTTCACCCACGTTCCCGATCTCAGCCCTCCTCTCCTTCTCGGTTCAATTTTAGCTTATGAATTCTGCATTGAATTCCTGTATGCTCCCTCATCCAGGAAAGTTGTAAAAGACTTAATGGAAATCTAAGATAACCCCGAGGAAGCTGGAGGCATTTACAAGCTCCTTCCGCAGCAAGCCATAAAAACATTTGCATGATATATGAAGGAGGAAAGGCAGGCTTTCAGAAAATTGTACAGTGCCTGATCCCAGTAAGTACTGTAGTTGTTGAACAAATAAAGTAGAATCCCTTTTTTTCCTTAAGTAGCTTTATGTAATCAATAGAGAAGGATACAGATTAGGATGATAATGGTTATTTCTGCGTGATGGGATTAAGGGCCAGTTTCAGATGCTTTTTATCAGTTTTTCTAAATTCTCAACACTAAAGCTATGTCTTGAAGAGAGAAAAGCAATAAAATTTAGAGTAATTCTTTCATGCCATGTCATCGATTTACTTCTAAATGTAAATATATATTCAGATGGCTTTTGGATAATAATTACTACAGTAGCTGCATTTATTGAGTGTTTCTCCATGCTGGGCATCATATTAAGTGCTTTATGTCCGTTATCTCATTTAACCCTTATAACAAGTCCGTGAGATAGATCGTATGATTATTATCTCCACGAGCGGAAACGGAGCCTTGGAGAGGTTAAATGATTCACCCAAAGCTCCACAGCTACTGAAAGTCATGGAACCGAGATTCTAACTGAGGTGTTTTTTTTTTTTTTTTTTTTTACCACGCAGTTTGAGATATTAATCTATAGGCTATACTGCCCCTACTCCTGAGGTAGGACTTGTTTTAGAAAATCTATCCATCTTGTAGCCTCTGGTGCACAGAGCAAAGAATATTTATTCCTAAGGCCACAGCTATTATACTTCTCTGTAGACTATGTTTTCAAAATCTACCAAAATGAAAGTATGCCTCATCAAAATTAAAACATGAATTCTTTGATCAAAGCAAACCACACGGGCCTATAAGTGAGGTGGAGAACAGAAAAGAAAGTGGACACCATCTGATGAAATTAAACTTGCATAAGCCCCTCTCACACTCCCCTCCTCAAAAGCTCAACAGGTTAGGACAGCATGAGTTTGAATAAAGTAGTCATTTCACACCACTGCTTTATTGTACTGGTTATTGATTTGTTCTGAAAGCATTCTAAGACCCCACGACCCACAGAGCCCTGGCTGCTCTCATCTGCGACGCGGTCATGGCCGACGGTCTGTATCATCAAGGCACCCAACTCATCTCCCTGTAGTTTCAGGGTCAGTAGTTCCTGCTATTGAAAACCCAGCTTTTTTTTTTTTTTTCCCATGGGTTTATAAATAGGTTGTTTTAAGTGACCCTGAGCTGAAAACAGGCTTACAAGGTGTCAGGCCAGATGCAAGTTTTCTGCTCACTGAAGCTTTAAATTTGCCAGAACTGATTTCTAAACACAGAGTAGGACACGGTAACAAAAACAAATTTTAGTTTTAAAGGCATTTCTTTGGAAGGCTCATCCTGCTAATGAAATCCACTTTGCAGGTGTAAAATACAAGATTTTACGCTGGGAAAGAGCTGACAGAGGATGAGGAGGATGCAAGTAAAACACTGAGTCGCTCAGTAAAATTCAACCAACCAGAACCCCTGGTTAAATGGATTCTGAAAATGAAGGGCCTGCTACTCCCTGGAGACAAAGGCAAATGGTAGAAAACAAATTATATCATGGCTTTAATTTGTTTTTTAATTTTCCAAGCAATTTCCTAAAGTCAGTAGAGGTTCTGTCTGATCATACATTTTTAGATCAAGAATTCTAAACAGTGATTACTGATCTATTCAGAAGGATAAGACTGCAATATTTTGAAAAAAGCAAATACCTCAATTATGTACACATGCTCTACTTCTTATGGCAGAAAAGTAAACACTTTATAAATAATGTCAACAGTGAGACAATATTGCAAACATCAGTGAAAATGATGGTTATTATTATTAAGGTGTTCAACAATAGCTATTGAAATTAAATAACCACCATTGAACATTTCTGTGTCAGATACTTTGCTAATACCTCCTTAAATACGAATGATATCCCTTCCAGACGAACATAATCATTCCCATTTAATGGATGGGAAAATTAAGTCTAAAGACTCATTTGCTCACCACTTAGCTAGTAAGTTATACAATAAGATTTAAAGGCAAGCCTGTCAAATTCAGAAGCCATGCTTTTTTGATCTCTGGGGTTTCCTCTTTGCATTCCTTAGCATTAATAGGGTCTGCTAAAAAGACTGCTAGATGACTAAGTTTCCCCCCAGCTCACATAAGAGTGACACATAGTCTAGTCAATTACCTATATGCTCATTACAGGTGCAAGCCCCCCAGTTGCTCCTAACAGAACACTGAAAACAATGTCTTTAGATGTTTGCTAAGTGTGATCCCGGGAATCATGACGGCTCAAACACTGTCAGCCTCAAGGGGACTCAGTCTTGTCAGGAGTGGCCCTCAAGCCTCCCACAGGGTGAAAGTCAAAGCCCAGGTGTCTTTCAATGTCCTCACGCTCCCTATAAGATGTCTCTGGGTGTGTAAGCTGGACGGCAAAGCAACAGCAGAGGAGGGCATTCCCTCCAGGAAGGGGGGGCAGGTCCAGCAGTCCTTCCTGAACCCGTCTTTCCGTGCTTCTTGCTCTTCCCCGACTTCTCCTCCTAGTGCCCCAAAATGCATCACCGTGCAAGGCCAGGTTATGCTGTTGCTTCCCAATAGGAAAGGATGGTTCTACACTACGTATATTATTTGGATGCTGAAGCTGCCCTCTGCTTTAAGTTCTGGGTTGTCGCATGGACTGGAAGACGCTTATAAAGAAATCCTTTACAAGATCCTTTTCAATGTGCTTCATTAGCATTGCGATCTACCTTGCAACACTGAGCTCTGGGCATGGATTTGTGCGAGGGCCCTGGCTGTGCCCTGCCTCTTCGTGAGGCCCATCCGCGGGTGGCTTACCTTCATGTGGGATTTGAGATTGTCCTTGCGAGCGCACCGGAATGGACAGAGCGGACACTGATGACTCTTTAAACCTGTGTGAATCACCATGTGCCGCTTCCAGTAACTCTTCCTTTTTATAACCAAACCACATATGGGGCACTGGAAAGGCTTTCCGCTTTCCTCTTCGGAGGCTTGGAAGAAGGAGAAAGACAGGAAAATTAAGGAAAACAAAAAGGCACATCGCGTCCAGCGCTAATTCACATGCATCGCTCTATAAAGAACACTAACAAGGAACTGGGGGGCTTGAGGGTTTTGTTTTTTTTTTTTTTGGTTTTGGGTTTTTTTTGGTTTTGGGGTTTTGTGGGGTTTCTTGGGGGGCTTTGTTTGTTTGTTTTTGCTTCGTTTTGTTTTTTTTGCCATTCCAAGACTTTGTATTCATGAGGAAGCTTTATTACTGCTTTTCTTCGGGTAAAAACCCCACATGTTCCTCTCATTACTTCCATCTGGGTTCCATTTTTTAGAATCTGATCAACCTGCCTTGGGAAAGCCCTGCATGCAGAGGCCATCCCACACTTCGGAGGGCATCTGTCCCAGCTCAGCCCAAAAGACGCCTGACTTCAGAGCCTTTGTTTCCTGAAGGAAACTGCCAGACTCGAGTTCACATCTGAATTCCTGAACTCAGAAGAGGGTAAGAAATAAAGAACTCAAATGGGGTAGAGAATAACACCACAGTGAAAACCAAACAGCTATCATAAACCTCACAAGCCCAACTCCAGTGGAGACAAATTTCAGGCTCCTACGGCTGACTTGTTTAGTTTCGGCTTCAGCAGATGCTGCTGCCAGTTTGGCCATCAGGGGGTCTTAAGGTCAGGGGTTGTCACCCTCTTGTTTCTGTCCCTCTGGCGGCTAAGATGCACTGCCCTCCTCTGCACAGCGACTGGGCCCCACTACTCACTTTGGGAAGAGCTACACCCGGGCAGCTGCAAATGCTTCCATTTTTCAGGAAAGCCAACAAACCAACTACTTCCTCCAAGGAAAGCTGAGATCACTCTCTCCTCCACCAGCCCCAAAGGGGAGGGTGTCTATTGTGACACTCTGTTGTTACACATCTGGTCTATCAGCTTTCACTGCTCAGGGCCACACTAGACTTTGCGATTTAGGGATATAGGAAAACGAGTCGAGTTAAGGACTCAGACTGTCTGTTCTTAATCATGAGGGGTCAGGAACATTTCCAAACTGATTAAATAAGTTGTAATACGGCCATGAAACAAAATATGAGAAACCATTTAAAAAAATGAACTAGATCTATAGATGCTAATATAGAAACATGTCCAAGATATTAGAGTTAGTAGATAAAGCAAGAATTGAAACTATGTGTCTAGGGAGATTCTATTTTTATTTTCTAAAAAATAGGAATCAATTGCTTCTCAGACCATTAGGTGAAAGGTTGGTAGGGGACTTTCTAAAGGATGAATCAAGCTGACAACACCTAAAACCATTCATCTTAACATCACTAAAAATGGGACAGACATTGAGTGCCCTCTGATAATCCATCTATGAAATATTCTTACAAAATATTTAATCAAGCTTCTATATAACTAGTAAATTTACTGGAAATACAGGTTGTTTTTTAGAAATGTTAAACACCAAGTGGGATGGAATCAGCCAAATTCAGAATGTGGGACATTCTGTAGGACAGATGACCCAGTTTCTTCAACAAGTAACTGGCATTTTAAGAAGGGAAGAGGTTATAGATGAAAAGACACTTAAGAGACCTATAAAGCAAATGCAAGGTGTGAAGCTTATTTTGCTCCTGATTTGAACAAAGCATTATAAAAAGACACTTTTGAGATAATTAAGAAAATACTGATTATAGGCAGGGTGTTCCAGAATATCATGTAGCAATCGCTGATCCTGTTAAATGTTGTAATAATTATCGAGGCTATTTGTTTTTAAAGTTCTTATATATATGTAAATATTTACAAGCAAATGAATATGAGGTCTGGGATTTGCTTTTAAATACTTGAGCAAAAAAAGAAAAAAAAAGAGAGGAAAAGGAAGAATGGGATGAATAAATGAAATGAAAAAAATCATATCTTATTTTTTTTAAATGGTATTTTATTTGTATGAGAATTGTCTAGACGTGTACCCAGGAAAACATTAAGCAGTTCATTTTATTTATTTATTTATTTATTTTTTTTTTTTTTCCGGTACGCGGGCCTCTCACTGTTGTGGCCTCTCCCATTGCGGAGCACAGGCTCCGGACGCACAGGCTCAGCGGCCATGGCTCACGGGCTTAGTTGCTCCGCGGCATGTGGGATCTTCCCGGACCAGGGCACGAACCCGTGTCTCCTGCATCGGCAGGCGGATTCTCAACCACTGCGCCACCAGGGAAGCCCTAAGCAGTTCATTTTAAAGGACTGTGGATTAAAGGGAAGGGGTCATGGCGGGAAACTTTTGTTTTCATTGTATATTCTTCTGTACCATTTGAATTTTTTAATATACACATCACTTCCATAATTTTAAAAGGAAATATTCCCAAGTGTAAACTTTAAAATAATCATGGTATGTATTCATGGAGTCAACTGAATCTCCACATGCAAAGAGCCACTTTAAAATGGATGGAATCAGAAGAGTTCTGGAATAAAGTCGGGGCACTCCAAAGAGGCCGTTTTTATAGGCGTAAGCAATATTGGTTAGCTCAACGAAGCACCTGGAAAGAGAATCCTCTATCTGAAAATATACCCTTCAAGTCTGGAAATTCTCCTCGTGATGTGTTCCATCACAAGTACTTCCTTTTTTTTTGATTGGGGGGTGGGGGTGGGGACTGAGGATTTCCTTTTACTCTAGGAAAAACACACTTTGCAGAGGCCTATAAACACGTTTTCTATAAACCCACAGCGAGCTTTCCTGCTCTTGTCAATTGCCTCTGCTGACCTCTCCTGACCTATCCCTAATTCGGACTCTCATTTTCTATCCTACATTGTCATTCCCTCCACTCCGATCCTGATCACAAAGATGACATGTTGAACAACAGACTTGAGAGAAAAGACTGAATCAGGCCCCTAGGTAAGATTAGTGTCATAAGCCAGAGGGGGGGGCAAATGATGATGTCTGTCTCCTTGGGGTTGTAAGAACATCAAAGTAGTAAGAAAGAGATACACAAAGAGCCTTCCGCTAATTCCCATTTCAGGAAGTCTATCCTACCGTCTAAACCCTAAACGGCCTAATTTTACACGATTGTGTGGGAGAGGAGAGAAAAACTGAGATGTCCTCCATTGACCTGAGATTTCCTGGCACATCATAGGAAGGCCATCAAAGGGCATTTACGGACAAGAGGAACACTGCTGGCTTCCCTCAGACAACCTGCTTTGCCTAATGGGATCAGTAGGCTTCCTATTTTGTCTGACGCCCTCCCAGCCCCTACCCTAATCACCTACTCGACGTGGCAAATGGATCACAGACTACACTACATTGAACCATGCATATTCATATTTCATATAAATGTATTTTATTTGGGAGCTATGCTTCCTGAGCTTTAATTAATATCAAAACATACATGCATCGTGCACAAATTAGGGTGTCCTTGGACTGACTGGGAAAAAAGAATTCAAATACTCATACTGAAGAGAAACTAACAGCAAGATATGTGGTCAAATAGCTACACTACTGTAACTATTTGAGCTTTTAAACTGATCCCCGCAGGAAAGGAAGACAGAAGCCAATGATAAAAGTAACCAGAATACGAAGATCGAGTTTAAAAATTGGCCAGTAATTTCCCCTGGTAATATTTGCATTTGTATTTGGTTAAAAAATTCATATTTTAGTAGGATGCCCTCCACACCTATACGATGTTGTCAACTACTTTAGAGAAAGGAGGAAGTAAGGATGGACTCTATTTTGTGTGCCAAAATATTTTCAAGGAACTGACAGCTGTAAATTTCACTCAAATTTCGAGCCTAAGGAGATATGACCACTTCCTCAGAATGAACCACACATTCTCGAGGCAACAGGATTGAAGTGTTCACAATTCTACCTAGTTTACAACTGTCCGATGAACAACCTCCCCCAGATACACCACTAGTTAGTACCACTGCAAACAAAACTAAATTCCACCAAATGCTACTAGACCTGGTGGGATGGATAGCTGCTAATTTGCTCCCTTGGAGAAAACATTTTCTCTTTATAAGCAATAATATTATTGGAATAAAAAGCAATACTAAATGTGTGTAAAAGGCCTGTCAGGCAGTAAATGGAGGCTATCTGTAGTAGCTATGGTAAGAATAGTAGTGACAATAAACTCTTCCCTCCAAAGCAGAACACTTACCACCACAGCAGATGTAAATTTTTTTAAAATTAATTAATTTATTTATTTTTGGCTGCGCTGGGTCTTCGTTGCTGTGCGCGGGTTTTCTCTAGTTGCGGCGAGCGGGGGCTACTCTTTGTTGCAGTGTGCGGGCTTCTCAATACGGTGGCTTCTCTTGTAGCAGAGCACGGGCTCTAGGGCTCATGGGCTTCAGTAGTTGCGGCGCAAGGGCTCAGTAGTTGTGGCTCACGGGCTCTAGAGCGCAGGCTCAGTGGTTGTGGCGCACGGGCTTAGTTGCTCCGCGGCATGTGGGATCTTCCCAGACCAGGGCTCGAACCCGTGTCCCCTGCATTGGCAGGCGGATTCTTAACCACTGCGCCACCAGAGAAGCCCCCAAGCAGATGTAAATTTAAACAATTGACATCACATAAGAAATATGTAGCTCAGGGCTTGGCCCAACATGGCAGATTATTCCTGGAGCCAAGAGGAAATAAAATTCAGCAGCAATCTGCTGTTCAGGTAGGTCCAGCTCAGCCTGTGCAGAACTCTGATGGCCAAATTCAGCTCAGCAGGGGAAACAGAAAGATGGAAAAGATGGAAGGAGAAAAGAAGAAGAGAGTGGAGGCAGGAACTGGCTAGGGCAGAGCTGGAAGTCCTTCCCTCGTGTCTCTAGCATCCAAAACAATGCCGAGGACCAAGTACAATTCAGTCATTGTGTGTTGGACCATAATGAACTTAAGTGGAAAGGGCTGGGTCAAGAGAGTATCAAAAAATGAAACATGGGCTGGAAATGGAAGAAAAAGGTCCAGGAAGCTGCTAGTAAGTCCCAGCGGAAGTATGTTAACCCAAGAGCGCATGCTTTTCACAGAGTATAGCCAATACACATCTTGAAAGAATGAGTGTATATAAACCATGATGATCACATACTTACAGAGATGTTCACATACTCATAGCTCACTTATTTTCCAAATGAATTTTGGAGCAACTAATGTTAAAAATGTATGCAGTGTGACTACCTCATTAATAAAGTACAATGATATATGTCATCTATTTACAATGGACAGGATCTGTCCAAGGCAGAGAGACAATCTTGCAGAAGGTTTGATGGGGAATTTTAAGAAGCAACATATTTAATTCAAAAACAGAAAAAGTTTTATTTTGAGTTGATAGACAAATAAAGAAAGTAAAAGCAAGGAACTTTAAAGCAGGGAACAATCTTGGAGGATACATTCCGACCAGTTGAGGAAACTGAACTGAGATTTATGCTGATTACGGCCCCTCTGCTCGTTAGTGGAAGGGTGGGGTGCCAGCCAATCTCTTCATGTCCGGTTGGTGCTCTGCCCTATTGTCTATACATAAAAACTTCACTGGGTTAAAAAAAAAAAAAAAATCATGGAGGGTTTTAACTAAATCGCTGTAACTCAAGGTAGGTAATTTTTTAAACAAATGTAATTGTTTTGCAGGCTTTGAAATCAAACTTTGCCTTGTTATATCCTAAGCAGCAAGATAATCTGCAAGTGGGTCGTTTCTGCAAACAGACCCTTCCATACACATTGAAGGAGTTTAAGACGCCAGGTGGCCCTGGGTGTGTTTAATCCCTGCACCTTCCGTCCCCACTCTAGGCCCACTAACCTACTAGTGCGTATCTCCTCCTTCCTAACAATACGCATGGATTTAACATCTTCCCATGGAATTCCTTGGGCATGTCTCTCGACTCCTATTTCAGGGAAACCAAACCTATGTTGGCAATGGACGTCACTGGGTCTTTCTGCTGTTACCGACATCAAGATAATCGATGCATATTTTAACAACTGGTAAGCATTCAGTAAAACTAAGAGAGAAGTCTGATATCTAGAAGCAGTCTACATTTAAATCACTGGGGAAATATAACTGAGATCGGTGACAGTTCTGAATCTTGATTAAAAAGTGAATTTTCTAAGGAAGTCCCTCTCTGCCATCCTCCCCAGATTACGGCTCTAATAACGATGGACCTAAGGGGAGTATCAGAAGAGGTGACCTGACTTTCTGGACTTTCTCTGCTTTTGCAATAATGTTAATAACATCTCCTAAACCGGAATAGAAACAGCAGCCAGAAAACCGTATCTATTGTCCCAGGAAATATTCTTAGCTCTCAGCTATATCAGACCAGCTTGCTTCTAAGCATATTTAAATTTTACTCAGGAAAATAAGACCCTTTGGAGACACTCTCTCGGAAACTCACCTAGTGATTTCTTTTAACCAGGAGGAGCCTGGCATCCTGGGAATCTTGTTGGCCTTCTACAAGAAACTTTGTCTTTAAAATAAAAACCATTTATTTTGTTCTGAGCTGCAACAGAACAGTAGCTTCAAAGAGAATTGAGTCAATGTGTGACATTTATCTTTAGAGCAAATGGACATCATCTTCTCTCTATCGTGTCCCCTTTCAGAGGAGCAGTGTCACATGTGCCGGGGCGCAGGGTCACATGAAAGAAACCTCCTCCTCCTCCAGTGTCACCTCTCCTTGCAGGGGGAAAGGCTATCGAGTGGTGGACTCTTTAAGGAATTAAATACACCATGACCTGGCAACAACCAAATCCTGTTCAAAAAAGATGAGTAAGGGAAGGCCTAAAAGACACTTTTTTTTTTTTCACGGTTTGGACTTCCGTTGACCTAAAGAAGGTCAAGGAAATGCTAGTGTCTAAATGACTCAAGACAGGACTGGCTTTTCTAGCACATCTCCCTTTGTAACTCCAGAATCAACTTTACATGCCCTTTTTGCAACATTTTGAGAAACAGCTTTAAAATGTAAAGCCCCACTTGAAATCGGAATGGTGTGTAACTTATTTCTGTGGATTTTTTTTTTTTTTTGGTTATTATTTGTTTATTTAAGTAGTAGGCAACAGAAACCCTTTCCCTGTTGTGAGAAGTCGGTCCACCTACCTATTTTGAATTAAACTAAGATTTCTTTCTAAAGTAAAGGAAAAAAATAATCACGAGAACTGTTTAGAAGTGTGGGTGACAGCTCTCACTGCATTCCCATAATGCTTTTTAGGTACAGTCAAGTCACATCCACATCCAGCCCCCAGGTGGCCCTGAAACCACCAGTACCGTGTGGAGAAAGGGAGAGGAGGGGGCAGACAGACCACTTCCTTCCACTCCTCAGATACAAAAACCAGTGATTCAAGTGACACCAGCCAAATTATCTCTCCATGGTACAAAGTAAATAACAAAATCAGATATTCTATCAACTTCTTAACCCATAATCCAGTTAGGATGCTGGGAAGCAATGACATTCACTTTAAGTGAAAAGTGCACAGAGGCACCCCCTCTCCTATTTCTAATCCACACAATAAGGAACAGAACTTGTCCACCAACCTAAATGTCCATCAACTGATGAATGGATAAAGATGTGGTATATATGTATATATATATATATATATATATATGTATGTATATATACACACACACACACACACACACACACACACACACACACACACACACAATGGAATATTACTCAGCCATTAAAAAGAATGAAATAATGCCATTGGCAGCAACATGGATGGACCTAGAGATTATCATACTAGGTGAAGTAAGTCAGACAGAAAGACAAATATCATATGATATCGCTTATATGTAGAATCTAACTTATTTACAAAACAAATAGACTCACAGACATAGAAAACAAACTTATGGTTACCAAAGGAGAAAGGAAGGGAGGGATTAATTAGGAGTAAAGGATTTATAGATACACATCACTATATATAAAATAGATAAACGACAAGGATTGACTGTATAGCACAGGAACTATATTCAACATCTTGTAATAACCTATAATGGAAAAGAATCTGAAGCTGTACACCTGAAACTAACACAATATTGTAAATCAACTATGGTTTAATAAATAAAAGTTTTAAAGAAACAGAACTTGAATTTAGGGTGTGCCCACATGGATACACAGGGGATCACTTCAAGAGCCCTCATGTTTCTCTTTGCAGCGATCTTTTCTCTTGCGTGAGTTTTACAAAATGAATGTTTTGTTTTGTTTTGTTTTTTAATACAATCACTCAGTCAATGGAGCTGCTTTGCCAAGCCTTGGACTGTGAACAGAGGCATGTGGAAAACAGGGGACACAGGTCCCTGTCCATCAGCAAAAGGGGTGGCAGAGCCCCATTCTGAGAAGTTCTTTTCCCTCCTCTTTCAGTTGGAACATGTTCATTGATTCGAATATTAAGTGTTTCAGCAACAGAATCAATTCAGTAAAGAAAAAATCAATTTCATATAGATCTCCATATTCAGTTCTGCTGAGAAGCCTGTGGAGGTACGGGCATGGATTACGTGCATTTAAACCAAAAAGGGAGCACATCTCATCCCTGGAGTGTAGATCCTACAATGCAACAGGCAAACAGTCTATCGCCCACCCTGAAAGCTCGTGACCGCTCTCTCCTCTTCACGTGCATCTAGTCACTTGAGTGAAAAGATCACACTTGATAACTATTGCTGGTTACACCCAAGACACTTGAAAATGACAAAGCCATCGGAGTCTGCCGTCAGGAGACAGTTTTATCAGTTCCCTCTTTCCAAGCCTTTAGCCAACTGAAGTTTATTACTAAGTTTGTGTAAGCTTTTCCTAGTAACTAATGTCCAGGTGAATTTACAAGAGAAACATCATTAATACAGTTATCTAATAACCAGACGGAGAATACTTATAAAGTGACATTTTACACAGAGAGCCATACCTCTCTTTCTGCCACTACCCCTAAGTGAGATTTCTGTAAACCAGGAGTGATTTATCCCCTTTTGCAAAATTTCCCCACTCCCCCTACTTGTCTCCTGTTTCCTAATTTTAGCCATTTTTCTCTTTATTTCCCCAGATGGCGAGTGAGAAGTGAAGAGTAGGGAAACTCAGAATTGATCAACATTCCAGGATTTTATTGACACTTCAGAAACCTTGGACTGAGCAGTCTGGATCACTTAAAGAGTCATAAAAGTTCCACATATCCATTTTCCTAGTTCTGTTCTGCTGTTTACACAAGTTTTCAAGTAATTATAAGGAGTGCATATAGCTCACTCAGCAATTTAAATGGAAATTTGTCATAAATGCATCAAACTGATGTTAGCTGTGATTGTTCAGTCAATTATTTGCCATTCTAAGACCCTGTCATCAACATGGCTGCAAATAATCAAAAGTTGGCTAGACGCACACAATGGCAGCGTTTCTACTGATGAGGACACACGTGGCCCACTTCCTGTTCCAGTCTGGCAGGATATCCTCAAGAGACATCCAAAACTCCATATCTCCATCTCTGGGACCCTGTACTTACCATGGGCATAATTTAGAAACAAAGCAGTACAAGAAATGATGTTTCCACCGTGAGGACTCAAGTGACTAAGTTTCTCCCTCAGATGAATAACTGTGAATGTCAAGGCTCTAGAAAACGGCCACATCTCCTTTGGAAAGACCGTCTCCACAAGAAAAACCCATGATTCACATTTTCCACATGCACATTCCTTCAGAATCTGATTGGACTGGAATAAAATAAAGCATTTGCAGGAAATGCTTTGATTACATCTGAATGACAATACTCTTTAGAGTTCTTGTGTGACAAGAAATTATGGAAGAACAAGATAAGTAAAGGCTTACGTTCCACCAAAAAATTAATATAAATGCTAACATGAAAGTATACAGTGTGGTAAATTCGGGCAGAATAGCTACTGATGATACAAAAGTCCATTTGTCATGGAGGCAGTAGGACGGTAAGCTCTCGCTTGTCAACTGTTTCAAAAAGCAGTGAGTTTTTCTTCTCCCCTCTGTTCAGGGATGCCATGCACTCCATGACAAAGGTGCTTTGATCTTCCCCTATTAAATATATCTTGTGTGGACCCAGCCTGAACTTGGTAAGAAAAAAAAAATCATTTCTATGCAAGGGAAGAGTACTGTATGTCTCTAAGATTATTCATTACCTTTCAAAACTAAAGCTATTGGTGCAGTTTTTTGTGTCACGCATACATGAAAGAACCCCCTAGGCTGCTTACTTAAAGTATTTTGTCATGCTCCTGCTTTTTTATTCCTGCCTCAGATCATATGGGGAACCCAAGCGAAGAAGGCAATGAATTAGACGTTGCAACTGATAGGTAAAAAAAAAAAAAAAAAAGACTTACAAGATGATGGAAATGAAAGCATCCATACCTGAGTTGGAGGGTTTAGACACTCTTCCCTTAGGAACTGGGAGTAACAATAATTCCAAGGATTGTGGCGGAGGTGGCGGCGGGGTCACTTTGTCTTGTTTCTTCTCTGAAGGCGGTGGCGGGAGAGGGTCCTCAGGCACCAGTGATGATTTCTCAGCCAGAAGGGTCCCAGCAGCCCTTGCTGCGACCTCTTTCAGAAGGGCCGCCGAGGAGGTCATGGAAGCCAGGGAAAGGAAAGAGCTGGCCGGGGGCGCGTGTTCCTGGCCAGGAGTCAAGCTTCTCTCGCTGACTTTCTTGGATAAAGCTGCCAAGGTGGAGCTGGCAGACTGGGAGCTGAAAGGGGAGGAAAAGGACTCAAATCGCATGGTCTCCTCCGTCCTGGTCAGCGATTTGTCCTGCAGAACAGCATTGGCTGCAGCTTTCAGTTTGAGGATGGCTGAATCCGGGGACAAGCCGCAGGTGGTGGTTGAGTTTGGCAACCACTTACCTTGATTCCATATGAAACGGTTACTTGGAGTGTATTGGTCATTCTGTTCCTGCTTCTCAGCCAACTTCCTGGCCAGCACGCTGAGCTGCTGGGCATGGTGGGACGGTGGGGAAAAGGAGAGATTCGAGCCGACGTTGACGGGGGACTCCACCCTGCCGTTGGCCGTGGCCGTGGCATCGAGTTTGAGGGAGCCGGCCTCTAGCAGCCGCCTCAAGTTGCTGCTCAAGGGCTTGGTGGAACCCGCGGGATCATCATCACACAGAGAAGACACGCCGGGGGAGAGGTGATCTGGACACTGCAGCGGGTCTCGCAGGACCTCACCGTCAAGTGCCACCAGCTCCAACGTGTGACTGCTGGGGGTTCCGCTTCCCAAGGAGGTGTCGGGGGAAGTGGACTGCTCCTGGATCCGGTCCTCCAGGGACAGCTTATAGTTCTCCTGGACTTCTCCATAGGATGCTTCTGACGGCGTCTCTGAAGAGTTCCCATACCAGTGTTCTCCTTCACTGAGTTCTCCCTCCGCCTCGTCCTGCCTACTAATATCTGGGGGAATTAAGAAGATCAGGTTTACTCCCAAAGCGAGCAACAAGCAAGCCTGAAGACACTCAAATGGAGTCGTGGACATACTTCCTCTGCCCTTTTCCACCCAAGAACCACACGAAAGACAGACACAACTTTAGAGCACGCCAGGCGCTGGGTCAGACCGTCTCAGCCTAAGCCTGAAAGGGTGCTGAACAGGCCAAGGTAAAAACACACCCACCTTCGACATGTGTTCATCGTTCTCATAATTATTCCAGGTACAGTGAAATGGAAAAGGAGGAGAGAGAAAAATGCATCTGGTAAAGAAGAAACCGCTACTTGCAATGATGGGGGAAATGGGAAGAAGCCTGTACCCTGGTGACAGATCCCAGCATGACATCTTCAGGATTGTGTGGGAATGAAAGAGGAAAAGAAGGGGAAACACAGTGCGATGAGACCCGAGGCAGTGGGGGGGGGCCCGCTTCTCCACTTTCTAACTCCACAACCTTAGATGAGTCACTTAGCTGGCTTGATGCAGTAAAATGCAATTAGCTTTAAGTTGATCAAATCATGTAAAGAAAAACCTGCCTATTAGCTATTATAGCAACTTCACACAGTTGCTCTGAAGCCTCCATCATAATAAACATGTGACCATGTTTTGAAAACAGTCAAGTACTATATAAAAAATGAGATCTCATTAGCAAACACTATTCACATTCCTGATTTCTTAAAAGGGACAATCTCTCCCTGATCTCTTAAAGGGACAACACATGCTTCTTGTTCGGGATTCCACCCCCACCCCGACTCACCTGGCCCCTCAACATGGGCAGTGATTAGTAATTTGTTCCCTCACTCCACCCAGAGTCCCCTTTCGTTATTTTTCGATCCATTAGTTTACCTGTCCACCCTTACTGCTCTCACTGGCCCCCGGCACCGGTCAGTTGGGACTCTTTGCCGTTCCAGGACCACCAGTGGGCTCCGCCACTTTTCTTCCTTTGCTCAAAATATTCCTTTGATCTGGAATGTCCTTCCCCAGCAAACCGGACGGTGCAACTCTGCCAGCTCAAAGGGTTCTTTCTCATGATTCTGCTTAGAACTCTCAGTCAGAATTCATCTCTCTTTCTCATTCATTCACTCACTCATTCAACAAATAATGAGGGAGTGCCTGCTGCCTGTCAGGCGTTGTTCTAGATTGTTCTAGACTGAACAACGTTGAACAAAACAAAGATCCTGCCTTCTTGGAGCTTACATTCCAGTGGAGAGAGACAGATGTTAAACAAAATGAATAAACGAGTAAATCCTTCAGTAAGCCAGAGGGTGATAAGTGTTATGGGAAAAGATACAGAGCTGGACAAGAAGGTTTGGAGGTAAGGGGTAGGAGGTGAGTTGTCGTGTTAAATGAGGTAGTTGGGGTGAGGCTTCACAGAGGCGGTGACATTTGAGCAAAGACTTGAAAGAGGCCAGCAGCTGGTCAGGCAGCCATCTCTGGGAGAGGGGCCCAGGCAGAGGGGGTCACTGTAAACGCCCTGATGTGGGAACTTGCCTGGTATGTGCATGGACCAGCAAGGAAGCCAGTGTGAGAAGAGTGGAGTGAGTGAGTGAGTGCCAGAGCAGTAAGAAAGAGAGAGAGAGAGAGAGAATGTGTAAGTTATAAAGGAGGGAGGCCATGCCTATCAGTAGGACATTGTAAACTACTGAAAGGTCTTTTGCATCTGGTGCAACTGGGAACCACTGGAGGGGGAGGCGCAGGGCAGTGACATGCTGTGACTCAGGTTTTCAAAGGTTTGTTCTGGCTGCGTGTGGAAAAGAGAGCACAGGTACAACGTGGGAACAGGGAGGCTAGCTCAAGGTGATTGCAGGTGGGGAGAAGTAGCCGGATTCTGTGCATATTTTGAATGCAGACCCAACATTCCCATTTTTTAAATATTGGTGTATATTACTCTAAATGAACTGTCTGCTACGGACTTATCTTCTAAAAAATTAAGTGGTGGTGTTCCTTGAAGGCAGGGATTTTCTTATTATGTACAGAACCCACATATGCCTCTAGCACAATGCCTGGTCCCTAGCAGAGTTCCGTAACGGTTTAGGGATCCAGCCAAAATGCCCCACTGTGCCACGTTTTGCTGTATAACATGCTGTTTCCTTTCCCAATAGAAATAGCTGCAAGTAGTAATGCACGAACTACAAGCTAATACACTGATCTTCCCCTGCTCTTTAGAGGAGAAATGTCACAAATGACAAATTCTCGTTCACTAAGTTAAAGTTCTGCAACTCCTTCCTGAGATTCCTTATTAAGTTATCAAGAAAATATAAAATATCAAATGGAATTTGCTGGAAAAAAGCAGACAAAATTGAGTTTTCTCTGTTAAGAACAGTCCGGCTCCTTGTGATTTGCCACATTTCCTTCTTCCCATTTGATTTCAACATTTTTCAGCTTTCCTGAAATCGGCGGAACCCAGAACTACCCATCTCCCCAACGGCTTCTTGTAGGGATGCTTTTACCAAACACCAAGCAGTCAACATCCATTTCAACAATAGGGCTAAGTTTACGTTCCTTTGGCAAAGCCCCTGTCTTGATTTCAGATTAAATACCTCATCCTTCAGAAAAATCATATGGGAACGATCTTACAAATAGTAAGAGAAGTAAAAGATTTAAAAATCACTCCAGTAAGAACAGTTGAAGATCTTGTTCAAGGATCTCTCCTTTGATCTTTATTAACACTCACTAAATGAACTAACATAGGAAAATGTATGTTTCAAAAGGAAATACTTGTAGATTATGTTTTTGTCAAACTAGAGTAGCTCCAGATAGTCAAGATTGGTCTAGAACCTTGTAGTATGAGGCAATTAACAAGGTACGTAAAATCAGGGGTTTGAGAACCACAAAGAATTACAACCACATCTGTGTCCAGTCGTGTCATTTTACTGAGACTATTAAATTCTGGTTGCATCAAAGGCACACAGCTAACGTACTGCTAACACTGGAACCCAAAACCCAAATCTCTCAACACCCGGCCCAAGGCTCCTTTTCAAAGCCCCTGCCAGATGCCCTCTGAATAGCAACTTCTAGAAAGCTCTGAGCAGCTGTCCTCCCACCCCCAGCCAGCTATCCCTCCACCCTCTGGAAACAAATCAGCAAGAGAATTCTCAGTGATAAGGACAGTATTCACTCTTTAAGATAAACTATTAAGAGGTAAATATCCATTGTTCCTATACTCTGATCTCTCCATTCCCTCTCTGTCTCTTCTCTGTTGCTGTCGTCAAAAATTGATTTCAGACGCCTGAAGAATTCAACACACCTATTGGCAAAGCCCCAAAGGCAAAGTTTAATTTCCTGCCCCCTCCAGACCCTAACTGAGCAAGAATATTCCCCCTCCAAATGTGCTGGAGCCGGTGAGAGGGTCAAAAACTAAAGAATTCAGGCTCTAATCCCATCAAGCAGTGATAAGGAGATCCAAACGTTCAAGAGTGTTTAAAAAAAAAAAAAAAGACAGGACAACGGGCTTCCCTGGTGGCTCAGTGGTTGAGAATCTGCCTGCTAATGCAGGGGACACGGGTTCGAGCCCTGGTCCGGGAAGATCCCACATGCCGCGGAGCAACTGGGCCCGTGAGCCACAACTACTGAGTCTGCGCGTCTGGAGCCTGTGCTCCGCAACAAGAGAGGCCGCGATAGTGAGAGGCCCGCGCACCGCGATGAAGAGTGGTCCCCACTGGCCACAACTAGAGAAAGCCCTCGCACAGAAACGAAGACCCAACACAGCAAAAATAAATAAATTAATTAATAAACTCCTACCCCCAACATCTAAAAAAAAAAAAAAAAAAAAGAAGGACGTACTGTATAGCGCAGGGAACTCTGCTCAATGTTATGTGGCAGCCTGGATGGGAGGGGAGTTTGGGCGAGAATGGATACATGTATTAAGTATGGCTGAGTCGCTTTGCTGTGCACCTGAAACTATCACAGCATTGTTAATCAGCTTTACTCCAACATAAAATAAAAAGTTTAAAAAAAAAAGTGATACAGTTGATACCCACTTTTAAAACAACTTGCTCAACCTCACCAAAACACAGCCCAGAACAAGCAAACAATCAAACAAAGCATTTCTTAAACAGACCAATTTATGTCCTTTAAAACCCCGGGATATTTCTTAACCATCCATTTCTCCCTGCTTTGCAGACACGCTCACTGAGATACATACAGTCTCTTGTGCACTGCAAGGAAACTCGGCTACCTAAAGAATATTTTTAAACTCGTAATATTCTATTAATCACTTTTCCAAAAATGCTGCTCCTGACATCGAGGTTATTCAAGTAATAAACCAGCAAATAATTGTAAGGCATGACCTAGAAGGAGCCAGACCAGAAACCTGAGGAGAAACATCTCTGAAATTATTCTGTCATCACCTGAGGTCAAGCAAAAGGTGGGAGATGCATGCAGAGAAATGAATGCAAGAGAAGTTGGGACCTGCAGAGGTTTAGAGAAAAAAAACCGACAGGCTTCGACAAATAGGCTTTCAGTTCATAAAACGGCGGGCAACAAGGATTTTCTCCCACAAATGTTAATTTTGTTTCCCTTCTGCTGGGCTGTTGTTTTATTTTCACGTTCAGCTTCATTCTCCCTGGTCCAGTTGCGGGGAGCTCCGCTTCAGCGGGGTCTGCAGCGCCCCCGCCCCGCCCCTTTCACGCAGCATGATGAGAAAAGGTTCTCTCACTGGGATGCTCGAATAGCATTCCTGCAATCTAGGGGATTAATTTGCCGGACATCACGAACTTCAGAACAAGTGAGGCTTGACTTTTGACGCTCTTTCCCAACCTGAGGCTCCCCCACGCGCACACGCCAGCCCCCAGCCCCACCCGGGGCTGCGAGGCTGTTCTGTTTCCTGGTCTGTCACCAGCAGGGAACAGTGGCACGTAATCACAGGGCAGCGCACAGGCCACTCTCCTACAGACGCTCCCCGCGCATCCAGCCTCCACCGTGGATCTCACAGCTCTCCTGACTGAGGCTCCTGGGGAAGCCTCCGAACTGCCCGTGTAAATAACTCCCTCCTAGATCCATTATTTTTAACCTCCAACAGGAAGCGATTTCCATTGCTAATTTTATGACAACCTATGTCTCTGACAGCCAGGTTCACACTCATTCCTGTCAATTTTACACAACAGTCTGTTTTGGTGTTTTCCCCTTTACAGAAACTCGAAGAATTAAGAATAGAAACGGTGCAATTACAGAATGAGAATATGCTGAATACATTTTGTTTCCATGTGGCAAAGACTTCTCCTTTGGGGAAAACAAAACCAAATTTCACTACCTAACACTGGGTAACTTGAGAGCCACAACTCTCCCCTGCATTTTTTTCAACTCACTTCCCTTTCAGTTTTTTGGGTTTTTTTTTTAACACCTTTATTGGAGTATAATTGCTTTACAATGGTGTTAGTTTCTGCTTTATAACAAAGTGAATCAGTTATACATATACATATGTCCCCATATCCCCTCCCTCTTGCGTCTCCCCCCCTCCCACCCTCTCTATCCCACCCCTCTAGGTGGTCACAAAGCACCTAGCTGATCTCCCTGTGCTATGCGGCTGCTTCCCACTAGCTATCCACCCTACGTTTGGTAGTGTATATATATGTCCATGCCACTCTCTCACTTTGTCACAGCTTACCCTTCCCCCTCCCTATATCCTCAAGTCCATGCTCTAGTAGGTCTGTGTTTTATCCCCGTCCTACCCCTAGTCTCTTCATGACATTTTTTTTCTTAGATTCCATATATATGTGTTAGCATACGGTATTTGTTTTTCTCCTTCTGACTTACTTCACTCTGTATGACAGACTCCAGGTCCATCCACCTCACTACAAATAACTCAGTTTCATTTCTTTTTATGGCTGAGTAATATTCCATTGTATATATATGTGCCACATTTTCTTTATCCATTCATCTGTTGATGGACACTTAGGTTGCTTCCATGTGCTGGCTATTGTAAATAGAGCTGCAATGAACATGTTGGTACATGACTCTTTTTGAATTATGGTTTTCTCAGGGTATATGCCCAGTAGTGGGATTGCTGGGTCGTATGGTAGTTCCATTTGTAGTTTTTTAAGGAACCCCCATACTGTTCTCCATAGTGGCTGTATCAATTTACATTCCCACCAGCAGTGCAAGAGTGTTCCCTTTTCTCCACACCCTCTCCAGCATTATTTTTAAACAGATGCATTTAATTGGACTGATATTCAACTCAGAAGGTCCTTGTTCAGAAAGATCGGGAGGAGAGAGAAAAAAATATATAAGGAGTCACCTATTAATTTTCACGCCTTTTGGCTGAGGTGAAAGCGAGTGGAGATGGAAGCCGAAAAGCGTCACTTCTAAATCTACCCACAAACCATTCCCACCAGTCGGTCCACGTGAATCTCACCAGCAGGTATTGAAGAGAACCAGGAAGGATTAAGCTCTCAGGACTCGCCTGGATGGAGCTGACTCATGGTCAGTCCTCTGGCAGCCAACACACTCTTCTTGTGACCACAGGTGTGTTCACCTGGTCCCTAACCTTCTGGTTCATTTTCATCTACAAATCTTCCATGTTTTCACTTTCCACCTAACACACATCCATAGCTAAAGGCCACACATCACTATCAGTATTATCAGTTATACCTGGAGTACAAACCTTAAATCATACAACAGACTTTTCCTTGCAACTGTATACGAAAGCAGTTTGCAAAGTTTATGGAGCTGTGTACAAAAGTTATTAGTAAAACCAATGCTGATAATTGGTTTAATTCAACAGTTACTGAGCATTTACCATGTTCAGGGAACTGTTCTCTGCAACAGGGCGCCTCGGGGAAGCAACAATTTCTAGGCCAGCAGTTTATAATCAACAGGGAAGCCAGGAATGCACAATCCTATGACACACAATGACTAGTACTATCAAGCAAGAGTCGTGTGTGCGTAAGAGAACAAATCATTCCAATTGCACAGATGGCTTTGGAAATGGACCTCAGAGGATGAAGAGGATTTCAACAGACGACACTGGAAATTCACTCACAAGAGGGCTTGCTCCTCTGCGAGCTATCAAAGAGGAAACAGCCCAGTTGTGGAGTAAGCTAATATTCTGGTGACCAATGTTAGATAAACTCACCTAAGGAAAATGTTTCCAGATTCTTCACATTTTCAAAACTCACCGTCTATTGATTTGTTAAGGGCAGATTTGACCAACTACCTACCCCTACTCACTACTTTGGTTTTATTTATTTATTGACTTACTTATTTATTTTTGGCTGCATTGGGTCTTCGTTGCCAGATGTGGGTTTTCTCTAGCTGTGGCAAGCGGGGGTTACTCTTTGCGGCGCACTGGCTTCTCATCGCGGTGGCAATGAGAACTCTCGTTGCGGAGCACGGGCTCTAGAGCGCGGGCTCAGTAGTTGTGGCGCACCAGCTTGGCTGCTCCGTGGCATGTGGGATCTTCCCGGAGCAGGGATCGAACCTGAGTCCCCTGTATTGGCAGGCGGATTCTTAACCACTGCACCACCAGGGAAGTCCCCACTACTATTGAAATCAAACTGTTAGGTTATACATTCCTGGGGCGGGACAGTGATCAAGTCACTTTTGTATTTCCCCTCGAAGCCCTGCCCACAGTAGGGGTAGGTAGTAGGGCTTCTCTGGTTGTCAATGACAACCAGGACCGCAGGAAGCCATAGGTAATGTTCTTGGCCCCTACCTCACTGAGAGGGACACAGTGTGGCTGGCATCAGAGAGGGTGTGGAAAGCACCATCAGGGCTGCCTCTCATTCGGCTCTAGTCTCTTCTCGTAGGTTAACATCCTCCTCTCGGGCCTCCTTTCCCAGGAGGCTATAAACCTGGCCGCGCAGGTTCTGGGTTCTCACTCTCAATGACGTACCATGGGAGAAAGGTCTTTCCTCCTCTGATTGACTGCTGCAGGTCACGTGCCACTCCCTGGACCTATCGCTGAAGCTAGAGGGCGGGCTTAACCATGGCTCAAAGTGGGTCACAGAAGAAGGGAGAGGAAAGAGGCACCAGGAGGACAAAAGCAATGACCTCTCTGATGTTTCATAAAGGCTGAGTATGCCGTACATCAGGAGGTTCGGAACCCATTTTGTGATTCTGAGCATAAAACATATCCTCATTTAGGCCTATTTACTTGCCAATTTTTCAGTTGTCCCTTTGTAGCCTGAAAGCCTCAGCACATTCCCCCCCCCCACACCCGTTCTTCCCTCAACGAAGAGACCTTTCAGGGGTTCGGGGCTCCAAGTCCACAGTCTGAGTGACAGGCATGGACAGGTAATCGGCTCTGCAGGACCAAGCCGCGGAGACCGCAGTTACAGGGCACCGATGCCCGAGGGCACCCATCCGCTGTCAGCGTGGCCAAGAAGTAAATGTAAGAATTGCTAGTTATTTTAAACTGCCAGGGTGGAGAAGACATCCAGATCCCTGTCACCAATCCAGCTGGGGAAAAGGTGCCGTGAGGGCATGGGGAAATGAGAGGAAGTCTGGAGAGGATAAGAGTCCGCAGACTGAGATAGCAGGGCGGCCTCCTGGGTCAAAAGGAGCATTTTGCACACAGCAGTGTTTGCAAATTATTGTTGGAAGTGTCCACGAGGAAAACAAAGGTATCACAAATTAACACATCGCTCCTTATCTTCAGAGTGAGTTCCAAACAGTATCTAAGCCAGTTTCAATATTCTCATATAAAGTTGCCAAATCTTCCAGTGACCCAGGAACTACCGGAGCTCCTCCATCAAACTGCTCTTCTCAACATGAATGGCAACTAGTCCATCACTGCAGCTGCTTAGACCAAAATGCCACAGCCAGTCTCCTCTAACCTCTTTCTCTCACCACCACCCCTCATCTAATTCATTTGTGGATTCTGTTGGTTCTAGTTTCAACATACATCCCAAATTTTGCCACTTTTCACCATTACTACAACTCCCACCCTCGTATACAGCACTGCACCCTTTGCCTGGACTATGGAAGTAGCCTTTCTTTTTTTCCTTTATACGTCTTTATTGGAGTATAATTGCTTTACAATTGTGTTAGTTTCTGCTTTATAACAAAGTGAATCAGCTATATGTATACATATACCCCCATATCCCCTCCCTCTTGCGTCTCCCCCCCTCCCAACCTCCCTATCCCACCCCTCTAAGTGGTCACAGAGCACTGAGCTGATCTCCCTGTGCTATGCGGCTGCTTCCCACTAGCTATCTATTTTACGTTTGGTAGTGTATATATGTCCATGCCACTCTCTCACTACATCCTAGCCTCCCCTTCCCCCGTGTCCTCAAGTCCATTCTCAATGTCTGCATCTTTATTCCTGTCCTGTCACTAGGTTCATCAGTACCATTTTTCTAGATTCCACATATATGCTTTAGCATTCGGTATTTGTTTTTCTCTTTCTGACTTACTTTACTCTGTATGTCAGACTCTAGGTCCATCCACCTCACTACAAATAACTCAATTTCGTTACTTTTTATGGCTGAGTAGTATTCCATTGCATATATGTGCCACATCTTCTTTACCCATTCGTCTGTCGATGGACATTTAGGTTGCTTCCATGACCTGGCTATTATAAATAGAGTTGCAATGAACATTGTGGTACATGTGTCTTTTTGGATTATGGTTTTCTCAGGGTATATGCCCAGTAGTGGGATTGCTGGGTCTTATGGTAGTTCTACTTTTAGTTTTTTAAGGAACCTCCATACTGTTCTCCACAGTGGCTGTATCAATTTACATTCCCACCAGCAGGGCAAGAGTGTTCCCTTTTCTCCACACCCTCTCCAGCATTTATTGTTTCTAGATTTTTTGATGATGGCCATTCTGACCAGTATGAGGTGATACCTCATTGTGGTTCTGATTTGCATTTCTCTAATGATTAGTGATTTTGAGCATATTTTCACATGTTTGTTGTCCATCCGTATGTCTTCTTTAGAGAAATGTCTATTTAGGTCTTCCTCCCATTTTTGGATTGGGTTGTTTGTTTTTTTGATATTGAGCTGCATGAGCTGCTTGTATATTTTGGAGATTGGCAGTAGCCTTCTGACTGGTTGCCTTACTTCCAATTCTTGCCCCACTATTCTTAGCCAGCAGCCAGAGTAAGCTTTTAAAAATATCTCCAATTCCACTACTCCATCCACAAAGCCTCCACAATGGCCTCTCACATTTCTCAGAATAAAATCCAAAACGCTTACCTTGACCTTAAGGCCCTACATAATCTGTATCCCTCTGGCTTCATCTGCTACCACTCTGCCTTGTTAATAAAGTAGGCTCCTGCCTCAGGGCCTTTGCACTTGCCATTCCCTTTGCCTGAAAGCTTTTCCCCCTGAAAAGAGCCACATGGCTGATTCCTTTACTTCCTCAGGTCTCCCCTCAAACATAACTGTTTATTAGAATAGAAGCTCCATAAGAGAGAAGGCTTTGTTTTGTTTGCTGCTGTATCCTCAGCACTTAGAATGGTACTCACTGGAGCACACGCTCAAATATTTGCCACATGTATGAATGAGAAAGAAGAATGGGTTTGGGACTTCCCTGGTGGTGCAGTGGTTAAGAATCCCCCTGCCAATGCAGGGGACACAGGTTCGAACCCTGGTCTGGGAAGATCCCACATGCCGCTGAGCAACTAAGCCCGTGTGCCACAACTACTGAGCCTGTGCTCTAGAGCCCGTGAGCCACAACTACTGAAGCCTGCGCACCTAGAGCCTGTGCTCTGCAACAAGAGAAGCCACCTCAATGAGAAGCCCATGCACCAGAACGAAGAGTAGCCCCCGCTCGCCACAACTAGAGAAAGCCCCTGTGCAGCAACAAAGACCCAACGCAGCCAAAAATAAATAAATATTTTTAAAAAGAAGGAAGGGGCTTCCCTGGTGGCGCAGTGGTTGAGAATCCGCCTGCCGATGCGGGGGACGCGGGTTCGTGCCCCGGCCCGGGAAGATCCCACGTGCCGCGGAGCGGCTGGGCCCGTGAGCCATGGCCGCTGAGCCTGTGCGTCCGGAGTCTGCGCTCCGCAATGGGAGAGGCCGCGGCAGTGAGAGGCCCGCGTACCACAAAAAAAAAAAAAAAAAAAAAAGAAGGAAGAATGTGCTTAACAATCAGAAAGGTAGCCCTTGTCTGTACTGGAAATGAGAACTGTTTTCCAAATTACAAATGACGATTCTATTTTTCTCATGTGAGTCAAACAACAGAATAGGGAAAAGAGCCTGTTTTGCAAACTTTTCCACCAGAGCCTCCCTGGTGGCCAAGAAAAGACAATAGCAGCCTAGGGAAACGTGGGACTGAAGCTGATGCCCCCTCCAGGAAGCCCCAAATTTCTCTGAGTTTTAGCTTAACATTTCAAGTGAATTCTGCACTCTATACTATAGCTGTGCTTGTCCTTACTTAATAATATGGGAGTATTTTTCACAAACCATCCAGAAACATTTATTCTCCTGGAAGGTGCACCATGTCCCTCTGGATACCCACCTGCTTTGGAGAAACCTGTACCCTATTTGGAGAAGCCAGAATGTGTGAAAAGTATGTAGCACAGTGTCAAGAGCTCAGTAAGGGGTGGCTGTCAGTGTTACTATTATTACTATCAGAAAACAGCACTCGTCCTGGTACGCCCCACTTCAGAGAGCAAAGCAGAAGCCCAGAAGGTAACTTCCCAGGATGATACGATGGATCCACAGGTTATCAAGAACTACAACTCTATTTGTTGAAACTGAATTTTGTTATAGGTATTATTTTAGAGATGGAAAAGGTTTGGAGATCGAGTTCATAAGTCTAGCCTCTAGGCAGAGGCCTAGAGAGAGCTGGTGATTTGTCCAAGGTCCCATATTGATTCACAAAAAAGACTGGACTTGAGCTCAGACGTCCCAATGCAGAGGTCAGTGCTTCTACTACTAAATCACTAAGTGATCATCGCTGAGTGAATGAATGAATCTTAGAATGAGGCCTGGAACACTGCAGGTTCCCAATAAACATTTGTTGAACGAGTAAACAATCATGTATAAAGCACTGGAAATGTACCTGGTTCTATATTGGGTGTTTTAATATTCACCAGCAAATGTGATCCTCACCATAATTTTATGTGGTAGACTGTACTCTCTTCGCTTTACAGACCAGGAAACCAAGTTTTCCAAAGGCTTACTTAATATACACACTTAGTGATAAAGCGAGGTTCAAACTCATACCTTCGGAATATGAGTAACCTGACAAAAATAATATTTCAGGTAATCAAAAAGTACCAAAGTACCTTGATGTAGTTCAGCATGTTTTTATTTTGTTTTGATGGGATTTAAAAATGCATACATATGCAAACAGGATGTGTGAAACATAATTACTATGTTTGTAACATGATTATTATGTTCTGAGATGTGTCTCAGAAACTCCTGGGACTTTTCAGCAGCTTGCACCCATATTATATAGCCCCAAGCAATGTTATTTTAAGTTACGATTCCTACTTTAATAGTCTTTTGACTTCTTCTTCTTTTTTTTTTTTTTTCTATTATGCCCTACACAGAGCCCCTTCCTGCTAAATTTGAAGCTTTTTTGTCTGCCATAACTGAAAAAACAATCACCAGTCTTATTAAAACTGTGCAAACTAGAGACGAAAACCAAGTGTCATAGGTTGAATTGTGTCCCCCCAAAAGATGATGAAGTCCAACCCCCAGTACCTGTGAATGTTATCGATTTTAGAAATAGGATCTTTGTAGGCAATCAAGTTGAGATGAGGTCACTAGGGTGGGCCCTAATCCAATATGACTGGTGTCCGTATAAAAAGGGGAAATTTGCACACAGAGACAGACAAGCTATGTGAAGACTGCAGTTGTGCTGCCACAAGTCAAGAAACTACCAGAAGCTGGGAGAGAGACCCACAACAGATACTTCCCTAGCACCTTCAGAAGGAGCATCGCCCTGCTGACACCCTGATCTTGGACTTTCGGCCTCCAGAACAGTGAGACAATACATTACTTTCCTTTGACCTTCTTTTGAATCATGGGAATACAATATCTATTTGCTTTGTTTGTATTAAATTTTTGCATATAATTGTCATAGGATCTTATCGATTAAGAATAATAATTTTTTGGGCTTCCCTGGTGGCGCAGCGGTTGAGAGTCCGCCTGCCGATGCGGGGGACACGGGTTCGTGCCCTGGTCCGGGAGGATCCCACATGCCGCGGAGCAACTGGGCCCGTGAGCCATGGCCGCTGGGCCTGCGCGTCCGGAGCCTGTGCTCCGCAATGGGAGAGGCCACAGCAGTGAGAGGCCCGCATACCGCAAAAAAAAAAAAAAAAAAAAAAAAAAAAAAAAAAAAAGAATAATAATTTTTTATTATTATTTACTTTTGGCTGCGTTTGGGTCTTGCTTGTTGCACGCGGGCTTTCTCTAGTTGCGGTGAGCGGGGGCTGCTCTTCGTTGCAGTGCACGCGTTTCTCATCGCGGTGGCTTCTCTTGTTGCGGAGCACGGGCTCCAGGCGCACGGGCTTCAGTAGTTGTGGCGCACGGGCTTAGTTGGTCCGCGGCATGTGGGATCTTCCCCGACCAGGTCGCTCGAACCCGGGTCCCCTGCCTTGGCAGGTGGATTCTTAACCACTGTGCCACCAGGGAAGCCCAAGAATCATTATTAAAATAAATTTTTTCTGTCATTTAAGCCACCCAATTGGTGGTACTTTGTAATGGCAGCTCTAGAAAACAAATACACTTAAGTTTGAATGAAGGCCTGAGACTTTTTTCTGGGGTTGTTCACCTCTGGATTCTAAACCATAGCCTCAGCTGGTACTGTAGTTTTTGTATAAGCTGGGTTTATTGCACAAAACTGACCACCCTGCCACTCTGTGAAGTCGCCTGAGGCTGCAGAGATTACAGACTAAAAGGTTATTTTTGCTTCTCTCTAAACTTTAGCCAAATTTCTGTCAAATGTAAGATTTTGAAAAAGACATGAAGCAAGAGCAGTATTTTATTATTAGAGCAACTTAGAAATCTCCAAACGAACAAACAAATCTATCTATCTATATGTCTGTCTATCTATCTATCTATCTATCTATCTATCTATCTATCTATCTATCATCTATCTATCTATGTGTGTATATATGTACTCATCACCACATATGTTGTAGCAAATTAAAAAGGAGGGGATACTTGAAAATATAATATGAACCCACTGACCAGAAGGCCAATCGAGAGACCAAAACAGGATTGGTTAGTCCACAGATTGATTCCTTGATGCTTAACCCTTTCAGGCACCTCCATGTTACAAAAAGCATATAGAATTTGTCCCCTCAAGCAATCAGAAGTAAATTTACCACGGCTACCATGGTGTTAACCAGAAAAATTGTCTGCTAAGGCTGATAAATAGGTTGATTATCTGCTTCCTTGACTTTTATTTCCTCTTGTATAAATGTTTTCATCCCAGCATTACCAATACCTGTTCTAAGATGAACGATAAATGACCAAACGACTGAAATCACCAGAAATTCTTAATAGATCAAAAAAGAACTTAATAACAACAAAAAGCCGTAATAACATAATAATGCACTCTGTAGTCTAAGAACAGCCCTCTATAGAGAGATAAATGGCTACTTAGTAAAATCTTAGCTTATACCTAAAATGATACATTTATTTGTGGGCACATTTACCAAGCGTTGACAGCAGGCACCTTGGAATGAAACATATCACGTCATAATTGTTCTGAGTGCCACAGAAAAGTTCACACAGAAAGCCCTTTATTGACTAAAAATATATGTATATCCAGAAGGAAAAGAGCCTTAGGGGCTAAGAGATTTAGCAAGGGAGAGGAAATTGCTTTTTATTTAGTGATTAAATACACATAAAACAAAAGCTGCAGAGGAAGCAGCTCCTAGCTCCCACATACTCACAAAAGGAGACGGTGCTATGGAATTGTGTGAGAATATTTCTTTGGGTTATGCAGGAGAATCCATGACACCAAAGAACACCACTTACAAGGACAACCCTACGTCAAAGTCAACTTTAAACACTGATATAGGCCAACAATTTTAACCTTTACTGGAACCAGGCTTTGTGCCAGGGCTGCTATCTAGTGGTCAAATGTTCTCTCCCTTTCTCTTCCCTGCCCACCTTCTGGCACACACAGACGAAGTCAACGATAGAAGGCCAAAAGACAGTGGATACAACAAAATCTACAAGCAACCAACAAACCAGGGCAACTCCAAGGGCCAGAATACCCTGGAGCTGGATTAACAGCCCCTTAACAGTCCACCGGTTTTGTCCACTTAATTCTCTTTGAAGAATTCCAGGGGTGATTTCCTTTCTTCCCGGACTTTCCTCAGGCATGCCCACTTGGGGGTTCACTAAGAAAACTTTGCTAGGTCTTTCACCTGAAAAAAACCTGGCACTGTTTTCTAGTTGTCTGTCACCAGCAGCAATGCTCCAGAGAAGAAAACATTCATTGCGCTTCCCAACAAAGCTCAGTCCTTCTGGAAATGCATCAAGTGATAAGGCTGAGGTCAGGGAAGATGTCTACTGTTGCTTCAGATGAAGGTTCCACCCCAACGTAAATGCTCAACAACAGCAATGAATCCCTCTGACGCACAGATGTATGGCCCCAAAATGAGCCTGGCCGTTTCCCGGGAGTGACCTCTTCCATTATTCGTATGTCAGCTCTTCTCCTTGTTAACCTTTTGGGAGTCTGTAAAATGCCCCAGTTCTTTATTTGAATAACCACACCACTTCGTTTTCATCTTATAGAACTTAGAACTCTCTGCAGCCCTCTGGCTGCAATATTCTCCCACATGTTATAAGAACTCAGTTACCTAGCTTATCCTCTACCAATAACTGGTATTTGAAAAGGAGGATGAAAAGCTATAGGGCCATGTAAAGCTTTCATTTGAAAAGCTTTTTGATATAAATATTCTCAACTACTCAGGCTTTGTTTTCAATCTACATGGTTTGAAGCTACTTAGAAGAAAGCCAAATTCTTTTGGTTATTTCCACCCTAATGTCAATAGTAGTGAATCCTGCAAGGCAGGGTCGGCGGTCTTTTTCTGTGAACGGCCAGACAGTAAATATTTTAGGCTTTGTGGTACACATATGGTCTCTGTCCCATCTTCTTTGTTTTTTGTTTTTGTTGCCATTGCTTACTTTTTTAAAACAACGCTTTAAAATGTAAAACCATTCTTAGCTCAAGGGGCTGCACAGAAACAGGCAGAAAAAATAGGTAATTTTTCTTTATAGTCAAAGCAGAATGGTGCTTAAAACAATACTGGAAATTCGGACAGATGGCAACAAGTTTCATCACCATCTTCTTAATCCAGCCACTTCTGTGAGTCACTAAGGACCTTGGTGCCTTGGTTTTTTCATCTATAAGGGCTTTAGAATAGATCAGTGATTTATAAACCACACTCTCAAAAACCCTAGGGCTCCAGGGAACGGCATGGTTGTGTGGATCCATTTACCTTTCACCTCAGCACACGGCTAACATGCAGCCCATCTTTGATCTTATCTATACACAACCGCTCTCCTTAAAGACAAGGGTTCACTAATTTTTTTTCTTTTTACTTTTAAAAACACTGCATTAGATGATCTCGGGGATCTTCCTGGTGTGCATCCTCCATGAGTCTATTATTGGATAGTCGATCCTTTTCCAATCATTGTATTGAGAAGTGTCAGGTAGATAGGAAATGATTTTTTTAAATATCTTTATTGGAGTATAATTGTTCTACAGTGGTGTGTTAGTTTCTGCTTTATTACAAAGTGAACCAGCCATACATATACATATATCACCATATCTCTTCCCTCTTGCGTCTCCCTCCCTCCCACCCTCCCTATCCCACCCCTCTAGCTGGTCACAAAGCACTGAGCTGATCTCCCTGTGCTATGCGGCTACATCCCACTAGCTATCTATTTTATGTTTGGTAGTGTATATATGTCCATGCCACTCTCTCACTTCGTCCCAGCTTACCCTTCCCCTACCTGTGTCCTCAGGTCCATTCTCTGCATCTGCATCTTTATTCCTGTCCTGCCCGTATGTTCTTCAGAACCATATATATATATATATATATATATATATATATATATATATATATATATACACTTTTTTTTTTTAGATTCCATATATATGTGTTAGCACACGGTATTTGTTTTTCTCTTTCTGACTTACTTCACTCTGTATGACAGACTCTAGGTCTATACACTTCACTACATATAACTCAATTTTGTTTCTTTTTATTGCTGAGTAATATTCCATTGTATATATGTGCCACATCTTCTTTATCCATTCATCTGTTGATGGACACTTTAGGTTGCTTCCATGTCCTGGCTATTGTAAATAGAGCTGCAATGAACATTGTGGTACATGACTCTTTTTGAATTATGGTTTTCACGGGGTATATGCCCAGTAGTGGGATTGCTGGGTCATATGGTAGTTCTATTTGTAGTTTTTTAAGGAGCCTCCATACTGTTCTCCATAGTGGCTGTATCAGTTTACATTCCCACCAACAGTGCAAGAGGGTTCCCTTTTCTCCACACCCTCTCCAGCATTTATTATTTGTAGATTTTTGATGATGGCCATTCTGAACAGTGTGAGATGATACCTCACTGTGGTTTTGATTTGCATATCTCTAATGATTAGTGATGTTGAGCATCCTTTCATGTGTTTGTTGGAAATTTGTATATCTTCTTTGGAGAAATGTCTATATAGGTCTTCTGCCCATTTTGGATTGGGTTGTTTGTTTTTTTGATATTGAGCTGCATGAGCTGCTTGTAAATTTTGGAGATTAATCCTTTGTCAGCTGCTTCACTTGCAAATATTTTCTCCCATTCTGAAGGCTGTCTTTTCATCTTGTTTATGGTTTCCTCTGCTGTGCAGAAGCTTTTAAGTTTCATTAGGTCCCATTTGTTTATTTTTGCTTTTATTTCCATTTCTGTAGGAGGTGGGTCAAAAAAGGATCTTCCTGTGATTTACGTCATAGAGTGTTCTGCCTATGTTTTCCTCTAAGAGTTTTATAGCCTTACATTTAGGTCTTTAATCCATTTTGAGTTTATTTTTGTGTAGGGTGATAGGGAGTATTCTAATTTTATTCTTTTACATGTAGCTGTCCAGTTTTGCCAGCACCACTTATTGAAGAGGCTGTCTTTTCTCCATTGTATATTCTTGCCTCCTTTATCAAAAATAAGGTGACCATATGTGCGTGGGTTTACCTCTGGGCTTTCTCACCTGTTCCATTCATCTATATTTCTGTTTTTGTGCCAGTACCAAACTGTCTTGATTACTGTAGCTTTGTAGTATAGTCTGAAGTCAGGGAGCCTGATTCCTCCAGCTCCGTTTTTCTTTCTCAAGATTGCTTTGGCTATTCAGGATCTTTTGTGTTTCCATCCAAATTGTGAAATTTTTTGTTCTAGTTCTGTGAAACATGCCAGTGGTAGTTTGATAGGGATTGCATTGAATCTGTAGATTGCTTTGGGTAGTATAGTCATTTTCACAATGTTGATTCTTCCATTCCAAGAACATGGTATATCTCTCCATCTGTTTGTATCATCTTTAATTTCTTTCATCAGTGTCTTATAGTTTTCTGCATACAGGTCTTTTGTCTCCTTAGGTAGGTTTATTCCTAGGTGTTTTATTCTTTTTGTTGCAATGGTAAATGGGAGTGTTTCCTTAATTTCTCTTTCAGATATTTCATCATTAGTGTATAAGAATGCAAGAGATTTCTGTGCATTAATTTTGTATCCTGCTACTTTACCAAATTCATGATAGAAAATGATTTAAAATCCTATATTGAAGTATTTAAAGGAAGAGCAACAAAAACAAGAAAGAGATCTTATTCTAAGGGGCCAGATGTGCTTATTTAGATTTGTGGAAATCCACCAGATAGCCTTATCAGAGGGTTCCCAAATGCCACGCAGGCCAATCAGAGTTTATTCTTACATCTCTCTGCTTAGGGCTCTGGGGAAAAGCAGGATGGTTTAGCAGTGGACAGAGCACTGAGCTCAGATCCGGAGACCTGAGTTCCAGGATGAATTTGGAACTTACCAGGTATATAACTCCTGATGTTTATTTAACAAAAACTGGAGAGCCTACTAAATACCAATCCATAGACTGGATGTTATGACCACAGAGATGAACCAGACAGTTGTGGGACACTCCCTCCCATTACTCAGATCCTTTGTCTGTAAAGTACAGTAATAACTCCTACTCCCTCTCCCAGCCCCCGTGGTCCTGCAGAGATGGCAAGGCTTGTGCAAACTGCCAAGCACAGACAACACTGAGCTAGAAAACTACAGATTCTCCTCCTTTTAAGTACATAACATATATGAAACTTCAAGAATTCACCCAGTTGATAAAATGAGGTGACAATAGGTTTTGCCTAACCAGAAAACCACGACATTTCTAGAACATGAAGCAGCATGGCAAAACAGAAAGGGCACAAGCCTTGGCACCAGAAAATGCCATTCGAATCCCACTCTGCCTCCTACCAGACCCTATCAACATCTACAGGCCCACTGTCTCATGTGTAGAACAGGATATTAATACCTGCAATTTCATAGGGTCATTGTCAAGGTAAATCAGAATCATGTAAGTAAAGTATTTGGCATATAGAGTCAGCACACAGTGAATATAGTTTTCCCTTTCTCTCCCTCCCAGGCACCTAGAAATCTCAGAAGAGAGAACAGTGTATTTTATTTTTATTTTATTTTATTTTTTTTTTTTTTTTTTTTTTTTTCTTTTTGCGGTACGCGGGCCTCTCACTGTTGTGGCCTCTCCCGTTGCGGAGCACAGGCTCCGGACGCACAGGCTCAGCGGCCATGGCTCACGGGCTTAGTTGCTCCGCGGCATGTGGGATCTTCCCGGACCAGGGCACGAACCCGTGTCTCCTGCATCGGCAGGCGGATTCTCAACCACTGCGCCACCAGGGAAGCCCAGAACAGTGTATTTTAAATAGTAGAGCTTACCTCAAAATTGTTGCTATTGCTACCCAGCTCTATATCATAATCACCTCAACCAAAAAGGGCAGGAAACTTCTGGTTGTTATGACCATGGAATCCAGATGTAGAATATGCCCCGTCATCAGGAAAATCTTACAGTCTTGGCACAGTTTGAGGACAGAGACGGACAGCAGCAGCCAATAACAGAGGGGAGACTCTACAGTCTGGAATGCCACAAACTTCCAACCACAAAAGTGCTCTCTGGCACTCAGATTGTGGTATCCCCCTGTGGTGCAGGCCATGGCCCCTGTTCTTGTCGGCAAGTCTCCTCCGGAAGCACATGACTTTCTCCAGTCATTGCTAGGCCACATCCATGGAAAGGTTGGTGGCACTGTTCATCACCTCCACCCAGCCCAGTTACACAATTCAGGCAAATCGTTTTCTCATTTCTGAGAAAGGGAGATATAGCAGGAGATAGTCCCCCAAGTCCTTTCTACCCCGATAACCCTTTGATTCTGTGACCCATTCTTAACTTCTCCATTCGTGCATGCACTCATTCACTCATTCATATATTCAATAATGTATATAGAACACCTCCTATCTCTGATTCTGTGACCTGTTCTTAACCTCTCCTTTCATTCACTTATTCAACAATATTCACTGACCACTTACTCTACACCAAGTACTGTTATGTGCAAGAATGTACAAAAATGAGTAAGAAATAATCCATGCCCCAAAGCTTACAGTCAATAAGGACATAGACGAATAAGCAATTATAATGTGGCATGGGAGGTATTATGAGAGATCCACGGGAAACATGGGAGGGGGTGCCTAATATGCCTAATTCTGGCTGGGAGGTGGGACAATGACAGGGGGAGGGGAGGCAGGGATGGTTTCTCAGAGGACTGAGTGTTGAAGGATAAGAAGAAGGTTATCAGGACAATCAGATGGGTTGAAGACATCCCAGAAGTAGGGAAAAAGAATATGCCAAGGTAAGGAGATATAAGCATGGCGGTCTGCAAAACAGATCACTCGATACGACTGAAATAAGGGATATACAGGAGGGCAGAAGAAAGGGGGCTCAGAAGATGAAGCATCTTCTATACTTTGCTAAGAATAGCAAACTTTATCCTTTCAGGGAATGCCTAAAAGATCCTAAATAAGGATTATCTGGATTACATGAGTCTTTTAGAAAGTCTACAGTGTAAAGACTGGATTATACAGAGGCTGGGGTGGGGGAAGAGGAGATGAGACTGAGGCAAAAAAAAGATGTTAATTCTTATGGGAGAAAATAACACCATAAATGAAAGCAGTGGTGGGGAGGGTTCGTGATGAATGCTAGAGATATTCTGGAAGTAGAATCAAAAGACTTGGCGGTCCATTTGATGCGGGAGGAAAGGAAATGGGTCGCATGTAGGATTACACCCAGGTTTCTGTCTTGGGCCGGTGGGTTCATGAATGGTGGGGACAGCAGCCCAGAAAGGGATCACAGGAAGACCAGAAAGCCTCCCCGCTCCCCGGGCCTGAAAATCTCAGGCATCTCTGTACGCCTCTCCACGATAAATCATGCTGAACCCGTGGTATCCACAGGACTTCTCCTTCTCTAAGGGGGTACCAGGAAGTCACAGGATGAACATGGAGCATCTTCAGAGATCAACGTTTTGACATATGTATTTGTGGGGAAGAAAAGTAATTTAACTGCTAAGTTTATTTAAAACATTATTTTAAAACAACATATGCTATAGAGCAAAATGCCTATTTTCATCCAAATTTGCAGATGGAACAAAAGACTTTGAAGATACTTCAGAGAAACCTCCTAGAGGCTGAGAACCCTTGTGAGAGAAGGGTCCCCTGCCTTTGGGGTTCTTCAGTGCAAATAGCCACAAAGTGCTGCATTGCAACGTTATCAAGCAAAGCTAAGGAAGCACAAACACCAAGACTTGGCATTTCCGTTCCCGTGCAGGCACCTTAGAGAGGTGGTTCTCAAAGTGTGGTCTGTGGACCCCCAGCGGTCTCTGAGACCCTTTCAGGGATCCTCAAGATCAAAACTGTTTTCATAGCAATACTAAGATATTATCTGCCCTTTTCACTCCGTTAACATTTGCGCTGATGACACAAAAGCAATGGTGGGTAAAATGCTGGCACCTTAGCTCAGATAGATGCAGTGGTACCAAAGCATCCTAATAATCACTGCTCTCTTCACCACCACACACTCACAGTGAACACACACACACACACACACACACACACACACACACACAACAAAACAACCCTGCCAGTTTCCCTTAAGAATGTCTTTGGTGGGGGACTTCCCTGGTGGTCCAGTGGTTAAGACTGAGCTTCCAATGCAGGGGGTGTGGGTTCGATCCCTGGTCAGGGAACTAGGATCTCACAAGCCGTGCAGCACGGTGAAAAAAAGAAAAAAATTATATATATATATAAAAGAATATCTCTGATGAAGCAGCAGTAGAAATTATTAATTTTATTAAAGATTGACCCTTGAGGAAACTTTTAAAAAATATTAAATGTAATGAAATGTGTGCATAAAGCACTTCCGCCGTGACTGAAGTACGATGGCTGTATCTAGGAAACGTACGTGTGTGATTGAGTTGGGAGCAGAGCCTGCAGCTTTTTTCATGGAATATCACTTTTAATTGAAAGAAAAACTGACAAACTTTGGTCATTCAAATTTGGGTATCTGGCAGGCAATTTCTTGGAAAGGAATGAAGTAAGGTTGATACTTTAAGGAAAAGCTGACAGCATTTGTAGCCAACGATAAAATTCAAGCTTTCAAGCAAGAATTAAAATTTTGGAAAACCCATACCCTACACTGTGAACTTGACAGTTTCCCAATACAGACTTTTCAAACAAGACCAGTGTTGACGTTAATAAATTTTTTATACTGTATAATGAAATGTTTCAACATTTGGTAGATCTACAGAACTTAGTGAAACAATACTTTCCAAATAACTCATGTGTGATGGTACATTCACAAGAGTGGTCCATTCAAACTGCAATATAGACCAGTAGGTTTCAATGAAACTGAATACAAAAAATTCATGGAAATGGTTTCAGATTCCACATTACAATGAACTAAGCTAAGGGATACCTTTAAGAACCTCCCTCTTTTTGAGTCTTGGTAAAGTACCAAAGAATAGCCGTAATTATCTGAAAAGGCTATTACGTATCTGTGTGAAGCCAGATTTTCTTCATATATTCCATCCAAAACAACATGCTGCGATTGACTGAATGCAGCAGCAGATATGATAATCTTGTATTGTTAGACATTAGAGATTTGTAAAATTATGAAATAATACCAGTCTTCTCACTAAATTTTTTTGGAAAAAGGTATTTTTCATTAAAATATCCTATTTATAATGAACAGATAATGAGTTATAACCATTATTTTTAACAATAAAAATATTTAATTTCTCAGTTTTAATTTCTGTTATGCTATATAGAGATGGATACAATGCATATACACAAAAGCTCTTCGACATCCTCAATGACGTTTAAGAGGTCCCAAGACCAAAATATTTGAGAGCCAGTGTCTTAGAGAAATTTTCACTCAGGCCAAAGAGATACGTACTTGCATGCTCACAGCAGCAAAAAGTAGAAACAAACCATACACGCTGTGGTATGTTTCTACAGTACAATACTAGGGAGCAGTGAAAATGAAGGCACCACAGTTAAATGCATCAACATGGATACATCGCACAAAGGTAACAGTTGGATGAAAATCCAAGGTGCAGAATGCATGCTATTTGCCACCTTTTTAATACTTTTACATTTACATTTTTATAAATTTCAAAGACAAGCGAAATTAAATATGGTAAAGCTATAGAGAAAAAGCTAGGGGAATGATCAACAGAAAATTTAGGAAAATGGGAACAGGTAGCAAGAGAAGAGTACAGGAGAAATTTGCTAGCATTGAAATCTGTTAGATTGGGCAGTAGGTTTATTAATGTTCATTTAACCATAATGCTTCATTATATATGTACGAATGTTAGATATATTATTTTTTGTAAATAGCACATACTTTGCAACCTCCAAAGGGAGACACTGCATTAGAGCTTTCTTTGTCAAAGGAAACCAAAGACGTATGGAAGGGGTGGCTGGAGGAGGGGCAGGGACTCAGCCGTGGCTGAGGGTCTGCAGCACTGGCCCCAGAGAAACCCGTCACTGGGGCAGGTCTCTTCTCGGACACCTTCAGCGGTCACAGCCACTGCCATCCATCTACTTTGGTTTTTCAACAGCCCTCCCTACTTAAAAAGGCCATTTCTTCCTTCAGGCCATTATCCTCCATCTCCATCTACAGCACAATGAAAAGCTAACAAATTTCACAGTTGATTTTGTGCTGTATCCAAAACACTAAACTTAACCAGCATCATCTCTTCTCACCTGGGCCAGCTCCTACTACATTTTTCCTACTTCCTCTCCTTACATCACCAATGTGTCCGCTCTGGTTCAGCGAAGTTCCTTAGTGTCTCCTGCCTTCTTTTGGTTTATTTCAACCTCTTTTGGCTAATGCTATTTCTTCTGCTTGGAACGTTCTTCTCTCGTCTCAAGATCTAAATCCATCACATCCTTGAGGATGCTTTAGGTACCAATCCTCTCCAAGAATCTTCTATTCAGCACTCTTCCTCTGAGTTTCCTCAAACATTTACACACCTAATTCATATATTATTGTCCTGCACCTGTTGGCATATTGATTTGTACTTATCCTCTGTGATTGTTTTGTGCCAACATGTGAAAGAACTGTCAGCACAGACTGCTTTCTATACAACTTGTATGAGCCAGGTAAATGCTCAAAACTTTTTCTTAATAAATGGGCCCCAAGTAGGGACTCCAACTCTCAGCTATCAACCCCTCACTGCTCTAATGTGTGTTGACATCCATGTAGCCTTATTCCCAAAAGGCTTTCAATTCACTATACTGAAAGATGTTTTCTCCCCGCTGTAGGAGCAGATCTCCTGTTTTATAAGAGAAACCAAGCAAAGAAGCATTTGCTCAACAGAATTCTCAACATTTCTGCACCCCGTCTTACCCCCTCTTTACGTGCAGCCCTTAAAAAAAATCACCCTTGACAGGTGGTGGAACCAGCTTCTTTGTAAACACAAGGTCTTCTGTTTCATTTGAGGGCAGTTTTATTTATTCAGCAGGCCCTTATCTTAAGAAACCAAAGTTATCCTTCCTATAACTTCTACCCTGTGGGTCCTAGTCTCTGTTTCCTGCTCAGCATTTCAGAAATCTATGAAAATACTTTTCAAGCTGGATTTTAGTTACTTCCATCTCCTTCTCTGCCTGCTTGGCTCTGAGATCCTTGTGAGCAGGGACCATGCTCTATTCAGCTCCACAGATCCTTAATCCCTGGCACAGAAGCACTCAGTTACTGCTGCCTGCCTGAATGAATGAATGGATGGATGGATCAAGTATCAGTTAGAAGACACAAGGTGAGAATTTAGGATGAATGACAATTCAGAGTAAGTTTACTCCCTTTTTCACTTGTCAGAACTTCATATATTTGAACGTAGCTACCATGCACAATTTTTATCCACCCTCACTTTTTTCTTCAAATTAAGTACTCTCAATTGCCTCAGTAGTTAATTCCTCACATGACGATTTCAAGAGCCTACAATGTTCTAGTTGCCTCCATTCTGGTGAGTAGTTTATCAATGTCCCCCTTTAAATCAGGGCACTTAATCTGGGATCCACTATTATGCATGTGATCTAATCAGTTCACAAGGCCAATGTTATCACCCTTGTCCTGAATTCAGTACTTACATTAATTTAGCCAACTCTGCTGAAATGCATCCATTTTTCAAATGATGGTTGAATTTTAAATATTGCTTGTTGATTAATAGTGGCTATCTCTGGGGGTGTAAGTTGGGAAGCGAGACTTTCACATCTTACTATAAATATTCCTACATTGCTTTAATTATTTATGCTAAACATGCACTCCTTTTGTCATTAAAAGCCAATATAGATTTTTAAGAATAAATTAATAAACAGTTAATATCTGTGATTTTCACAGTTCCAGTCTCATGGAGTACACAAGTCATATTTAAAATACGTGTACTCTCTACTACATATAAAATAGATAACTAATAAGAACCTACTCTATAGCACAGGGAACTCTACTCAATGCTCTGTGGTGACTTAAATGGGAAGGAAACCCCAAAAAAAGAGGGGATATATGTATACGTATAGCTGATGCACTTTGCTGTACAGCAGAAACTAACACAACATTGTAAAGCAACTCTACTCGAATAAAAAGTAATTTAAAAAAGAAAGGAAAAATAATAATAAAATAAAATACATGTATTCTTTTCTTCTCTTTTGTATATATTTCTCATCTATCAACATGTATTTGAGTAGCCACTGGTACACAGCACTCCTAACTGTGATCTAGCCATCCAGCCAACCCAAACCCTACTTCTAGATTATGAAATTCCTCTCTTCCTAAAAAATATCAGAAAGCAGCTCACTATAATTTGATTTCCCTCTTTCTTAAGGTCAGATTAAAACCCAGTAAGTTATTATTGGAGGTTTGCTTTCCCCTAGAAGGGAGAAATCATATAGCACATTTCCGGAATATTTCCTGAAGCATAGGGTGTCCCACACTTTGTTTCCTTCCAAATACAGCTGTGTTTCATGCTCCAGAGAGGATTGTTGGGTTAACAAGTAGGGCCAAACAAGCACAGAATAGAAAACAACTCACAATTCTAGGCCATTACATGAAGGCAGTGTTCTCCATATGGTGCACATAATTCAGACCCCAGAAAGTACATCACTGCATGTGACTCTATTCTATGACCCTCTGCTTAGTCTAAGGTCAAAATAACTCTTTGAGGAAAGAAATATGATTGGTGGCACAAGGTTCTGTGAATCACAGGGCAACGTATATGTTCCATCAGCACCTAGGGGGCCTCCTGCAGTGGAGGGTCTGAGAGGAGGTGCAGGTGGTGAAGGCATATCCTTCAAGCTTGAGACCCCGTGAAGGTTTCACAGACCTCAGAGCAGCTCTGAGCCCAGAGACCTGCCCTTCACAGGGCTCCAGCCTTTCAGAGTACGCGCTCCGGTGACCTCTCAAGCTAGTTTCTTCCTCCCTGTGGCCCAGTTTCCATGTCTGTCTAATTGGTAAGAGGAGGGGCTCTTCCCTGCCTGCCTCACAGGCAGATGGTATCAATGAAAATGTTTTGTGGACAATAAGCATTATATAAAGAGAAGGTGTGGTTAATGTACTGTTATCCATTTTACAAGACGGCACTCCGCAAGTACAGAGAGGTCAAGTGACTTACCCAAGGTCACAACGCTAGTGAGAAACCCTGGTGATTGTGGTAGGAAAAGGTGATAGAGAAGAGTGGAATCTGTGTCTCCTGCTTAATACAGGTCCTTCCCTGAACCTCTGGTTTCTGATCTGGAGGAGTTGGAGTCAATTATTCAGATCCATGAGCTCTTTTTAAAGGTTTTAAGAGTGTAACAGATTCTCATCAAAAGGTGCCCAGACTCAAAATCATGCCTTTATTTTTGGCTGACATGGCATCAGCCCAGAGTGGGAGTTCTGGTTAGTTCAAGGGTCCTCAACTCTTGCTATCCATTTGTATCACCTGGGGGAGCTTTTAAAGGATATCCATGCCCAGACTCCACTCTGGGCCAATTAAATTTAAATCTCTGGGGGTGTTTGCATTTTTAAAATCTCCCAGGTGATTATAATGTGCTACCAGGGTAGAGAACCACCGGGTTGGCTGATGTTGATCAAAAACTGATAGGCAACACTAGTTGTCCTTGACTGATTACACAGCACAGTTAAAGCAATCACACTGAGATCCTTAGTTGAAAGAAATTCACACCCCAAAAAAAAGAAATTCACACCTCGGGTGTCTTGATGTGGCCAGCATTTATTGTGCACATACCATGTGCCAGACACGAATCAAAATATCTGCATGTATGAACTCACTCTGTCCCCACAGGACCTACGTTTTCCCAATTTACAGATGAGAAAACAGGCGAACTGCAGAAACTTGCCAAGGTCACAGCCAAAATGTGGGACAGCCAGGATGGAACTCACGCATCTAGTACCGGGATCTTAATCCCGACCCCAGACAGATTCCTGATACTGCCATAGGATGTGGTTTCTAGTACCCTAGCTTCAGTGATGAATTAAAAGATTACAGAATATTGGGGAATGTAGAACAGTTTCTAATCCAAACGCCTGTGGGGGCCGGGAGATAAGACACTTCAGGGGGGTGGACAGATGTACATGCAGACGGGGACACGGCAGCCCAGTGGCAGGAACTGTGGCAGACTGGCGAGCACATGCCAGGGAAGGCAGACAGCCGCCACCGACTGCAGCAGATTGCTGCCATGTGGGGAGGTGGCCTGGTGCTGTTTGCTCGTCCAAGTTTTCAGAAGAAGCTGGAAATCTGGATTTGTATGTGAAACCGACCATTTCCAAATGCTGTCTTGAGTTTTTAAACATACTGTATGGGGCAAAACATATCAGTAGGCCACTAGCGTGTGACTTCTAATATCATCCGTAACACACACACGACACACACATACAACACACACATACCCCAATCCTTCTTTTAAAATTCTTGAAAAATAGATACATGTATGTGTAGAACAGAATCATTTTGCTGTACGCCTGAACTTAACACAACATTGTTGATCAACTATGCTCCAATATAAAATTAAAATTTAAAAAAACCCTAAATCATCTAATGTTCTCTTGGTTTGGTCCTCTGCAATTAGAGACAGCAGACCGTGTCTTTCCTTCCTTCTGTGCAAAATTTGAACTATTACCTATGTAACACAAGAAAACCCAATAGAAATTTCCCCTGGGTAATTTTAATCAGTGGACTGACTGGTAAATCAATGAATAAATAAACTTTTATTAAACACTTATTTTCTCATTTGAATCTCAGTGTAAGTCTGGGAATGTGGATTTACTATCATCCTTTACAGTAAAACCCAGTCAAAATTCATACGATTATTACACAATTTAGATATAATTCAGGTCAAATCATACACACAGAGGAACTTGTTCCTCTAGTAAAAGCCTAAAGTAATATTGTTGGCCTATGAAACATGTACTTGTCAAGCCCTATTATACAGCCTTATAAAAGAATTTTACCATATCATATTATTACTCTATGAGATACATGGAAAATTTTTTTAAATAATAATAAACACAGACATCACCAAAAAGTTCTGAGTCAGATATGCCTATAGTGCAATCACAAACTAAGCAAATGGAAACATTTCATATAGTTAATAATAGCTAATCTTTCTTGAGCTCTTTCTACAAAGCCACTAATTAGGTATGGCTTTGTGTGTGTACAAAATATTGACATTTATATAGGTATTCAATTAATCAGTACAATATCCCTATGAGACAGGGACTGTTATCACTATTGAAAGATGAGGAAACCAGAGAACAGGGAAGTTAAGTAATTTGCCCAAGGTCACACAGCTAGTTAGTGTCAGAGCTCAGATCTAAACAGCTTGGCACCAGAGCCTGTACACTGGACCACTACTCTATGACCTTAAAAAGCATGTATGGTCTCCGTTTTTTACGTAAGATGTACCGTGTATAGTAGACATAGTGAAAAGAGGGCAAAAAAATCACATGATCTTTTTCTCTCTCTCGTTACAAAACAACAAAAACTTTTAAAAATACACCACCAAAGGAAACCATAAGCAAGACAAAAAGACGACCCTCACAAAGGGAGAAATTATTTGCAAATAAAGTAACGGACAAAGGATTAATCTCCAAAATATACAAACAGCTCATGGAGCTCAATATCAAAAAAACCAAAAATCCCAATTAAAAAACGGGTGGAAGACCTAAATAGACATTTCACCAAAGAAGACATACAGATGGCCAAGAGGCACATGAAAGGATGCTCAACATCACTAATCATTAGAGAAACGAAAATCAAAACTACAATGAGGTATCACCTCACACCAGTCAGAATAGCCATCTTCAAAAAATCTACAAACAATAAATACTAGAAAGGGTGTGGAGAAAAGGGAACCCTCTTGCACTGTTGTGGGAATGTAAATTGATACAGCCACTATGGAGAACAGTATGGAGGTTCCTTAAAAAACTAAAAATAGAACTACCATATGACCCAGCAATCCCACTACTGGGCATATACCCAGAGAAAACCATAATTCAAAAGGACACATGTACCCCAATGTTCATTGCAGCACTATTTACAACAGCCAGGACATGGAAACAACCTAAATGTCCAACGATAGATGAATGGATAAAGAAGATGTGGTACATATATACAATGGAATATTACTCAGCCATAAAAAAGGAACAAAATTGGGTCATTTGTACAGATGTGGAGGGACCTAGAGTGAAGCAAGTCAGAAAGAGAAAAACAAATATCAAAAGAGATACAAATATCAAAAAACAAAAACAAATATCATATTAACACATATATGTGGAATCTGGAAAAATGGTACAGGTGAACCTATTTGTAGGGCAGGAACAGAGACACAGACGTAGAGAACGGACATGTGGACACAGAGTGGGGAAGGGGAGGGGAGGGCGAATTGGGAGATTAGGAATGACATATATATACTACCATGCGTAAAATAGATAAGATAGTTGGAACCTGCTATAAAGCACAGGAAGCTCAGCTCAGTGCTCTGTGACCACCTAGATGGATGGGATGGGGGGTGGGTAGGAGGGATGTCCAAGAGGGAAAGGCTATAGGTATACATATAACTGATTCACTTTACCGTACAGCAGAAACTAACACAACAATTGTAAAGCAATTATACTCCAATAATAATAAAAATAATAAATAAAATATACCACCAGACAACCCAAGACACTGGCACTACGTAACTTTAGAAAAATCTTTCACCCTCTTCAAGTACAGCAGCTTGTTTCAAAAGCACAGATAAGCAGGCTGCTGCTGATCAATCGCAGAAAAGACCATCTTCCCTGGCCTTCTCCATTCCCCTTTGAAAGCCAATCTCTTCAGAGCACTCAAAACAGTTCATCCAGAGATGCACATTTCTCTCACCCCTCGTCTTTTTCCCTTCACAATTCACTTCTAATGGAGCTCTAACCACTTTTCTGACCCATGGAGAAATTACAGGAAAGAGGGAGAGAGAGAGAGGGATTATTTTGGGGTTGGCTTTTTCAGGCCCAACCCTCGGAGAAGGTCCACGCATTCCTTCCTTGCTGGGAGATAGAACTTGGCTGAATTTGGAATTTCTTAAAAACAGAAGCAAGAGTACCTAAGCCTTAGTCATTTAAGAACTCGAGAGAGCTTCAGTGGTAGAGGTTTTTTAACAAGAAGGGAATGGAAGGCTGGAAACAGTATCCTTTTTAGGCACACAGAATCTGCTGCATTTACTATAACTCTGGGTCAGTCTGTGAAAAACAGAGTGGCTAAAGGCCTCATGCTGATTTCAGACCGTGGGCGTGTATCACTGTACATTTCATAAAATTAGCTACAGTGCAGCTTCTGTGTATGTGTGTGTGTGTGTGTCTGTGTACACAGGCAGTGAGGCTGACTTTTATAAAATAAACAGCAATATGCACCCATGCAGCTAAAGATTAGTATCAAGCCAAAGTCTGATTTTAATTTATGAAACTACCTTGTAACTACAGTGATTCTATCCCAAGGTGGGTCCTTGGGGAACGATAAAGCCATCTGAGAGGCCCCTGCTTCAGCACCTAGACATATATACTATTCTCTAATATCATAAAAATGTAATGTACAGACGGGATGATAGAAATACAAAACTTGCTCCTAAACAGAAGGGGGAAAGCAGCTAGAAACTTCAGCCCATTAAATCTCTTAGCTATTTCTAAGGTTTGTGCTGGGCACATTAGCTTCTTACAAAATATGACAAAAGACATTTCAGCTACCATAAACCATAAAGTATTTTCTACACATGGCCCTCGATGGTATGCGTTACTGAGCTACACCTAGAAAGTAGGAAATAGAAAAGAGCCCATCAGAAACAGGACACAGCATCTTCACTGACAATCTGCATCTCTAAAATGTGATTCCAGAGTGCCTTTACTGAGGCCAAAGCAGTAACGAAATCTGATGGAAATTAAAAAAAAAACAAAAAACAAAAACCCCTACATGTCTTACCATCACTAGGCCTGGTCTGGATTTCTTTTGGATAAGAGGAAACTCAAAATCTACTCCTTCACCACAAAGCTCGTGGTCTTGGAAAAACCTTCTGCTAGAAAGCTCTTCATGCCCCCAGAAGTCCTATTTTGTAGGTCACACTCTCATTATCTTGTTCTGCGATCAGTCTGATTAAATTATAGAAAATTACTAACACATCACTCAGAATAGAGAGATGAGCTCCAGCCTGTTGTGTTTGTTTTTTGGTCTTCCTGTCCTAATACTCCAGCAGATATTTAAAAAGGAAGAGTGGAGGAGAGACAAGGCAACTTCAAACGAGGAAAGCGAAAGGATATATTGACCTCCTCCCAGGACTAAGCTGCCCTCAGCTTTCACAGAGGGCATTACTGACCAGTCACGGAAACCAAGAGAGCTTTTTCCACTCTGACAATCTGGTCTCCACCATCATTTCCTTCGCACCTTATCATCTTTTGAGTCCAAAGACACCACTTTGCATGAAGTAATCAGGGTTAGTGCTGCCGGATGAGTTTTTCTCTTTGGGGAAACGAAATCGTTCAGACACAATCTGAACTCCTGGGGTTACTAAAAGAAACCGCTTTACCTACACATTTCCAATCTGGTCTTTCCTGCGAGGACATCTTGACATTAACTAATTAATCCTTGTATTTTAAACCAACTTGTGACCCCAGGAGAAGCCTGCCTGGTTACTCCATCAGTACAACAAGATCCCTTGGCTGCTTCCACAGCCTTGGTCCATCTAATTTTATAAGCCTCGCGAGATCAAGACTTTCCACACCTCCCTCTTAAGGGGCCAGTCAAAGACTCTAAAAACTCAAATGCACAGCAAGCTCTAACACTGGCCAAAAGCTGTCCAATTTATACCTCCCCAACGTGATTTATTAACACTTGGTGCAGACTTGTCAATTCACACCAGCTGTGTCACCCCAGAATGAGATGGCAACACGTAGACAAATTAAAAATCGATTTTTTTTTATTAGAAACTATTTTGCAGCATTAGAAGGAATGCGATTTTGAGCTCTCTTCCTTATTTTAACAGCAAAGCTCAGTGGACCCTACTCACTGTATTAGGAATTCATGGATTTCTTTCAGGAGAACAGATAGGCACTTTGGCCCAGCATCAAGCAAGCCTGTTTTGTGGTACCCCAGAATCATCCGAAGGGAAATACTTTTCAGATTTTAAAAATTTCCCCATGGTCCCTGTCCTAGTCAGGAGGTACTGTCTGGTCACTGAAAAAATGTAATAAGTAAGGGAAAGAGCTCAATCTTCTATCTTTCGATAGACCTATAAAGACCCGTAAAAATATAAAATATAAAAATAAGGGATCCTGTTGCTTTTCAGTCATTTTGTTTCCCAATTTTACTAGAAAGCAAGAAAGAATTTTTAAAGTTTTGTTCACGATGAACACAACAACCTGTTCTGGTCCTGACCCACAACTGAGTAAACAGTGAAAATACTGGAATAACAAAACAACTGTTTTATGAACTTTTCCTTTGTGCTCCCCCTCGGGAATAGGCATCGGGCAGCTTTCCAATGATAAACAGAAGAGAATCTAAACTCATACCCGTTTAGGGGTAAGTTGAAGCTAATGAGGAAATCTTAAAAGTGCTGATGGCACCGATGGTCAAAGGTTTTACAGATGCAACAAACACACCCCTTTCCCTCTCCAGTTTGTGATCCCAAATGGAATGATGTTCACAAAGGCTGAGCCCCAGGCCTGGCAAACAGTCACCGTATCAGTTTCCCTCTCTTCCTCTTTCTCAGGCTGACAAACATTTTTAAACTCTGCAGTTCGGGATTCTGCTAAAGATAAGCACATGGTATAGCTCCAAGGACCTCTAGGACATTTTTTTGGAACATGGTATTGGACCCTGTTAATGGAAAGAACTTTTTGTAAAAGAGCCATCAATTGCAGCAGAGTCGAATTTAAATCCCCAAATGATAATTACTGCTCTAGGCCAAGAAGTAAAGGCTTTATGTTGAATAATAATTTTGAAATCCACTTCTCCAAAATAGTTTAGGTTAAACACCCTTGGTTGGGGGTCACCTCCGAGAAAGCTAGCGCAGCTCGCCTTTTTGATTTGCAGCCAGTAGGATCACCATTCAATTCTATAGGACGGTCCCTTTGTTTTTCTGCATATGTATGAGGCCCACATAACAAAAACAAACACACACACACTTACTTCAGAGGCCCAGGAGGAAAGGACTGTGTAGAATTTTAAATCAGAAATCTAACGCTTAGGTTAGTAGTGTCAGGTTAAAGGCTCGCCCATCCCCAAAGCTAATTCGGTTCTGAACAGTCCCATGGGTGTCTAGTTGAACAGAAGGAGCTAGGAAACCTTAGCAGAACGAAGCCCAGCCTGGGGAATTGCTGGGACTCCGTGCCAGGGGCTGAGGCTCACCCCAGACTTGGTATCAGATAATACCAAGTGCTAGTCTGGATTTCCAGGACTAATCTACTGGAGGGAGGAACTTCCAGGTTCCCTGGTGTCTGTGCTATAGGGTGGGAGGACTGCGGGCTTTGGAGATTCCCCGCTGTGGCTGGCTAGTATCATATTTAATAACACATAGAAAGAGTTTATTAGTAGCAATGGTTTATGGGGGGAGGGGTACACAGGCAAGGGGGGGAACCTAAGAGGAAGCCAAAAGCATCCTAAATTTTCTAGAGATGCAGTTATCACAAGTTTCTTTTCTTGTATTCTAATTTGACCTTCTTAAATGTGTTTACAGGTTCTCTAAATTCTAAAAACGTTACATCAATAGTGGCTCTTAAGCACTTGTATTTACTCAGAAGGCTTTTTGGTTTCAAAAGCAATCCTGCCCATCTGATTCCCCCTCCAACCTTTCCCACCATGAAAACCACTCATATCACTCCTTTCTTTTATGGAGAAATGTTAAGTCGGCCCCTATATAACTTCTTAAAAACTCAGGATGACAGTCTATTAGAGCAATCAACTCCCAACTCTCTATATTTTAACTTTGATACAAAACGGTTCTCCCGGGAAAGAAAAATCCGGCCGCCCCGCCCCCCCACACGAATAAACAAACAAATAAACAAAGAACTTAGCATTAAAACTGGAATTTAGGGGTACAATTATATTCTACATTAAATACAAATTAACACTAATTTGACCAAAGTCCACCCCACTGCAAGTTCTTTCAAGACTCTCTCAGCACTTATCAAGCCTTGGGTTACTATGTCTGAATTGCAAAATACACCATTTGCCCAGAAATTGCTCTTAGCTCAAATGCAAACTGCTCACAAAACATGTGTAAACCATGCTTAAAGCAGGCAGCACACATCCACAAAAATCCATTCAAACCAAAGGTAAGTGGAGAAAGCTTCGCAAATTAGGCTTCTCTTTAAAAACTGGAGGGACTTTTACGGTGTTTCCAAAAGGTAATTGCTTTTTACTTCAGTAAAAGTGGCTTTATGTGACTGAGAGGAGTTGATTTTTTCCTTCTTCCTTTTTTTTTTTTTTTTTAACTTGAGTGGATAACAGTATTCAATTAGAGAACAGGGTGGGAGAGCCCACTCTCAAAATATAACTTAATCACCAGGCCCCAGAGCACTGAAGAGGCCCACCAAAACACACGAGCTAAAATGGAGCCTGAATTTCCTCTCAGACGCAGAGGGTAGTAGCACGAGGTCAGGGTCAAGGTCAGCAGCAGGGCAGGCTGCAGCTGCCCGACTGCACTACCCACAACGGGAGGGAAGGCGTTCCATCTCCGTCACAACCGAGCAGATAAATCCCTTCTCCCCTCCTACCCTCCCTCTCACCCCGCCAAGATTTTTTTTTAAGAAGAAAGGAAAATGACCAAATAACCTCACCACCCTGGTTTTCGCACACAAGCTCATCAGCGCCCAAAGTTGCCATCTAAGGGCAAGTTCGCAGAGAACACTGAAGCCCATTTTGTCCGAGCAGGGCAAGCCTCCCCCGACGCCCCCGCAGGATTCCTGCCTCCTCTCCCTGCCCCCAAACGCCCCCGAAAAGAGCTGGGAACTGCGGCCGGCCGGCCATGTGCACGCACACACTTCCACCAACTGCTGCGAGTTTTCTGTGAATCGCAGCGCGGAGCCTCCCAACTCGCCCTCCCCGACTCCGCCGCCTTCTCCTTCCTCGCACAAAATTTCCCTACACACCCAGCCGCCTGCGAATGATTTTATGTGCATATATATTACATATGTGATATTATCCTCAGAACCTCTAGCGGGCAGGCGAAGAAAGGACTGCACAGGGGCATTTTTTTTTTTTTTTTTTTTTTTAAAGGAAGGGGAAAAAAAGCACAACCCAAGCCCTGTGCGTCGACTCCTGCGTACCGGGAAGGGGAAAGAAAGAGGAATGTTTGCGGAGACGGCTGCCTGCGAGTGCCCTTGCTCGCCACTTCGGCCGCGGCCCGGGTGACACGGAGGCACGGCGGCGCCCGGACCGAGCCACCCGCGCCCCCTGCCCGTCCCCCGGGCAGGCACCGCCGCGGAGATTTCGCGAGGGGGAGATCGATCGCGCTGCCTGTCTGCAGCGGAAACGCACACGCTCACACACAACCCCAGCCCGAGACACCATAACCTTAACCCTTCCCCCACCCTCCGTGAACTTCAGGTGACCGACCACGTCGGCCTGACACCCGGGCGGGCGGGCGCTCCGGCTCCGCTCCCGCCCCCAGCCCGGGTTTTGCAGGATCGAGCTCCGAGCAGCGCCAAACCGCCGGGAGAGAGGAGCAGTGCGGGGGGAGAGAAGAGAAATTGACCCTCCGTCTCCCCCGACCCCTCCCTCCGGCGCCTCCGGCGTCCCCTCCTCCCTGTCACCCCGCCCCACGCCTTCTCCCCTGCCCCCTCCTCCCTGCATTCAAGGAGCCGGGCGGCCCCGGGGGATATTTTTAGTTGCTTCTTTCTCCTTCACTTTTAGCTTTAGCAGCATCTCGGAACACTCAGAGCGGAGAAAGATTGGGGGGGGGGGGATTGAGCTGGAGAAGGAGTGGGGGAAAAGTTAAGAGTCTCGCAAAGAAAAGCCGGAGGGAAGGCGGAGAGGGACCAGGGGCGCGGGTGGAGGAGGGGAAGGGGACCGGGCCGTGCCGGCGGTGTGTGTCTCCAGTTGGTGTGTGGCTGCAGCCGGGGAGGGCTGTGATGCACTTTAGTCCTGGACTCTGCTCAGGCTCGCCGGGGAGGGGGGGTCTGAGAGCCCGAGTCTCGCCCGGCTCCGTCTGCTCCGACTGACCCCGCATTTTATTGCGGCCAGGAGCCCTGCTCCTCCCTCCCCTCGGCTCTGCAGGGACCTCGCGCGCCGCGAGCCGCCCTGCCTCCTGCCTCCGCCTCGGCGCAGCTCCCGCACCCCACATCCGCCCGCCGCTGCCGGGCCTCGCCCCCAGCCCGGCCGCCCCGCGCCCCCCGCGCCCCGGCGCGCCCCCTCGCCCCGGCGCCCCGGGAGCAGCCGCCCGGCGGCGCGTGTGTACCCGTGTGTTTGTGTGCGGTGCCCCCACACCCTCCCAGCCGCTCCCGCCTCGCCCGCCCCCGACTCCCCTCCTCCGCCGCCGCCTCCTCCACCTCCGCCTCCTGCTCCTGCCGCCGCGGCTCCGGGCCCGACCAGCCCCGGCGCAACCTTTAGCCGGAGACGGACCTCTCCCTGGATCCCGTACTCGGCAGGCGGCCGCGCGCCCTCGCCCCGACACCCCCAAACGCCATGTCACGGCCCCCAGCCCTCCGCGCGCCCCGACCCCCGCACCCTCCGGCACCGGGATCCGCAAGGAATTTCTTGTTTAAAAAGATTCCAACCTCTCCCACCTCCCCTCCACCCCCGATTAAAAAAACCCCGGCATCCACACTACTCCCCTCCTCCCTTCTTTTGCCCCCTCCCCCCAGCAACCCGGAGTGAGGAGGGGGAGGGGGAGGGAAAAGGGAAAAAAGCCCGATCTCAAGGAAAAAAAAAGGGGGGGGGGGTGAGAGAAAGAAAGAAAAAGAGAGAGAGAATAGAAAGGGCACGGGGCTGATCATCACCAACATGGCTGCCTCAGCATAGACCTAAACGAGGAGTAACCCGGGCTGTGTCTTTGTCAGTTTCACCTCTGTAACCCTAAACTAATGCAGAAAACAACGGAGGAGGCTGCGGAGGGGAAAGAGGAGAGGGAGGGCGAGAAAATGGCACGAGAGGAGGTGGAGAAGGGATGACTTACGTGAGGGAAGGCGCTTGGGCTGCTCCTGCTTCCTCCTGGGCATTTTCCCCCTTTTCTCACATTCTCCTCCTTGGTTAATGTGAGATCAAATAAACCCCCGTGGGGGCAGAGAGGCAGACACTGGCAGGAGCGGGGAGGTAGTTGGGGGGCGCGCGGGCGGGCAGGGGGAAACCCCTTCTCTCCGGTGTGTGCAATGGGTTGAAGCTTGTTTCCTGGAGCCAGAAGAGGGGTTTTCTTCTTTTCTTTCCTTTCTTTTTTTTTTTCCTTTTTTTTTTTTTTAAATTTTTTGGTCGTGCACCTGGCTTGTCCCCGAGCGTAATATTCTTCAATGGAAACGGATCTAATAGGTGTGAGTGTGTGTGTGTCCTATGCTCGCGTGTGTGATGGGAGGTATAAATAAATGAGTGCCGGTGCGTCGGTGTCTATGGCCGCGCTCTGTGTCTCCGAGCCCCTAACACTAATGTCGGGATCAAAGGGCAGCGACGGCGGCAGCACAGCTCACAGCTCGCTCTCTCGCTCTCTCGCTCTCTCTCTCTCTCTCTCGCTCTCTCTCTCCTCTCGCGCTCTCTCTCTCTCTCTCTCTCTCTCTGTCACACACACACACACACACAGAGGCACAGACTGAAGGAAAGAGCGAGAGCTAGACACACACACACACACACACACATACACACACACACACACACACACACACACAGAGCAAAGAGGAAGGTGCCCTAAGGCTCCCAGGGCGGACTCAGGCTGGGATTTGCAACTGCTCTGTCTGGAAAGAATGGGGGGCGCGCGTGCGGGGGTGGGATGGACTTCTTCAAATTTATCCCGCTATTCGCCAGATCTGGGGGGAAAAAAGTTTTTCCCACTCTTGAAACAACGATTATTTCATTATTCTTACTGACTTTTCGAGAGAAAATAGGTTTCTCTCGAAACTTCCTTTTGTTGATTAAACTACATAAATTCTTCAGGGTTTTGGCGCTCAGAGAATTACTCTCTCACCCATTCACCTTCAGTCTGTGGAGGTGACAGTCTTCCACGCACTCTCCAAAAACACTACAATAAAAATAACAAAAATTAAAATTAAAAAATAACATATGGTGAAATCAATAACTAGGTTTATGGAATAAGTGCCCCGTTTTGGAGTGTCCTGTGGAGTTAAAAGTGGAGAAGGCTGCCTAAATGAAAATTACAGCTCCTTGACAAAGGGGGAAAAATAAGATTAGGTCACCCCTGATGGTCGATTTAACTGCTACATGATACTCCTACAGCAATCTTGACTTCTGAAATTTACTGTTTTCCCTGATTTAATGCAGGTATGTGAAGCTTACCCTGAAGCAATTCCGGTTTGCATTGTGAGCTCAATATAGCAGTTTTCATTAACTGATACATACTTTCATTACTTTACAAATCACACATCTTTCTTCAAAGAGAGACATAAAGGGGAAAAATAGAAAAGGACGGGTCTCACTCCAGCACAAAAGGTACTTGGTGAAAGAGGACTGTTCTCTTTGCGACTTGCAGTCATTTGGATAAAAGTTCACTCAGAGGTTGTTAATGATTTAAACTCCAAAACCTGCTACTATAATTGAAGTAAAAAACAGTCTGAAGAAGAGTTGTTTCATAAAACTCTCTTTGTAAGAGAAAACTTTGAACTTAGCCGAATACATTATATGTCATGAGTCAAATGTAGCTAAAAAATAAAAAAGGTGCATTATTTAACTACATCTTCCCTTTTTAGCTTTTTCAAACCTCTGACTCATCATCTTATTATGTTAAATATTTTCTTACAAATTTTAAAATAGACTTTTTCCTCAAAGAAGGTGGAGGCACGCAAAGATACAGAACATTAAAATGACACTCCATACGCTTACACAGGTAGCTAATGCCTCTTTGAGGTTCTGACTGAATTATCACAACTGGAGTAGAGTTCAAGACAGTCATGGGGGTTAAATCCCTACACACCCCCTTCAAAAATAACAATAAGCTTTCACATTGCACACTTTCATTGGAGAAGCTGAAAGAGTGTTATATCTCCCCCCAAAAGTTTTTCATTGATAGTGAAATCTCAGGATGAAACTCTCTGCACCACTCCCCGGAAAGATCTAGCTTCCCAGTGACAGGTAATGCTATCTGACGCAGGTTTTGAAACACCTGCTTGAATTCAATCTAAAACCAAACAGAGCAGTCAAGTTTGAAATGGAGCATCACGCTTAAACCAACTCTTCCTTGAATACTGGCTTAAGTAAACTGGTAGTTGAGTTTCCCCGAGTTCCAATTTGAAATAGAACTATCTTCCAACTCAGATCAAACTCAACTGGTGGCATGATTTTGACTGTCAGTAGCATTGGACGTGAAATTAGTGTATGAATGATACATCAGAGCCTACCATTCTAAAGAGTCATTGCCCTGAGTGTGTAGCATCTTTAAACCTAACACGAGGTCAGCAGAACGGCCACAACACTTCACCATCGATCGCTCCCTCAGAGCCTTTAGCTGGGATATGGAGGACTATTACTCTGCACAGATACACCACTACCTTTTCCTGAATTGTTGACTCTTTCCAGTGCTTAGTACACTATAATTGAAAACACACTTTAAGGCTTTCTTCAAAGTAGAGTACATTTCCTGCAACCTTTTAAAGGCACCCAGGCAAATGCTGTCAACGTTTAATTATATAGGTGTTCCATCAACAGCCAAAAGCATTTTTAATTGAATTTGTTCATACCTCTACGTCTTTCCAAAACTTATTTGAAGTAGTACACAACAATTGAAAATGGAAATAAGGACAGAACAACTTCTGTTTCAATCTCAGCTTGGTATCTCTCTCTACTACAAAGCACTCTTCAAGGGCACTGGCATCTCACCCTCAATGCCTAGATGTTTAGGGAACACAAGCTAATTTTAATGTTAGACTAACCTAAAATATTAGGAAGATAAATAGCTGGAGGTTGCTACAATGGATTTCAAAATCGAGTGGGTAAATGATCTGGGGAATGCGTGCCTTTTGGATTCACGTACCCATGAACTTGGATTACTGTTGACCGTAGTCATTATTTTGGAATATTCTATTTGATTCACCCCCATGGCCCAAGATTTTGAAAGCATATTTTATCTTAATAATTATAGTACTCTCTCCACCTCCATCTCCGTCACCTCTCAAATGTAAGATTAAGATAGATTTTCTCAAAATTATGTATTCTAAGACGATGTGTCATAAACCCACACTCTCACAGGATTAATTCTATCCTTTCCCAAGTACTACTAAGGGTGGTAGACAAGGGAGCACCACACCCCCTAGAATTGTGTGGGCTCTAGAGGGGTCCTTGAGGTCAAAACTCTTTTCAAAATATTATTTGCTCTTTTATCTGTTGACACTGCATGATGATTAAAAGCAATGGGAATAAAATGGTGGCACCTTAGCAGCTCAGATCAAGGCAATGGCACCAAAAAAGTATTAGCAGTCGTTCTCATCCTCGCTTAAAGAAACAAAGAAAGGTTCATTTAAGGATGTCCTTGATGGAGCAGTAAAAATTATGAATTTTATTAAATCTCTACCCTTGAGGGCAAGACTTTTAAATATTCTTTGTGACAAAATGTTAGGTACATAGAAAGTACTTCTGCTGCATACTGAAGTACATCGTTATCTCAAGGAAAATCTCTCGTGAGATGGTTTGATATAGCTGCTTTTTCCATGGAATATTATTTTTACTTGAAAGAAAGACTGACACGCAAACTATGATTATTCAGACTTGGGTATTTCTCCAAAAGTGAATGAAGTGAGCCTGTAACTTCAAAGAAAACAATTCGTGGTATTTTTTGGCAATGATAATATTTGTAGTTAGAAGTGAAAATTAGAATTTTAGATAACTTGTATCCATCACTGTGACTTTAACAGCTTCCTGATACTTACATATGTTTCTGATGAGATTCATAATGATATTAATGAATGTGACTTTTTGATATTGTGCCAACGTTTTGGAAGAACTGTGGAGCTCAATATTTTCCAAATGACCAATACATGATGTTACAAAATCATGCTGTAGTAAAGATCTACTTAACGTACAAGATAAACCACTGGATTTTAATGTAAGAGTGTAAAAATCATTGACACGGTTTCAAATTCCACACTGTCAGTAACTTTTAAGAAATTAGCACTCACCAAGTTTTGGTGGTATGTCAAAGAAAAATATCTACAATTATCTGAAAAGGCTACTAAAATGTTCCTCCCTTCTTCCAGCTACATATCTATGTGAGGCTTGATTTTCTTTATGTATGTCTTTAACCAAAGCAACATATCACAACAGATTGAAAGCAGAAGCGGGTATGAGAATCCAGCTTGTCTTCTAGTAAGCCAGACATCGTAGAGATTTGCAGAAATGTAACCCAATGCCACGCTTTTCATTAAATGTTTTGTTTTGAAAAACATAATTATTTTTCATAAAAATGTGTTAACTTGTATTGTATTCATTATTGTTATTTACATAGGAATTAATAAATAAATATTTTAGAAACTCCACAGCTGTAATGTGTAATGTAGTAAATATCAAGTCATAACCCACATAGACAAAAGTTCTTTGGGGACTTCAATAATTTGAAGAGTATAAGGAGTCCTGATTCCAAAAAGCTTGAGAACCACTGGCCTAGAAATCAACTGAGATACAATTAAAGAGAAAAAAGAACTTCTATGGGTGTTTTACTAGTCTTGAAATCCAATTGTAAATATTGGTACACTTCTCAAAAAATGAAGCCCACTTATCTCCAGGAACGGAGAGTTGGTTTTGTGTCCCAAGATTGGCTTCTCTGATGAGATTCCTTATGAGATGCAGAGAGGACGTATTACTCAGGGTTCTTCAGAGAAATCAATAGTATTCATTCATTCATTCATTTACTTATTTACTATAAGGATTGGCTCATGAGGGTATGGAGGCCAAGAAGTCCCATGACCTACCAACTGTCAGACAGAGAACCAGGAAAGCCAAGAGTGTAGTTCAGTCCAAGTCAAAAGGCCTGAGAATTGGGCGGGGCCAATTGTGTAAGTCCTGGTCTGAGTCCGAAAGCCCGAGAACCAGGAGCTCCAGTGTCCAAGGTCAGGAGAAGAGGAGAGTTCAAGGAGAGAGAGTGAATTTGCCCTTCCTCTTTTTGTTCTATTCGGGCCCTTGGTGTATTGGACAATGCCCGCCTTCACTGGTGAGAACAATCTTCTCTACTCAGCCTATGGATTCAGATGCTCATCTCTTCTGGAAACACCCTTACAAACACACCCAGAAATAATACCAGCTATCTGGGCATCCCTTAGCCCAGTCATACTGACACATAAAATGAACTGTCACAGAGGGCAAGTAGTATATTCACCAAGTGCTGTTGGTACAGGCTGTCCAGCCATGTGGAGAGGCTAGTTCCTCTGAACAGAGGGCCCAACCCTCTTCCAACCTCAGACCCCTTAGAATAATAAGACCATCTCTCTCTCTTTCCCAGGGCCTGAGCTATTAGCCTCAAGAGTTAAAACAGGGACGCTCTTAACCCCCAAAGCCCTCCACATTTGACATTTTAAATAATGAGTACCTGTCCCAAGGCAGAGATATGGGTCTGCCATCTCTCCTGGCCTGGACCTCACGTGCTGTAAATCAGTATCTGGTGACGATGACCAGCCATCATGTATGGAGCGGGGGAGGCTTTTGCTGTCATCTGTACATGTGTTCTTAGGAGGCCAGGGCCTGGCTGGGATCTGCAAGTTTTGTCACAACTTGGATTAACCATGCTTTCAAAAGTTGCGGATGGACAAGCTTGTGACCTGACAGAGAACCTGGCAGAGGTAACGTTTCTGGGCATTTTGGAGGTCTTCCATCCAAACTCTTGTGCTTGGGATCTTTCCCTTAAATTTCTCCCCCATAGTTCTTCATCTCAACACCTTCTCGGAGTACAAGTGGTATTTCGATTCGGTAAGTTCCTGATCTCCTATCTCTATGATCTATGTTTCCCTCACCTTCCTATCAGCTGTAATGATTGGATCACTCAGTCCCTCCTTATTTATTCCAAACTCGAACGCGAACTGAGTCTTAAGCTCCTGTCTCCCAAGCCTCATTTGCTGGTATTCTTAACATCTCTATCAATGTAGCTTCCCTGGGCCTTGTTTTTTTTATCTACATGGATAAAAAACTCCCCTAAGCAGCTGCTCCCACTTTCATGCATTTTTCCAACTGATTTGTCTGGTCTCTTAATGTACTTCTTTGCTGCCTGACCCAGTCACCCTCTGACCTGCCTCAAATCATGCTGCTCTCTTCTTGCAAGACCCCTCATGCCTTGTGGCTTCTCTCACGGCCCCTCTCTGGCTCTGATTCAGTGTCTCTACAATGTCTGTCTTTCCCTTTGTTGATTCTACTCCCCATTTCTTCTCCCACTATGGGACACCCACCCAGGGCATCTTGGTAAGGTTGTTTATCCAACTCACAAGTCAAGCAACTCCCTGTTTAGACTATAGCATTGTGTGGCTACAAGAATTACCAAAAACAGAATGATAACAACACACCCCAATTCATGACTACTGGCGATCAGCAAATAAAATGGGAACAGAAACCAATCGAAAAGCTTTCTGTGGATTTCCCTATACTCTTTCCTCCATGATTCCTATCTCTGTTGTCTGTACTCACACCAATCTGCCTCCATCCATTTTTTTTTTTTTGCCAGATTTTATGTAGTTAGATATCTCATGAGAGGAAAGACCAAGTTACCCTGAGCTCCAACTGTGTCTTCATGGTTATTGAGCAGTTGGCTATGCCTTTTCATTGGATTACAAGTCCTTTTATATAAAACAGCAAATGATAATGCCATGGGAATTAGCTATTATATGCTCCCCAGCTTACATCACTTAATCTTGTACTTTAATATATTTTTTTAAGAAGATGTTGGGGGTAGGAGTTTATTAATTTTATTTATTATTTATTTTTGCTGTGTTGGGTCTTCGTTTCTGTGCGAGGGCTTTCTCTAGTTGTGGCGAGAGGGGGCCACTCTTCATTGAGGTGCGCGGGTCTCTCACTATCGCAGCCTCTCATTGCAGAGCACAGGCTCCAGACTCGCAGGCTCAGTAGTTGTGGCTCACGGGCCTAGTTGCTCCGCGGCATGTGGGATCTTCCCAGACCAGGGCTCAAACCCGTGTCCCCTGCATTAGCAGGCAGATTCTCAACCACTACGCCACTAGGGAAGCCCCAATATTTTTAATAAAGAGGGGAAAATAGAGCTTCAAATTAGAATCACAGAACTTTATGGCCAGAAGGTACCTTGCAGATCGCTCGGTTTAGCCCTGGTATTTCACAGACGAAGAACTAGAGGGACTGTAACGTTGGATGATTCTTCTAGCTGAGTTCTCACTAGTGACTGTCTGCTATTCCAGAAAATTAGAGCTCAAACATAGGATAATGTGAAGGCATATTTGTGCATCCTACTGGATTTAAGTAAACCTACCAGAACTTAGAAGCGTTTGATTTAGCAACACACAAAATGAGAGAACTGAGTGCCTTTAAATATTGGATCTGGAAAACTCAGCATAGGTTTGATATTATTTTACTAGCTTCTGGAAGGTTCTTTTAAATATGAATAAAGGGTAGTTATGGGGACTAGAAGAAACTTTTTTAAGTTACAAAGAAAAATTCACAAATCTTAGAGATAGACTCCATTGACAATATACTGTTGATAAAAAATTGGAAATCTTCAAAATAAAGGCAGAGGAGAGGAAGTATTACACTTCTAAGCAGAAACATTGCAGACATTTCAAAATCAAATGTTTATACCTTCATGCAAAGAGTGCTTATGAAGCCCAACCTCAGATCCCATTCCAATGTTAGCCCGTGGTACACTTGGCCTTGGCTAATTGTCTTACAGAGTCTTTCAGTGAGGGTTATAGGTACTTTGGAAGGAGGTCAGTGTACCAGTGCAAATCTATTACCCTAAAAGCAGAAACCATGAGTCACCAACCCAGCACCCTAAACGTCAGGTCAAAGGGTCACTTTCACATTGGAAGAACAGGTTCTCTTACAGCAGCAGCTTCTGAAACCTCATCCTCCCTCCACGTTGCACTCAAGGACAATGGGGAAAGTGGAACTTCAGGACCAAAAAAATACCTACTAATTGCTCAAAACAACAGGAAGAAACAGAAAGCCTACACCACAATACACACACTTGTCCTGGCATCTGAAGCTCAACTGGTTCCGCAAGTGTCCTCTCAGTAAACAGACTCTGGTGAATGGATTAACAAGTTCGTGTGGAGTTACACTCTGACGGGGGAGCTGCACCGGGACATTGTATTGTGGGAAAGCCAGGGACTCAGGGAACTGGCTGCCATACAGCTCCTGGCAAAGATGTCCTGAAAAACAGACTACAGGCATCGCAGGAATTACTGAATTTCCAAAGGTCATGCCTCTAGAAATTTGCACCCCAGGAGGTGCAAGCTCTGTTTGTGCCAGGTTGTTTGTTGTTTTAGAGAAAGGTTAGGTTGTTGATGGCATTTTTTTTTTTTTTTTTTTACAGATTCCAACACCTCGGAGACTTTGCTTCTTTGTAGGGTGTCCATGAGAAGATGTGTTGTGCCTTTTGCATAACGTAAATGTTCTGTCCAGCAGTATTTCTGTCTGAGATCAACACACTGACATATGGCGAGGAGAAGGATATACTGTATCAAGGGCTGTGTAATTCATCTTCACATCAACTCTTTGACCCACTTCTTTTTTCACTTAATGGCTGGGGAAACTGAGGCACATACAGTTAAGACTCTGCTCAAGGTCCCTTTCACCCGGGGCCATGGACGTTATAATTCGATGACCAGTGTTCTCCTTCAGCCCCAGTTATCTCCCTCCATCAATCCAGCAGAAACCCGAGGAACAGATGGGCCAGGTGTCATGCCCTAGAGGCCAAGAGACTCCCGCTTTTTTTTTTTTAATTGCAGTATAGTTGATTTACAATATTGTGTTAATTTCTGCTGTACAGCAAAGTGACTCAGTTATACATATATATATACATTCTTTTTAATATTCTTTTCCATTATGGTTTATCCTAGGATATTGAACATAGTTCCCTGTGCTCTACAGGAACACCTTGTTGTCCATCCATTCTATAGGTAAGAGACTCTGGCTTTTTGTCTCGAGAGAAGGGGTAAAACAGATGCCCTGGTACCCTCTCCAGGAAATGTTGCTTCCGGTTTCCTGAAAGACAAGTATGAGCTCCCACGTAGACATCCATTGTTACATTATTAAAGAGAGCAAAGTCATCTCTGCAAGTAACCAGAACGGATACAAACAGAAATGGATGTGGACTTCACTGTGCCTCGTTGAGGTCGCATAGCGCTGGCTCTTCCGCCTTTGCCTCCTCCATTCTCCTCCCTCCCTGCTCTATTCTGAGCCCTAGGAACTGACCTCTAGTGACTGCATCAGCCAAGCTCTCTGGCTGGCTTTATGTACAGCTGGGCCATCCAACAGGAGGTACTTATGGGAGGGGAAAGGGTAGGAGGCCAGAGGGGAAGGGATAGTTCTTCGTTCCCCCTCCCTGCTTTGATGCCTTGTGTCTGGCTGTGACTCTGTCCCTCCATGAATACAGCTTCTGAGCAGAGCTCAGTCATCACTGGACTTGGGATACACTATTTCCTCCCCTTGTTTTTTCAGCCTTAGACGTGGTAATGGCCTTCCATCATTGCCAGTCTCCGGATGCCTCATCAGCCCTCATTTATTCCCATGACCTTATCCACACCCCAATAAGTAGTCCCTTGGTTAAAGGCTCTTCATTTGAATCATCTGAGGTGAATTTTGTTCATGGCCCGATAGTAGACTGATCCAAGCTCCTTTCATTCATTCGCAAAATATTTAATGAGCGCTTCTCTGTGCCAGACACTGTACAAGCCACTGGGAATGCCATAGTGAGCAAACAGAGATATTATCCTTGACAGTGTAGAGTTTTCAGAACTCCAGGGCTTATTTTAGTTAACACTTCTTTGTTATTTCCCATGAAACTAGGAGTTTTTTTTCCTTTAAAGTATAGAAATTCTCCAGGCCAGCCAAGAACTCTGAGAACAGGGAACAAAGCTACGTGAGAGGTAATAATAAGCTTTGACCCAATATTAGACACATAATTAGTAAATGCTATGGACTGAATTTTGTCTGCCCAAAGTTCCTATGTTGAAGCCCTAACCCCCAATGTGATGATATTGGGAGATGGTGCCTTTAGGAGGTAATTAGATTTATATAAGTTCAGGAGGGTGGGGTACTCATGATGGGATTCGTGCCCTTATAAGAAGAGACACCAAAAAGCTCTCATTTTCTCTCTCTGTCTCTCTCTCTGTGTCTCTGTCTCTCTCTCTCCTTCTTAGGAAAGGCCATGTGAGGACACAGCAAAATGACAGCCATCTGCAAGCCAGGAAGAGAGTCCTCACCAGAACCTGAGCATGTTGGCATCCTCACCTCAGACTTCCCAGCCTCCAGAACTGTGAGAAAATTAATTGTTGTTGAAGCCACCTGGTGTATGGTATGTTGTTACGGCCATCTCAGCTGACTAATATAGTAGATGGAAAAAAAAAAAAAGAAAGCAAGAAGAATCAGTTGCCCGAAGGAAAGTCTCTGGCCCTCACGATCTAGGACCATCTCAGTTCCACTCTCTGAATAAATTTGGGGTGATCTAAACAAAACTGCCAAGTGGGTGATGTTTTTCTCCAGGACCCATTCCTTATATCTTCTGTCTTTTCTCCTACCCCCACTTCCACATATTTGGTGCCCGTTTACCCTCTCAGCAGTGCTGCTCCCTTTAGTGTCCAGGAATACCTATCGCATCACCCACCAAACCTACCCTCTACTTTTTTTTTTTTTGCCACCCAATGAGCATTCCAGATCTTAGTTCCCTGACCAGGGATTGAACCCGTGCCCCCTGCAGTGGAAGCACAGAGTCCTAACCACTGGACTGCCAGAGAAGTCCCAAAACCTGCCCTCTCCTGACAGGTGGAGCCCCTAGTCTTTCTTCATTCAAAATATACCTGCTCCTTTTTTTCCCCCCACCTCCCAAGGTGTCTTCATGTTTTTATTCCCCCCAAAATGATAGCCAATGGAATAATGAGAGCTGTTCATTTTTTTCTTTTTTACTGTCTGCATTATTAAAATATATTGTCATAATTAAATATTTTTTTGAATTTAAAATTTAAAAATTTTGAACAGTTAAGTATATGAGCTACTCTATGCCAGTGTCTTCAGCAGTACAAACAGCTTTTACTTGTGCTTTTTCCAGTAGGGATACACATAAAGTAGCCTGAAAGTACAAGATATCACAGAATAAACATGTCTGTCTTTCTGGAATGCTCCTTTCACTCAAATATTTGTTGGCAGAGAGTTATGTAATTTAACTTTTAAATAATTTAAAGCATGCTTTTATTAAGATATATTTGGATATAGCAGGTGCCTTGGTTTTTCTCCTGGAAAGTGAGGGTAATGACAGCATTGTCCTTACCCTAAGCCATTGGTTTGGGATTTAAATGAATCCAGTGTGTGAAGCCCTCAGCACAGTAACTGTTCCTGATGGCACAGACTATGCTGTGAGGTCCAAACTCTAAGTGCGTTTTAAGTGAAAATGCAAGGTCTCAAAGAACTTTTTCCCGGAAACCTCTTCAGGCTCTGTCCCTAGATTCCCGGAGGATGAGTTTTCGTTTTCTTTGGCTACTAGAGGAAAAGTTTGAATATATTACCTCTGCTTTCTAGACTCCCCATGCTTTATCCCAGAGCAGCAACTTTAATAGCAGGAATTTTAGGCATTGTGGCATTTATTCAGTTACAAATTTCACTTATAAAACATTTATTGAGGTTTTCAATAAAAGATTTGATTTGTTTTAAACCAACCTATTCTCCCTCTTCCGCCCCCATCGTTGTGCCCGAAACAAAATAAATGACCCAGTATTACCTGGCATTCATCTGACATAAATCATAACCCACATTGGATTACTTACAAGTCTATGTTACAGTCCTATGGAAAAAGTATAGTTCTGAATGAGGACTATCCTTTCCCTTTTAACACTTCTCTTTGTCTAAAATAGGTAGGCAAACAAAATCTAAAAATATAATATCAAAAATAAAATTTATTTTATAAACCTGGACTTTCTCTGAATTCAGAGAAGGAATGTTATACCAGAAAACCTTCCCAAACCTAAACGAAACAAAGCCCACATATACAAAATTTGATAATGTTCAACCAAGTCTTAGGTTGGAATCTTATTCTTGAAAGAACTAAGGTCACAAGACAAGTCCAGTTGTTTCCATGTGCTTTGAATGAATGAATGCTTTTAATTATACACTATTTCAAGTACATGTGTCGCTCTGTTAGTTACTCTGTTCTACAAAGCATTCAACTCGCCACAAAACATAGGCAATAATTAATAATAATAACACTGAATGCAGAGTAATGGCCAATATCATCCTAGGCCACCTATGCTTTGGGTATACAGTATGATAAAGGAGCCATGGTCCCTGCTGTCATGAAACAAATATAATGACAAGTTACTGTCCTTTTAGTAAAGAGGCTCTAATGGTAACACCTTAGGCTTTAATCCAATTACTTTTGTTTAAAAATCAACAAAACCAAATAATTGAATGAATCAACTTCAGGAAAAATGATAAATTGTGATAAAATCTCATATTTCAGATGCTTTGGTCAAAGAGCTTGTATCTTATTGAAAGTTCTTTAAGCACATAAATCACCTAAATTCACAGTTCATTTATAATTGAAAGGTTGTCTAAATGCACAGCGGGGGCTGGGGGTGGGGGGTGGGTTGCACACAGTTGAACAGAGCAGTGAGGCCACCTCCTGTTTCTCCACTCCAGGGAATGTGGACCCTTTCTCACATGTCTTCCCATCTTTTAAGAGAAGCAGGAAATCTAAATTTTGTTGTGAAATCTCTAAGCAGGGGGACATATATACCCAAAATAATTACGTCGTAGGTCAAATCTGTGAGTCACCAGTTTTCAATCTCCCCTTTATATATACATGACTCCCAATAAATCATTGCAACTCATACATTGTTCTTATCTTATGTACATCAGACCAAAACATAAATAAGGCCCTCAAATACCATGGTGGATCACAGATTTATAGACTCTCCACATGGGGTTAGCACTTACCTAGCCTAACTTCTGATTTGATCATCCCAAATAATGAGGGAGACTCTATCCAACTGGACAAAACTTACTGTGAGATAGTTCTTTCGTAGAGTCAGTCAAAATCTAGCATTTCCCTCAC